>NC_072779.1:24094468-25294468 GCF_022539595.1 Amphiprion ocellaris
CTTTCAGACAGTCCCACAGTAGTTCTCTGTTAGTTTGAACCTTCAGACAGTCCAAGGACTGATATCTTCTAAGTTCCTGAGTAGTTCTGTTAGTTTGAACCTTTCCACAGTCCGAGGACTGAAATCTTAAAAGTTCTTGAGTAGTTCTCTGTGAGTTTGAGCTTTTAGACAGCCTGAGGGCTGAAAACCTAGAAGTTCTTGAGTAGTTCTCTGTTAGTTTGAACTTTTCGACAGTCTGAGGACTAAAATTTTAAAAGTTTCTCAGTACTTCTCTGTTAGTTTGAACTTTATGGTTAACAGAAGCCTTAAAACTTGTGACCATGAGTCTTTATTTCACATTTAGACCATCCATCTGAGTTCTTCTCAGACCTTCACCTGTGGGTTTTTTAGAAATCCTCAACAAACTTTGATTCTCTTCACTGAATAGTAAAGTTTGTGGCGATCAGAAGGTAACATTAGTTTGATAAATGCCTTCAACTACTAGTAGACTTTATCTGGAAAGCAGTTTGCTGAAATGAGTTCTTAGTAAATCTGTCCACAATCAAACCAAGAACATAGAAAGAGGAAATGTTTGAAGAAACAACTTGATGTTTTCATTTCACACTAGAAAACACATTAAGACTTTTATCTGTTTTTGCTCTTTTTGATTGTTTTATTGTCTCTTGTTTAATTTGATCTTCTAAAGTCTAACTGGTGTCTTTTCAAATGTTTTGTCTTTAGTTTGATTCTTCTTAAACGTTTAGTTTTGCTCTTTTCTCACGTTTTATTCTTTTCTAATGTCTGATTTGATTTTGAAATGTTTTGTCTTTTTAATGTTTAATTGTTTTTTCAAATGTTTTATCGGCTTGTTTGAATTTTTTTTTCTTTCCCAATATTTAATTTTTCGATTAAATCTTTAAGGTTTTTCTTTTTAAATGTTTTACCACCTTTTAATGTTTAATTTTCTTTTTAAATGCTTCATTGTATTTTCTGTTTAATTCCTATTTGAAGTTTTATTGTCTTTAAGATGTAATTTTCTAATTAAACATTTAATTTTTTAATTGAATGTTTTGTCTTTTTAAAGGATTAATAATCTAATTAAATGTTTTGTATTTTTTAAATGTTTAATACTCTTCTTGTTTAATTGTATTTTTTAAATGTTTAACATTCTTCTTGTCTAATTGTATTTTTTAAATGTGTAATTATCAAAAATATTTTATCTGTAATTTCTAATATTTGTATTTTAAAAATTTTGTTTAATTTCATAGTTACATGTATTGAATCTTGTTTAATTATCTAATTCAATATTTTGTCTGTTTAATATAGTCAAACATTAAATACAATTAAATGATATTAAACAGACAAAATATTGAATTAGATAATTAAACAAGATACAATACATGTAACTATGAAATTAAACAAAATTTTTAAAATACAAATATTAGATAAAATATATTCAGATAAAATATTATCAATAATTACACATTTAAAAAATACAATTAAACAAGAACAATATTAAACATTTAAAAAATACTTTTTAATAATAAACCTTTTTAAAAGTTTTATTGTATTAATTTTTTTCCCTTTGATTTAATTGCTTTTTGTTATGTAGTTTATTTCGTTAATCTTCTTTTTCTGTCAAGATTTTAACCCCAACCTTAAAAATGAAATAAACCCTTAAATCACAATTAAAATACTTCTGTTCTCACAATCGTGAGTTAGTCAATTATTCAGTTTATCAATTCAACTTTATTTGTTGAGCACCTTTTACACAGATGACAAAACTAAACAAGCAAAGAGAAAAAACTATGCTAAAACAATGATTAAATCTCAAAAACATTTAAAAAAAAAAAAAAAAAAAAAAGATTTAACATGGTAATAAAATATATTGTGTCCAGGGGATGGAGGGAGTTTATTGAAGTCTTCTTGGGCTCACATGGCAAATCATTTAAAATATAAACTTGATATTCAGTCTAAGGAAACTGCAGAATGACAGAAGAACCAACAATATCTCCTGTTTTCTCCTTTAATGAGTCGACTCTTCTTGTGCTTTCAGACCAAAGAACTACAGACTCTTCACAACCTGCTCAAACTCTTGGTACAGGACCTCACCACACGGGTCAAGAAGGTTTCTGTCTCATTTCTACTCTGAAGCTCACCTTCTCCTGCTCAAACTGCTGACAAATGTTTCTGCTGCTCTAAAGTCTGGTCTCCAGAACTTCCTAAAAACTCTCAAAGTCTCTTCTGCTGCAGGTTGCTTTGTAGAACTGTTCCAGAAAACCTCACTAAACCACATGGAGGGGCCTCAAGATAGTCGTCCAAATGAAACCATACAAAAACCAAACTAGCACAACCCAAACGCTAAAGTCTCCTGCAGCCTACCAGAGAACCTCTGAGAACAGAGAATCAGGACAGGAACTCTTACCTGCTGGACAACCAACGTTGGTTCACAAACAAGAATACAGAATGTGTCTGACCAAAAACCTCTGAAGACTCACTACAGCCAAGATAAAGACACAACTCAGCTGCACCAAATCCACTAATCACTGCACACATTAGCACCATGTGCTAACTGTGGCTAAAGAACCACATTTACCAAGACAACTATCCAGTACAAAGCCCTAAAACACACCAAGAAACACATTAAAGCCTATTTTACTGCTGGAAGCTGCAAGCCAACGCCTAAAAAACAAACTAAAGCAACGGAGCCAAACCCGGTTCAGTGGTGAAGAGAAACAGAGGAAATGTTTGTCTGCAGCTAAATAAAGCAGGAAGACACTGAGCTGCTCAGGTGTTCCTGATAACACCTCGCAGCCACCTGGACAGCCAATAGGAACACAGCCACCTGGACAGCCAATAGGAACACAGCTTACTGGAAGTCCAGAGGGCTGGGTTAGTGAAGGGAATTAATTTAAAGTTGAAGCAGAAAGTTAATAAAGAAAGTTGAAAACCACCTTCTGATACCTGAAATCTCTGAGTTTTCACACAAAGAACACCTGAACATGTCAAACTGGTTCCATAGTAGAACCATCATTGTAAAAACAGTCATAGTATGGTGTGTTGCTCAAAAAACATTACGACCCGGCTGTCTAGGGTCGCCGAGGAGCAACACAAAAACAGGACAAACGCCGGTTTCCAGGGCGTTAGGCGGCTATTTATTTGAAAGCGCACGTTTACAACAACACATGTGAGCAGAAAAATCACAAAGTCTGTCTTTAGTTCAGCTGAAAATATTAGTTTTTGTCTTTTTTATTGACCAAACTTTTCAGGAAGTAGATGAAGAATAATTAAAGCTTTCATGTAGAAGTCCAACTTGTTTTGGATCCTTGTGGAAAGTTTAATCTTAGAGTTTGTAAAGCTGTTGAGTTTTTAGTGTCACATGGATTGTTGTGACATTTAATAACCGAGTCCTGAAATAAAATTACAGTTGTGGATTTCTGTCATTTAGTCTGGACTAAACAAATAACAGCAGCACAAATCTCAAACGTCATTATAAGGAGTCTGGATTGAGGTTTCTCACTTGATAATGATCAAAACATGAAATTTAGGTTGGTTTAAAGGAATATTCCACCTTAAATCTTTGAATGTTGACCTAAAAGGTTGGTTTCAGGAAGTATTCCACCTACAAGGTCCTCAAACATCCACCTTAAAGGAACATTCCACCAAAAATCCTTGGACATGCACCTAAAATGTTGGTTTAACCGAGTATTCCATCCAAAATCCTCAAAGAGACCTGAGGGGCTGGTTAAAAGGAATATTCCAACTAAAACCTCAAATATAGACCCGAAAGGGTGGTTTAGAAAAAATCCTTCAGTGTAGACTAAAAAAGTTAGTATGGAGGAATATTCCACCGGAAATGTAGACCTGAGAAGTTGGTTCGGAAGAATATACCATCCTCAACATCCTTAAATGTAGACTAAAAGACGGTTTGGAAGAAAATTCCACCTAAAATCCTCCAATGTAGACCTAAAAGGTGAGTTTAATGGTATATTCCACCTAAAATTAACTACTGTAGACCTTGGAAGTTGGTCTGATGGTATATTCCACCCAACATCCTTGAACATAAACTTAAAAAGTTCGTTCAAAGGAATATTTCACCTAAAATCTTTCAATCTAAACCAAAAAAATCTTGGTGTAAAGGAGTATTCCACCTGAAATGTAGACCTAAAGGATGGTTTGGAGTGATATTCTACTCTAAAATCTTCCAATGTAGACCTAAAAGGTTGATCTGATGGTATATTCTACCCAACATCCTGGAACATTTACCTAAAAGGTTGGTTTAATGGTATATTCCCAGAAGAACCCTTGAACATCGGGCTTAATGGTATATTCCACCCAAAATACTTGTACATATACCAAGAAGTCAGTGTAAAGGAAATGTAGACCTAAAAGGATTGTTTAAATGATTATTTTCATTATTTAATAATCTGTTATCAGTCAGAACCCTGGCAAACTTATTTTCATCAGTTTTTTTTAGTGGAAGTTACAAATAAAGGAGCTCTTGGTTTTTCCCGGCGTTACTGAGTCAAAAGCTGCTGTTTCAACACAGACATGTTCACATCCATCCACAAACCTCTCAGCACTCAAACACCCACAGACAGGAGGCCGGCTGGGCCGAGGCTCGGCGGCGTCCTCAGACCCACGAATCGGGGAGTCAGTGAACTTGTTGGTCCGGTTTGAAGGCCTCTGTGTGGTCCAGTAGAAGTCCACGTAGTCAGTGTTGGCTTTGAACCGCAGCGACTGGCCGCCATCAGGTGGACCAGCTCGTCCTCGTAGGGCTCCTCCTGTAGCCTTGAGGGAACCACAGGAACATTCAGTAGCTGTTGGAGTTCTTCCTGTCAGGCTCGTGGTAGAACGGCTCTGAAGAATCTTGTACTTGTCTTATCTGGAACAATCTAACAGCCTAAACTGTTAACAGCAGTGTAAAGAAGCAAACACACAGGCATAGATTAGGACTCAAACTAGATTTATTTTAGAAAACAAATCAACTTAGAGGCATTTGTTCACACGTGGCTGAATAGGAGGCCGTCCAATCAGATTTGAGGTCTTCACTCTGTAGGTTGTTTGTTGGGTGAGACTCTTGGACCTCCATCAGCTGACGTGGATGTTTGATGGTCTTCTTCTCTAGTGCCAGATGATCCATCCATGAATTCAGCAGCTACAGACTGAAATGAAGCTCATGCTGCCGTTATTGAATTCCTGTTCCAGATCAAATGTTCAGAGCTCACCTTGAATGCAGCCGTCTGCTGTCTGATAGTTTTTCTCATTGTAGTCTTCAATAAAGTCTTTTTCCTCATGTCAGGATGTGGTGAGACTCTTTCTTAGTCGCTGCAGACGTCCCTCATTGTGCATCTCCAGAGAAGAAACAGAAAAACTGGTCACTGCTTCAGCATCACAAACACTCTCCAGCACTGAGAGTGTTTTAGGAATTCATTCATTGTGTTGTGAACTTTGAAGGAGCAGAAACTTTACAGCTGCCAAAGATATGAGCTCCAATTCTGGATGTTTTAGGAAATGAAGTTCATCAAATGAACACGTGATTATTGCTGATAATGCTCATTAAATTACTGAAGAAATCCAACATAAAAACCTGTAAACTCTCAGGCAGCTTTTGTTAAAAGTTTGTCTATAATTCTATCATCATGTTCTGGAACCAGGACTCTGCAGAAGTTCCTTCAATCAGATACTTGTGTGTTTCTATTTAAGGCCTCAGGTTTGAACATACAGCAGAGGATTAGAAAGGAGTGATTTTAATGTTTAAATCAGTCCAGTAAATGTTTGGCTTGAAAATTATTAAAATTTTGATTTAGATAGATTTGTGTCAAATAATATTGTAGAGTCTCACTTAAATATATCCAAATGAGTTCAGTGTATTTACATTTTATAGAATATTTGATTTCTTAATCTCAATACTGTAGGGTCTGACCCTAAATATTACAATAATGATGTCAAATTAAATAATATTTTAGTGCAGAGTCATAAACTTTAATCAGCTAAACTTACATAATAAATATCACTGTACAAAACCTGAACATTCATATCATTGAGGTAAATTTACATAAATCATGATATTCTAGAGTCTTAACTGGAATATTTCTAACATTAATCTTTTTGTATTGTGCTGATAAACAACAATAACCCGACTTTCAGATAATATTTGTTGTCTGTGATTGAGACTAAATTCCTCCACATTCTGGAACTGGACTGCATTTCCCAAAATGAAACATGGACAGAATTTAACACTCCTGTATCCATGGCAACGCTAACGTTTCTGCTTCTTACCAAAGTTCACAACACAAGTAAAGATTTTAATGTAAAACTTCAAGGATGACTGCTGACCATAAGTATTCTGATCAATACTTCATGATCAATATCAGGACAGATGTTACAACTCCAGCTGTTACATTAGACTGCAGTTATTCACAGAGAAATTAAAACATCACATTCCTCATAAAAACTAGATGGGACTTTTATTAAATAAAGTGTTGGTGAATAAACAGTGTAAAAAGTGCAAAGCAGCTCCATTAAATCAGGAGATGTGAGACTTCCACAGCATGGATCACCATCTGCTGTGTTGATTCATAGCCGAATGTCAGAATGAACTGAGATAGAAAAGCTGCTTTGAGCTGCAACATTACAGTCTGACAATCCAACACATCACAGTTTTCATCTGGTTGTTTTGCTCCATGCTGTGAAGTTCAGTTTTTACCTGAATCAATACAGAGATTCTATTTCCAACCAAGACTGGAATAAAAATTACAATGTTATGAGGTTATTAATGCAACTAGATCCTTTCAGATGGAAGGATTTACTTCTAAGTTCTAATTCAAGTTTCAGTTGGAGCACATTGCATTCACAAAGAAAAACAGCGAAACCTTCATAGCAACATTTAATAAACCTAAAGCTTCACTGTTGGCTCATTGGTGGAGTTTGTTACTGAGCATCTGAACCTTAAATCCAGTGAGACGACCATCTTCAGTCGAGGCCAGTCAGAGAACTTCAAGACCTTCCATCAGCTGGACCAGATGTGGCATCATCTCCCTCTGAACATCTGGATGACAGGAGAAAAGACAGAAATCAAACACAGATCACAGAAATACAATTTATTCACTTTCATCATTTTATAAAAGTAGCATGAACTTTATTAAAACTTGACAATATCAGTAATGAAAGTAAATGTTTTTATCTCGTGTTGAAGCTAAATTTAAAGTCAATTTTAATGACAGTTTATCCTGAGAGGAGTGAGAATGGAGCTTTTCTTTCCTTTTTACAATATTCCCTTAAAATATTCTGTTTATTATTGGCTTTAGAAGCATTTTTACTTATTTATTTTTAGATACCTCAGACTGATACACTTTGCTGGTTTGCAGATAATTTCATGTACAATGACAATAAAGATCTTCTATTCTAACATATTTTGCTGAAACAAGAACTGAAACCTTCTCAACCATCTCTCAGGCTGCAAAATTCCAACTGTGACCAAGAATTATCTGATGTAGTTATTATTATAATCTTTACTGAACCAGCCCTGGAATTAATAAAAATCTGTATATGGATATGATTTTCTCTGATGAGACCACTATGGAAGCCGTAGTAATTATTAACTACCCTTTGAAGGGAAAGATTAGGTCTTCATTCAGGTGGATAAAAAAATGCTCTCCCTTAAAAAAACAAAAAAAATGCATACAATAAAGTAAATCTCTTCTGCGCTGCACACATACTACACTTCTGTATAACTCTGGATGTCAGAGTAAAGGCAGACAGATCCACCAATCAGCCACAACATTCTGACCACTGACAGCTGAAGAGAACAACATCCATCATCTTGTTCTAATGCAACGTTCTGCTGGGAAACCTTGACGTTCATGTGGATGTTTGACATGTACCACCACCTAAACACTGCAGGACAAACAACCCCCTAGTCTCCATGGCAACAGCAGTCCTTGATACCAGCTGCCTCCCTCAGCAGGACAAATTAAAACTGCTCAGGGGTGGTCCGAGGAACACGACAGAGCTAAGCTGTTCACCTGGGTTCCACACTCCTCACATCCAGATCTGACTGAGCATCTGTGAGATGGTCCAGGATCAGCCTGGTCTAGGTAGGATCCACCCTGCAACCCACAGGACCCACAGAATCCACAGGACATCCCCAGAGGTTCTGATGAACCACTGGGTCAGAGGAGTTTTAGCAGCATAAAGGGACCAACACAGTATTAGTCAGGTGGTCATAATGTTATACTGTTATATTGTCATGCTGATTATATGATCAGTAAATGTTACCATCAATTACAACATCCACATTGATCAAGAAAAAAAACCAACTATCAGTTCATTCAGAAACTGTGGGGTTAAACCTAAAAACACAGACCTCAACAGCAGTTTGTTTCAAAGCAGAACACCAGCTGGTTTTCACTAAAGAAGCTTTCAGAGCAACAATTAAATGACAGTTTTGTTCTCATTAAGTTCAGAGTCAGCCAAAATAATGTACACACATCAGGAAAAGAAAAACTTTTATAAATATTTCATTTGTATAAGTACTTCTATACATATAGATACCTCTTTCTAAGTTTGATCAAATCACGATAACTCTGTGTCCTGTTGTACGATGTTTTCCCAACAGATGGCATTACCCTCATGAATGGAGCATCAACAAGTGACGTCTACAACACAACAGAAATGTCTGGAAGCCAGTGGCCACCACTTTGAGCACCTCTTGTAATTGTAGAGGCCAAAGATAACTTTTATTAATCTCATGATGTCTGAATAAATTTGGTATTGAAATATTTATGCAAGTTTTTCTTTTCCTGATGTGTGTAAACATTATTTTGGCTGACTCTGTATAATGGGTTTCTGACAGGTCACCAGGCAACATCTTTTTATAATAATGACAAACATACCTGCATTCTACAGGAGTGATTTTCCTCATGTGCAGGTAAAGATGTGTGAGGAGCTTAGAGATGACAGGAGCAGGAGTCATCCTCACTAATTCAGCTTCCACCTAGAAACAGAAAGACCACAAACAAACACACTGATATACTCTCAAACGTTCAACGTCACAGCCTCAAAATATCTGTTCAGGAAGTGTTGTGTTTCTAAATTCTGCTGAAAGCATTGACAGACATTCTCTTACAAGGTTGTGTAAAAAGCAGCCTGTCCTCTGAGCTACTGAGAAATCTTCCTGAACAAAGTTTCTACGTGTAAATCAGCTCAACAAAAACTAAAGCCTCAGTCAGCGATAACAGGTATCGCAAATTATAAAGAACTTTCTTTGTTAACTCAGACTTTCTGCTTCAACCTCACATAAAAAGGGGAGTTTAACTCGTCAGGTGACTGAAAATGAACGGCTTGTGCAGTTCTAGATCCAAAAGTAGGATGTTTCAACTCATGTTTTACTACAAATACATGCAATAATAAATAAATACAATGGCCGGTTGTTAGTTTATTCACTATTAATGTCACTTTATATACTGGATTGAACTTGAGCAGTGGAAGAGAGAAGGAATTTAATGAAATTATGGAGATTCAGAGAGGTAATGTTGCGCAATGTTAAGTTAAGCGTGGTTTAATTCAAACCAGCTGAATGTTAAACTTCAGTGCAGCTGACCGGGTTTCAGTTAACCTTAAAGTAAAATAACTTTTTAAAAAGCTAAAATACACAGCAGAGAAAAACAGGTTGAGAAGGTCATTCTAATAATGAGGACAGCTGCGACAGCAACTAACGCAGGTGTTCAGCGGTAAGTTAGCCACCTGTGTTAATTAGCCCGCTAGCTAACTTAGCCGCTTAGCTAGCTAACGCGTCCGGACCAACTGCTCAAACACGACAAAACACAACTCTTCACAAGTCGCTGACTTAACGTACAACAAAACAACGCTACTGGTTAGAAGTATTTATCTTCTTACCGTGTTTTACGCCAAAAACAAGGTCAACAGCAGCCAGAGATGCTACCAGACGTGCCGAACATAGATAAACATAGACTACATACGCTAGCGCGCTGTCTTCTATATTATCTCTGGTCTGACCAATCGCTGCTCTCTTGTTCCGCCCTCTGAGAATCTTGTTGTCGTTTGGCTCCACACTTGCTGATGACCACTTCCGGTCTCAGAAAATGAAAAACGGACTTTTTTTCGTTTCTGTCTCTTACTGATTTTACTTTCTTGTTATTATAAATATAAAACGAAATTCAAAGCATTTAAAAAAAATCGTATATCCCTTTTTGATCATGAAAAGGAAAAACGCCTTGTATCTCAATTTTAATTTTTGTATTTTAAAACGAAAATCAAATAACCACTCGTTTTTTGTTTTTCAATACCGGTTTCAGAACGGGAAATCCAATTACCAGATCCGTACACGGACCCACCACACACAACCTTGTGGTTCCAAAGGATATTGTGCAACTTTTTTACGTTTGCAAATTTGAGGGATACAGCTATGCAATTTCTGTATTTTGAAATATATGTGAAAAAACAAAAACGATTTTCATTTTTTTAAGGTTTATTGCACTTTTAAGCAATTTTTTGTACTAGTTAAGACATAAGTCAATACATATTATTAAAATTTGGGATATCAGGGTTATTTTGATGTAAAGCAAATAAAAATACTCCAAGAAATGGCACTACAGCATGTAAAAATGTAAAAATATGTCCTGGCGGACTTGCACAATGGTGGGTCTTAAAGGGTTAACTCAAGTTAGTAATTCAATCCTGCTTTTGCTATTGATTAATTAACATTAATTGATTAACAATTAAAAAAGAAGACTATCATCTTTGCGATTTTGGGCTGATCTTGTTACTGCAATAATGAAAACAGTCTGACTCATTCAGTAATTAACTAGATATCAGGGTTGGTGTGCCCTTATGGCACTAAAACAGAAAATAAAGAGAGGGTGCTGGATTGCTAGATTCCAATCTGTCCATTCTGCATTCCCCCTTCAAGTGTCAACACCCAGGATTAAGAAGAAGTACATTTCAGCTGCTGTAATCCACTCAGATACACTTATGGCTCATGAATGGGGAAAAGGACAGACATGCTATGCTCAGGGTGTGCACATATCCACTCCACTGCTGGGATCAGGTCTCAGGGTTCCTGGAGGGGATCTGGGGGGATTCATGGTTCAGGTGACAGCTGTCGGAGGTTTTGTTTGGCAGGGTGTGTCTTTCTCTACAAGTCTGAGATGGTGTGCAGGAGACCTAATTTCCTAACAAAGAGTGATAGCCTCTAGCAGAAGTTTGGGGTGGTTGGGGTGTGAAAAGAAAAAAAAAGCACTTAAGTGGGGCAGAACTCGTATCATGGCTTTTTGAGGTGTACATGTTCCATGTAAATATGGCTGAAACAATTCAGCAGGCATGAACATTTTGGTTACGTAATGTCTTCAGTGTGGATGGCATCAAGTTACCAGATAATTAATGGTTCTCTGGGTTTCTGTGGTTTTAGATCTACTATCTGGTAGCTCTTAATAGACAGCAGTACGTATTTTGTAAATCCTTGTCAATTTTTCCTATGTTTGTAAGTTGTGAGCAACTTACAAACAACTGTCTTTTAAAGTTCACATGAAGCACTGTTCAGTACAGTCAGTATGATCTTGTCAAAAGCCCAACTAATATTCCCTGAAATTTTCTGAAAACAGAATCAGAATCAACCTGTACATACACTACTGTTCAAAAGTTTGGGGTCACCCAGACAATTTCATGTTTTCCATGAAAACTCACACTTTTATCCATGCGCTAACATAATTGCACAAGGGTTTTCTAATCATCAATTAGCCTTTCAACACCATTAGCTAACACAATGTAGCATTAGAACACAGGAGTGATGGTTTCTGGAAATGTTCCTCTGTACCTCTATGTAGATACTCATTAAAAATCAGCTGTTTCCAGCTAGAAGAGTCATTTACCACATTAACAATGTCTAGGCTGTATTTCTGATTCATTTAATGTTATGTTCATTGAAAAAAACTGCTTTTCTTTCAAAAATAAGGACATTTCTAAGTGGTAAACAGTAGTGATGGGGTTTACTTTACACTGGGTCACCTGGATTCCAAAATTGATGGCAGTTGAGGTAATTTCTGAAATGCTACTTGACATAATGTTGCACCAGAGACAAGACACTCCATATAGATTCACCTATTGTTCCGCGTCTGTAAGATGATCCGGTTGTTAGATTCAGCTGTCTTGTTTGCTCTCTTTCTGTTACCTTTCTTCATGGGCTTCCTGTGAGCTGCTTTTAGCTGGAAATGAGGCCAGTATAAATGCTAAAAGTCATGGAGGTAAGAGCAGACACAGGTAAAGACATAGTAAAGACAACAGGTGGGTCAGCACTCTGTGGTTGTCTGCACTAGGTAAGAAATAACTTTTCTTAGCTTCAAAAAGCATATGTCAATGTGCAGTATTGTTTTTACTGCTTATAAGATAAATAGATTATACAATTTCTGGTGTAATCGTAAATGGAGTTTGATTTTTTACAGAGCCAGCTCACAAATGTCTGTACTGCTGCCCACTCAACAGTTTATTAGTGTTTGCCTGAAATGTCTTTTTTAATGGAACACTTCAAGCCAAAAATTAAACCAAAAGATATTCAGATTTCACTGAAGAGACATGAGCTTCACCTCCAGTTTGCTTTACTGTTTAGTGTCAATTTCTGAGGAATAAATCAGGGATGAACTCTAGCCAATGATGCCACAGATTCAGGGGGAAATCATCTCTAATTTGAAGTGTACAGATTCACAGATAATTGCAAGTGGTACTGGTTAGCCTGATATTTATTCATCTTGCTTTTTGCTTCTTTCTATTTTCTATTTAGGGACTTGTATGGTTTGAAATATACACCCAATAGTTTTACAAGTATTAAAAGGTATTTTGTGATACTTTCTCAAATCAACATTTGTTTTTTGTTGTTGTTTTCTGCAGTGATTGAAAGTAATTAGGTGCTTTTAATAATTTTGAATTTCTTCTATTTCACTGAGTATTTTCATTTCATCCTACTTTATGCTTTCCCACTACAATCCAGAGTAAGATACTGTGAATTCACTATGTTTATCTGACAGCTGTATTTACTGGATACTTTTCAGAAAATTATTTGAAATACAAAATGTATATTGAGCTAATGCAAGACAATGTTATATATTAAGCCTGTGGTCATTTTTTGAATTCTGACCAAAAATAAAAAATTAAAAAATGAGTACTTGAGTATACACTACTGTTCAAAAGTTTGGGGTCACCCAGGCAGTTTCATGTTTTCCATGAAAATTCACACTTTTATTCATGTGCTAACATAATTGCACAAAGGTTTTCTAATCATCAATTAGTCTTTAAACACCATTAGCTAACACAATGTAGCATTAGAACACAGGAGTGATGGTTGCTGGAAATGTTCCTCTGTGCCTCTATGGAGATATTCCATTAAAAATCTGCTGTTTCCATCTAGAATAGTCATTTACCACATTAACAATGTCTAGGCTGTATTTCTGATTAACTTAATGTTATGTTCATTAAAAAAATGCTTTTCTTTCAAAAACAAGGACATTTCTAAGTGACCCCAAACTTTTGAACGGTAGTGTACATCAATGGCATTTTGAGCCCTTTACACGCCCCAGTAGAGCAGAGATCATGTGCACTTCAAATTCATGTCACCAGCTGTTTTTTTCCTCCAGTTTGAAGACAATGTGGTTGGCCCTTCTTTTATATCAGTTTGCCACACTCCTTCTTGTTCAAGCTCAAAATGCCTGTGTTGGACACCCCACGTTCAGAAGTCCAGGTCAGTGAAACTTGCAGAACTTATGCTCTCATTCTTTTCACCCACTTGCTACACTGACTCCTTCTTCTCCGCTCATTTTCCCTTCACACCTCTCTTTCTCATGCAACCTAATAGCTGTCAGGACAGTAGCCCAGCTATCTGAGGAGAGTCTTTATCTCTGACATGAGGTATCTTATGGCTGTGATGATGACAGAGTTTGACGTTGATTGTTATTGTTCATTCCTGGAATTAAATATGATTCATGAGTAGAGGGTAAAACAAGATAAATGATGGTGTTGTTTTCTTGTTGATGTCTTTCTCAAACAAAGAAAGACAGTTGCATTAATATTTTCAACTGAATTCTGCTGAAGCCAGATGTTTTCCTGTTGTTGTGCATTACTCACATATCACATTGAGTTCCATCCATCCATTATCTATACACCACTTAATCCTCATCAGGGTCATGGGGGGCTGGAGTCTATCCCAGCTGACTTAGGGTGAAAGCAAGGGACACCCTGGACAGGTCACCAGTTTATCACAGGGCTACACATAGAGACCAACAATCACACTCACATTCACACCTACAGACAATTTAGAACTACCAATTATCAATTTTTGGGCAGGCTGCACAGTGGCATGGTGGTTAGCACTTCTGACTTGCAGCTAGAAGATCACTGGCTCCAGTCCTGGCCTTCCTGGCATCTTTCTGCATGGAATTTGCATGTTCTCCCTGTGCATGCGTGGGTTTTTCTACGAGTGTCCGCTTCCTCCCACAGTCCAAAAATATGCGAGTGTGATTGTTTGTCTGTATATGTAGCTCTGCAACAGACCAGTGACCTGTCCAGAGTGTCCCCTGCTTTCACCCCAAGTCAGCTGGGATAGACTCCAGCCCACCCACGACCCTAATGAGAATTAAATGGTGTGTAGATAATGGATGGATGTTTTTGGACTGTGGGAGGAAGCTGGAGTACCTGGAGAAAACCCATGCACGCACAGGAAGAACATGCAAACTCCATGCACAAAGATCCCAGGAAGGCTGGGACGCAAACCCGGGATCTTCTAGCTGCAAGGCGACAGTGCTAACCACCAAGCCACTGTGCAGCCTAAAATCAAATCAAATGTCTAAATTAATTTCAGCATGTTGACATGGTCAAGACGACCTGCTGAAGTTCAAACTGAGCATCAGAACGGGGAAGAAAAGTGATTTCAGTGACTTGGAACATGGCATTGCTGTTGATTACCAGACATTCTGGCCTGACTATTTCAGAAACTGCTGATCTACTGGGATTTTCATGCATAACTATCTGCAGGCCGGGATGCTTTTCTTTTGGACATTTTTTACCCATACATCATCCACAGTAGTTTTCTTAACTCCCTCTGTCCAGTTTTTATGTGAGATTTTCTCAGATTCCAGAAAGCTTTTCCTGGGCAGACATGTTTTCACAGACAATACTGCCATGGAATATGAACAACAGAGTGAGGACTGTTAAAAATCTCATTCTTTTCTGTACAGCTAATTCAGACATCGAGGTCTTTTGTGGCTCGCAGACAGTAGACCTTCAGATCCTCCTGTGTCCCATCTATTTCAATGGATACAATGAGTCACTGCTGGCCCTCAACTCTGAACACTCCAAACACCAGTGTAAAGGGGCAGCTGACTGGACAGCCGACCCTCCCATTGTCAAATTCAGCTTCTCCATCTCAGAGGAAGCAATCATTGCCTGCTCCAGCACACTGACAGTAGGTTATCTGAAGCTGAAAACACCCAGCAAGATGCCACTCACAAAATATTCTTACCTAAGTCTGTTTTTTTCAAAGGTTTCTCAGGAGATGGGAACTGGACAGTTTGCGGACTTTTCCAACATCCAGCACATCAACATCTCAGGCATGATCTGCTCCAAGGACCCGACTACAGGAGCCATCACTTATCACCAAGAGGTGATGTACAGGTTCTCCTGCCGCTACCCACTGCAGTACATGGTCAACAATACTCAGATGAGTGTGTAAGTGGCTCTTGTTGTTTAAGATTACATAAAGAAAGTAAATGTAAGATTTCAGGTGCTGTTGTTATCAAATGCAAGGGAAATCTACAAAGTGAAAATACTGGTACAGGTCTACATTGTACACTTGCTTTGCTAGTGAAGTGTTTTGATGCTGTGTTTTTTTGTGAAATCACACAATTTTTGTTGCTTTTTTAATAGGTACACAGTTCATATATTCTTTTTGTTGTGGTGGTTGTGAAAGCATCTCATCACATACACTTATTTTATCACATAGAAAATGATAAAAGAAGTAGATGTGATCGAATGCGTGGTTGGGTCCCTGCTACCATCACAAGACATTGTACATACATTCAGTTCCATTGTCTCTGGCAGAGACTCCACTAATCAACCAAAGAGCACTCTAGAGCTGAAACAATCAGCTGATTAGTCAGTTGACGAAAAAGAAATTGGTGCAAATTATGATATTAAGCAAAAATGTCAAAAATGACCTGGTAATAGTTGGATTTATGATGTTGTATGAAAAGTGTCTTTCACAATACAAAAAAATCTTAAATGTTTCCTCTGAGCTTCAGGGGAAAATAATGGCCCTTTTAAAAAGTATCTAAGACATTGAAACATCCATTCATCCATCCATTATCTATACACTGCTTAATCCTCATTAGGGTTGCAGAAGGCTGGAGTCTATCCCAGCTGACTTAGACACCCTGGACAGGTCACCAGTCTATCACAGCATTATATATAGAGACAAACAATGACACTCACATTCACACCTACTGACAATTTAGCGTCACCTATTAACCTCAGCATATTTTTGGACTGTGGGAGGAAGTTGGAGTACCAGAAGACAACCCACACATGCACAAGGAGAACATGCAAACTCCATGCAGAAAGATCTGGGAAGGCCGGGATGCGAACTGGGGATCTTCTGTGCTAACCACCAACCACTTTGAAAACATCAGACAAGAAATTTTCAGATGTCTTGAAAATGAAATAATCTTCAACTTTCTAGTACATCTCTGATGGCTCAATGTTTTTGAACATGAACCTGGTTGTTGATAACATGAGTTTCTCTCATGATGAATTTCAGCTGCAGACAGAAGATTTATATTTTCCCCCAACAGGGCTGGAACCAACCTGGCAGTCAAAGACAAAAATGGGAGTTTCATCAGCACCCTAAGCATAGGACTCTACTCGGTAGGAATGATGCGGTGTCAACGGAAAGCTGCTTTATGTCAGTGTTACACAGACAGACTTACTCAGTGCTTGAAAAAGAAGGACACAATCTTCCTGTTCAGTGAGTACACGAGTACACAAGTTGCAGGATACTAACTATGTGCCTAACCTGGGCAAAGCTACAGCATGCTGTAAATTGCCTTGAATGCTGGAAAAACTGGATGCTAACATTCAAGGTAAATATTCTGCAACTAAAAGAAGCATGTTTTAAGCAAGCTTAAATATCCTACGGGCTGCTCCGTCGGCTCTGTCTCTGTCTCACAGCTTGGAGAGGAGGAGAGAACGATCCAGCGCCGCACTGCATGCAGCGCCGGTCTTTATAGTGAGAGGATGAGTGATTAGCAGCTGCTGCTCATCCTCTCATCAGGACTGTGACAGAAAGACATCTTTAAAAAAAAAAAAAAAAAGCACAAAAACGACACCATGTGTGAAAAGCAAGAGACTGTCAAAATGTAAACAATTGTTGGGGTTTCCTTCAGTTGTGTGTGATGTGATGTACTCTTATTTGAATAAAAGAAATATAAGGTTAAAATTGTGACATTTCATCAAAATCACTTTAATCTACACGTGTTAGTTTTTAGTCACTAAAAACGTAAGCTCTAGCCAAATTCTGTGACTTAAACCAGTTACACTCACTCATTCCCCCACTCAATACTTTCTGGTGATACACAACAGAGCAAACTCCAAACGAAGGCCACAGGCCCTAAGACGTGTATCCACAGTATAAAACCATCAATAAATGAATGCAAATGAATGCACTCAGCATCCTCTCTCTTCTGTTATTGGGCCTAAAGGACAACAGCTACTCCTCCTCCTTGAATATCCCTCAAGGAGGGCTTGAGCTAAAGACCAGGATCTTTGTAGAAGTGAAAGCATCCAACCTCACTAACAGGTAATTCACGTTTTTGTAAGTTTGCAAGCTCTACTTGTTTGTTAAAAAAATGTGCCAACTTTACACTCCTATAAACTCTGAAACTCTATATTTGTGCTACTAATATCCATATGATGAGCTTTTATGATCTGGGCTGATACCTGAACTCCTCCTTGCAGATTTAACGTGCTCCTGGACAGATGTTATGCCACCACTTCGCTCCTCCCAATCAACACCACTTTTCACGATCTCTTTGTTGGGTGAGTTAAATTAACATCCTGAGATAAAATATATTGTCTACATGCTGCCTATACATAGCGATGAATACCCCATTCAGAAAAATCTCACCTAAACAAACCAGTGAAAATTAATTATAAATGGAAAAAAAGTTTCAT
The DNA here is from genome assembly GCF_022539595.1 of Amphiprion ocellaris. NCBI lineage: Eukaryota > Metazoa > Chordata > Actinopteri > Pomacentridae > Amphiprion > Amphiprion ocellaris. The sequence continues at coordinate 24,112,679 of NC_072779.1, forward strand.
GGAAGAAAGTCATGATATCGATCTTTAATAGAAGTAAAACACCTGGAAACTAGACCTATGCCTTCTGGTTGTGGGACAGAAAGTGGGGTTTTGTATTTGTTTGTTTTGTATTCTAAAGAATAGAAACAATATCTGCATCTGTTGTCTTCAAGGTGTAACCGGGATGGCCAGACAGTGATGGGAGTCAATGGAGAGCAACAGAAAGCTCGTTTCTCCTTTGAGGCTTTCCGCTTTGTCCAGAGTGCAGATGTAACTTTGTCCACCTACTATGTCCACTGTGCCACCAGGCTCTGTGTGAACACCTTCTGCCCCACCCTCATTCAGGTCAGAATCTGCCTCCAGGCTCACTAATCTTTATTTAATATTTTTGCATGGCTGCTGCTGAGCTCTTGGTTATGGCTTTGGTAATACAGACTTCAGACTTCATGACTGAGCAGCCTTGGCAGAGTACTGCGCTCTACAAGTGCTTTTCTTATTTTTATGCTACTTTCTAGTCCACTGGAAGTCTGGCCAGAGGGCTGCATCCCATACATGCATAGTGGGCAACTAAACATTTTGATGACTGAGTACCTTAGATTTTTTGTTTTATTTTATTTTATTTTATTTTTTTAATTTTTTTTTTTACAGTTAAAAAAGTACAAATCAGAGATTCTCTTTATCGGGGAACAGGCCAAAAGAGCGGATCTTATTTCATATCAACAGTATATCTAACTTTAGGTCTTATTTTTAAAAATTGAAATACACATTGTATTGCATCCTAGATAAGAAATCTGCTCTATAAATAAATTATTTATTTTTCTATCCATCTGTAAAGACTGTTGCAAATGCAGATTGATCCAAAATACATCCTACAAGGCTGCACAAATTACTTCATGCTGTGGATTTAGATTTTCTAGAGTTTTAATTTATACTGCCAGTCAAAAGTTTGGACACACCTTCCCATTCAATGGTTTTTATTTAACCATTTCATACATTGTAGATTACAGTTTATCTCAATTGATAAGACACTGTTCCTGAAAAATAACACACATTTCCCAACACACTGCACACTATTTTTTTTTAGTTGAACACAATTCACAAAGCACTGCACACTCGTGTCAGAAGTGCACTTTATTGTCAAAATCTGAACTTTGTTTTCAAAATTAAGACAAACAAAGCAAAACTAGGACACTGCACTGCTAAATACAAAACACTCCTCTCTCACTGTGTTTTCACATGAAGTGTAAAAAAAAGATACAGTCCTCAAAAATGACAACTTAAACACAAATGCATCCTATAAATGAATCAGAGAGGACCATTGCAGTGCCTGACTGTACATTATAAAATAAAAATAATGCTAGACAAAAAATACAGCACTGTATTGTACACATTACAGTATGCAGATATTTATACCATGTCAGCATCAATTCTTTCAGCCTGGTCAGACCACAGGATCTCAACAACATCACTAGCTATGTTTTCTCTGGAAAGAAGGACCTAATGTGTCTGATCCATCCCTGACATAAATCAACAGAAACATCACCACATGCCAAGACCACTGATTGAAGAGATTTTCCCAAAATATGGCTGCCGCTCATATACCTTCCACCTCCATGTAGAGAAGAATTCTTCTATAGGATTCAGAAAGGGAGAATATGGTGGCAGAAAAACCACAATAACTTCAGGGTTCATATTGAACTATTCCCAAATCAATAGTCCTCTATGAAAACTAACATTGTCCCAGATGTATTCATGTGTATCATCAGAATTCAACTGAAAAACTCTCTGGAACAAACACACACCAAACAGAGAAAAAGTCAGTCATGTACACTTTCTGTAATTTTACCAGCACTTATGAACCAGAATTATACATTAGATTTTTTACAGTATTCTCAGAACATTTCTGACTGCTTGTATTGTTACAGTATAGACATGTCACTGAAGGGACAAACAACATTTACTTACCATGTAAAGTAAACCACAATAAACCTGAAACAGTTTACTTTATGCACCATCCTTACCATCTGCTGACCTTAACAACAGATTACATTCTGAACAGTTAATTCTGCTTCCCAGCAGGTTTTATAGTGTGCAGTTCATTGGCAAAAGTGTTTTCAGTTTTGACCTGTTGTGTCTTAATTGTGACAGCAGTGTTGGAACAGTGTCCCAATTCTGCTTCCTAGTGTTCACTTTTTGAAAAATGTGTGCTATGAGTGAAAAAGTGTGTTCAAATGAGAAAAAAACGTGTTCAGTCTTTTGAAAATAGAGTGCAAGAGTTTTGGAAACTGTGGACATTGGACAGCAGAGTCCTGTTTTTGAGAAATGTGTGCAGTCCGTTGGTGGCTGTGTGCAGTGAATGGAATTTAGTGTCTTATCAACTGAGAAAAACTGTAATACTGAAGACATCAAACCTTTAAAGATTACATATGGAATTGTGTTGTAAACAAAAAAGTGTTAATCTTCAGTATGAAACTGCAATGTAGAAAATAATACAAATAAATAAAAAGCATTGAATGAGAAGGTATGTCCAAACTTTTGACTGGCAGTGTAAGCTAACGAATTTTGTATTTTCATGGAAAGCTGTCGTGGCATTCTCAAATAATTCACTTACCTATATCAGCCGAAGTTACAATATTTCTTCTGAAAAGCTGTCTTGATGACAAGTGTCCAAATCACCTGCAGAACTGTACCACTGACACCAATTCCAGAAAGCGACGCAGCATCTCCAACAACCAGGACACCACTGTGAGTGACATGGCAACTGTCAGCTCAGGCCCCATCACCATCCGCCTAGACAACGGTGAGAATGTAAAAGGTCTTATTACTGTCATGTACACCGATCAGCCACAACATCATGACCACTGACAGGTGAAGTGAATAACATCAATCATCTTGTTAATATGCAACATTTTGCTGGGACACCTTGAGTTCTGACATTCATGTGGATGTTTGACATACGCCACCCACCTGAATATTGCAGGTCAAGCAACCCCTTAATTTCCCACCCCCCATGACAACAGCAGTCCTTGATGTCAGTTTCCACCCTCAGCAGGACAATGCAATCTGCATTGCAAAAACTGCAAGTGGCCCATAGAGCAAGACAGAGCTAAGGCGTTCACCTGGGTTCCACACTCCACAGATCCAAATCTTATTGAGCATGGGTTGTGACAGGATAAGCCTGATCTAGGTAGATCCCACAGAATTCACTGTCTCCATCCTGATGCCACAGGACATCCCCAGAGGTTCTGTGTCCATGCCCCACTGGGCCAGAGGAGTTTTAGCAGCATAAAGGAGACCAACACAATTTTAGGCAGGTGGTCATGATGTTATGTCTGATCGGTTTAAGTCCACATGAGTTGAATGGAGGGTTCTTTTGGTAATGAACGAACTAACGATTCTCTCACTTTTCTCTCACAGGATATCTGGTGGCATCTGGAGGTATGCATACACTGCTCACATGAGTTTTTCTGTCTTTTTTATCAAACTAAAGAAATGACAAAGCACTTAACAACAGTGTCACTTGGTTTTTCTTATCATAAACATCTGTGCCATTAAGGTTCACAGTAAGTAGAAGATGCAGGAGTAATGGATGTGAAGATCAGTCCTCACCTAGAGAAAAAGAAGTGGACCCTTTTTAGCAGCCTTTAGCCATATTAACTCAGAAGGTGATCAATCAGTTGTTGTTTCCAGTGCCCCCTAGAGGCAAAATAAAACAGTTATTGGAGGTTTGCATTGTACATACAGGGATAGCTGAGGCTGGTGTGTAAAGACAGAAGAACAGAAGCTCTTCCTCACTTCCACATGAAATACTGCTGTATAAAGCCTTCAGTAGACTTCAGCTGAAGAGCTTGTCAGATAGAGGTAGAACAGCATCCGAAACCATTTCTTTCCCCACTTTATCACTGTTACAATATTTTTTTTGCTAACTTTTAACATTTTTTTCTTTAAATTCGTTCAGACACCATGCTGTAGAATGTTCTTAATGCATGCCCATCTATCTAACATGCACTTCGTTTGAAGCAAACCAAAGGCCTTTGGAAAAAGCCAATGTGAAGCATCTGATCAGGATTTGTTCTGGATGGTTAAATGACAGAACAAACAGTTCAGCAGATGAGAGAAGATACTGTATGCTTGGGTCTCTCAACCAAATCCCAAATATGCTGATGTAACTGTTAGTAGTGCACCATGACTATCATTTTGTGTAGCCTCCTAAGATCTGAGCTTTGCCTGGGCTTACATTTTAGATTTCTTCTAGTTATTTGGGATAAGGAGTAACCAATAAATGTACTAACTGGATAATATCTAACATCTGTTTATTATTATTATTATTACTACTACTGCTACTATTTATTATGAACAATACACTCTTTATGAACAAAAACTGATGTCCTCATATGTGGAGGGCAGGTCTTAGGAGGTTAAAGGTGTGTGATCAGGGAAACCAGTCAGCCTGTTGTACATTAACATGCTGTACAGTTTCTGTCATGCTCATCAGTACAGAAGCTCCATACTGCTCTGTGTGGTCTAATCACTTGGGTTTCCTTCATTCCCAGGTGTTCAGCAGACTGATATGAACTGTACCGTGGTGGCTGTTTCGGTTGTAGCCGCCATTGTTGGAGCAATCTGCATCGCTCTGGTGGCTTTCATTATTTACCAAATGCACAACTCCAGACTTGCTTTCAACAAGGCAGTCCTATACCCACAGGAGTGACGGAGGGTCAGAGCAGCTTGAAAAGGACTTTATTCTGTTTCATTCATTCACACATAAAATTCTTATAAATGAGTGAGCACAAACGTCAGAGCTAATATCAAGACTTCTGACTTTTACATTACATACAAGTCATCTCTCTGGACATAAACACTGTAAATAATGAAATGAGCATTTTCATTAAATGTCAGTATGGTCCTTCAAGCCGGAAGAAGAACATAAGTATGCAGAGCATATAACAGAGTCTTTTATGTACTGGGCTACAAGTTAATCATCTTCTGTCAACCAGTCAGACAGAAACAATGGTCATGTACATGCCAAACAATATAACCATTGCACATTCATTTCATTTAAGATACTAAGATACTGGGTAACTGAATTGTGGGCAGTGTTTATTTAAAGCAGGGTGATAGCTGATGTAGCGCACAGGCAGTTTTTTAAATAATACTTTTATATCTATTGACCATTCAGAAGTTTTTGTATTTCTTTATCTAATAAAGGTGTTGCATTTATGGTTGATATTTATGGTTTGTAGGGTGTTTTTTTATATATCATTTTTACTAAATGTTACAGCATATGCAAAAAGTTACAGCACTGTACTTTTATACTGGATTGTTTAATAAAAGAATAAATAAATAAATAACTTATTCTGGAGTTGCATGTGTTTACTGGCATCCCAGCCCTGGCTGTTTGTTTCCTGCTCAGGACAGTTAGCTTCACTGGACATGCAGAAATCACTATTGGATGCAGAATTGTGCCAGACCTCATTTTCTGGTGAACCCTAACCAGAGAATGCACATATATGAGTACTAAAGGGCAGTAAATAATGTAAAAGTACAGATAATAGTGCACTTTTTATTCTATAACATTTAGGATAACCATCTTTCAGATGAATGTTAAAAATTTCAAAATTATTAGCTTATAAAATACAAAACATTTTCAGCAATAAAAGCACTCAGAGAGCACAGTACTCCGCCAAGGCTGTTTAGTCATTGTATCATTTCTGACGGATAAGTCGTGATAAGTCCACAGCGGTCGATTTGTAGTAGGATCGCAATCATGTGACCGTCAGCAGGCAGCTGACGTAGCGTTCACTTGTTGTCATAGTTACAGTGACAGCATGCCGCTATCTTGCAATGATACAGAAATCTTTAACAAATTCATGGATCCAGACTATAAGCTGCGTCGCTGTCAAGTTTTATCACTTGTCATCCAAATCTGTTAGTCAGTTTTTGAGTAATGTCGCTAACAGACAGACAGATGGACAAATGTACGCCAATCGTCACATAACTCCACCGGGTTCCTTGGCAGAGTAAAAATTAAACCAGTTCATCAACAGCTGCAAGCACAGCTCAATAGTGGTTGTAGTCAGCAAGTCTCATTTTCAACAATGAAGAGAAGACTTAGAGTTGCAGGTTGGACAGGTTGAGTTGCAGCAAGAAAGCTGTTGTTAAGATGTCAGAATAAGAAAAAGAGACTTGCCTGGGCTGTCTGTCTTGTCTGGTGTGTTCCTGGTTGGTCAGGGCTTCATCCTACATCAAGACAAAGACCCAAAACATAAATCCAAGCTCTGCCAGAACTACCTTAGGAAAAAAGAACAAGATTATAAGCTTGAAAACATGCAGTAGCCAGCACAGTCTCCAGACTTAAACCCCATGGAGCTGGTTTGGGATGAACTGGACAGAAGAATGAAAGCAAAGCAACCTACAAGTGTCACACATTTATGGGAACTTCTGCAACAGAGTTGGGAAGAACTTTCTGAAGAATGTTTGATTTCCATCGTGGAAAGAATGCCACAAGTGTGTTCAGCTTTAATATCTGCCAAAGGTGGCTACTTTGATGAGTCAAAAGTTTAGAATACATTTTGGCTTCTAAATTTTTTTTTTTTAAACTGAATTTGTTTTATGCTTTCATTTTAAAGTACAATGAGACATTAAAATGCATAATTTCCCATGAAAAACTGGGAAAATTGGGGTGATCTAAAACTTTTGACCAGAAGTGTGTACCTAGTGTGTATGTATACCTCACCTCTTTAGTTTATAGTTGTATTTTCGTGCTGTGACGTTGAAAATTTCCCTTTGTGGGAGTAATAAAGGATATTCTATTCTGGTCTATTCACATTCAAATATTTCCCTTGTTTAAGGTATAAAGGAAGAGATACGAAAAAATGTAAAAGCCCGTAAGAAACTGATCACTACGTTAGCCGTTGTTATACTGAGCCTACTGACTAATTTGGTCATTTTACTTTTTCTGTTTACCCCTGGGGCTGCACAGGGGCTTGGTGGTTAGCACTGCTCCCTTGCACCTAGAACTTCACTGGTTCGCATCCCTGTGTTTGCAGGATCTTTCTGCATGGAGTTTGCATGTTCTTCTCTGGCTTCCTCCCACAGTTCACAAACATGCTGAGGTTAATTGATAACTCTAAATTGTCCTTAGGTGTGAATGTGAGTGTGATTGTTTGTCTCTATATGTAGCCCTGTGATAAACTGGTGACCTGTCCAGGGTGTCACCTGCCTTTACCCTAAGTCAGCTTGGAAAGGGAAAAAAATGTGCAACCCTAATGAGGATTAAGCAGTGTATAGATAATGGATGGATGGATGTTTCCCCATGTGCCAGAACAGCATCTTGCCCAAGGACACTTCAGCAGGTGTGCTGGCTCAAAGTCAGGGCCCTGCACTGACTACAACCACAAAGTAAGCTCAAAAAGCAAGCTACTACACTAACAAAATGACAATGAAATTAAAAACAAAAATTATTCTTTATTAACAGTTTAGAAATACAACATTGTTTGCATCTCCCATGCCTGACCAGGTGTTTTCTTCAATTATTCAAATAATCCAGAGTGCTGCGAACACAAAGCAAGAACCTGCACCACAGAACGTGTCGGGATAAAAAAAAAAAAAAAAAAAAAACAGAAAGGGAAAAAAAAGACAACATTAATACACCACCTCTTCTAGCAGCTTGTGAGACTTTGAAGTCATGGAGTTTGTCTGCTGTCAAACACATTCAAGCATCAGTAGAAAAACTCATTCAGAAACCAGCTACATCAGAACAACGGGAAGCAGATATGTGGAGGCTCCTAAAATGCCAGATCAACCCTGTTTGGTGGTCCAGTTTAATAATTTGTTCTCATCGTGCAGACAGGAGCTACTTGATGGACCCCAGCATGCACCTGTTTTTTTGCACCATCTTCTATCAGGTCTGACTGTGTTTTTTAAAAACTCTAAAATGGCGATGGAGGAATAAAGTTTCGCCAAGCAAAGCAAACTCAAAAATGGAAATGTAAGGGTTTTATCACTTCAGGATCTGCACGTTAAGTGATATGCAGCATTTCTGAATCATGCATAACACTGGCCATTGTTCTCCAAATTTACCTGGATGACAGGAAATTTTGTCACTGACTTGTGAATTGCTGCTCCTAAAATCCTAGTCAATAAGTGTAACATGACTTCCCCATGACCATCCTGCCCAATCAGTCGAAATAAGGAAAAATTCATAGTTAATGTTATGACTCACCATATTAGCAATGCTTTTCATTCAAAACATGTATTTTTGAACATGATGAATGTACAAGACATTTGATTCCACTTTGTAGCATTACTGCAAACATACTTATGATTTATGCAGCCAAATAAATTGCAGGTTGGCATCGAAAACAACAATAAAAAACCATGATTCTATCCACTGAGAATCCTGTGAGCTGTAACCATTAAATAGTGCACTGACTCACCACAGTTCAGACATATGCTAACCCTGACAACAATACATCAGGAGATGAAATGACAAACCAGAGGAGGACAGTGCCTGCTTTTGTCAGCTGTCCATAGTTTTTTTTAAATGATTTCACCTCCCTCTGTGCCAGTATGGATGAGATCATGATGTCGGATATAAGCGTTTTGTTTGGACACCGTCTCCACCATGGCAGTCTGGGGCTTCATTTTCTGTTGAACTGGTTCTTCGTGGTGTCTCGGTGTCTGTTGCTTATAGAATCCATGAAAGGCAAAAGAGATAAACTGCAGGAGGAACAAAATGAGGAGGCGGGGAGGGCAAGACGAGTCGTTTCCAGTCTGTATCCAATCAGCTTCCAGCAGCTCAACAAAACGGGCAATAACGATAAAACGGAGAAAACAAATGGAGAAAAAACAGCGCGAGAGGGAACTTGAACATTTATACACTGTCAATAAATATAGTGATTTTTTTTTTCAGTTCCAGCTGTTATAATTCATCTTCTATGTGGTTTTCAGGTTGGGCCTTCTCTGTTGGTCCTGGAAATGAATGAAGAGAAGGAAACGTGAACTCCGAGTGTATGGGATTACATCATCTCCGTTCATCGGTACAGAAAAGCACAAGCTCTGCAGTGACCACGCTACCTTTCCAGTCTGTGGATACAGGGCTGAGCGACTCCAGCACATGTTTACTGATTTAATAAGGTACACACAAAAGGCTGTTGCTATGGTAAAGCTTGTTAGCTGAGACTGAGTCAGTGTGACGTTTGAAAAGGAGAGGTCTGTCATCTCACCAGCTCTGGCTGAGACTAGTACTTCTGTGGTCGTTACAATCAATCCTTTCTAAATGTAGGCCAAATTATTCATTTTATTAACCGCTGTCTTCCATTATAAATTACCAGCTAAAGCTAAATTATGTAGTAATTTGTCAAATGCAAAACAAATGCTCATTTAAATGCTATAACAATGTAAAACACCATTTTATTGTAATGAATCACATGGTAATTGGTAAACACGGCAACTTCCTCAGTTTCTAAGCTTTAAAGTACATACAGTTGCAGAAAAAAGTATGTGTTACTTGGATTTCTGCATAAATTGGCCATGAAATGTGTTCTGATCTTCATCTAAGTCACAACAATAGACAAACACAGTCTGCTTAAACTAATACTGCACAAAAAATGATATTTTCTTATGGAGCCCAACATGTAAACATTCACAGGGCAGGGTGGAAAAAGTATGTGAACCTTAGGATGTAATAACTGGTTGACCTTCCTTTGGCAGCAATAAGCTCAACCAAATGTTTCCTGTAGTTGCAGATCAGACCTGCACAATGATCAGGAGGAATTCTGGACCATTCGTCTGTATAAAACCGTTTCAGGTCAGCAATATTCTTGGGATGTCCGGTGAGAATAATTTTTCGTGCGGTATTAGTTTAAGCAGACTGTTTGTCTATTGTTGTGACTTAGATGAAGATCAGAACACATTTTATGACCAATTAATTCAGAAATCCAAATAATCCCAAAGGCTTCGCATGCCTTTTTTCCAACTGTAGGACTCACTCAGTCATACTGAAACTTCTACTGTTGCAGGATGAAATTACAGAATGACTGACCAGGTAATGCAATACGAGGAAACAGTCCAGCAGTAATAAAATATTCCATTTGTGCTGAGACTGCAGTTTATTCACCCATCAGCCACAACATTAAAACCACAGACAAGTGAAGTCAATCATCTTCACTACAATGCAATGTTCTGCTGGAAAACCTTGGGCCCTGGCATTCGTGTGGGTGTGAAGTTGACATGCACCATCCACAGGACCGACATTGTTTCAGACGACACACACTCCCCATGGAAACTGCACCCCTGGACAGCAGTAGCCTCTCCCAGCACCCTGCCACACAAAAACTGCTCATGAACAGCTTGAGGAACTCAAAGAAGGACCCCAAGATCTCAATCTCAGCATCTGTGGGAATGCACAGGATCAAACCCGATCCACAGAGGACCCATAACACATCTGCTACCCGTTTATAGACACCACAGGACACTCCCACAGGTCCTTGTGTGTGGGACCAGAAGCTCAGAACTGGGCTTGTAACATGAGGAGAACATGGACAATACTGGGCAGATGGTTTTAAAGCTGTGGCTGATCGCTGCATGTCCTAAATATTTTGCCCATCCCCTAAAGTTCTCCAGCATTATCAGCAACAGGTATGGCTGACCGACCTGGAGTTGTCACTTCTTCTGTGGGCTGTGACTGGCTTTCTGAATCTGCATGTAGAGTGCTCTCCTCGGTGGGAGGAGCGTCGCCTGGCTGGACCTCTTCTGGGCTTTCTGTGTTTTAATGAAAAAATACATTAAGTTATTTCATTACAAATCTAATTCTTATTGATGAGTAGTGAGGGAAGATGACAACCACACGTTTTTCACTGTTTGACCCACCACTCTTTGTGTCTGTGCTCTCCTCTGTCGGAGGGATGATTTTTTCTTCAGATGTGTCGTTGGTCTTATTGTTTTTATTAGTGCTTGTGCTGTTCTTGGCTTTGGGTTTAGACTTGGGCTTGGCAAATTTGGCCTTATTGAGCAAGTAGTTAACCTCTCGATCCAACAGAGCCAGCTTGGACTCTATGTCTTTGGACAGCAGGACTGGCCGTTCCTGTGGAGAGCGTTTCTCTTGGTCTGCTACCGTCTCATTCTTCCACATCTGAAGCACACAGAGACAGTTTCACACATTAAGCTCAGTCTAATTGAATCAAGAAGAATTATTCAACCAGTCTGAACACAGCTCTAAAATGTCTTTTGTAGCTCTGGAAGATATAATCTGAGAAAGTATCCCTGATTATGTGCCATCGGGGTTTTCTAAACTTTAGCTTGTCGATGACAAAATGACAGATAAGAGAAAGCTGGGATGCATGAGGTTTGAGAGATCAGAGACATTTACTTGCAGAGACGGAGTTAAAAGCATCTGGTGCAGAATTAAATTATGGAAAATGTAGAATTCAGTGAATGTTGAATTTTACCAGTTCTATATACTATTAGGTAGTCATAATAAAATCTTGGGGTGTCCCTTTAAGGAAAAAAAGAACAAGGTAACAGTTTCCACAGCAGTACTAAGAACCAAGAAACTATTAATGATTTCACTACCTACCGTTGTTTCATTGATGACTTTTTCTAACATATTTAGCTCAACTTCAGTAAAGATCTGGTCATCCTCTGGGATCAGTCTGGCACTCCTTTGAGAAAAAAAAAAGGTCGGTCAACGTAAAATTATTGGTGTACCACAAACTCCTCACATTTCCAGTTTCCTCATGCCTTATGTCTTGAGCAGTCACCTCAAGAAGAAGCTGGAGGTGTTGAGCAAGCTGTCCAGGGCAGCAAGACGGTCTGGCCACTTGCGTCGCTCCTCTACCCTGAAAAACATGTCCTTGCACAGACTCTTCAGCTGAGACAGCTTCTCTCTTAGCTGCTTGGTGGTGGCAGCATAGCCGTCCTCGTCCATCCACTCAGACGCCTCCCTCAGCTTGGCTGAGATCTGCTCCTTCTCCTCCTCCGTCACCACCTGCTGGTAATCCTCCTGGTAGAGTTTGTCCTGGAGAAGCAACACATGTACAGTGTTTTTAGAAGAGGCTCAGGTTATATGGCGTCTTATCACTTTTTTCTCATTAGCTATTATTACTGTTACTCCACCAAGGAACGCATCGGAGTTATGTGATGATCTGTGTGTTTGTCTGTTTGTCTGTCTGTACCAAAGACCAACTGATTAGATTTTGGCAGTGATGCGGTTTATAGTCTGGACCCACGATTTCTGTAAAGATTTCAGCCGTCGGAAATCATATAAAGACTGAGCAGCAGCCTTGGAGGAGCACTGCGCTCTCTGAGTGCTTTTCTAGTTCATCATTATTAGGAATAATAACAACAATAATAATAATAATATTACATTCAGGTCCATAAATATTTGGACATTGGTGCAATTTTAAGCACTTCAACTCTGTACATCACCACAATGGATTTGAAATCAACAATCAAAACATACCTTAAGTGCAGACTTTCAGCTTTAATTTGAGGTGAACTGTGGAGGGACTATAACACATTTTATATATGCCCTCCTCTGCCACAGGTATTTGCTTACTTGTGTCTCAAAAATGAAAGCTTCCAGACTGTTCAGTGTTTTTTCCCGTTCCTGTTTGGCCAGATCCCTGTCTGTCAAATCCTGCAGCCTGAAAAGGTAAAAAGACTCACTTTAGCTGACAAAATTGAGAACCAAACAATGAAAGAGCTAGAAATAAATAAATGGTGCTTTACTTCTTTTTAGACAAAGTGAGGTCTTCAGCAGTGGGATCGAGGATGTCATTGATTACAAGTTCCACTGTTATGTCTTCAGAGATCTTGCTCTTTTTCTGAGGTTTCGCCTTCTTCTCTGCATCCTTCTCCACCTCTGCGTTTCCAGATTTCTCTTCGTCTTTCTCCTCCTTCACAAGCAGACATGTGGCTACTTTCAGTACCAAGTTTCAAGTGCCTACATATTCATCAAGGACTGTACAAATTTTGGAACCACTGTACAGGTACATTTACTACATTTGCTTTTGAATTCAGTGCTCAGGGATTACCTGTGGCAGAGCTTACCTTGGCTTCGTTCTTGCTGCCTGCCTCCTCTGTTTTCTCCTGGCTTTTCTCTTCACCTGCACTTTTCTCCAAATCTTCCTGCTTCTCCTTGGTAGCCTCATCCTTCTGTGCCTCATTATTGCCATCCTCATTCTTGTTATCCTTTCCAGACTCTGGAAGTATTTCCTCTTCGTCCTAGACACAGCAAATAAAGAGACAGTGAGCTACAATCTCATTCCAGGGAGGTTTACCCAACACTTTAGTTTCATCAGTTAGCTGTAAAATTGTTACAAACCACATATGTCATGGAGCTCAAGTTATTTATCAGAAGTGTCAAATGTAGAATTCATACAAAGATCAGTCTTAATACCTGATTTGGGACAATGTGTGGTTCTACTGAATGAGGTGCATTTACCTGGACAGGTTCAGTTACATTTGGGGCAGGTTCTGAGGATCCTCCTCCAAACAAGGTGGAAATTGTGTTACCAAGTTCTGAAAGACAGCAAATTGTTGTCTCAGTTAATTCATGATGATTCATACATGGTATAATACAAATTTTACTTGATAAGTCAACAGTTAAACATGCAAACTTTCAAATCTTTACCTCTATGGATTGTTCTAAAAGCTGTAACAAAACAGCAAACAACCTTCTTATGGAATATCTGTTGATCATTTTTCTTATTGCATCTTGTATAACACAGGCAATAAAATAGGAGTAGTGTAAAGTGTTGAATAAACTACAATTACTGCCTAATGTCTCCACCAATCAGCCAAGTTGCAGTTTCCATCCTGGTCTGTCCAGACTGATAATCTACTGTATGTAGTGAAGATTTGAAAATGTTAAAGTTCAATGAAAGCACCAAACATAGCCAAATTCTTTGTATGTTCACATGCTGAGCCAATAAAGCTGATTCTGACAGAATGCAAAGTTGCATCCATGACAGCAGACAAATCTTCAATGCTGCAATGTTGCTGCAAAGAATCTACGAATTCTAAAATGTAGATGCTTTAGCTCGACAGTACAGAAGATCTCTACAGCCACCACAGTTTAAAAGTGGCACCAAGTAGCTTCATCAGTCGAAAATCAAACCACATTACAATTATGGACACACTTTCCCTTCTGATCTTCAGTTATGGCACTGAATAATGGCCAGAAAAATGTTTTTGCAGAACATTATTTTGTCACAATGACGTCAACCTGGGATCTCTTGAACATTTGAGTTAATTACTTAAATATTTTTATCCTGTTGAACACTTGTATGAAATGTTGTCATAACTAGTGCAAATATTCTTAAAATATGGCTTATTTTGTGAGGATCCAGTGACCAATAAATTCTAATCAGTTCTTCAGTTCAGTTCTTTAAGACCAAGTAAACAGTACAGGCAGATGTAATATTGTCAGTGCGGATGGATGAAAAAAAACAAAAACAAAAGAAACCACCCAAAATCAATAAGTTCCTGACAAAAACAGTCAGAATCGGCCAGTCTGATGTGTGTCAAGTTGTGCATGGTTATTGTGTCGCAGATTTCAGATCAACCTACACATGGCTAACGACTGTATCTAATGACACTGTACAACTTTTCATAAAGCTGCTGTAGACAACAGACACAGTAAGATTTGCACAAATTCATTTACAGATCATTTCAAATTGATAAACTTAGGTTACTATTATAACCACGTATCTTTTTATGTCGACTTACACACATTAGTGTTTCAATTAGTTAGCAATATTCAACACTTGCTGAACATTTTGTCCAAGTATTTTGACTGCTCATGTCGATACAGTGACTTTGTGTTTAAAATGGGTTGAGCCTGATTTTGTGGTTGTGTTTGCAAAACTTACTAGTTAAAGTTGATTCCTCTTCTTTCTCCTCCACAATGGTTTCAAAGACAGACTCCACCTGCGAATGAAAATTACAACAAATTAAAATTTAAATTGACTGCTAAAATACTGCTACTGCTAAAAATAAAACAGTTTTAGTTCTGAGATTATTCAAGTCAATCATAACAAAAAAATGTTGTTACTCCACCAACGAACATAGTGGAGTTATGTGACAATCAGTGTATGTTTGTCTGTCTGTTTGTCTGTCTGTTAGCAAAATTACTCAAAAACAGACAAACGGATTTGGATAAAATTCTCAGGGAAGGTCAGAAATGACACAAGGACCACGTGATTAGATTTTGCCAGTGATGCAGCTTATAGTCTGGATCTACGGATTTGTTAAAGATTTCTGTATCACTGCAAGATAGCGGCACAGCGTCACTGTAACTTAGACTGACTTTATTAATCCCCAGAGGGAAATTCAGTACACTTGTTCAGACAACAAGTGAACACTACGCTAGATGCCTGCTGACGATCACATGATTGCGATCCTACTACAAAACGACTGCTGTGGACTTAGCAGGACTTTAGCATCGGAAATCCTACAACGACTAAGCAGCCTTGTCAGAGTACTGCGTTCTCCGAATGCTTATTCTTGTTTTGATATGTAACACATAGATGTTGCACAGGTTATTTTGCCATTAGGCACACATAAATCCTCTGATTTATTTTTATTGTTTTCATTGTTATCAAACCCTTTTGAACTAAGCACATTCTGTTGATTTTGGCTTTGAGTTCAATAACCCTAACTGACCATTGTGGCACCTGAGAAGAAAATCAAAGTCTAACCCAATATGTCTGACACGTGACAAAACTGACTGTGTTCTTGCAGCAAAAAGGTATTCTTCGGATTATCCAGATTTAGGGTTTTTCATTTAACAGCTGTGGTAATTGGGCCTGGTTTACACAGATGATAAGTGCTAGCTACAGACTGCAGTGTTTATCAGAGACACATGGCAGACGTTTTTTTAGTAAGATCTTTCTTTTTGAATGCCGGATACTGATCTCTACTATGTGACAGCTCACTGATTAAACTAAAACACACTGTAGTGTAACTGACCCGATCCAGCAGAAGCACACCACTTTCATCCATGTTGAAATGGGCTTTGATTCCTTTTGACTCGGCATCTGAGTGCTTCTGAAAGCTGCTGCCCACTCCAGACAGTTTGACTGTGGTCAGGTTCAGAGAGCCAAATACACTGCAGTGCACAATCAAGAAGGGCAGAGACACAGCTTACAATTAAATACAATTAAATCATGGCTCAAAGTACATTGAATGAACCTCATAATAACATCTATGATGCAAAGACCAAAATTATGCATGGTGTAGTCCAAAATCCCAACGGAGACAAGTTAAAAGCTCGTTAGCAATTATAGAAATGATTTGATTGCGGTGGTGACAAAATGTTTAGCCAATGATGATTACTGAGAAAGGTTATGAATGATTTTGAACATGGAATTTCTAGTAAAACAGAAAAAACAAACACAGAAATAGAATTTATCATTAACGTCATTTTCAGCCACAAAAGGAACCTAGGTGTCAAATAAAAATGCACTTTTCTTTGGTTTTAACTAGTTGAAATAACTCAATTCTGTGCAAACACCCTTTCATTAGCTCCCATAAACAGAAGGTGCTAAGGCCAACCTGAGGTCCTCCTGACTCAGGAAGCTGAGGTCGCCGTAGTTGATGTCGAAAGCGAAGTCGTCACTATAGCGATTGAATGTAATGACCTTGCGCTGAGGATATGGTGCCATCCTCTGGAACAGGATTCGTTTGTTGTGTTTCAGGCTTTTGATCCCCTCCTCCTCCACCTCCCGGTTGAACTCCACCTAACAGAATCAAATATCATGGCTAGTGTTCACGTGGACTGGAACAGATTTACGTTGCACTCAGAAACTGTTCACAAAAATGTAAGTGAAAAATGATTTCAATCTATTACTGAATTCTAATCTAGTCTTTAAGACACATCATCACTTCTGTCGCTGAAAGCCATTAAAAGACATATGACCACCGGTTTCCCCATCAAAGGTTAAATATAGTCCATATACCAATAATTTTTGCAAAGTTATTGTTAACTAAAGCCATCTCCTCTCCAGCAGTACGAGGTAGAGACCTGTGCTGACCTGAATTGGGAAGACAGCTGCATCTCGGACCAGGAAAGGTTTGACTTTGAAGGCCTTGCTGAGGGCAGCAGCCTGGTACACGGCGCCCATGGCTGCTGCCTCATCTGCATTGATGTTCTTGCCCAGCTCCTCTCTGCACAGGAAAGACGCTTCATTACCACTGCACTGTTTCATGCCATTAAGTTGACAACAAAAGAACGTGGAACTAAAGTTTAGGTCAAGGATAAATGTGATTACAGTTTACACTTGTGAAAGTGAAAGTAGTCAAACTAAGAGACACGTCCTTGTGGTAGACACTTACTTCCCCACAGCTTTGAGCAGCACTTCCTGGACCTTGGGGACACGTGTGGAACCACCAACTAAAATCACCTGCTCAATTTCATCCTGTTGACAGAAACAGAAAAACTTAGACTCATAGCAGTAACCAAAATATGCACCGATTTAAATTCACTATTTATTGCTTAAAAATGAAAATGGTGTTGGCCAAAATAACCTCATCAAATGTTAGACTAGGTGTATTCAGTTGATTGACGCATTTGTGCTAAAAGATACAGTATGACACTGATCAACAGAAGTGATAAAACAAAGCCTACTTCTGTCACAAAGTCCCAGTTTGCTAGAGGGTCATTTGTTTCCCATTTTGCTACATACTAACGCTGTCTATATAAGTGTGAGCAAAAGTTTACATACACTTGTAAATAGTATATACACCGATCAGGCATAACATTCTGACCACTGACAGCTGAAGTGAATAACGCTGATTATCTCTTCATCGTGGCACCTGTTAGTGAGTTGGATATTTTAGACAGCAAGTGAACATTTCGTCCTCAAACTTTATGTGTTAGAAGCAGGAAAAATGGCCAAGAGTAAGGATTTGAGTGAGTTTGACAAGGGCCAAATTGTGATTGCTAGACGACAGGGTCAAAGCATCTCCAAAACTGCAGCTCTTGTGGGGTGTTCCTGGTCTGTAGTTGTCAGTATCTATCAAAAGTGGTCGAAGGAAAGAACAGTGGTGAACCGGCGACAGGGTCATGGGCGGCCAAGGCTCACTGATGCATGGGGAGGGAAGGTTGGCCAGTCTGATCCGATCCAACAGACCAGCTATTGTTGCTCAGATTGCTGAAGACATTAATGCTGGTTCTGATAGAAAGGTGTCAGAATACACAGTGCATCACAGTTTGTCAGTCATATGGGGCTGCATAGCCAAAGACCAGTCAGGGAGCCCATGCTGACCCCTGTGCAGTGCCAAAAGCACTAACAATGGGCACATGAGCTTCAGAACTGGACCATGGAGCAATGGAAGAAGGTGGCCTGGCGTGCGTGTGTGTCGCCTACCTGGGAAACACATGACACCAGTATGCACTATGGAAAGAAGGCAAGCTGGTGGAGGCAGTGTGATGCTTTGGGCAATGTCGTGCTGGGAAACCTTGGGTCCTGCAATCTATGTGGACTTTGACATGTAGCACTGACCTAAGCATTGTTGCAGACCATGTACACTCTTTCATGGAAACAATATTCCCTGATGGCTCTTTCAGCAGGATAATGCACCATGCTACCAAGCAACAATAGTTCAGGAATGGTTTGAGGTGTTTACTTGGCCTCCAAATTCCCCAGATCTCAATCCAATGGAGCATTTGTGGGATGTGCAGGACAAACTAGTCCGATCCATGGAGGCCTCACCTCGTAACTTACAGGACTTAAATGATCTGCTGCTAACATCTTGGTGCCAGACACCACAGCACTCGTTCAGGGGTCTAGTGGAGTCCATGTCTCGACTAATCAGGGCTGTTTTGGAAGCAAAAGGGGGACCAACAAAATATTAGGCAGGTGGTCATAATGTTATGCCTGATCGATATAAGTACTGACTTTAGTAAATAATTCAATACGTGGAGGACTACAGGACTGATACCATGCCAGGTATACAGGAGTCCATAGTCTGTTGTTGACAGGACATCCTCTTCTGCCGAGCTTTTCTGTATTCAGTGTCATCAGCAACCAAACACCAAATCTTCCCACAGGAATCATGACAGTCTCCCCACATGCATAAGACAACCAAGCTGCACTTGATAAGACATGTATAGAGGTGGAGTGAGAATACTGACCAGCTTCATTTCAGCTGCAGTCAGGGCATCCTGCACTGGGCGAGGCACTCTTTCAAAAAGATCAGCACACAATTGTTCAAACTCAGCCCTGGTCACCTTAGCTTTGAAGTCGATGTCATCCATCAAACCTTCCACCTGTAAAAAAAAAAAAACAAAACAAAAATGTAAGATGAAAATCTATATTCTTTTCCAGAACAGGGCAGAGGTGTATTTAAACAGATTTTCCAGATGTTGCAAATGGTTTTTCACAGTGCAATTAGTTCTGAGTCACAACATTACAGTGAGATACAAAACTAAAAAGATAAACTGAAGGTTGAAGTGTTTCTGGACTCACTTGAGCCATGAAGTCCACATTGGCACTGAGTACAGTCTTGAGCCTCTGAGCCTCTTTGAGGAGCTTGGCCATAGCCCGGTGGTTCTCCCTCACATCTTTCTTGCTCTTCTTCTGTTCATTGAACAGTTTGGCCAGGTGGTCCCGGAGTCGCAGGTCCATCTCAAAGCCTCCCAGCCCACGATCAAACCTAGAGCAGAAACAGAACAAAAAAAGCACTCAGTGAGCGCAGTACTCCGCCAAGGCTGCTCAGTCATTGTATCATTTTGAGTGAGCAGTCAAATCTTGAAAAAATTCATGGCAGAAATCACGGCATCACAGAATGTGACCATTTAATATAAACATACCCACAAACAAAACAACGTTGCGTTGACCACAGGTGTGTGCTATGCATGTGTGTTATGTATGGATCGCATGACCTAAATATGGAGCGAGTAGCAGGAATTGATGGGACTCGGAAACACCCCCACAATTTAATCAACTGTTCCTTGTATGAGTTCCCACGGATGAGTCCCAATAAGTCTGCAGCGGTCAATTTGTAGTAGGATCACAATCATGTGATCATCTGCAGTCAACTGACGTAGTGTTCACTTGTTGTCATAGTTACAGTGACGCTGTGCTGCTATCTTACTGTGATACAGAAATCTTTAACAACTCCGTGGATCCAGACTATATCGAGACAAACAAGCACATTCACACCTAAGGACAATTTAGAGTTACCAATTAACCTCAGCATGTTTTTGAACTGTGGGAGGAACCTGGAGAATCTGGAGAAAACCCACGCATGCACAGGGAGAATATGCAAACTCCATGCAGAAAGATCCCAGGTCGGGGATTTTCTAGCTGCAAAGCGAAAGTGCTAACCACCAAGCAGCCCTGCTTTTGAACAAAAAAAATAAATTTAACTTATTAATAAGATCTAGTATAGCACAAATGTATGGTTTATAGTGATCAGCTTGTTTCAAGGAATTCAGTATAACACACCTTTAACTTCACCCGTATGTGGACTTTAAGTAGTCAAGGCACAGACATGAAACTTGGTAAAGAGAATCAGGAGACTAGTCCAAGTCATAAAGTTCTTTTTTCTGCATTAGACTCCGGTGGCAGAAGGAAGAAGAAAGAGAAAGAGGTAGAAGAGAAAGAAAAGGAAAAACTACAGGTGTCTATGCAGCTTGGCCATTTGGCCCCCAAAGAAATCTTACAGTCTGTCACAAAGACTATTGAGGTGGAGTCTAATGAGTACCTGAGATGGCCTCACAGGACCTGCACCGTGACAGGGGCTGTAGTTTTTGTTCGTAATGTTATGAAGCGCCAATGCTAAAAAGTGTACTCAATACAACTGATACTACAATCTGTGCCCATTGTTCCAAAATGACCTGTTAAATTCTATTGTACATTTGAAACGATAAGTATCCTGACAATGAAAGATGTGAAATTCTGCCTGCTGCTGAGGATCTATTAATGAATGACATGAGGCTATAAACACTGTATGAATAAACAATTAATAATTAACTATCATAACTCGGTTCATTATGAAACATTATTAAGTATTACAAGACTATTCATCACAATGACCACTGTTTTAATATATCTAAAAGCTTTTTAATTGCTCTCATTTTGTAAGTAAAATTTATCTTTTTGGTTTCATTGTACATGTCTTATTTTAAAATAATAATATTCACAAATCGAGCTGCACGGTGACTCGGTGGTTAGCACTGTCACCTTGCAGCTAGAATATCCCCGGCCTGGGATCTTTCTGCATGGGGTTTCCATGTTCTCCCTGTGCATGCGTGGGTTCTCCCACAGTTCAAAAACGTGCTAAGGTTAACTGGTAACTCTAAATTGTCACTAGGTGTGAATGTGAGTGTGCTTGCTTGTCTCTATATGTAGCCCTGTGATAAACTGGTGACCTGTCCAGGGTGTCCTCTGCCTTCACCATAAGTCAGCTGGGATAGACTCCAGCCCACCGTGACCCTAATGACGATTAAGCGGTGTATAGATAATGGATGGATATTCAAAAGTCTGTTTTTATTTCATAACGTAATCTATCACGTCAGACAGAATTACCTCTGATAAAAGCATCATTCTAAATCACACTTTTACTGAATGGATCAAAGGACTCACCCGACACCTCGGATCTGTAACTGGGGTTGGGTGCCAGCCTCCTTCGACTTGACCGTCTGATAGGTGACAATAGTGGCAGTAGTGCTGCCTGAGCCCATATCGTAAAACATCACATTCTGAAAGAGAACAAGATCAGGTTTTCAGCACTTTACAGTCATCTTAGCTTTCTTTTTAATTTAGTTACATTCCCACCGATACATTAATGTGAATATAACCCAAAAGAAAAGTTGCAATAAAAGGTCTCAACAAATGATGATGAGATACACTTAGCAATAAAGCTGGTGATACTCCATATTTTTGTTGCATCAACAAGTCCCTTGAGAGTGGCAAAACCTCATCGCAACACTTTCTGACCTCTCTACTTTGTCTCTGGGTCTCATTTCCACAATCACTGATTCTGACTAAAGATAGAAATCTTTAAAATCACCCCACAAAAACATAGTTTGCAACTTCCTCAAACAGCTGCACATTTACATTTTTAGCACTGGTACTCAAGCATTAGGAGACTTTCTTGTTTGTTAGGGACTGTTCTTAGTGGTGCATTAAACCACATTTGGTGCTCTACAGAATATTCAGACAGATGAATGGTGTGTGTGGGATTGAGTAAAAAAAAAAAACAACCTGCTGTGTGGGAGTTCATGGTGATAAGGAACATGTCAACCAGTACATCACTGGTGCATTTTGAATAAATTAAGCTTCATAGCACCAAAAGAATAAGCTATAGCAGGCTGTTATTACACACACAGTCACTGGTTGTTTGTTAAAAGTTTGTTGGCACTTAGTTAAATACAGAATACCACTCATCTGATTCTTCAACACGTGTATTTGTGAGCAAAGTTAAACATTCACCTTAGCTGTGCTGTCGATATCTTTCCTCCTGAAGACCCCATAGTTCAAGGCCACGGCTGTGTTGTCGTTGATGAGCTGAAGGACCTTTAGACCTGCCATCTGTGCAGCCTGCAGGACTGCCCTGCGCTCCGCCTGGTTGAAGAAGGCTGGGACGGTGATCACTGCATCTTTGATTGGTTGTTCTGTGAATTGAAGAGACTGTTAGGGGCGGAAATAACGTGCTGGATATCTTCAAGCATGTCATGCAATAATGTATCTTCCTCAAGCAAACTGACCCGCAAAGTCCTGAGCCAGACCGCGTGAATAATTGAGCACCATGCCCAGCAGCTCCCCAGGTGTGTGCTGCATTTCCCTGGCAGAAGAAAAAGCTGTTAGACCCAAAACAGTGCTGCGTTTCTTCCTGCAATTTATTGATAACTACTTTACAGGTGATACTGTGGAATTGATGCTTCCATGACAACTGATATAGTATCTCTAAGGAAGCAGTACAGTATCATCAGTCATATTATGAATAAAAATCTTTGATCATCAGCGATGAGACTGTTTCAGAGGTGAAATACAACAAATGTAGGAGCGGTGAATAAATGGCTGTTTTGTTATAAGGTTAAGGGGCATACTGATTGTTGTTTGTGTTTGGTTATGATATTATTTTGTGATCATGTTGAATAGAGTGATAGCGGGTCACATGGACATGGACAGTTTCAATACAACAATGAAATAAGAAAGAGGAGGCAAATGAAGAGACTCACTCTGAGTTTTTAAAGTAAGCTGTGCCTCTCACTGGGTCCTCCTCTAAGTGGTGCTCAGGGAAACGTTTCTGGTAGAGCTCCACCTGCAGGTTGTCGTGCTTTTTACCCAGAAGACTTTGGAGGTGCCTATAGACAGTTTTGGGGTTCTTCACAGACTGAAATGTTGCACAGAAGATGTGATCATTAACAGCACAAGGACAAAATGTACATTATTTCAGTCTATTTGAATTTGGAACGTGAAAGAGATTCACATGACGAGGCAAATATTCTGTTCAATGAACGGAAGATATTTGAAAAGAAGTCATACCACTCCCAGTGCACTGTCTCCAAAAAGCCTCTCATTCTCCTTAAGACATACAACTGTGGGTGTTTTTCTCCTTGACTCTCTAAAGAAAGAGACAACAAACATAATATCAGTTTCTCTTACTGATGTCCAGTAACTTAGCATGCTTTTAAAGGAAATAGAAATCTTTGTGAGGGCATCCTTCTCAGTTAAAGGTAAAGACAATGATTGTAATCAATAGTATTGTACACAGTATGTACAAGTCTACTTTATCCTTTATCCAAAGCGACGTACACTACCAGTCAAAAGTTTGGACACAAATTCTCATTGAGTGCATTTTAATTATTTGCAGATACAGTAGATTAATACTGAATATTAACACTTTCTTGTTTACAACATAATTCCATATGTATTCTTTTATAGTTTTGATTTCTTCAGTATTAATCTACAATGTACAGAACAATTAAATAAAAACCATTAAATGAGAAGGTGTGTCCAAACCGTTGACTAGTAGTGTACGTCTGAGAGTAGATACAACAGTATGTGCACAGGATGGATAGAAAGGAAGGAGAGGGAGGACTGAGGGGAAAGGCAGCTGTAGGAGCGAGACGGACAGTAAATCTGGTGCATGCAAACTATCTAAACATGCAAACTATCTAAACATGCAAACTATCTAAACATGCATATCAAAAATCTTTCGCCACAATCACAGACTCCACCTTTAACATCCACAGGCATGTATACTCATTCTTTCGCAACGAGGACAAAAGCTCATACTCACTTGTTGAGAACAATCTCCATTGGCACACCAGGTTTCACTATAGCCATTTTCATCCACTCACTTCCCAGGTCAACTGACATGACAGCTACACTTACTGCGGACACAAAACAAAGTGTTACATAAATTTGGGAAGGCAGACAGGCAACACCATCTGTGGTAGAGCGCAGCTATAATATTAATCAGTGATGCAGTTTTCAGTTAAACAGACAATCCATCATTTAAAAAAATGTTTGTGCATGTTGAGGGATCATTTTACCTGTGTGAGAAGGCAACAATACCAGAACAAGGCAAGAGAGGGCAACCAGCACCAGTTTCCTATCCCCCATGACGAGCTGCAAAGATGAACAAATTAAACATTTATGTTAAAACAAGACAGGGATTTAACAGACTCTTCTTTACCCTGACCTCTATCCAGTATGTCAAAACTTCGGTTTGAAAATGGGATCCTGCTCATCTTTGTCCATCCACCTGGACTGTACTGATGTGTGTGGTCCTTATTTTGTTCCTTTCAGAAGAACTAAAGGTGCTGATAAGACAAGGCTGCTCCAGCTGCTTTAACACCCCAGTTTCTCCTCAGGCTGTAACAGTGATAGGTGCATCATACTCAAATGTCCAGTTGCTTATGTTCTGACGTTAATCTGACTTTGGGGCAAAGTCACGGCCTTTGCTCAAATAGATATGGGGCATTAATTCACCTGATTCCACCCACATAGGTACAGATGGCTTCCAAACACGTGGCAATAATACTGTTGTCAAGCTCATATGCTGGTTGGCTAAAACTCTCTATTATCAACAAAGAGCCAGTTTGCCCTCTGAAGACTGTGTGGGTTAAAATTAACATATGCTTCAGTCAAAACCCAAAATCTACATTGAGTGTATCACAAAGCAGAACATTGGTAGGAGGTAAATTGCATAGAAACTTCTAGCCCCAGCTGATCCGGGGACACATGAGTGTAAAATGAGTGCATAAAGCAAACCTTCATTACTTTTAATTGATGTTTTAAAGCATTAGTCTTCTGGACATCACTAGAAAGTAGTGGTTGTGTGTTATAACGGCTCAGTTCCATACAGTAATTACAGCATAGGACCAGGAACAGGTAACCGTTGAAATTAAACACACCTGGACAATGAGGAACATCTGTGGTCCATTCTAAATGAAAAGCTAGCCATATAATGCTGGAACAAGCAGCCCTGACGTAAGTTAACAGCTACTGTTAGCCGGCTCACTGTGTGACTATCACCGATACGAACGCATGATTGACATCGCTGTTGCAGGGTTTACCTTTCTTTAGGCGGCACTAATGAAAGTCTCAAGAGGCTACCAACAGGTCGTGCTGTTCCGGGCGGGTTCTGAGGTTAGTTTTCCCGGTGCTGCCTTGATTCGGAGCTTCTTTGTTGTCACACTTGCTAGTTTTAGTTCCCTTATCACCGGCTTGCTCTCAGCAGTTGGGCCCGGAACGCGGCGTCACCTCATTGGATCCACTGACGCCGCTTCTGAAAGAAATCCTGTTGTCAAATTGCAGGCAAACACACAAACTGTTTCCGGGTAGCCTTCAGCAGAAAACACATCGTAGAAGACCATACAGGCAACCTACCCACTGGATCACTTGTTAATCACAGGACACACACAAAAATCTACATAAAGAACAAATGTGATTAGTGATCTTAGTAACTCTATCATACATTTATTGATCAAAAACAGTTGTGATTGCCTTGCTCACTGGGGATTGTTGTGTTATCGTTTTGCCATCCAAGAGATACTGAAACACTAATCAGGGAAGTATGGAGACAACAGTGGATTACCTGCCTACTGTCTATCATGAAGACCTCCATGTGAGTTAGCATGAGAAATCAATACTGAACAGTGTTTGGTTGTGCTAAGGGGAAGCTATGTGCTCTTATTGTGAAAGGTACACATCGTCTCCGGTAATTAACCTCAGCTTTGTCCGAGCAACAACCAGCGGTGACCCCGCCCACCACCACCCCCACATCAGAGCCCGCCCACCTACCACGCATTGCACGGTGATTGGTCCACGTGGGGTGAGTGACACTCGAAAACGACTTCTGGCTCCATCCAATTGGTCCACGTCCAGATAGTGGGCGTAAATCAAATGACGACATTTCCAGGTAAAGTCTGACAAAACCACATGTCCGCTTTAAATGAAATTGTACAGTCAAATTGCCCTCCTTCACGCTGAGTGACCTTTGATAATTGCCACACCTAGTATGCTGTTACACTGATAATAATTTTAATGTGAAAGTTTGTCTTTCAAGTATAAAACTTGCCACTTGCCCTTTGCACAGGTAGATGAAATCAAAACATCTTTCTCCTTTGCATACAGGAAAAGTTAACTGCAGCAACTGTCAACTGTGTTGCGAAACATCTGTTGTAAGATGTAAAATTAGTGTTGTAAAAATTCCATTATTTTATTTGCTGTGTTAAATGTTTTTCCATAAAATCTAAAAGAGGTAGGACTATCTAATAATAATAATAATTATTATTATTATTGTTTTGCAAATCTCACAATAAACAAACAAAAAAGAAAAAATGTATGTGACAGACAATAGTGGAAAAAATGGAGAAGATTAGAATTCCCACTCGGTGGTTGTGCACCTCCTTCAACCAGTCAAGTTAGAGTTTACATCAATATCTGTCCAAATTTGACCTCATTTTATTCTACAGGGTGTCCCTAAATTCTAGACACATGGGAAATCTTATTAACTATAAGTCTTTTTGCCTCCACAGATCAAATATAGCTATTATATTAAATGTATATTTGATTATCAAATATACAGGTCCCTAAAGTCTGAACGCAGGCAAAAATACATATTTTCAAGACATGAAATTTTAAGCATTTTATTCAACAGAATTAACAAACAATATCTTCAATATGATTTCCACCATTTGTGATGCAAAGATTCACGTGAACATATTTAATCTGTGGAGGCAAAAGAATTGTAGTTAATGAGATTACCTATGTGTTCAGACTTGAAGGACACCCTGTATTACACATCGGTGTTAAATTTGGTCACAAATTTTGAAGTCTTACTGTTTATACTGTTCCCACTGTGATTTATCCCCATTTTTATATTGTTATTCATCTAGCATATTTATATTATCTACAGTATATCGTATTTATATATGCAGTGTGTTCATAATATATCATATTGTGATGCCCATACTGCATATTCTATACAGATTACTCAAGCAGCTTGGATATTTATGTCGTACATACTTAAACATAACGTTTATCATTCTGTGTATATCTTAGCACATTCTTAAAGCTTTTGCACTTTTATTCCTCCTTTTGCACTTCTGGTGAGATGCTAAACTGCATTTCACTGTCTTATTACTTGTACTGAAATATATTGCAATGACAACAAAAATTAATCTGAAGTAATCTAAAAACATGTTTTGTGAGGGGCTGAGTAGTGACTTGGTGATTGGCACTTTAGCCTTGCAGCTAGAAGATCCCTGGTTCACGTCCCAGCCTTCCCAGGATATTAATGCATGGAGTTTGCATGTTCTCCCTGTGCATGCAGGGAGAAAACCCATTTTCTCCAGCTTCCTCCCACAGTCCAAAAACATGCAGAGGTTAATTGGTAGTTCTAAATTGACTGTAAGTGTGAATGTCAGTGTGCTTGTTTGTCTCTATATGTAGCCTTGTGATCGACTGGTGACCTGTCCAGGGTGTCTCCTGCCTTCACCCTAAGTCAGCTGGGATAGACTCCAGATCCTAACGAGGATTAAGCAGTGTATAGATGATGGATGGATGCGTTGTAAGGTCACAAGAGCAGTTCAATGCTTGTTCCTAATTTGAAGTATTCTCTCAAAGACATTGAGTTAATGAGAAAATAAGGCTACACAATTACAGGGACAAGAAATGACAGACGTCCATGGAGGTTTCTCTGGTGTCTAAGCAGTTCATGTTAGAAAGTTCATGGGTCAGCGTGATTTTGTCATCACAGAACAGGTTCAGAACAAGTAGTTCGCAAGTTGTTAAACACACATACCACAAGTTATGCAATGTACAATATTATGTAGAGTGTTAAAGGGCTACACTGCTGATAGATGGCACAACCTGCAAAACCCGTAAAGCTCAAAGAAAAAGTTACATCATGAAAATACACTTAATGACTTTATTCACAATTATTATCAGGCATAATTTCATTAATGGCAGACAGGCGAGCTATGTTTGAGTTGTAGCTGCAAGACTGACAACATGCAAAATGCTTCAAGGTGTGATTAAGCAAGGTTTAAGACACGTTACTACATGTTTTAAACACATTTGCATTTAAAATGTCCCTATTGATTAATGATTGAAACTGGAACAAATATGCAAAAAGGCCAATCAGAGGTGCTAAAAGCTGGCAGCTGCATTCACTGCTAAAATAAAGTGCAGCAAAACACGTGGTCAAAAGCTTGGACTGATGACAAGCAAGACACAAGGTGCCCACCAGACAGAAATTCAGACTACAGTCACAAGCTGAGGTTTCTAACTGTTTCTCTTGGTGTGGATGAGAACGTCTCTCTGCAGGTTGACGTCTAGACTCCCAATAGTTTTACTGCCAGGCGGGTCAGTCACCAGAGTCAGTTTGTTGAACACTCCTCTGCCAAAATAGTCAGCAACGACGGAGAAGCCATCATTTGAGCCGCGTAACTGAAAACCAGAAAAAAAGACACAAGAGCCTGCATTTATTCAACATTCCATTGGCGTTTAGGCAAGTACACTACAAAACAGATCAAAGCAGACCATGGAAATCGTGACGCCTGAAAGGAAGTACACTGAACCAACAACTTCCTTCGTTTCTGGTAAGCATCCCTCTTGACAAGCTCCAGTATTTTTACCTGTCTGTTGAAGTGGTCATGTAGGTCGCGTTTCTGGTCCTGGGCACGCAGCATATCCATGACTTTGCGGTTCTCTGGAGTGCAAGTAGGGCACTCAGCCTCGCTCTCAGCATAGCTTTCAAAGCAGTGTTGGTGGAAGGAGTGGCTGCACAGGAAATGAACAGACGGAAGCTCCAACGGACTGTTGCACATGTTACACTTGGTCTTCTGGAATATCTTGGCACTGTGTGGAAATACAGAGGTTAGGACTTGCAACTATGTTGGGTAATCTGTGACTCCTGCAGGTCACATTAGCAGTAAAAACCTTTTGGTGATAATCAATGAAACAAACTCTGGCATGGTGACGATACAAGTACATCTTAAACATTTATAATATTGTGAAGAAATGTACATTTCAGTTATTTAATAAAGTTAAAATTTTATATATTTTACATTCATTACACAAAGTAAAATGTTTCAAGCATTTTTCTATACAAGTATGTCTTAAACACTTATAGTTATTTAAGAAAGTGAACATTTTATATATTCCACATTCATTACACAAAATAAAATGTTTCAAGCATTTTTCTTTTAAAATTTTGATAATTATAGCGTACAGCTCAAAAATGTTAAGAACATACTTCGAAATATTAGAATATTTCATTTTGAGTTTGAGTAAATTACTAATGAAATAATATAAATACCATGTAGACAGTCTAGCTGATTACACACACCATAATCGTGGGGAAGACTGCTGATTTGAAAGTCGTCCAGAAAACAATCATTAACATCCTCCACAAAGAAAGTAGACCACAGAAGGTCTGCCATTGGCTGAGTGACATATGGAAGCATTAATAGAAAGCTGACTGAAGGCTTGTGTATAGGAAAAGATGTACAAGTAACAGGAATGACCACAGCCTGTCAAGAAAAGTCATTTCAAGAACTTGGGGGAGCTTTACAAGGACTGAGGCTGATATCAGTGCATCAAGAGCCAACATGCACACATACCTTGAAGGAAAGGAGTTATGACAGATAATTTATTCATCCACTTGGGGAAGTTCAAAGCATTCAGTAGCTTAGACATGTTGCATTTCAGAAAAATAATGAAAACAGTGTGTAAAATAATGCACATATTCCTAACATGAAGCCCCTCCCGAACCACAGAGAAGCACTTAGCACCTGTCCACAAAGCTACTACTAAATGGTTGGCTGACCATGATATTACTGTGCTTGATTGGCTGGCTAACTACCCTCATCCGAACCACACAGAACCCAGTATGGAGTACGGTTAGGAGGAATATGAGAAACATCTGAACCAAAAATACAGACGAGCTGAAGGCTGCTGTCAAAGCAACCTGGACTTCAATAACACCTCAGCAGTGCCACAGGCTGATCGCCTCTATGACACACTGCATAGATGCAGTAGCTCCCAACCAAGTACTGAGTGTAAAAATGAACAGAGTTTTCAGACATTGGACATTTTTGTACTGTGAATGCTTTTTGATGAATTTTTAAGAATAATCTAGTACTTTGAGATACTGGATTTCTGATTTTCATGAGCTATAAGCCACAATAATCAAAATGAAAACATTAAAGGATAATGGATATAAAATACATGAAAGTTTACCCCTTTGGATTAAATCATGAAAAAAAGAACTTTGTCATGATCAAAAAATGTCATTCCTTGTGACTCACCTCATTTTAAGCTCCTGGATCTCAGAGCGGAGGTGAGCCGTTTCCTCGCGGTACTGGCGGATTTTGCGTTCATCGTCCTCTATCTGCTGGCTCTCTCTCTGCAGCTTATTGATGAGGTAGTCCTTGATGACGGACAGAGTGGCCGTCGAGTTGTGTGCTAATGTTTGCACCACTACAACCACACAAAGGGACGATATGTTGTGCAAAATCCTGCTTTTTACACTACATCGTACTGATGTGAAACGATATGTGCTCTCAGTACTTACCTGAGCTTACTCTGTGACATTTCCAACACGATCCAAACAAATATGTATAAAATAAACCAACTCACCAAGTAGTGGAGGCATCAGGTTGTTTTGATCTATGTGATGTAGGACCTCACTGATGTAGGCCTTGCAGTCCTCTTCCTTTCTGGCAAAGTATCCCAGTGCCTGCTCCCAAAGGCAACCCTCTTGAGCTCCATAATGCTTGCAGGCCTCTACCACTTTTCCATACTCTTCATTTTGCATGTGGTAGTGCATAATCTGCTGGTACCTATGCAGAAATGTAAATCCTGTTCAATTTATAAACAGTTACGGAATCTAAATAAACTCATCGAGCACACCTGCTCACGCATGCAGTTATCCAATCAGCCAATCGTGTGGCAGCAGTGTAGTGCACAAACTTCTACAGAAACAGGTCGGGAGTTGCAGCTAATGCTCAGAATGAGGGAAAAATGTGTTTTAGTGACCTGAGATTTTCACAGTCTCCAGAGTATACCTAGACGTGTGAAAAACAAAAAGCCACCATGTAAGTGAGATGTGTGCAGCTGGAATCACTTTACTGATGAAAAAGATTAAAGAAAAATGGCCAGACTCGTTGGAGATGACAGAAAAGCAGCTGAGGACAAACAACATGTCAAAGCTTGGGGTTATGGCTACAAAAGACCACATCAGTTTCCTCTCCTGCAAACCAAGAACAGAAATATGAGTGTCCAGTGGGCAAAGCTCTCCAAAACTGGACAGATGAAGACAGAAAAACCTAGTCTGGTTAGATTCTGCTGAGGCTGCACATGCATGGATCTAGTCTGTCTTCTATCAACAGTGCAGGCTGCTGTTGGTATTATGATGTGGGGGGTGTATTATTGGCTCACTTTTGGCCCATAATACCAGCATTCGCGGTTTGAATGCCACAGCTGGTCTGAATATGTCTGACCGTCTTTTAATTGCTGCTTCAGGCAGGATAAAGCGCCAGGGCACCAGGCAAATGTTGCTTCAAACTGTTTTCAGTAACATGACGGTGAGTTCAGTGCACTTCAGTGGCCTCCCCAGTCACCAGATCTGAATCCTGCACAACACTTTTGGGATTTAGTAGAACGTAACCCAGGGAACTAATGGGATACAATCATCTCAACATGAAGAAGTGTCTCAAAAGAATGTTTCTTGTGAAATCCACAATATAGAAGGGAGGTCTGATACAGGATTGGTATGCTGTTCCTTATAAAGTGCTTGGTGAGTGTCTGTGTATGTCTTGGATATTGATATTCAATCTCATGACTGGTTTATACCAGACACAAAAACCTTGATCATATTCAGCTGATGTGTGGTTTATGGCTCACCTTTATAATTCAGATAGATTCAGACATTTTTACCTGACACATGGAGACAGTGACTAATGAGAGGTTATGTTAAGTTGTGATGTGCTGCTTTATCACTTCAACTGGGATCAAACATAGCAGGAGGCTGTTTGGTCTCCCTCACTTACAGTTTGCCTTTCTCATAAAGGTAGAGGACGCCTTCTTTGAAGTTGTGCATCTGGCAAAGGACCAGGGCCTTATCAAACACAGTGTTGTCACTCCTCAGCAGGAACACAGCTTCCCCCTGCAGGACCTTTTTTCTCTGCAAACATATGGATTAGAAATTATGGAAAGGTTTTCATACTGTGGTACAAAAGTATAATGGCAGCATTTATAACTATTTTGTGTTTTGCACCGACCTCAGGGTCCTGTTCGTGTGCCCAGTCTTGCAGTCGGAGTTCCAGCAGTGTGTCATAAACACCCTGGGGAGAACTGGGGTCCACCTTAATCATGTGCTCCAGGAAGGCTTTCAGCTCCCGAGGATTATTGGCAAAAATTGGGATGAATTCCTCTGAGTTGGCCTTCAAACAAAACAAACGTGAACACTTGTTAAGGCCAATATTAGTGATAAATGCCTTAAACATATGATCTGTGAGGAATTAGTCTTCAATACAAAAGACAGCAACAGAACTTCCGACTGACCTTACTGACCCGGCTCATGTCCAGGCTGTCTTTTTCAGTAATGTCACCACTGGGTTTGTAGTTAGTGCACAGACCCTTCAAGAGCAATGTGGTACCTTCAGGAACATGGTGCATCAGGGTCTTTCCATAGCGCTTCATGTTGCTTTCAGCTTGTTCAAAAGACAGACGCCCAATGTAACGCAATCCTTCCTGATAGTTCTGGGTTTTGGAGGGAAACAAAACAAGTGAGTTACTTAGCCCATCAAGTTCTCTTGTGGGTACTGCTACGTACCTAAATTCATTGATATATAACATATACTAATCAAACTAACTGCTATACAATCAGAGGGGCAACAAAGACTGGATATACAACAGAAATTAACTGTAGGAAAACGTAGGTCAGAATTCCACTGGTCCATATTGCAGGATTTTGCTTCGTATATATTAGAAAGGGGCAAAGACTAAATGTCAAATTGGTCTTAAGCGTCGTGGATAAATAAGGAGACTGCAATTGAATAGACTCTCGCTATTTTATATGCACTTTTGGGTTTGTCAGTGGCTGTCAAAATACCTGATCATGATCATGCAGAACTTTTATTCCACACAGAACTAATCAAGTGAACTGATAAAAAGCTACTGTGAATGAACTTCCGACTGTCTACACCTCTGTGTTTGTGAGTATTTAAGCTCCTTTGAGATATTCACTCTCTTCAGATGGTGCTGAGCATTTTCAAGTCTGAGTAAACACTGGTCACTCTTTTGTAAAAGCTGCAACAGCAATCTTACTACAGTGTTCATAAAAAATACGGGACCGCCTTAGAATTATTGTGTTTTGTCTGATTCTCTTGGACTAAGTTAAAACTCCGAAGACGGTGTGACATTCGTTTTAAAATGTATAATAAAATACAAAAAAGGATGCTATTTATGTCTGTTTATAGAAAAGTAATGAATTTGTTTCCACTTAACATTCCTTGTAAATGCACATTAGAACAATAAAAAGCGCACCGAGGCAGGAACAAAAGCAATTAATTTTAACTTGTCAGGGGAAGATAGGTGAAATAAAGTAGCTTTCAGCAGCACCAAAAGATGATTTAATACACCTCTCTAACAAATGTTTGTACATCTACTTGCACGTTTTTACTTTGAGGTCCTCCAGCTGGATCTTCAGGTACCACTCGTGGTGCATGTGTTTCTCAGCCAAGAAGACAGCATGACTGTGGTAGCCAGCCTGGCGAAGAACCTTGATGGCAATCTCAACATCAAAGTGGACTTCACTTTCACTGCTCTGTTGAAATGTAGTGCAGGAAGACAGATGCGTTAAATGTGGCAACCCGTTAGTGGCTTATCCATTCAGACACACCTGTTCTTTGATGGAAGTCACTTTATAAAGTCACTGTAAAAAGAGCTGTTAGATTTTCTATGCCTTATTACTCCGCCAAGGAACGGCAGAGTTATGTGATGATCGGCGTACGTTTGTCCATCTGTTTGTGTGTTTGTCTGTCTGTTAGCAACATTACTCAAAAATGGACAAAGAGATTAGGATGAAATTTTCAGGAAAGGTCAGAAATGACACAAGGACCACCTTATCAGATTTTGGCAGTGATGCAACTTACAGTCTGGATCCACGCATTTGTTAAAGATTTCTGTATCACTGCAAGATAGCGCACGGTGTCACTGTAACTATGACAAAATGTGAATACTAAGTCAGCTGCCTGCTGATGATCACATGATTGCGATCCTTCTACGAATCGACCGCTGCGGACTTATCGGGGCTTATATGTCGAAAATGAGATAAGGCACAATTGATTAAATTGTGGGGGTGTTTCCAAGTCCAAGCAATTCCCACCGGCCGCTACACATTTAGGTGACACGATTCAGTATCTTTACATAACATACACATGCATAACACACGCCTGTGCTCAGTGCAAAGTCATTTTGTTTGTGGGTACATCCATATTAAATGGCCACATTCTATGTTGCCGTGATTTCTGATGATCAATAACTAACAAGAAAAGCAGTCATGGGATAGGAGACGGCCCCGCAATTTAATCAACTGTTCCTTGTGTGATTTTTGACGGGTAAGTCCCGATAAGTCTGCAGTGGTCGATTTGTAGTAGGATCGCAATCATGTGATCGTTAGCAGGCAGCTGACGCAGCGTTCACTTCTTGCCATAGCTACAGTGACGCCATGCTGCTATCTCGCAATGATACGGAAATCCTTAACAATTCCATGGATCCAGACTTTAAGCGGCATCACTGCCAAAATCTGATAAGGTGATACTTGTGTCATTTCTGACATTTCCTGAAAATTTCATCCAAAACCGTTACTCCGTTTTTGAGTAATGTTGCTAACAGACAAACAGACAGGCAAACCAACGGCAATCATCACATACCTCTGCTGATGCCCCGCCTCCTTGGTGGAGTAATAAACAAATGCTGCATTTATTTTTATAAAAAGCTGCATTTCTGACAATGCCATATGGGGGAATGAACAGCCTTGGCAGAGTACTGCGCTCTCTAAGTGCTTTTTTAGTTTAAACATTTGTGATTATTATGAAAAACATTAGTGGTCATTATCACCCATTAATCACCTTAATAAATTCTTCCAATTTAGAGCTGTCCTTTAGCTTGGTGTAACAGTTTAGCAGCAGGGTGGTGTGGTCTGCATTGGCCAGTGACTGCCTGTGCAGAGCTTGCAGATAAGCTGTCAGGTTGTGGATCCTCTGTGCATCTAGGAATTTCCTGATGACGTACGATGGCTCCAGTTTACCAATAGTGCTGTTGAAAAACACAGTGATGTTTTAAGTGCTGTTGGATGAAATGATCAGCTATCCAATGTGTGAAAGCTGTGCAACTACAGAGAAATAAATTGTAGTGCTACACTGAAAATTTTCTCAGGCCACAAAATCATCATGGCACCTTGGTTCTGGTACATCTAACAGTTCTACATGGTGTAACAGGAAATAAAATGGTAAAACAATAGTCAAACAGAGTACGTGTCTCAATCCAATCTAAGATAATAAAAAGAGCTTCAGCCCTGGCAAATATTTAGTGCTGTAATTACCGAATGTACTGTTGGATGGCACCATCATGATCTCCTTTAAGGTACAGATGATCTCCATACTGTCTGAAGATCTCGGACAGTCCATCACTGTCCAGGTGTTGGCTCTTAGCCAGGTTTATGGCCATCACAAACAGGTTCTTCTTAAACAGCATCTTAATATACAAACACAGAGGTAACAACCCTGCTTTCTAATCCAGAATAATGCTAGGTACTAAATTGAATTATAAGGGATTACAGTCCTCATCGCTATTCTTTACAAGTAATGAATTGTCAGTTACATATTGCACACACCTCCAATTTGGTCTGTGTGTCTTTCTCTTGGAGAACAAACATTTTTCCATCTCTGGTCAGAATGTAGAAGGAGCCCCACTCTGCTACTACGTCAATCACATCATCGAAAGAGGCACTGTAGGCGATGAACTTGTTGTCCAGGTCATAGATGGTCAGAAGCTGTTTATCTGACGGAAAGCTCTCCCTGCTCCCAAACCCTGTCCTGATATGAAAATGGACACCATCAGCAGTCACATAGGAAACATCTGTCTTTCTGTGAGACTTTATAGTGCTGATCATTAACTGCTGGTCTACAATCTCAAAATAAAACACTTAATTTTCATCTTGTTATATTAGCCCATTTCTAGACAGTGTTAAATATTATGCTTTGTTTGACATGAAGTTCACATAGAATACCTTCTTCTTGCACACATATCTCATTTAATAATGTGTGTAATAAATATGGTGCAGCTCACATTACACTAATGGACTTCTGTTATTGTGCCTTTTAACACCACAATGTCACAGAGTAGCATGGCTTTTACAATCAGTGGAATATTTACTCAGCTGATTGATGTCAAGTTACCATCAATAGAGCACAATGTAGTGCTCTAAACGGGCACTGCAAATATGTATCATCACACAAGGGGAAGACATGGAGAAATATTAGTTAAATAACAGGCCTCCTGAATATGTACTACTAGCTGCCTCAAATATGTGGTTCTGGATTGGAGCTGTTTTGAGTCATTCTACATTTCTCATGCCACATCTTTATTTAACTATTATCATATATTTTGACATCATGCACTGCCCATTAAGATATTGGTGATCCCCTAATCTCAGGTCCACTCCTCCTGCTTACTGTCTTGATTTAAATATCTGAGGTAAGGTAGCATAGTACATACAGGCTTTCTGTATGCATCTTTCAGCAAAATGCAGCAGAAACTGGTGCTTTTCAGCTTGAGGATATCAAATTTTCTAAGTACAAAAAGGGAGCAAGCAAATGTTTCAACACCACTTGAGACTTGCATGAAGACAGAGCAATGTTGAAACATACACACTACTACTACTTTCCTTATTGAGTTGTTGGTTTAAAAGTAAAGCTATTTTATAGCAAGAAATGACAAAATGAACGTAATCCAACACTAAAAGGCTGTAACTGAAGCAGTGTTCTCCAGCCAATTGTATTACGTAACCATTTACCTAGTACTGTACGGTGTATCCCAGAGTACTTTATGAGTACATTACTTTTATTTTCTGTGGGCATTAATGATATTAGTTTCAACCAGAGATGGTCTCACTGAGGAAAAAGTGAAGAGGGGAACACAACTAAATTTAAATGGCAGTTTGTGATGAATTAAATCTCCTGCTTGGCCTACTTGTGTGACTTTTTAAGCCTTGTTTCTATAAAATATTTTTATGTGCATTTTGAAGTATTACTATAGATAATGTGAATGGAAGCAGCAAAATTCAATAAAACTTCCTCAAGTTAAAAAAAAAAAGAAGCTTTTACAATCTCTTGACGTGGGTTTCGAGTTTTTTGAAACCAGACTACACATGATTGCACAGACCTACATGTGGTGGCAGAAATGCTCTAAGACTCAGCATCACCTGTCTGATGTGTGCAAAATTAGCATTTAGCAGACAACAAAGAAATGGATTTTAAAATGTCTCCTATAGCTTGTGCCTGTTGACAATTTAAAGCAGATGTTGCAGGATCACAAACCCACCATTGCCTGGTGCAGTTTCTTAGGAGGTAGCAAGAAACACCAACTGTAGAGGAAAGGGCCACAGATCTTTGCTAAATAACCACCCTAATCTGTCAACAGTATTTGCACATATCCTTTCGGATGAAAATATTTCCATGTGAACATCCAAAGTCTCATATAAACACAGCCCCTCAATGGTTAGTGTGCGTTAATTTTGTTTGCTCAGCGATGTCCTTACTTGTTGGGTGACTTTACATCCCTGATGAGTAAGAACAGATATCCGCGGTGCCAGTGGGCAAGAAGCTTGTGTCCATCAAAGGCAAAGCAGGGGCCTCGTTCATCAGGCTGATACAGGTACACGCATTCATCACCAGCCACAATGAACTGGGAATCTTGGGAGGGATCTGCCAAAGACGAGCACTGCAGTGCGCAGCCATGTGTATCCAGCTCTATTTTAGGATACTCCTTGATGGACAGAGTGTAGCACTGAGCAAGGGAAAAAGAAAATGGCAACGTTGTGAGCTGAAAGACTATTTTGTCATCTTTAAGTTGAGAAAAAATTCTCTTTAAAATTTCAAAATATGTAATAGCTGCAATTACCACAATGTTCAAGGCGGACCAAACTTACATGGACTTTCTCCAGAGTGGCGACAAATAAGTGTGTAACTTTTGCTACTTGGCGGAAGGCAAGGCCTGTGACTGGGCAAGTTCCCTCGTGCAGAGTCAGAATTTTACTGTGACGATCTCTGGTGATGTCACCTTTGGTCAAAACCACACTGCCATCTGTGAAGCCTGTCAACAAATACACCTTTTATAACCTCCTATAAAGAGTGAGGGCAAAACTGAAAACTGCCAAACAGTGATTACAGAGTCAACTAGATGAAAGTAGAACCTGTTACTGTGTCTTACCAATGGCCATAAAGTTGAGGTTTTCATGTACACTGAGGCAAGACACTTCAGTTGGTTTGTTACCAGGAATTGCAGGAAAAATCCGAGTGCAGAGTGGATTTCCACTGTCTCTTTTGTCTAAGTTCCAGACCTTTACCTAAGAAATGAACATCGATTCAGTTTAGTGGTGGTTCAAGATCATTTACAAAATTCTTCTGATTGAAACTTGTATGGAAAACATAACACTTACTAAAGGGTTAATTCCATGTTCATCCTGCCCCACTGATACAAGAATACTGTGCTGCTTCAGCTGATAGAGATGTGTTACCCTCAACTTGTAAGCCTGAAAAGAAGTCAGCTGCAGGGACCGTGTCAAAAGCCAGATCTTACCATCCATATGTATCATTGTAGAGGTTAAGGACAATTACATGATTCGTTTGTGTAAGATTTCATATACACTCGACTCACTATCATCTGTCTCCGAGTTATTGTTACTATAAAACAGGGATGTCGACCTCATTTTAGTTCAGGGGCCACATTCAGCCCAATTACATCTCCAGTGGGCCAGATCAGTAAAATCAGAGCATAATTACCTATAAATAACACAACTTTAAATTTGTCTCTCTGTTTTAGTGCAAAAAAGTAAAAACATTATGAACAACCTGAAGTTCCTGAAGAAAAATAAGCGCAATTTCAACAATATTATGCCTCAATTTGTCATTTACACATTACAACTTACACATCACAGTGTGTCTACAAAGGCACACAGCATTTAGTCACATATCTGGAACTGAACAATATAGTGTTTTACTGTAAGATCAAAACAACTAGAAATTATTTAAAATGTACAGTTCTAAAAATTTACAATCTGCAATTAACGTCTTCCCTGTAATTTTCCCACGGGCCGGACTGGACCCTCTGGCGAGCCGCTTTTGGCCCGCGGACCTTGTTTGACACCCCTGTTATAAAGGAGGAGTATGTAGGATTATAAGACGTCGTAATTTAGCATATTATCAATGTACTAAATGTCAATAACTCACAACTGCTAGTGGAATCTCAAGTATTGCCTCTCAGCTATTATTCTCAGGCGTAACTTGAAAATATTTATCAGTTTGGTGTGACGCCGTTTCCACTTTCACAGAAAACAGGACACTCTGGCTCTACTGTTCAGTCTTCAGGCCATTGCTTGAGTTTATTTCTAAGATAAACAGCCAGTCGTTTCTGAGACACTGTCTAAATTCCCTCGGTTTGAGGCTTCACATTACCTAAACCGGAGCTAGCATCAGCTGTCAGTAGCCTAGCATAACAGAGCCTGACGCCATTAAAGGATATCACCAAGAACGATGTGACCACGGCCGGAGTCACAAGCCGATATTCCTTTTGGAAGAACAAAATCTTTCCCATTATCCACAGGATCCTTCACAGTGTCTTTATCAAAGAATACAAATTTTCTCCACTGTAAGAAGGCTGCCATTTTGTTAGCACAGTAGCCTGACTGGAGGCGTAGTCATGTGACACGAAAAAACCCAAAACGTCTAATTCTTCTTCTTTGGTGCTTTATAGCAGTTGGCATCATTTAAGTTGCATTACTGCCTCCTTCTGGCTCTCATGGTTATCCCTCCGTTTCATTATAGTCTTGCAATTAGTGAAGTGGTTTTCATCAAACTTAAATATCAGTTTTCAAGTCATCACACTCAAACCATCAGTCTTTTAAGCACATAACTGCACAATTTTCACATTTGTTTCAAAGCTTTATAATTAGTCTTATTTGTGATGATGTACAGATATAATCATATGGTGTGCTTTGATGTACTTGCCAGTTTTAGCTACCACCTGAAAGACTGGTATACCTTAAAGATTCATTATATTAATTTTTAAAATAATAATTTTGTTTCCCAAATAACTAACTAATGTTAAACGGACCAAATTGGCTGTCTGTCTTGCTGACTAATAACACTGAACATTTTGTGCAAATTTAGCTTAATGACAGCTCTTCTAACTATAGCACCTTACAGAAACTAACTCATGCTGTTTCATGCTGCAAGTATTTCTTCTTTTCCTTTCAGCTTTGCCCTTCAGGGTTCGCCACAGCAAATCATCTGCTTCCATCTAACCCTATCCTCTGCATCCTCTTCTCTCACACCAACTAACTTCATGTCCTCTTTCACTACATCCATAAACCTCCTATTTGGTCTTCCTCTAGGCCTCCTGCCTGGCACTTCAAAACTCAGCATCCTTCTACCAATATATTCACTATCCCTCCTCTGTACATGTCCATAAGACCTCAATGTCACCATGTTCCTCAGTGTCACTGTCTCTAAACCAGACAACATCGCTGGTCTCAGCACCGTTTTCTACACCTTTCCCTTCATTCTTGCGGATACTCTTTAATCACAACTGACACTTTTTTCCACCTGTTCCAACCTGCTTGCACACGACAGAGACAGAGAGATCATATTGAAGCGGTCTAATGTTAAAGGTACACATGAATTCACAATAAACTCCCTGGGGATGATGTAGAGCTGTTTTTCTGCTATTTTGTTAACAAACAAGATCTCTCTGGGAAAGATTCAACTAGATTGTGTGCTGAATAAAGAAAAATCCAGATGGCCAGATTTTGCTGTGTGTACAGATAAACGTCTGTTTACCATATCTAACCCTCTTCAGAAATTAGGGACATTGAGGCAGATGAATAAATATGAGACAATTTTTTAAATTACTATTATTTTAATTTGTTGAAACATGAGATCTGGAGCTATTCAAAAAACATCCTGCTCCACTGTCTATTTTCCAAGATACTGATTTGCCAGTTGTTGTTTCCGTATAACAAAAAGTGAATTACTCAATGCCATGACAAATTCTTAATGTACTTAAATTTATTTGCTTTTTGTTGTTGGTTTCATTATTTCTTACTAGTTTATTTTTTATTTCATGTACACTACCATTCAAAAGGTTGGTGTCACTCAGACAATTTCATGTTTTCCATGAAAACTCACACTTTTATTCATGTGTTAACATAATTGCACAAGGGTTTTCTAATTATCAGTTAGCCTTTCAACACCATTAGCTAACACAATGTAGCATTAGAGGAGTGATGGTTGATGGAAATGTTCCTCTGTACCTCTATGTAGATATTCCATTAAAAATCAGCCATTTCCAGCTAGAATAGTCATTTACAACATTAACAATGTCTAGACTGTATTTCTGATTCATTTAATATTATGTCCATGGAAAAAATGCTTTTCTTTCAAAAATAAGGACATTTCTAAGTGACCCCAAACATTTAAACGGTCCCGTAAATGTCCTCTTTATGTTGCAGTGCCCTGTCAGTGTCTGAATGTCCAGCCGTATATAGTCACTGTAATCCCTGTCCCCGTTACTAAAACATACTTGTACTAGATTTGCTTTTGTTATATTAGATCGCTTAACGTTCCATAGTCCATGTAAACACAAGCATTTTGCAACATCTACACTGTTGGAATAAATTCAACTTAATGAACTTTGTTTTGTTTTGCCTACCCATTCAAACCTTGATTTCTTGTACCTTTCTCTCACTGGTAGTAAACAATGGATGAGAATGAAATATCAAAGTCTGTCAGAGATACTGTACAAGCTACAGCAGGTTAAAAGAGCTTGATTGAAATATCTGACCAAAAAAAAAAAGGTTTAACATTTAGAGTATAATTATTTCCTGATATTACACCCTCCGGTACAGTAGGTGGCAGTATGGACCAGTAATGTTGGGTTGTAGAAATAGTTTTGGTGGACTCCATTTGAGCTGCATCTGAACAAAGAATGTGCTCCCAGTAGTCACCATACTTATTAACATGTTCTGTAGTAAACTTGAATCTTGAA
The DNA here is from genome assembly GCF_022539595.1 of Amphiprion ocellaris. NCBI lineage: Eukaryota > Metazoa > Chordata > Actinopteri > Pomacentridae > Amphiprion > Amphiprion ocellaris. The sequence continues at coordinate 24,155,461 of NC_072779.1, forward strand.
GTTTTGTGCTGAAGAGTAAGCAAAGGTTTTTGTTTTGGTTGCTGTCCTTAAAGGTTGATGTAATGAAATGTGCTTCACATTGTCTGACCTGTCAAAGAAACTCTGATTTTCATTTAAAATCCATCTGACAAGTCTAAAGCACCTGCCTGTTTGTTTTTCAGAGCTAGATTGTGTAAGTAGGGCACTGTCTGTGGTATTATTTTAGCGATTAGTACTATTATGGTTCATTTTGTGCCCTACTGATTACTTCAGACACTGTGTTTTCACTGATTTTTAGTTGGCCACTAATCTTCCTGTATCATTTTTCCTCATTGTGATGTCTCACAATCAGATTTTGCAATTCCTTTTCCACATGAAGTAGTGATGTAGACATCCAGATAGACAGCCCATTCCATTGGTCCAAAGTTGAAAAAGTTCTGCTATTCACAGGTCATTTACTAACCATGTTCAAGCAGCTGGACTAATTGAAAATCCCAGATGTACTCAAATTTGTTTGAATGGTTACAAGTTTGTCTAACTTCTGTGTCAGTGATCATAGGTGAACTCTCTTTCGTTGAATGCATTTATATTTTGTATTTTTATTACAGTCTTTCTAAATTTTTCATTGTTCATAAGAGGCAATGCTGTACTTGTCAACTTGGTATTAATGTAATTATTGTGAGGTGATACAATTTTGAATTATTTGACATTGCAAGTGATATTGCAGATACTGCTCTCACTTCTGCAATGTATATGAATTTCTTTCTAAATTCAGTTTACTAGTTACACCTAGTAAAGAGCATTAACTAGTGTAAGATGCTTTGTCAAGGGGTGAGCTACAGCTTCTCAGAGGCTTAGTAATCCAAGTTTCAATTATCAGTCCACTTGCAAGTAATATATTGCTTTGATAAGTTGACAGACAAATACATTCTCAAATTAGTTCATTAGAAATACACAACCAGTCAAAACATTGGACACACCTTCTCCTTTAATGGTTTTTCTTTATTTTCATCAGTATTTACATTGTAGATTCTCACTGAAAGCATCAAAACTACGAATGAGCACATATGGAATTATGTAGGAAACAAAAAAATGTGAAATAAGTCAAAACATGTTTTATATTTTAGATTCTTCAAAATAGCCACTCTTTGCTTTGATTACTGTTTTGCAAACTCTTGGCATTCTCTCCATGAGCTTCATGAGGTAGTTACCTGAAATGGTTTTCCAACAGTCTTGAAGAGATGTTGAGCACTTGTTGGCCCTTTGCCTTCACTCTGTGATCCATTTCATCCCAAACCATCTGGATTGGGTTTAGCTCAGGTGACTGTGGAGGCCAGGTCATGTGACGCAGCACTCCATCACTCTCCTTCTTGGTTAAATAGCCCTTACACAGCCTAGTGTTGGGGTCATTGTCCTGTTGAAAAATAAATGATGGTTCAACTACATGCAAAATGGATGGGACAGCATGTCGCTGCAGGATGCTGTGGTAGCCATGCTGGTTCAGTGTGCCTTTAATTTTGAATAAATCCCCAACAGTGTCACCAGCAAAGCATCCCCACATCATCACACCTCCTCCTCCATGCTTCACAGTGGGAACCATGCATGTAGAGACCATCTGTTCAGCTTTTCTGTGTCGCACAAAGACATGGCAGGTGGAACCAAATATCTCAAATTTGGACTCATCAGACCAAAGCACAGATTTCCACTTGTCTAAAGTCCAATCCTTGTGTTTCTTTGCCCAAATAAATCTCTTCTACTTGTTGCTTTTGCTTAGTAGTGGTTTCTTTGCAGCTATTTGACCATAAAGGCCTGATTGGTGCAGTCTCCTCTGAACAGTTGATGTAGAGATGTGTCTGCTACTAGAACTCTGTGTAGCATTTATCTGGGCTCTTATCTGAGGTGCTGTTAACTTTCCATTTCTGAGGCTGGTGACTCAGATGAACTGATCCTCAGCAGCAGAGGTGACTCTTCGTCTTCCTTTCCTGGGGAAGTTCTCATGTGAGCCAGTTTTGTCGTAGCGCTTGATGGTTTTTGCGGCTGCATTTGGGGATACATTCAAAGTTTTTGCAATTTTCCAGACTGACTGATCTTCAGTTCTTAAAGTAATGATGGACTGTCGTTTCTCTTTACTTAGCTGATTGGTTCTTGCCATAATATGGATTCTAACAGTTGTAAAATAGGGCTGTCAACTGTGTATCAACCTGACTTCTGCACAACACAACTGATGGTTCCAACCCCATTAAGAAGGCAAGAAATTCCACAAATGAACCTTGACAAGGCACATCTGTGAAGTGAAAACCATTTCAGGTGACTACCTCATGAAGCTCACTGAGAGAAGGCCAAGAGTGTGCAAAGCTGTCATCAAAGCAAAGGGTGGCTACTTTGAAAATTCTAAAATATAAAACATATTTAGATTTACTTCACAATTGTTTGCTACATAATTCCATATATCTTGCTTTGTAATTTTGATGTCTCCTGTATGTATCTACACTTTAGAAAGCAGTAAAATAAAGAAAAAAACATAGAATGAGATGTGTCCAAACTTTTGACTGGTAGTGTATATAGCAATGTGCTGTAAGCTGTAACTCTGCCCGCAGGAAGATTCTTTCAGACATTACTGGATGGAGAACTCATTTAGAATAATGTGTGACTAGTTGGGAACAGCTGCTGTCATATTAATAAAGTTAAACGGTTTGTTTTCATTTCAAAATGTGCATGAAATACATCCAGTGAAACAGGTGTCATATAAATGTAGACTTAAAACCGTCAGTTTTTGTTGTTTCTAAGGATAAGAAGAAGGAGCGGTTTGGTACTAGTTTATTGATGCATAAAACTACACAACACATGGAGGACATGTTCATTATATAAAGAAGAAAAGTGGATAAACAATTTTAACTAAGGCTTGGATCATAGACTGTATAATAAAGATACACACATATATATATATACACACATAGATATACAGTCTGTGGCTTGGATGCATTTCTTGAGCTGATGATACTTCTTATGAATGCGTATTACTTTTTTATTCCTGTATTCCCTCCTTCACAGTTTTGTACATTTGCAAAGAGAAATTCTGTAGCCTATGGCGGTGTAGAGCAGCATTATCTTTTTAAAAAACTATAGAAAATGGACAGAATGTGGAGGCGGAGTCACAGGAAGAAAACACTGAGCTCACACATGTCTTGGCTCCTGTCAGCTCCAGTCAAACTATTTTCATTCAGTGAGCGGCGCCATCTTTGGCGTCCGCTACCCAGCACACAGCAGAGAACATGGGCAAGAGTAAGGACCTGAGCGACTTTGAGAAGGGCCAGATTGTGATGGCAAGACGGCTGGGTCAGAGTATCTCCAAGACGGCGGGTTTTGTGGGCTGTTCCCGGTTTGCAGTGGTTAGTACCTATCAAAAGTGGGCAAAGGAAGGACAACCGGTGAACCGGCGACAGGGTCACGGGCGGCCAAGGCTTATAGATGCGCGGGGGGAGCGGAGGCTGGCCCGTGTGGTCCAGTCCCACAGGAGGGCTACTGTAGCACAGATTGCCGAGAAGCTTAATGCTGGCTTTGATAGAAAGGTGTCAGAACACACGGTGCATCGCAGCTTGCTGCGAATGGGACTGCGCAGCTGCAGACCAGTCAGGGTGCCCATGCTGACGCCTGTCCACCGCAGAAAACGCCTGCAGTGGGCTCGGGAGCATCAGAAATGGACCACAGAGCAATGGAAGAAAGTGGCCTACTCTGGCGAATCACGTTTCCTTTTCCAACATGTGGACGGCCAGGTGTGTGTGCGTCGTTTACCCGGAGAAGAGATGGCGGCAGGATGCACTATGGAAAGAAGGCAAGCTGGTGGAGACAGTGTGATGCTTTGGGCAGTGTTCTGCTGGGAAACCTTGGGTCCTGGGATTCATGTGGATGTTACTTTGACACGTACCACCTACCTAAGCATCGTTGCTGACCATGTACACCCTTTCATGGCAGTGGTATTCCCTGATGGCAGTGGCATCTTTCAGCAGGATAATGCCCCTTGTCACTCTGCAAAAACGGTTCAGGAATGGTTTGAGGAACACGATGAAGAGTTTAAGGTGTTGACTTGGCCTCCAAATTCCCCAGATCTCAATCCAATCGAGCATCTGTGGGATGTGCTGGAAAAACAACTCAGATCCATGGAGGCTCCACCTCACAACTTCCAGGACTTAAGGGATTTGCTGCTAACTTCTTGGTGTCTGATACCACAGGACACCTTCAGAGGTCTAGTGGAGTCCATGCCTCAGCGGGTCAGAGCTGTTTTAGTAGAACGAGGTGGACCTACTCAATATTAGTCGGGTGGTTATAAAGTTCGGGCTTAAGTCATTATATATACACACACTACCGTTCAAAAGTTTGGAGTCACCCAAACAATGTCATGTTTTCCATGAAAACTCACTTTTATTCATGTGCTAACATAATTGCACAAAGGTTTTCTAATCATCAATTAGCCTTTCAACACCATTAACTAACACAATGTAGCATTAGAACACAGGAGTGATGGTTGCTGGAAATGTTCCTCTGTACCTCTATGTAGATATTCTATTAAAAATCAGCTGTTTCCAGCTAGAATAGTCATTTACCACATTAACAATGTCTAGACTGTATTTCTGATTCAATTAATGTTATCTTCATTGAAAAAAAAGCTTTCAAAAATAAGGACATTTCTAAGTGACCCTAAACTTGTGAATGGTAGTGAGTATATATATATGTAATTTTTTTTTATACTTTTATTTTACCTGATGAGAATAAATGAACCTGTTGCAGTATATATCTGAATATTTCTGTATATTGTATCTCTAAAAGTCTAATCAGTATTACTGTCCAGTGAGAGGGACATTGGGTTAAATAGCTACACAATAAAATCTTTTCACACAGATGTAATAGATGTTATTTTAATAGGTGTTCAAGAAGTAATAGTTGTGTCAGCAGATAGTGTAAAAGGAATAACATTTGCATCAGCAAACAGTGTTATGACATAGGAGTGGGAAGGGTGGGTTGCTGAGGGATCCCACACTAAGCAGGGGTTCCAGTAAGGCAAGGCAGCACGAAACAACTGGGCTTTAACAATCAAAAATACATATCTGTCACGATGATTATCGATAACAAAAATTGGAGAAAGCACATGTACAACTTATCAGATGAAACTGACATAAGAGAATTGGCATTTACCACCAAAACAACCAAAGGAAGTCATGATCTACATTCCAGTAAAGGGCAGGTAAGCTTTAACTCGTTCATGTATCAACGGATGCATATTCAGTTGTATATTTCATTGTTTATTTGACTAAACCTATGAAAAGGAACAGTAATAAATAAGTCAAAACTCAAGCATTCATATGTTCTGTTTCAGGAGTGTTGCTGTTTTATAAACTGTCCTGAACAGACTTTCACTTTAACTGCAAAAGAAAAAGAAGTAGCAAATCTTGGAAAGATATTGTCCCACCACTCAAAATGCAAGAATCTCTCAGTTACCAGTCTTATGGATGCTTCCATGGTACAGTAAGTCCTTTGGACTTAAATCTTCCTTACATTTCCACCAAGTTCACAGAGCAGCAGCTATCTTGTCTTAAGAACTGTTAGTTGTAACAAACTATGCACCTAAGGAACAGTATACCATCATAGCATACATACAGTACAATCAAGACTGAATTAGAAAAATACAAGTACAAAATGATTACATTCAAGAAGACAGTACTAGCACAAAAGGGTATTATAGTCATTTAGGTAACTAATATAGGAATTTCAACATTATAGAGATTTCTAGATAAAAAAAGTGAAGGGATATGGAAATGACACATTTATGGCTGTTTTGTAGATGTGTGGTTTAGTTATTGACTGGATTCTCATATATATATATATATATATATATATATATATATATATATATATATATATATATATATATATATATATATAGTTAAAATGCATAATTTCCATTCACTGGGTTAAATTATATATTTTCTTCAAAGACCATGATAATTTTGGTTTGGGTCATAAGGTGCAAATACTGTATAATAAAAGAGGCATTGAGATGTGCCCTTTTGTTGCACTTCGTTCCAACTCTGGGTTCAAACACCAAGGAAATCCCATTTGATACACAGGATGAATTGTGCTAATATTGTTACCTGAATATTTAAAAAACCTAAAAAATTCAGTGCAACTGTTATGCAAGCTTTTTTTTTTTAAACAGGATTTCCATTTGAATATACCTTTCCCTTTCTTTGGCAAATGTCAATAAACTCACTTGCTATAAAGAAATATATCTCTATTTTGGGGGGGAAGACAATTTCTTTGTCTTTGCAAAGAATTACACTGATGGCCACCAGTGGAAGAACTATACAGTTTACTGCTTGAATGATAGCATCCTTAAAATAGCTTTCTGTCATATCTGTGTGTGTGTGTGTGTGTGTGTGTGTGTGTGTATACATATATACACACACACACACATTGGCATACTGTGGGTCCTGTAATTTTAACTTGGAAACATGCAGTAAGTTTGTTAGAGTTCAAGCACAAATTCATAGAGGAACTATAGATTTGTTGCATGTAAACCACTACTTACACACAAGGGCCTACGTAAGCAAACATCATTACCATGTAACAATGCCTTGATTTAGGAAAAATACATACTATTTTAATACATAACAAATCACTAAGACCCATATGTTTCTTATTTGACTGTCCTGTCATTAAGTGTCAAAAAGCATTCTTAACACATACCAAAGAATTTCTGAAGCGGTCATGGACATATATGAGAGTATTTTTACCACTTCTCAGCTTTACCCGGAAATGACGTAACTCCCATTTTGGAGAGCAGCTGAATACTAGAAAGCTGCCATCACTGTCCAGGAAAAGTCACATTTTTTGAAATAACCAAAGAAAAAAGAAGAGGAAAGTTTAGAAGTGGCGCGCTGTGCACCTGTGCTGACTGCTACCTGTGCTGTGTGGACGGTACGTTGTCCTGGAGCAACAGCACACCAGCTCCAGTCTATCCTCTCCTTGCAAAGAAATTGCAACAATCATTTGAATTTTTGTGGAAGTGATATTAGGCTTATAGTATATAATTATGCCCCAAAATGAGAGTTTTGTCTCTTGCATCTGGATGAGGCCAAGAACTTTTTGAAGTACACTCATATATACCTCCACAGGTGAAAAAGCCACCAATTTCTCAATGCCTACTTGCTTACCATGTAAGCACAGATGTTTCATTCTCTATGAGCTTGAACTTTTTTGACAACAGTCCAGTAAACTTGACCTCAGGAAAAACCAATGAAGTTCGTCAAGTACCTACTTAAAAGAACATCATAAATGCACACACTTATAAAGTTAGAATGGTAAAATAGGAAAACAAAAAGCGACACAACTTATAAATGTGACTGAATCTAAAATGTGACAGATGTAGTACTGGTCTACACAGAGGAACAAAAGGCTGTTGGGTCAGGAGGAGAGAGGTATTGCTGGGCAGTCTGCACAGCTCTCATTTAGCCTCGATTAGCATGTGTCAGCAGCTCTTCCAGGTTCCACCAGCTCTTGGGAAGACAAGAAACCTGCAGTATAACTGCATCCTTATGCATTTTTACAGCTGATAAACATTACACAGAAGTATGGCCAAGACAGACGTGGGGAATGTAATGATTCTGACCAAACATAAAAAACCCAAAATAAAGAACACCAAGTTCCATGTATATATAAATACTTCTACAATCAGAACATTGATTACATGTGACCTCTGAATAGACCATTACTTGGCAATAAAATCTCAAAAGGCCAAAAGGAAACAAGTGGGGAATTAATAAATGCCTCGTCACCATTAGGTCTAAGAGGAACCAAAGCACAGTGCTGTCTGATTTTGTCACATCAAATCCATATTTGGTTTGCGCACAAAATCAGAAAAACAAAAACAGCAAATTTAATTCTGCATTGTTTTGTTTATTTTTTTTGACTAACTTGCTCATTTTATGAGACTTGTAATACAAAACAATTTAATAAAAGAAATAATTCATTGAGACTGACTAACACCTGACCCTTTGTGTAGCAACTTGTAGCTGGCTTTAGCCAGGTCCTGAGGGCATTAAAGACACTATTGAGACAGGCTATGGCATAAGAACCATGACTGGTGGAGACGAGGCATTTTATCATTACCCTTTCATGAGCAACTCAAACTTCAGCAATGAATTAGTGCAGTTTTTACGGAATAAACACCAACAATAAAAACCCAAAAAAAAAAAATAAAAATCCAGAAAATAAGTTGCACACAAGAATTTCACCTTTCTCACTGCTACGCAAACTGCAATAAGATCAAGTATTGACAAAGACTGCAATTCACTATTGAAAAATGTTTACTCTAACTCTGGGACTGTGATGACATAGAAAAAGAAGCTAGTTGAGGGCTTTGTCATGGCAAAGAATGTGGAGGTGGGAGGTTTAAGGCTATATTTTAATCAGTTTCACTCAACCTCCCCGTCACAATAAGCAGTTTATTAGCAGACCTACAGTCTCATAAGCCTCACTGAGACACTGTGAACTTACTATTCAAAGATAAACAGAGCAAACACCCTCAGCTACAGTCCCCTCTGGTTCAGAAGCAAGGGTATGCACAGGCCTACTTTTCACATTCAGTCTAACATGATTATTGGTAGCTACCACACACTGTTTATAAGTAGCATCATCTAAGCGCACATATCAACAACTCAGCCATGATTTCTTCATAATTTGAGTACACTATTAGTGTACCACACAGAAACATTATGCAAGTAGTTGGTAGTAGAGGTCTATCCATCATTATAATTTACCCTGGTTAAAGTAATTTTGGGTTGAAGCTGGAAGGACTGGAAGGGATAAGAGCTATTTAAATATAGAGGTATTGTAGCAGAGGTGGAGGGAACTCTTCAGCAGGTGTGTGTGAGGTAAAAAGATGCCAGAAAGCTGTGTTTGCCTACAAAACAAATGCAGTGTCGGGTATTTTCCCTACCTAAAATGCCATTTTTTCAATCGCAGGACTTGACCTTAAAAATGGCCTCTATTTGACAAAACAGTGCACAATAAACCCATGACAACCATCTCTATAAGGGAAGCCATGCACTAGGAGACAGCTTGGTTCTTCCACAGGTCCTAATAGAAAATCTAAGCAGGGCGAGGACTTAAGAAAGGCATCCACCCTCAACTAAAGGAAGGCTTCAGGGGAAAACACTGAGAGAGCAGGGAGCAGGGACGATGAGGAGAGGGTCTCTTTCCCCCACCATAAATCCCTGCTCAAGCAAATTCACCACGAGGGGGAAGGTGGAGTCTGTCCCAAGCTTCCTGATCAAGTCTTCACTCAGCGTGGGGTTACCACTGAGGAAAGTAAAGCTACACTGCCAATGTCCGTTTTGTGGCTTCATATACCAGCAGCAGCAGAGTTTCACTGATCAGCACAGGAGATGAGAACTGCTGTCTGGCCGAGCTCCGTCTTTTGACTCTCGGCCAAACCTCTCTGGCCCCTGAAACAGACCATTAGAGAAGACTTTAGAGGAGTGTGTTCACAGTTTTTAAGGTATCTTTAAAATTGAAGCATGTAAGACTTTTGCTTTAGGTAACATGCCTGCTGTCTTTTCATTCCCAATAATGTCACCAAAATAGATAGAGAGCTTCACACTGCAGGGCTCAGAGCAGTATCATCTGGTTTTTTTGTTTGTTTTTGGAGCTGTTTAAGGACTGTATTATTTTATTTCGTTTTAGACTACATGTGTGTCTGCAGTATGTGTGCATCTGTGCAGACTATGCATCTATGTATACATGTACTGTACTTTATAAGATGGAAATCAACTACTCTGAAAATCAATCAAAACATCAGTGATCATGTCACATACAGTATTTGGCAGAAAAATCTGTGAAAATGCTACAGGAATATCACAGTACTGTATTGTGACAAGGCTGCACGGTGGTTCTGTTGTTAGCATCCACGCCTCACACCTAGAAGATCCCCGGTTCATGTTGTTTGGGATCTTTCTGTATGGCGTTTGCATGTTCTCCCTGTGCATGTGTGGGCTTTCAACAGGTTCTCTGGCTTCCTCCCACAGTCCAAAAACGTGCTGAGGTTAATTGGTAACTCTAAATTGTCCGTAGGTGTGTGAATATGAGTGTTTGTCTGTATGTGTAGCCCTGTGATAGACTGGCGACCTGTCCAGGGTGTCTCCTGCCTTCATCCTGAGACATCTGGGATAGACTCCAGTCCCCCACCACCCTACTGAGGCGGTGGGTGGGTGGATGAATGGATGGATGTAAGCACATGGTCTCTGATTAAAATGCACAAGCTGTCAAGTCAATGCAACTGTCATGGACATGGCTGAGAGAACATACTCTACTAAAGGTGATGCTGTGTTGGTGACAGGTGTTACAATAGAGGATGTTTGCCTAAAATGGCTTAGATGCAACTCTGCACCAGTGCTTCCCACCTCTCTCTCTACCCACTCTTCCTTACTCACTGAAGCTCGAGCACACCAGCTCACCTATGATGCTTCTCAAACGCTGTGAAACTACTCCATAATACACAATGTAATTGTAATATTGGAATAATTCAGCCATAAACTGATTCTGAACATGAAAATCCTGATGAAAATCCTTACCCTGCAAGATGACAGGGTTAGTCTGGTTTGCTGCGTATGAAACCCTGTCAGTCTAAATCCGTCTTTTAGAATCTGTGATCAGTACACTGTAGTTTGATGATAGCAATGCTCAGCCATAGTGCTGACTTCTTATTTTGCTTATAAAAACACCATGTGTACATTTTAGCAAGTTAAAAAAAAGACTTGATTTACACAAGAGAGGGTCTCTAAGTCAATAGAAGTATTAGGTTGGCACTTGTGAAGTTCTTTTGAAATAACAAATACAAGACAACAACAATGTGAAAAGTTCTTTTAGATCACCCATATGTGCCAAGTAAGAACACATCTGTTTGTATGACTAGTTACTGCATGAGGTGTAAAAGATATGAGATGACACGCTAAAGAGGGAGCTGATGATGTTTGATGAATGCATTTAGAGGTGTACGACAGTTGCTAGCAGTAGCCAGCATCTATTTCAGAAAATAAATAATTTAAAAATATTTGCAAGAGCCATTTGTTTTTCCTAAAAAAAAGAAACAGAATTGGCAGATTTTAGAAGGTAAATGTGTCTTCCTGAATAAAATGGTAGAACAATTCAAATCTAACTAAGCTTTTGGACATAAACATTCATCCATCCATCCATCATCTATACACTGCTTAATCCTCATTAGGGTCATGGGGGGAAATTTAGAGTTACCAATTAACCTCAGCAGGTTTTTGGACTGTGGAAGGAAGCTGGAGAACCTGGAGAAAACCCACACATGCACTGGGAGAACATGCAAACTCCATGCACAAAGATCCCAGGCCCAGGCCGGGACGTGAACAAGGGATCTTCTAGCTGCAAGGCTATGATGCTAACCACCAAGCTACTGTGCAGCCCCAAATAAACACTCATCTATTAGCAAAAAAACCCAACGCATTCACATCCAGCTGCAGTACGTAATAACCTGGAAAAGGCACAAAAAAAAAAAACTAACAAAAAGGTAGTTCCTCCCCATCTCTATACTAAATTGTTCCACTACACGAGTATGCACTTCAGACACTGCAACGATAGTCAAGCTAAAAGTCAACCTTAATTCCTCAGGGATTGGAACCCCAGTCTCTAAAGTAAAATCCTCCCATTGCACCACCAGATCATGTACTCACAAGGACTTTGTTGCTATTTATAGTATCTCAGCTGATCTGTGAAAAGCCCCATGACTGGCTAAAAATCTTCAATCATGGGCTACCTAAAGCCTGAAAATGAAGCCAGAATTCTCGTTTTCTCTAAGACCACTTGAATGACAATATCCTGAAATGTAACAATGGAAATTTTGCTCAATTATCCTAAAAAGAACAACAAAATTAGCTAAGGGTTGGGGCTAAAAGTTGTTAATTGTACTTTGCAAAATAGTTTTTTGGGGTTTTTTGTATAGCACATGGCATACTTAATTGGTTGACAATAAGTATCTTCGCATTATTAGCATTATAAGCACGCATGTCTAGCATATGCTAAAGTCAAGTGCATGTACTCCATGTTGTTGTGCAGAAGCTAGGCTGTCTCTACCTGTGAACGTTTTCCATGGCTGCTACCTCAGCAAGGGCAGCCAAGCTCAAGAAAGCAGGTAGCTCTTGTGGTACGGTGCTCCTCTCTGCCTCCTCTGCTCTGGGATTACTGTAGCACCCTTTTTCATTGCATAAATTCTGTTGGGATAATGGCTTCTTATCCTGTTCCTGGTTCAGGTCCCTTGTTTTGTCCTCTGTAGCAAAAAGCAAACATGTTCATTTCTCAGGAACATCACAAACATTTTTTTTTTATTGCCAGATTGATGACATTGAACCCCCTTAATAATTTTAAAAAGTAACAAAAGTTAAAAAAAAAAAAAAAAAGAATTATTTTTTATTTTTGATTAGTCATTTCAATATTTGAAGATTAAATTTTAATTAAATAAAAACCATTGAATGAAAAGGTGTGTCCAAACTTGACTGGTAGTATAAATGACATAAAGGAAAAACGAACTGGTTGAGAAGATAAAAACATCAAGAAACTGTATCAAGCAACTGATAACATAAATTGTAAAATAAAGTACAATATTAAGTTAATAGCATAAATAATAGAATATCTGCCATTTTCAAAGTGGATCATATATTTTAAAAATAAATATATAAATTTTAGCTGAAAAGCCTGAAAGACTGACTGATCAATTGATCCATCATTCATCACTCACCTTCAGCTGGAGAAACGCTGCCATCAGCTGTGCGAACCAAGTGTGTGATCTTGGTCTTCCTAGCCTTCCTCTTCTGGCTACCAACTAGCATCTCCATGTTAGTCATACCCTGGACATCAGGGCACATTATGGCAACAGGGGCACATGATTTGGCTTTTGAAGCTGAATCCAGCATCATGGAATCACTCTCTACCACGGCTGTGGAGAACAGATTCATCAGAATGGACTTTAGTGACTATTATACATAGGAGGAAATGAAAATCCCATGGCACAAATAGAGTAATTCTGCCTAGGTGCACCATGACAACGGATTTGAACTCGATATGTGATTGAAGTGTGGACTGTTGGCTTTAATTTACAAAACTATTGATTCAACCATTAGGATTTACAGCTATTTTCTACAAAGTCCCATTTTCACAGGCTCAAAGGTAATTGCACAAATTTAAAAAATGCAGTTATAAGGCTTACTGTTAATACTTGCGTGGAGTCTTGCCTTTGCAGTCAATGACAGTCTAAACTCTGAAACCCCTGGACATAACCAGATGCTGAGTTCTCCTTGAGATGCTTTGCCAGGTCTTTGCTACTGCTGCCTTTAGTTGCAGGTCTTTCTACCCTCAGTTTTGTCTTCAGTAAGTGAAAAGCAAGCTGTTTGGGGTTGAGGTCAGGAGACTGACTCTTTCATTTAAAAACATTACATTTCGTTGTCTTAAAAAGGTTTTGGGTTGCCGTTATGACACGTTTTAGGTCATTATCCATCTGTACTGTGAAGCCCCATCCTATCAGTTGTGCAGCAATGCATCTGAATCTGAGCACAGCCCTGTATATTTTAGAATTCATCCTGCTGCATATATCAGCTTTCACATCATCAAGAAGCACCAGTGACACAGTTCCACCGACAGCCACACATGCCCATGCCATAACACCGATTCCATAATGTTTGATTGATGATGTGCTTTGGATCATTAGTTCTTCCTTTCTTTCTCCATACTCTTCTCATCATTCACCTGTTGTTGACTTGACCAGATGTTAGAAGGGCTTGTTGCTCCTCATCAAAGAATGAATTCTGTGGTCATCACTTGAGCTGTTTTCTGTGGTGCTCCAGGTCTTTTGGTATTGCTAAGAAAGCCAGTGCATTCTATCTTTAGAAGAATGTGCCACATTGTTGTTTTGGCCACTCCTAAAGTTTCGTCTATCTCTCTTGATCTGTCTGTTTTGGTGTTTCCGCATAATGGCTACTTTCACAACAACTATTTGGACCACGTGTTCAAAGTTCCCATGAACAGCTACTAAATGCAAAAACAACATTTATAATCAACTCCAGACCTTTCATCTCCTTAATTTGGCATTAAAAAATTAGGAAATAGGCCCCACTTGAATACGAAACTGCTCATTGATCAACTGTCGAAAACATTTTGAGCCTGTGGAAATGGAGGAGCTGTGTAATAAATGGTTTAAAGTCCTAAACAGTTCATGCAATAGTTTTGTTGAAGTCTTTAAATTAAAGATGAAAGTCTATATGCTAATCACATGTTGATTGCTTCATTTTGAGTCCATTGTGGCGGTGTACTGTAGGATAATTTCAATTTCTTCGTTACAAGGAGTTAAGTTACAAATACAACAATTCTATATTCATGTATTTGGCATCATTGTGATTTAACAACGCTAAAGTGAATAGGCTTGAAAACAGAATTCGTCATGAATATTTTCTTTCTTTATAGTATAAATATTGCAAGTTGAAATGTGTGTTGTACGTCTCAGTGGAGACTAGCTTACTGTGTAGCCTTGTATACGGCAAGCCAATAGAATGCTTGAGTTTTGAAGGTAAATTGAAAGTCACCTGCAACATTTTGATGATTTTGAGAGCATTGCTAATGGTTGTCTGTTAGAAAATTGATGGCATATCTTTGACAATGTTCACACCCCTGCTACAGAATGCACAAACATCAACATTCTAGTTCACCTTCGTCCACTGCACGTGCTTTCTCCTTTTTGTGTTTGTGCTTCCTAACAATCTTGTGGAATGAAGTCTTTTTCTGAGATGGAGATGGCCCTGATAGAGCAAAAGAACAAAAAGAACAAAGAAAAAAAGAGCATGGAAATGCTATGTTATGCAGTCCAAATGTTTTTGTTTTAACAAAGAGAAAACTGGTCAAGAATACCAAAGTGTCAGAAACATGAGTGAACAAACAGCAGCAGGGTGGATCATGGATAAGATGAGAGGACATTCAACATTCATTGTGTGTATACAGTGGACAAACCATTGTTAGACTTAATTCCTACCTTTTCTAGCATTAGAGGCATCCTCTTGAACAGATGAACCATCAGTCTTCTTTTTCTTTGCGACAGCTGTCCCCTTCTTATCAAAAGTCATTGGGCTATACTGTGGCAGGCTGTTAAACTTCTTCTCAAACTCCTCCTCCAGCTTCCCTAAGCTGACAAGTAAAGTTCAGAGTTTAACATCACTGATTGTATCATCAATAGCCATACTTGACCTTAAAGACAAACTGGATGTCAGAGTAATCTCTACCACGTTTTTCAAGTGCCCACAGAAAAAGTATGCTATAGCATCTTGGTCCAGTCCCACAGGGTTAACATTATGAGCATTATAACTAAATGCAAACACATTCAGCAGCCAAATGTGTGCAGCAAGGTTTCCATTAGTATAATTCGTGATATTTTCTAAGCTTGGTTGACCATTCAGTGTGATGTATTTACTCAAACAACAGCACCCTAAAGCCTTCATTCAGGTGAAATTTTTGTACCATGTAACAGTTCTGGACAGCATTTTCCCCATCATAAGCCTGCTTGTGAAATGATTTCATTATTCTTGTCAATATTATGAGTAGCTATATTATTTACTGAAAAGAATACACAAATATATATATAAGAACATGCCAATTTCTCCATTTTTTTATAGGAAACTATAGATTTTAATGTCTCATTGTACTCTGACATAAAAGCGTAGAACAAATAAAAAAATGAAGTAAAAAAATCTATTTATAAACCAAAATGTATTCTAAACTTTTGACTCATCAAAGTAGCCACCTTTGGCAGATATAACAGCTGAACACACTCGTGGCATTCTTCCCACAATGGAAATCACATATTCTTCAGCATGTTCTTCCCAACTCTGTTGCAGAAGTTCTCATAAATGTGTCTTTTTTCCTAAGGTAGTTCTGGCAGAGCTTGGTGTTATGTTTTGGGTCATTATCTTGCTATAGGATGAACCCCTGTCCAATAGGAACATACCAGAGGGTATGTTCAGGGTTCCTCTCAGTCTGTACAAGTCACCGACCCTGGATCCAGCAAAACAGCTTCAGACCATCAGGCTTCCTCCTCCATGTTTGACAGTTGATGTCACGCACTGAGGAACCATCCTTTCTCCTACTCAACAGCGTACATAAATCCTGTGTGATGAACCAAAGATTTAAAATTTTGATTCATCAGTCCGTAATACCTTCTTCCAATCTTCAGTAGTCCATTAGCAGTGTTTCATGGCCCAGACAAGCCTCTTTTTCATATTCTGACGCCTTAGCAATGGCTTTCTTGCTGCGACTCCACCTGTCAAACCTGCAACTCCAAGTCTTCTCTTCACAGTTGAAACTGAGACTTGCTTACTACAACCACTATTAAGCTGTGCTTGAAGCTGTTGTTCTCTGAGCTGCCTATGACCAAGCTTTTGACTCTCAGAAACTTGTCTTCTGATTCTGTTGGGGCTTTGGGTCTTCCAGACGTCTTCCTGCCAGAGTTTCTGAGTGCCTTTTAATGATGAAGACAACTGGGATGCAGTTGTCGACGCAGTAAGTCTCGCCTGTGTTCTCAACCAGCTGGTGGACGGACAGAGTGGCGTTGTCGGGCTCCACCACTGTGTCTGACACCTTAGGAGAGGGCACCACACTGAAGGTGTTCATGATACGGTCAGGGTACTCCTCACAGATCTTTCTGATGAGCAGAGTTCCCATACCAGAGCCTTGACTTTCTTTGCAAAAAAAAAAAAAAAAAAATAGAATAGTAAGAAGAAGAGATATGACTCACCCTTGTTGTGAAGAATCATCTTTGGACTTGGACTTTTTCAGCTTCTTGGGGTTATTAGGTCCCATCTGTGAAACTGTCCAGCTGTCATCACCCCAGTTAGCATCATGATCAGAAGCACGGACAGCACCTCGTTTACCTGAAGACACATGTACAACACGTCAGACAAATGACAAAAGATACAGTGAAGTCCATAAATATTTGGCATTGACACAATTTCAGCATTTAGGCTCTGTACACCACAACAATGGATTTGAAATGAAACAGTAAAGGTGTGCTTTAAGTGCAGACTTTCAGCTTAAATTTGAGGGTATTTACATCTAAATCAGGTGAAAGGCGTAGGAATTACAACACATTTTATATGTGTCCTCCACCTTTCAAATGGACCAAAAGTAATTGGACAATTGGCTGCTCAGCTGTTCCATGGCCAGGAGTGTGTTATTCCCTAATTATTTCATTTACAAAGAATAGATAAAAAGTCTAGCATTCATTTCAAGTGTGGCACTTCTGTGGGTTTCAAACTTCAGGCTGTCATTGACTGCAAAGGATTTTCAACCGATTATTAAAAGTCACAATTTGATTTACTTAAATCTTAAAGGTTACTTAAAGGTTACTTTTCAGGTTCAAATATTTATGGACCTGACTGTAATTCATTAATATTCATCATCTACATAACATTCACAGCTTAGATTGTGTTGTCTACATGGATTAATCAGTTTGCTCTGGAATCAAAGTACCTCGGTCAATATTGGCTCTCAGCGATGCCAGCATGCCCTCGGAGACAAGAGTTTTATACAAGGCGCCTTTACAGCTCCGCTCTGATTTCCTGGAGCCACGGTTTTCTGCGCTGGACTCAGAGGTTGCATCACTCACCCTCTCCTTCCCCCTGTCCTCCTCTTTGAGTTTAACAGGTGAATGGCTGCAAGGGGAGAAATAGGATTCTGCCATGTGACCCTGGAGGTCTGTGCTTTCTATATTTGCTTCTTCTGCTTCTGTCTTGGGACAAACTGTAATCTCTTCCTTCTTCTCCACCTCAGAGGAGCTGTACTGCCCACACTGCCCACTGCTGTCATCCATCTCAT
Source organism: Amphiprion ocellaris (assembly GCF_022539595.1). NCBI lineage: Eukaryota > Metazoa > Chordata > Actinopteri > Pomacentridae > Amphiprion > Amphiprion ocellaris. The sequence continues at coordinate 24,173,365 of NC_072779.1, forward strand.
CCTCTTTCTCTTTGATAAAGGTCTTGGCTTTGGGCCTACTTTTCTTTTTGGGTAAACCAGAGTTTCCATCACTAAGACTGCTCTGGATCTTCTTCTTGGGATCTTCCTCTGTGCCCATCCAGGCCCCTTTTGCCACGGCCTCAATTGTACTGAAGACACTGTCCACGTTTGATTCTGAATTGTTACAGTTCTTGATTATCTTCTTTGCTGAACAAGGCATCGGATCATCTTCATTTGATTTGGCCACATCTTTTTTCTTGCTCTTCTTTTTGACACATGTATTTTGGCTGCTGATTTGTGGGGGAATGACATCAGTGGAGGTAGAAGTGACAAAAGAGAGTGAAGGTAGGAGGGCTGATGCATGTGGGGAGGGAGGACAGTTGTTAGTGTCTGCTCTCTCCTCCTTGACCTCTGGCTTGATGGTAGTTTGCTGGATAGAGGCTGTAGAGGAGCTGTCCTCTGGCTGAGATACAACTGTGTCCATTTTTCCGGCCTCAGATGCTAAACACATCTAACCAAACACAACAAAAAAAACGATGTTAATCAAATAACGATAGAATTCTAACAATCTATGCACCAAATGATAACAAATAATGGCTTCATCTCATTCCATACATTACATTATACACGTTACTTTCTAATTTATACATTTTACTGCTGTGGATACAAATGGAAGAAGGGAATAACTGTACATTTAAGACTTTGCATCAATAAAAGTAAGAAAATATCACTGCTTGTTATTTTCTACTCAAGTCTTTTCTTGCAACAAGCACACACAAGCACTCATGCATGTGCACAAACACACACACACACAGTGGCTTTGTCATCATTGTCACAATTTTACAATCTTTTCATTTCTTTAGATCAGTAATGTTACTCTGTAACAATGTTGGTACAACCTGGTAAATTGAATGCTTTTGTAGATTAACATTTTCACTAGTTACTAAATAAAGTTGAAATATATTATCAAATATGCAATACAGCAAAAAAGAGTTCAATGTTTTACCTCAGCAAGCTGAAAGAGTGCAGATTGTCTGCATGGTTTTCCTTCAGGTGCCAGAGACAGCGATGACTGTGAAGACATAGTAATGCATTTTATCAACTGTTGTGTTATAAGATACTATTACTATTCAGCAACATTCACACACAACCGTTCAAAAGCTTCGGGTCACTTAGAAACGTCCTTATTTTTCAAAGAAAAGCAGTTTTTTTCAGTGAAGATGACATTAAATTAATTTGAAATGCAGTATAGACATTGTTAATGTGGCAAATGACTATTCTATCTGGAAATGGATGATTTTTAATGGAATATCTACATAGGGATACAGAGGCCCATTTCCAGCAACCATCACTCCTGTGTTCTAATGCTACATTGTGTTAGCTAATGGTGTTGAAAGGCTAACTGATGATCAGAAAACCCTTGTGCAATTATGTTAGCACATGGATAAAAGTGTGAGTCTCTTTGAGTTTTCATGGAAAACATGAAATTGTCTGAGTGACCCCAAATTTTTGAACGGTAGTGAGGTAATGTGGGTTGATCACAACATTGCAGAACTTTATACACTACTTTTGTCTGGTATACATAAACTGCCTGCAAGCGCATGTGTGAGCAGTAACTGTCATGACTCATGATGTCGACTACTGGCAAAGCAGGGTTGTACTGTAACATCAACCTGAGGTGTCTGTGACAGAACATTCAGAGGAAACAACCTCAACTGCGACAAAATGGAATGTGAGTGCTCCAATGCACTGTGTATCTGGTCACAGAAAGGCCATTACACACAGGTTTTTCAGTCACAACAACACAATCATCATAAATAATGACTAAGTAAAGTCCCACTGTTGACAGTACGGTGTCCTGTGGCATCCGGACTCATGACATTTACTGCTCCCACTGACATGCACGCTCTTTGCACATGCTCCATGCACTCACAGTGTGCACAGTCTTGGAAATTTTTAATCAACCGTCGCACTTTTAAGGAGAAATTTCACCATTTTCATTGCTATTGCAGGAACAACTAAACCTATAGCTTGTGCCTTGAGGTAAGCTTAACTTCATTTGGGTTGCTCTAGGCCACCTGGCTTCACTGAGCCTAATATTGGCCTTATATACTGCAGTCATAAAGTTGGTGACCAAATGGCTCTTGCGCCTATCCAGCTATGAGAATGTTCTTGTGAAACAAGTGGAGTTGGCATATCACAAGAGACATTTTCAGAAATATGTGTGAATACTTTTGGTTATATTGCCAGAAAATGAATTTCAACAGGGTAAAAAACAATTAGAAACACTATAATGACAAAACTACCACAGAAGCTGTAGTTTGTAGTAGCTGCGGCATACATGGCTTGACTATATAATAAGTATTCTTTGTTTTATTGTCTGATAATAAATATCATGACTATGTGGAACACATAAAGTTACAAATAGTATCAGACTGTGGAGAACTAAGGGAAGAAAATTAGTCCATGCCTGATAAAACTAAAAAAAATACAAAAATTATTTTTTAATATTTTATTTCTCCGCCAAAGAACACGGCGGAGTTACACTATCGTTCAAAAGTTTGGGGTCACCCAGGCAGTTTCATGTTTTCCATGAAAACTCACACTTTTATTCATGTGCTAACATAATTGCACAAGGGTTTTCTAATCATCAGTTAGCCTTTCAACACCATTAGCTAACACAATGTAGCATTTAGAACACAGGAGTGATGGTTGCTGGAAATGTTCCTCTGTACCCCTGTGGAGATATTCCATTAAAAATCAGCTAATTCCAGCTAGAATAGTCATTTACCACATTAACAACATCTAGACTGTATTTCTGATTCATTCAATGTTATCTTCACGGAAAAAAATGCTTTTCTTTCAAACATCAGAACATTTCTAAGTGACCCCAAACTTTTGAATATCAGTGTATGTGATGATCGGTGTTGGTATATCTGTAAGCAGTATTACTGAAAAACGGACTAACAGATTTTGATGACATTTTCAGGGAAAGTCAGAAATGACACAAGGATGAACTGATTACATTTTGGCAGTGATGCAGATTATAGTCTGGATCCACAGATTTGTTAAAGATTTCAGGATCATTGCAAGATAGCAGCATGGCATCACTGTAACTATGACAACAAGTGAACACTACATCAGCTGCCTGCTGATGATCATATGATTGTGATCCTACTACAAATCCACCGCTGCAGACCACAAATTTTTAAAAGATTTCATCCACCAGAAATCCTACCATGACTGAGCAGACTTGGCAGAGTACTGCACTCTCTCAGTGCTTTTCTTGTTTAGTAATGTGATTGGACATCGGTCGTTGTTGGCAGGTTATGATTGTTTGAAGTTACTCTGCTTCAGATAAAACAGATAATCTGTGCAACATAGGTTACCATGGTGATCTACCGGCGTTAAAAGTTAGCAAGCTTTGTGAAAGTACAATACTAAGTTATGTTTAAATGTTGCTGTATAGCCCCCTTGTGTTAGTGTTTTCTCATCTTTTGAAAGCATGTTAGTAAAATAACACTGATAGTGACTCAACAAACTTCATGACAAATAATCTGCTAGCTAATCTTCATCCTCAGGACTGTGTGGGTGTGATTTGATCAGATTTGACAGTGGTCTAGTGACGTAAGGAAACAACCCATCAACTTCAGTTCATTTCAGCTGTGAAACCTTATTTTTTACAGACACGGACACAACATTACCAGAATTCTACAAGACAATCCAGGAGCTTGGTGCTATACTTTTAATAATTCTGGCACCATTTGTAAGAAGTTTGGAAATGATAATAGCCTAAATTTTATGGTACAGCCCCCTAGTGTTAGTGTTTTCTCATCTTTTGAAAGCATGTTAATAAAATAACCCTAATAGTGGCTCCAAAAATTTCATGGCAAATTACCAGTTAGATTATGTGATGCCTTGTCAGTAATACTGACATTATGGCCAAAGGAGGGGACAGAAATGGTTACACTGATATTGTCCTGCTGGAAGAACACACAATATATGGTCTTTGCATATAAACAACTCAGCTATAAGAATAGGTACATCTGTAATTCAAGTCCTACCTCTGCCATTGGAGAAAGAGCAGACTTGACCCTGCTTTCAGTAGTGCCAGGCACTCTGTTTGGTATTGTTCCAGACAACATCTGCAGATTAAAATGGCAGGAGCAAAACAAGTCAGTTGTGTGGTAAGTCATTAAACAAAACATCTTAATTAGGGGGATCAAAATAACCTATATTCATCAAAGGAATCAACAGCACTTATGTAGAATGGCTCACTTCGGGTGAACACAAAAGGTTAACTTTAGTTAATTTACTAGTGCACTCAAGGTGGAGTCTGAGATTCTAGAAAAACAGTGTTGATATTCAGCTGGGTACCATATTTAGATAGTTAGCATGTGACATATTTAACTGTCCCTCTTGCTCCCATTGCCCCCCTTTTCCCCCATCTACCCTCCACATCCCTTTTGCCTTTTACACGAAATCGAATGTGCACGAGTCATGAGTATAGGTTTAATATTGATGGTCTAGTTGGTAAAGGTCGATATCCTCCTGGACAACTTGATCTATAGTAATGCATATAGTAATATTTACTCCACCAAGGAATGCAGTACAGTTATGTGATGATCGCTGTTGGTATGTCTGTCTGTCTGTCTGTCGGTCTGTCTGTCTGTTAGCAACGTTACTCAAAAACGGATTGACAGATTTGGATGAAATTTTTTGGGAAGGTCAGAAATGACACAAGAATCAAGTGATTAGATTTTGGCAGGAATGCAGATTATAGTGTGGATCCACAGATGTGTTAAAGATTTCTGGATCATTGCAAGATAGCGGCATGGCGTCACTGTAACTATGACAACAAGTGAACACTACGTCAACTGCCTGGTGACGATCACATGATTTCGATCCTACTATAAATCCACCGCTGTAGATTTATTGTGACTTATCTGTCGGAAATGATACAATGAACAGATGATTAAATTGCGGGCGTGTTTCCGAGTCCCATCAATTCCCGCTGCCCGCTACATATTTAGGTGACGCGATTTTGTATCCGTACATAAGGTACACACGCGTAACACACGCCTGTGCTCAGCACATTACATGGCCATTTTGTTTGTGAGTACATCCATAATAAATGGCCACATTTCTAAAAAAAATGCTGCATTTCTGACAATGCCATATGGGGGAATGAACAACCTTGACGGAGTACTGTGCTCTCTGAGTGCTTTTCTTGTTGTTGATTGATTTGTAGTAATGATCTGAATCTTCAATGTAAGTGATTCTAAAAATTATTCAAAAGTTTAATCAAAGCACATAAGTCACACACTTCAGAGAGACATACAACCTCAAGTATTTGACAAAAAATATGCTGAGAAAGTGGAATAAAGAGACATGGTCTCAGAACACACCTCTTCCTTGTCCTCTGGAAAGGAGTTCCCTTCACTGCGTGTGTCAGGTAAACTAGGTTTAGTGCTTGAAGGGATCTAGAGAAGTAAACAATAATAAACACTTGAAATTCAAAAACATAACATAATGTACAAAGCACAAACATTTGTTTCTGCTCCAAATAAACAAACAAAAAAAAAAAATCAGGGATTACTCTTTCAGGCCACCTTCTGCGGGTCTTTGCAGCTCACATGGATGCATCCATCAGTAGTTTCTAACAATTACTTACCTCTCTGTTTGTGAGGGCATGTTCCCCAGCTAACAGCAACATGCTTAGGCCTCCCATTTTTGTAGGATCTGACAATGAATGACATAAGTTACAGAAACAATTCAACATTGTATCATATTATGCTGAACTAAGGATCTTTACTATACACACCTGCCATGGCAAAGTTTAACTGTGGCATGCTGTCAGTTTTGGGCACTTTTTTGGCAGTGGAGTCCTTGGATGAGTTGCAAGAGAAGGACCAAACTTTTTTGCGAGGATTGCTGACTGACTGGCAGGAAGGGCTTTTAACTGGTTTGCTGGTGGTGGGACACCACTTGTAGCCCGGATTTGCCTTCATAAAGGCATCCTTGTACTGGAAGAACATACAAAATTGAGTTGGTTACAAGTAAATCCTTTAAGCCCCTTCTTAAAACCATCAAATCAAAATATGTCTCTGTAACATTAAGTACTGATAAGTAATTAGCAGAAATCAAACTTAAAGTTGAGAAGTTCTTTCATTGGTATTACTGATCAAGAATTCAATTGTAAAAAACTTAGCTAATCTTCATCATCAGGACTGTATATGTGTGATTTGATCAGATTTGACAGAGGCCTAGTGACGTAAGCCAACAACCCACCAACTGTCATTTCACTTCGGCTGTGGAACACCTCCCTATTTTACTACTGCCTATACAACTGATACATTACCAAAGCTCTACAAGATAATCCAGGACTTGGTGCTTTACTTTACTTTTTGTAATTTCAGTCACATTTGTAAGGGAAAGTTAGAAATTACAGTAAGGAGGCAGAAGTGCAACAGTCTCACCTCCTTGGCCATGTCAGTGTATTTCTGCTTCTCTTTGGGCTCCAGCACTGCCCACCAGTCAGCCAGGATCTTGGTGGCCCCACGGTTGTCCAAGCGAGGGTGTTCCTGCCGGACCAGAGAACGGTGACGTTTGCAAAAGAGGAGGAAAGCATTCATAGGTCGGCGTGCCCGCTGTTCACTGGGGTCCTCCTCCAGTTCCTCTGTTGTGCTTCCACACTGCACCTGTGATTCCCGGTCCTGATTGCACATCACTGGCTGCTGATCAAAAAATTATAAATTGTTTAATGCAATGATGTACAATGTTTTCTGTCCCATTTATGTGATAAACCAACAGAGTGGTTGATCATTTTTTGACCATGATTAAATGACTGTCAATCACCTTCTCCAGTTCCTCTTCATCTTCTTCTTCTTCCTCCTCGGAGAAATCCAAAGCCTTTTTGGAGAGAAGTGGGTGCCATTGCAGGCATTTGCGTTTGGGTCGTTTGCCAGTGACCTCCCCTGCAACAGGTGGCTCCTTGCCTCTTCCTCCACCCTTCATGGTACTACCGCACCTAAGACAAGAACAAGGGATTGGGCACACTCTAAAACCACGTCTGTACAAAACCTGCACAGTGAAAGCATCAGGTATCATTAATTGCATGCTGTGTTTACTAGTCACATGCATGACCAGGCCAGAACACTGAATGACTTCAGGGTGGTTTGCAAGAAGGCATTAAAGTTGATAAAAATATTTATAATCTTATTTTGAATGAAACTGAACTTTCACTGTGACTGTTCAAGACTTAATTTTTTTGAACCTTTTACAATTCTCCGCATGGATTGTACCAGACTGTGTCTGTATGTACTTTCTCTGTATTTTTAAGATTTTTTTCAGGACTGGGTAGTTTACCTTTGTTATAGTTAATGAATACTAAACTGAGGTTTTATGAACAAGCAGTATAAGACAGGTGGTCGCACCAGTAGTAAAGTGTGCATGACTACAAGCAATGTGTTGTTCCTTATATGGCCTCAGTGTTGCTATAGCTGTGTTTCCACCTGAAGTGCATGGGACTAAAGTGAGAACTGCTTTTGCATGCAAGTTTTTCATGCGACTGCGCAGTACATGGTTGTCAGCCCACCTATCGTAGGCTTTCTTCGGTAACTCCACGATGATGTGCCAAAGCACAATGAACAAGAAATAAACTATATATACAGCAACAAATTATTAAAAATTACTGAGACAAATTGGTATGAGTACTCGACCAATCAGAAATGTTCAGTGTTGCAAGCCCCACCCCCAAAGCTCCTGTTCTTTTGAAAAGTACTACGTTTGAGCAAAGGCTTTGGGAGTAATATAATTTCCATGGAACTTAATTTAGACACTGGTCCATGCGGTGAAAATATACTGTGTTCTCCCAAAGGTTCCTAGTCTCTGAGGAAAGTTCCTGAGGAGGATCAAGTCCCTTACACGTGCATTAGGCGCCTGCTGTTTCAATAGCGTGTCGCCATGGCAGAACAGGAGCAAGAGATAAGGAGGAGAAAGGAAAAGCTTGAGCTAGAAACTGAGCTAGCATTATTCACTGCTAAATTAGTAGTTTAGAATTCTTTAGGAGGACGAGGTTCGTTTCATGTGTCAGATGGCATGAACTCTTATTCTGACAAGGAAAGGAGGAAATTGGCACCATTTCATTCTCTTAACCCAAAGGCAAAGGAATATGAGCCCACTGCATGGAAACCAAAATAGCAAAGAGATTGGTAACTGTGACAGAGCAGACAGCCAGCAATGAATATTAAACCAAAACTAACTGAAAGGCAGTCTGCTATTCTATTAAAGCAATATGTTGGTGCATATGATCAAAAGATCAGGAAATATCACAAGGTTTACAACCTGCTGCAATGACTGCTTGGGCAAATTCAAATGAAAAGTAAGACATAAATCTGTAAAAAAAAATGTTCAAATTTCCAATGGCAACGTCGTTACTGTCACATTTAACAGAACACAAGTAACTGCAGCCCTTGTTCTGCAACATCATTTTCGTATCTCTGCCGGCATGCGACATTCCCGTATTTTAAAGAGATCCATTACAATGTAAAGTCGTCATTAGAGCATTTGAACAAAGAGTGAAGAACAAAGCTAGCAAAGCTGATTGCTTATGCTATTTGGAAAAGTTCACAAAAGAGCAGCCACAGGAATTAGTTCATATCTGCCAGCATATGACTCCACAACACAGCTTCAAATTGTGGCAAAGGGTCTTCTTTAAGAACATTTTGGAAATGTTCTTAATGCTACTGCATAAAGAGGTAAGGCTTTAGCATGGCCCACAATAAGAGCAGAAGGTCTCAAAGCCCTATAAGCTTATGTTTTCTACTTGCACAGATGTTCGAATGCAATGGAAAAGTTTCATTACATGCAGGAGCTGGACATGCCAACCAATATGAAAATTATTGGTTGAAAATTTCTTTTCAAGCGAAGGGAACAGTGGAGGGCGATGGTTCATGAAATCACAGAATCCACAAATAACAGGACTCATTTCATTAACATGGCTGCAGCCCTGGAGAAGTATGTAAAAAGCTATTCTGACTACATTTTTGGAATACTGAAGATGTATCACAATCACATTCTCACAAGTTTACATCACATTCAAGAGCAGAATGAAAGAAAGTAGTTTTACTACCATGGTAACATCAGTGTTAATAAACCTGAGACTTACAGTTTAAAGAAAGTGGAGTATTTGTCGTGTCATTGTCGCTTCCATGATCACCTGTTACAAAAATGCCAACAGCTTATGTACAAAAAGCACAGAGAGAAGATTTGCTTTGAAATGGAAAAAGGAATTAGTTGTGGATGCTTATGGGTTGGACACAGTAGTCAGGACTACAATAAACACTTGATCTGCATGGTTTGTGAGCAGCAACATCTAACTGTGCTTCACACCAAGAAGGCAAATGGAAAGTCAGAGCTAACAAATGAGCTACCAGGGGCAGAACCTCCAACTATCCCTCAGATACGTGGATGCACAGGGGAAAGAAAAGATTGCTGTATTTTTTGCATCAATACTGAAGCATTTTTAGATCCTGGCAGTTCATCTACATTCTGTTCTGAGCATCTCATGCAGAAGATAAATGTCACAGGAAAAAGAAAGCTGTGAGATCGGAAAAAATTCCAGGTTCCGGTATACTCCCTGTTTGGGTTGGAGGTGTCTGGTTTTAAGGAAAATGACGTCCATTCTGAAAATGTCATTCCAAAGATACCATTGCTACGGCAACAGATTTGTATGGGTGGCCATGTTTGTGAGAGGTTCACAATGCCAGCTTAGAGTCTGATGTTGATTTATTGACAGGAACCAATGCTCCAGAAATACTGGAATCATGTGAAATTGTCAGCAGCAATGGAGAGGGCCTACACGCTATTGTGTCGGAGTGGGTCATCAATGGTCCTTGAGACCATTTTGAGACTCTGATATGGTGAACAGAATTTTTTGTATCTAGCTTGGAGCTCATGCTAAACAATCAGATGAGTAACAATCTCAGCGGTTTCTGTAAAAGAGGTGAGGTTGTTTTGGAGAAATGGATTAGCAATAGTCGAGTGGTACTGCAGACTATCGCTGAAGAGCAGTGGGCCAAGAATGTAAAGAAGTTGAATCTGGATAAAGATAGCCTTCCCACTGAGAGACCTTTGGGTCTCATTTGGAGTGTTGAGTTAGACTCCTTACTCCTTGGTTCGACATGGAAGTGAAAAAGTTGTCCTTAACTAGCTCTGTGCACGATCCACTGGGAATTGTGGCACCAGTCTTCTTGTCTGCTAAATTGATGCAGCAAGAGCTCTGCAGGACAAGTTGAAGGTGGGATGATGTCATGCCACTGGACATTTTGAACCAGTGGAAAGGTTGGTTGAGAGAGATTGAGTTGCTGGCATCACTAACGGAGGACAGATGCATAAAGTCAAAGGATTTTGGGAAGCTCATACAAAGCCAAGTATAGCTGATTCTAGTAAAGATGGATATGGAACAGTGACTTACATCAGGTTGAAGAGCTGTAAAAACAATATTCTTGACACTTTCCTGTTCGGTAAGGCCAGAGTGGCATCACTGAAGTCATAGTGAGCTCACAGCTGTATATTAGCTGTCAAGAGTAGATGCCAGGGTAGATGTGATGCTAAAGCCAGAGCTTCTATTTCAGGTTGATAACTTTGTGTTTTGGACAGACAGAAGTTCAATTTTGAAGTACATGAGTAATGAAAACACACATCTCCAAACATCAGTGGTAAATACGATCTCGGCCATGAGACAGGTTTCAAGCCCTTCCCAATGGAGGTATGTTAGATGTGAAGACAACCTAGTTGACACTACATCCAAATGTCATTAGTGACATCACCTTGGATTGTGAGGATCTAGAGTTTAGAAAGGACATCTGAGTGATTTTGCTGTTAATAGTTCACTTTCTGTCAATGATTATCTTATGCCATACTTCTCAAAATGGAAAGGTGTCAGCTGCCTAGTTTCTTAAACTGAAAGCAATCTTGCTGGATCACAGTCTTAGAAGGAATGATTGGAAGACCACTGGTGATGCACAAATTAAACAAAGGGAAGGAAAACAAGCCACAATTACAACTGGGAGTAACATCTCGACTCCAAAAGACTTGTTCGCTATTGCCAGAAGCAAAAGTTTCAGAAGGAAATGTCTGCTCTGTTATCCAAAAAGACTCCTTACTACTGGAGTAGTAAGGAGTCAAAATTGTACTGACAGGCTAGATCAAATTTGGGAAGAAAAACTCCTAAGAGTTGGAAGAAAATCAAGCAATGGAGCAATGCCTTTGGATGTCCATCTATCCATCCATTATCTATACACCGCTTAATCCTCATTAGGGTCACGGAGGAGCTGGAGTCTATCCCAGCTGACTAAGGGTGAAGTCAGGGGACACTCTGGACAGGTCACCAGTCTATCGCAGGGCTACATATAGAGACAAACAATCACACTTACATTCACACCTGCGGACAATTTAGAATCACCAATTAACTTTAGCATGCTTTTGGATTTTAGGAGGAAGCCGGAGAACCTGGAGAAAACCCACAGGGAGAACATGCAAACTCCATGCAGAAAGACCCCAGACGCAGACTGGGACACGAACCGGGGATCTTCTAGCTTCTAGCAAGGCAACATTGCTAACCACCGAGCCACTGGGCAGCCCTATTTTGCTAAAATTTTTGATTTACTTTCATTAATTTGTGCTTAAATTAAGATAAAATTCATTTAAATGATGTAATCTCATATTACATGGGATGTATTTTAGTATGGAAGGGTATATTCTAGGCTAGGCTATTTCAGCCCCCGGGGTATAAAATGCGCTAAGCTAAAGAATACTTTGGCCGGGGGTTTAATCTGGCCTGTTACACACAGACCAAGTCAATTTTAGTTTAAGCACAAATCAAAGACAATACAAAGAGATATTATACTGAAATCTGTTATACAGAAACAATTGAAAGCAACATCAGCCAATGTGGATGTTCTTTCATAATGTTTTGTTTAACTTTTTCTCGGTTTTCAATTCAGTTTTTCCTTTTATTTGAACTTTTTTAATTGTAATTAGCTCAAGGAGATTCTAGTTCTGTTCTTTCATAATGATCTGCTTGGTGAGCATACCTCTTTGTTAAAAAAAAAAAAAAAACTAAATAATTTAACAATTAAGAGTTTAACACGCTTAATCTACAGGTATAAACTAAGCATACCCCAGGGTATACTTTGGCCTGGAGTGGTATAAACTAGCCTAGGCCAGAGTGTACTCCAGGGTGAAGCTCATCGAGAGAATGCCAAGAGTGTGCAAAGAAGTAATCAAAGCAAAGGGTGGCTATTTTGAAGCATATAAAATATAAAACATGTTTTGACTTATTTCACACTTTTTTGCTTACTCACCATAGCGTTAAGGAACACTATGACCTCAACAAGCATGTCACAACTCCTCCCAGCAAATTTGTAACCCCTTACAGTAATTGCATTACTTTTAAGTTGAAAGTAAGGTAACTGTTCTTATGCAAAAATAAAAACTGTTTGCATTTACTATATTAAAAACACAGACTCCACAGTATGAACTCAATACAAGTCAGTACATCTTTCATTAGACAGATTTAAATCTTCTTATGTCTACATACACTACTACTACTTTTTTTTCTTTAATGTGTGGGACAACAGATGGAAATTTCCCTTGTGCTAAATCTGGCATATTTACTGCAACCCTGTGCAAACTATTATGAGATTACATGTTTACTAATATGCAGTGTCCCGTCCAAATAAATAAAATAACAACAGTGGTACTATGACTCAATCAATATACCTCCTGATTACTGTTGCAAATGTGTTTCTGATTTTTAATCTGTCTTTGATCATCCTGTATCCTTATTCATCTTGGTGAAGCTTCGCAACCAGATTTTTCCAATCCTCTGGCAAAATCTGTTCCGTTTGGAACCATTAGACTGATAGACACAGCTCACAGGTCCTAAACTGAGAAAGTTCAGCTGTTCACTGATCATTGTATTAACATGTTCATGCCATTAGGCTAATTGGAAATCTGAGGTGTAGTTTTGTACCAGTGATGTACTGTTGCATTACGTTGCTATTTTGCGGCTTGTATTTTCAGTATAGTCTTTTCAAAGTATTTGTTTCTGATTGTTCATCAGAGCACTCTATTTGTCAATTTAGAAACAATGAAGACAGTGAGAGGTGATAGTTGTTTGACATTTAAGTAACATTACACAAATTCTGTTGTGTACGGTATTTCCTTGATTCTGTCATGTTATTACATTTCAGAGGCAGTGTATACATTAAGATTAGGAGAATTGAAAACTTTCAGAAATTATTACAGGAAACTATAGAACAACTGGATCTGCTGTATGGGCAGATTATCTCACGACTGTCTTGGACTGGACAACAGCTTATCCTATTGTTAGACTTGTTTTAACCCTTAGATGCATGAGTGATTGGACCCTACACTCTTCCATAAGTGGGTCAAAAATGACTCGTATAAGAATCGATGTGTTTTTTTGTCATTTTGGTCAAGAATAATCATTTATATTATTGTTTGTATTATATTTCAGTCAACACAAGAATGATTTCATGTTTGAAATATGTTTGTTTTTCACTTTATAACACATTTTGATCATTTTGATAACTGAAAAAGAAGAATATCACACAGAACAGCAAAAGAAGAATGTCAACATCCATTTTGTTGACATTTTTCCACTCTTTTCCTCCAGCTGTTGCTGCTCTCCGCCCCTCCAAGTTTGCGGACTTCATCACCTCTTGTATGATATTATCAGTGATAAGAGCTTGGGGTAATTATGCAAATATTACAATTTTTTTAAAAGTATAAAACATAACTTAAACATTTAAATGAATGACATCAAAAACACATTTTTTGAGGAATACCTAGAATATGAAATAACTTTTCACAAAGATATTGCAAGAAAACAACCTCACCGGGTCATTTTGAACCCACTTATGCATCTAAGCAGTGGCTGTTCTACACAGGGGCCTACAGGGGCTGGTGCCATTTCCAAATAAAACTAATGTGACTCTACACTTTACGGATGATACAGAGCAACACACCCCAACTGCAGCTCAGCTTTACTCGCGGTGCTGTCTGCCTTGTAGACAGATGATCTGCCTGCTTTTGCTGGAATTCAGGCTTGCTACATATTTTGGAGAAAGGAGGAGCTAGTTTTCTTGTTGCAAGAGACATGCACAAGTTAAGCAAAGGGACATTACATCCTTTTTTTGCCCCAAATAAAGAAGTGAAAGCAGTGAGGTCATGTCAAGGTGTTGAGAGAGATGATGCATTAAATAAATATATAACTGTACTTGTAAACTATGTTTACTGTGCATCTTTCCATCGATATTAGCAAGTCCAGGAATGATGTACGACTCCTGAGTATAGAATCCAGACAGGTCAAGGCCTTTGTTCTTAACGTATCTGAGGGCCAATTTGCCAGACAGCACTACTGCCGGATCCTGTTGCTGTGGTGATAGTGCATTCTGAATGGCAGGAAACCAAACCACTTTTGTTACATGTGATTGATTTCAAATGTTACTTATGTTACACATTTCAACATTTGGCCCTGATAACATCATTGTATCAGTTAATGCATTTTTTGTAGGAAAAAAAAAACATTTGTTTGATTTTAATTAGGCAAAATTGAAGTTTTTAGTGCTTAAATATCATTGCTGTCATTTTTTAATGGCTTCTTCTTCTTAGGTGTCTTGTGTAATCGCGCTGACGACCATGCCTTTCCACTTTTCTCTGTCATACGTTGCATGTAGTTCAGTGTTGGCATTTGATGTATTTGTCCAATCTTTGATGTTGTCAATGCTTGTCATTCTCTGGTGTCCTTTAGCTTTCTTCCCTTCTATTTTGAATGTTATTGCAAGATTCTCTACACTATTTCTCCTCATCACATGTCCTAGGAATTTAATTTTTCTTGATTTGATGGTTGCCAGCATTGTTCTTTTCGCATTTGCTCTTGTAAGCACCTCTTCATTGGTTACTCTTTCTACCCACGATATCTTTAGCATTCTTCATGGGAACTACACTTCCGTTGCCTGGAGTCTTTCCTGCATATTGTTTGATATTGTCCACGTTTCGCATCCATATAGCAAGATTGACCAGGTGTAGCATCTGAGAATTCTTAGTTTTGTCGGCATACAAAACTAAGGTAAAAACCATTTTAATGTACCCCTGTGATTAAACACTGCCCTGCCCCCCCCCACCCCACCCCCCCACCCCAGGAAAATCTGTCTAGAACAGCCACTGCATCTAAGGTTTAAGGCACCATCATAAAGCTGCTGAAATGTTACCAAGTCAACAAAAGTTGCTCAATGCCACTTTTCACCTTGATGCACCGCATTCAACTGTAGTTCTCTTGCTCTTTTATTATTAGTACATTTTAATACTTTACAAGCACACAAACAGCTGAATTACTTAACAGTAACAATGTAACATTTATTGCACTTTATTTCTAGGCATGTCTGCACTTTTTTTTCCTTTCTGGATGTCTAGTAAACATGACACAAATGAAATTAGCAGTCAATCAATGAATAATTCAGTGACCGTGTTCCTCAGCCACAGCAGACGGCGGCGTTTCTATGTATGAAGTGGAAAACAAGGATACTTACTCAAGAAAAACTATGGAAATGCTGTATGAGTGATGGAGATGAATCTGCCACAGCCTTTGTCATGCAATGACGATGACCTATAAAATACAAGACACTGCTCTCAGTCAGGCGTTACAACTGGCATCTCTGCAACAATTTTGCGACAACATGAGCTCGGCTGCGGTGAAATATGTGTGCAAAAAGCTTGAGCCCCGAGAGCAGAGCATTAGTGAGTTTACATGGCACATCAGCTTCAGACCACGGTGGGACATTTTGTCTGATCCGATAACTGATCACTTCAGTCGTGCAGTCGATCCGCCCTTGTGACCAAACCCCAAAACATGTAGGCCAAAAATTTTTTTTTAAAAAACACCCTGCGACCACTGGATGCATTTCATACAACATTCAACAGCCCCAAACGAAGCAGGCACAGTAGCAGCGAGCGTTTGGTTGCGCAGAGGTTTAGCTCTCAGGTAAAACTGCTGATGCCTGATCGGACCGTGTGTCGGGAGCGAAGTCTTGAGCTTCGGTACAGAAGCACTAAATGAACGTGGTGTGCGAATAAACGAGCCACCTAACGTCTTCCTACCTCTAAGCACACATTTTCATCTCCGTGCAAAATGTCGATGTGAGCCCTGACAAGACAGACGAGCCGAATGAGAGTCCATCTTGCTTCGGTTTGGACGAGAAAAGCCCAAGTGCAGTACAGTAGTGGGGATATTTCACTCCTGTCAAACTCTCCGATGACAACGTCGCCGAAATGTCTCACACTCCGAGGAGGGGGGGAGAAAACGTTCACAGAGGTTAATTAAAGTGAGGATTTTGCTGCCGGGGCACATGCATCTGTGGGTGATGTTTTGCAGAGCAGTAGCTCCATTTCCTAGCAGTGTTACTGGGAATAAAAGTAGCTAGTTAGCCTGCTAGCTCCACTGCCTGCTAACTGGACGTGTCACAGTTTTCACAGGGAACGCTTTCCGAAACACACGAGCTTCTCCGACGCAACCTTCTGCTGACAAAAAAAAAAGTCACTGAGTGAACAGATGGAAATAGAGGTTTGTGCTGCTGTGACTGTTGGTTTAAACACAACGCAGGTCTGTGGCTGTGTACTTGATGCGGATAGGAAGGGGGGGGGGAGTCACACCAGCTCTCTGAGAAACAGTTGCTTTGCCATTTATTTTAGACGGCGATTTCAAACAGGAGGGAAGAAATATTCACGCAGCTCAGTAACAGCGGCGAGAACACGCCGCCGATCGGCCTGACTGTCGATGAAATGTCGGTGAGAAACAAACACGTTCAGAGGGAAAAGCCAGCAGGCGGACATCATGTCCAAAGCAGCGATATTAACAATTTTTCAGTGACTGACTGAGAGGCTGACAAAATAGCGACCGGGTTTTAACGACAAACCGATACGAGCACAAGTTCTCTGTCATGAAGGCTTCCTTAATGTCCGAACATACCTCTAATGTCCTGTTCAAGTACCGGGGGGGCCCTCTCATCATTGGTGCTGTCCACCTTTTTAACTTATTGACACATCATAACAGTTCAGCACTGACTGTACTCACAGCGGCTGCGTCAAGCGGCGACAAACAGGACGCACGAAAACAGGAAGTGTTGACAAATTTCTTAAATGCACACTTCTTGGAAACTCGGCCACCAACGATTTTGGAGATTTTTGTCGAGACACCTCCAGTGATGGTTGCTATACATTTATTAGACCATACAGTAAATCATGTGTGGCATCAAAACATCTTCTAAACACGTCAACTCAAATGTATTTAATGCAGTGTTTATAATAATACCCCCACAACTAATATTCTTTTGAAGTAAACCTGCGTCATTCCAGAATTGGAGGACACTTGGGCTTAAAAAATTCTGAAAAATAAACCTTCTCTTTTACAGTTTTCTGCTCCATATTTATCAATAATAGGTAATAAACCATCAAAGGCTTGATTGGCTCAGCTTACACATCAATGGTACCATTTTTATTAGATGCTTAATTATCCCACCAAGGAACACAGTGGAGTTATGTGATGATCAGCGTATGTTTGTCTGTCTGTTCTCAACATTACTCAAAAATGGACTAATGGATTTAGATGACATTTTCAGGGAAGGTCAGACATGACACAAGGACCAAGTGATCAGATTGTAGATTGTAGATTTTGGCAGTGTTCAGCAGGGGGGTGTTACAAGAGAAAAGTGGCATTTTAGGGGGAACCTCAGACTTATTTGGTATTTTAAAAAATATTTTCAAACATTCTTTTCTTTTTTGTTCTTAGGACAAGTACATTTACACAACAACTCTATGTTTTAGTATTTTGCACAAGGATTATTTGAAATTTGACGTGTATAATGTAAAATGTCCTCCAATTCTGTAATGACCCACCTGTTGTTGTAATTATTAACTAGAAAAGTATTCAGAGAGGGCAGTACTCTGCCAAGGCTGCTCAGTCATTTCATTTCCGATGGCTGAAATCATTTCTGACCTTTCCTGAAAATTTCATCAAAATCCATTGACCCGTTTTTGAGTAATGTGGCTAACAGACAGACAAACCAACGCTGATAGTCACACAACTCCGCCAAGGCTCTGCCTCCTTAACAGACTAATTAACAGTTTACTTATTTAGCATCCTTTAACAAGACAACTCAGCAACATAGAAGGTAAAAGAAAACTTGATCAACAAAGCAAAACAAAAATTGAGATAAAACATGGCAACACAGATTAAGACTTTATAGATATGAGCAAAGTACGTAGCATTTATGATAACAAATGAAGTGGCAATATTATAACCACAGACAGTCCAAAATATCACTTATAATGTTTAGAACTAATGGGCCAAATGTCTTCCTCAAAGTCCTACATATTACAGCAGTTTTTCATTATTATTAAACTAATAAATAACTCTACATGACTCGTATTAACAGTAATGAAAATTTTATATATGCATATTCTATATATATGTTTATATGTTTGTGTGTGTGTATATATATATATATATATATATATATATATATATATATATATATATATATACTTATATATACTCAGAAGATGCTGTTGTTAGATTTTTACATCACCTTACCTCAAATCCAGTCCTTCTGATTTCCAAAGATCAATGAAATGATTGTAATACTTTCTAAGGATTAATGAGGCCTAATATGAAGATCTAGAATGAAAACGGTCGAGAGGGAAAGGTGCTGGAGCGTCATCCTACCCGAAGTCAAACTATTGCATACGCCAGGTCAAAACTTTTATTTCCTACTCCCAACCGGAACAGGTGTGTGTTATTGTGTGCGGCTTTACAGTGGTACACAAACGCAGCACTCGACCAGATGATGAATGTTTCTATCGGCGAAGGCGACACAACAAACGACTTGAACACACAAAAATAACATCGCAGTGCGTTAATTCTGGTAAAAATACAGACTTGTTCAGTCACACAATGCCATAGAAATCACTTTCGATTTCCTCGAGGTGGGAGAAGATTCTCATCTCAGCTATATCCCTCCCCTCCCCCGGTTTGCAAAGTGCCAGGGCTGGCCTGTACTCGCCAACACCATCCCTCACTCAACTTTATCTTTCCGCGGCGTCCGACTGACAGGGGTTGTCTAAAAGGTGCATCACAATCCCCCGATAACGACTTACCGCTGTTACAACCTATTTCAGCCCAGTGACTACTTTCCACCAGCTTCCTGGGTGTTTGCGAGCGCCACAACTGATCGGAATCGCAGGTGAAGTGTTTACCGGCAGTTTAACGGTACGTACCTGTCAGCAGCAGCGACGGACACGGCTGCTTAAACAGCTTTAGCCGAGAAATTATCAACAGTTTTGCAGCACACTGTACACATTGAAAATATCCACCTCTGTCATGCAATGCTGTATGTGAGTGGACACTCCTCCTGATGGACGGGCTGACTTCACCAATGAGAGCAGTCGTTATATTGTAGCGTCTGGAGAGCTGTGTAAAGTCCTCAGATGTAACGTTCAGGACACGTGTTGGAGAATAAGGCGTTAAGAACACAAAACATCCATATGAAGCAAACTTAGTCTGTGTCCGGACTATTAGGCAGTGGAACTATACAGGCCCTGCGGTATTTTGTCCTCTAATTTTAATCACACACATGCATTGTTGAGAGGGTGTTAAATAATAAATGCATATAGATGGAGAGATTTATAAGATGAGACAAGATGTATAAGAAGATATGAGCTGAGAACCCACTGTTTCAAGATCCCAACAAGAGCTCTGGATTCATACTGGTGTTTTTTGTTTTTTGTTTTTGTATTATTCAAATTAGCTGAATAAATTGTGTGTCAGACGGTGCTATTGATGTTTATTTTGTTTGGCATACTATACTATCAGGTTATATTTTAGGATTCACAACACTGGAAGTGAAATCTGTATTTATCAATTTAATAAAATACACAGTTATAAGTTGTACACCCCTTGTACCCAAAGCTGAGTGTCCGTGTAAGCCAGCTGGTTGACACTACCTCGAGTGTTTTTCAGTTGCAGGTTGCCTAGAGTTTCTCTGATAAACACAGAAAGAAAGAAGAAATATATAATATATACACTACCAGTCAAAAGTGTGGACACACCTTCTCATTCAATGTTTTTTTTCTTTATTTTACTGCTTTCTAAAGTGTAGATACATACGGGAGACATCAAAACAACAAAGCAAGATATATGGAATTATGTAGCAAACAATTGTGAATTAACTCTAAATATGTTTTATATTTTAGAGTCTTCAAAGTAGCCACCCTTTGCTTTGATGACAGCTTTGCACACTCTTGGCCTTCTCTCAGTGAGCTTCATGAGGTAGTCACCTGACATGGTTTTCACTTCACAGATGTGCCTTTCTCAAGGTTCATTTGTAGAATTTCTTGCCTTCTTAATGGGGTTGGAACCATCAGTTGTGTTGTGCAGAAGTCAGGTTGATACACAGTTGACAGCCCTATTTTACAACTGTTAGAATCCATATTATGGCAAGAACCAATCAGCTAAGTAAAGAGAAACGACAGTCCATCATTACTTTAAGAACTGAAGGTCAGTCAGTCTGGAAAATTGCAAAAACTTTGAATGTATCCCCAAGTGCAGCCGCAAAAACCATCAAGTGCTACGACCAAACTGGCTCACATGAGAACTTCCCCAGGAAAGGAAGACCAAGAATCACCTCTGCTGCTGAGGATCAGTTCATCTGAGTCACCAGCCTCAGAAATGGAAAGTTAACAGCACCTCAAATTAGAGCCCAGATAAATGCTACACAGAGTTCTAGTAGCAGACACATCTCTACATCAACTGTTCAGAGGAGACTGAACCAATCAGGCCTTTATGGTCAAATAGCTGCAAAGAAACCACTACTAAGCAAAAGCAACAAGCAGAATAGATTTGTTTGGACCAAGAAACACAAGGAATGGACATGAGACCAGTGGAAATCTGTGCTTTGGTCTGATGAGTCCAAATTTGAGATATTTGGTTCCACCCGCTGTGTCTTTGTGCGACACAGAAAAGGTGAATGGATAGTTTCTACATGCATGGTTCCCACTGTGAAGCATGGAGGAGGAGGTGTGATGGTGTGGGGATGCTTTGCTGGTGACACTGTTGGGGATTTATTCAAAATTGAAGGTACACTGAACCAGCATGTCTACCACAGCATCCTGTAACAACATGCCATCCCATTCGGTTTGCATTTAGTTGGACCATCATTTATTTTTCAACAGGACAATGACCCCAACACTAGGCTGTGTAAGGGCTATTTAACCAAGAAGGAGAGTGATGGAGTGCTGCGTCACATGACCTGGCCTCCACAGTCACCTGAGCTAAACCCAATCCAGATGGTTTGGGATGAGATGGACCACGGAGTGGAGGCAAAAGGACCAACAAGTGCTCAGCATCTCTGGGAACTCCTTCAAGACTGTTGGAAAACCATTTCAGGTGACTACCTCATGAAGCTCATGGAGAGAAGGCCAAGAGTGTGCAAAGCAGTAATCAAAGCAAAGGAGGGCTATTTTGAAGAATCTAAAATATAAAACATGTTTTGACTTATTTCACACTTTTTTGTTTACTACATTATTCCGTCTTAATTCATAGTTTTGATGCCTTCAGTGAGAATCTACAATGTAAACAGACATGGCACTGACTCACTACTTTGGGTGCAAGGGGTGTAAAACTAATAATTGTGTAATTTAAACATAACATCAACAGCAGTGTCTGACACGCAGTTTATTCAACTAATTAGAATTTTTTCAAAAGCACCAGTTATGAATCCGGAGGTCTTGTTAGGATCTTGAAACAGTGGGTTCTCAGCCCAGCCCAGAAATCTTTAGCTTTTAGCCTGAAAACAAATTATTTCAGAGTAAAATGAATATAAAACATACATCTTATAGGCTATTAATATTCATTTTAATTATTAATGATGCATTTTAATTATTAGTAATTTGGGCAACTGACTATTCAAAGAGATGCAAGGCCAGGTGAGGGGGAAAATTCACCCATAAAGTCCTATAACACAATATCCCAAAAATAGAACTGATAACAGTCAACCAATGTCCATGTTTGGTCCAATGTCAGCTGATCCTACAGGAGACAACTCTTCCCCCAACTCCTCTATGCCTGTACCTTGTAGCTTTCATCCTTTTTCTTTTTCAGAAAGATTTTAGTTTTCATGTTCTACAAGTTTGCTTTAGTGAATTAACTATCACCAAGTACCAGCTATCATCAAATAACTGTTTCCTCTCTCATGCTCACACAATATGTGTGAGAGCCGAGTCGATTGAGGCTAATCATTTCCTAGTATGAAATACTGAAAACCCAAAACATAGGCTACTTATGTTCTTGATTAGTGATATCATCTTATTTTGGAAAGCTTTAGTGCAAGATTGGAAGGACAGATTAAGAGATGAGTAAACTTATCTGTTGTTATATTCATAGTTTGGAGATCTTTATTTATTTTTGGGGTTATTCATAAAAAATTTGGGGCCCTTGGATGCTCATGCCTAACAAGGCCACTGTGTAAAGCTCACCAGGTGAAACAACGACAAACGAATGTTTCATGAGGATATGTTTTAAGAAGTGATTTAGAGCAGGAAGGCAATTCTCATGGAGTCTGAGAGCTTCTTGTTGCTGCAAGGAGACCGTCAGACTGGTGCTTAATATGGATTAAAGTCAGTGGTAAGTTTATTTAAAGAAATACAGTTGTTCATGATTGGAGCCAAAGATAAGAGTCTGTTCATGCTAACGCAACCTGATGGCTGCAGCTGTTAGCATGGTGGCGGTATTTTCATCAAAGAAAAAGTCTGAAAGTCTGACATGTCACAGTGGGAAAAGCACAGGTGTAAATAGCATTAATGATGGCTGGCTGATTTCATTTAGCTGCTTCAGCACTGTCAGGACCTGCTGGGTCAGGTAAATAGAACTGAGCTGTCTAAGGGTATTAAACACCTGTGCTCTGTTTAAAATAAATTGTAACAGTGTTTTCTGTGAAACACAGTAATCTAATCTCTTTGAGTTTCCACATTAGTTCAATTCACTCAGTATTCATTTATGGCACAGTAACATTGAGAACCTTACTGATGAAATTGCAGAAATTCACCAACAGATGGCAAACAATGCATATGAATGTCTAAAATAAGACATGAACTGCCAATGGTGAAGTGAGAGAGATACATGAAGTGGCTTTAGTGGTATTTTGGAAAAGAGGAAAGAGGTAAACGTGTAACAATATATAATCCAGTATCTCTCTGACCTTTTAGAGACACTTGGATATATCCTCTTGCTGGTTTAAAGCACTTATCCCTCAGAAGTCCTGGTTTATCCTTGGTGCTGTGACTTCAAAATGTTTAAGAAAGAGTGCAGGGGATAAAAAGCAACACATGTATTGTCAGTAACATGCTGGTACTGCAGTTCAGTTATAAACAGTAAGAAAATGAAATACACCATTAAGACTGATATGTTTTATTGGCATGTATAGCATAGGCATGTTAGGCATAATGCCTGCCTTCTTACAATGTTTATTTTAGAGCTCATTATGCTTGTTGAAACCTAAACTTTTGAGTTGAATTTGTTAAATGTGAGTGTGCTTGTCTGTCTTGCCGTGTGGCCCTGTGATGGACTGATGGCCTGTCCAGGGTGTACTCTGCCTTTGCCCTGGGCCAGCTGGGATGGACTCCAGGCCATCTGTGACTATACAGTCGCTAAAGCTGTGTATAGGTAATGGATAAATGGATTTGTCAAATGATGACGTTAAAAGTTCCTTATTTTAGTGATATTTCACACTGAAGGAGGAAGAGTATCTCTGATTTGAATGAACCTGTCCGACAGTGACCACATATTTTGTTTACTTTTGTTTGGCATGATCTGTGTGTGTGTTCTTTTTTCAGCTGAGCCTGGACTTGGATAGGATCCGTCTCTGTCTTTCATGTCTGACAGTAGAAATATTCTGCTAATTCATTTATCTCTTTTGAGGGCCAGGTAAAATTTGTATCCATTTTCTGCTGTTAGTTTTTTCTTTTCAAAGTCCTAAATAGGTTTCTTTGCATTACATTATGAATAGTTTTTTCTAGGTATCCTGAAAGCAGTGTCACTGTGAGAATGACCAGAGTGTGTTTGAGAGTGGCAGGTAGTATCAGCCAACTGACACTGGGGACTTCATTATTGGCTCAGCTCTTAGGGTTGAAGTGCTTTCGAAGGGGAATGTGTAGGGGCCTGGGTTTAGAGTTAATAAATAAATTTGACCACTCTCTTTTGAATGTTCTTTATTATTATTTGTATGCCAAGCTTTAAGAGCAAATCTGGGAATCCAAATGAGGGGTCAAAGAAACAGGCCAGGCATTTAGATAAATTTAACACAATACAAATTCAATCAAAATGAAAATTTTGAAAGATTATGCCTGAGTCACAAATAAACAGGTCTGAGGCTAGAACAGGCAGGAGAGTTTAGCTGAGGTTTGGACTTGGGAGCAGAGTAGTGCAGCTAGAGGCAGGCGTATGCAGAGGAACTTAACTGAGGCTGGAGCAGGCAGGAAATTTAGGCACAGACAAGACTGGGGAGTAGAGCTTAAGCCAACTGGAGTTTTGCAGAAGCAAGGCCAGTGAATGAGTCCAGAAAAGCTTGTCTGTGTTGATCCAATCACCCAGGTAATGGTAATTCTAAGTGCTTCAGTAGAAAGCAACTGGACTTCTTTGTGCTTCTTGAATATTTTTCACCTCCTCAGTTCTAACTGAATTGTTGGGAGTCACAGGTATTTGTTTTCACCCTCAAATGGCATGGCTCATGGTCTTTTAACAATTCAAGACCCACATGCCTCGAGGTCGGAATGGTTGTGAAACTGTCACATGAGAGATGAATAAAGTTACTAATAGTGGTGAAATTGTCTGGGGATGTCAGGACTGTGATATAAGTACTTGTTAAGTGGTGTCGTAGAGCCACTCCTCTGTTTCGAGATGGCCGTTCCAGTTAGCATCGATGGCTTGTTTAACCCCTTTCTCAAACCATATGTTTTTCCCTGTCCAGAATATGGACATTGCTGTCCTTTATCCTTTAGATGCAGGTGGACTACTGAGTGTTGTCCTGAGAAGCTGGCTCTCCCGTACTGTGCAATGACTTGTGGAGCTTTTGTTTAGTCTTCCCTATATATAGGTCTGTGCAGTCTTGCTGCACTGGCCTACATATACAGTGTTGCTCAGCTTGTGTTTGAGTGTTTCATCCTCAGGGTGAACCAGTTTCTGTCCAAGTGTTACTGGTTCTGAAGCGCACTGAGATGTTGTGTTTGAAGCAAGTCCTTCAGAGTTTGTCAGACATACAAGCTGCATAAGGGATGACAATGTTGTTGCACCTGTTCTTCTTTTCTTCTCTGTTTCATGCTGGGCTATTTTTTTCTTTATGTAACTCAGTGAAAGCCCATTTGGGATAACCACAGGTTTTAAATGCTTTCTGAACACGTGTGTGCTCCTTTTCTTGTCTCTCTGTCTTATGAAGGACATGATCAGTCCAGTGATAGATTTTAATAAACCCCATCTTATGTTCTAGTGGGTAACGGGAGCCAAACAATAAGTAATGATCTGTGTGTCTTAAACCTCAGTGTACACAGCACAGTCAAAAAGAAGCAGCTTATGTTCCTTGACACCCTGTGAACTTGTTGATGTGTCAGAGAACCATGTTCATACTGTAGGTTTCATTAAGGCCTCTACTTCTTAGGCTTTGGTTTTTGACACAGGTGTCGTTCACATCTAAACCAATGACTGGGCATTGTTCTGTTAAAGACTCAGTGCACTGGTTTCCATTTCCTCCATGTAGTGATTAGCCATAATGGTGATACTGTAGAACCCATGGTACAGCTATGATTTTGTCTCTGGAAACACTTATTGTTCTTGAGATAGGTCCTTGTCAGGCAGAGATCAAGCAGGGCAAATGTCTAGCTGTGGCCGAAATTGGTTCAGTTGGTGCAAAGATGATGGCAAGGTGTTTTGCAATGTTATAGGTTTCTGAGTTAATGCTGCTGCTGGTGGTCTGGGTGATGCTCCTTTTTGTTTATGCTTGGAAGCCTGACAGCCTCCCCTTCTTCAACCGATTGAATATGTGTTCGGACAATGACAGATCCTCAGAAATGTGCACTCCCAGGTATTTGAAGCTGCACACCCTCTCTGCAAGTGATCAGTTTATCCTCAGTAGACTGTATTTCCTCAGCTGGCTTCTCCACAATCAGCTGGTCAGGTTTTACCGACGTTCAGCAGCAGGTTGTTAGTCTGACACCAAAGAACAACATTCTCACATAATCCCCTCTCCACCTGTCCAGGTGGGTGAGCTTTTCATACCTGATATTTTTTCTCAGAAGTCTGCCCTTATGATGGTCACTGGTTTCTGTTCTGGGAGATTGCTGTGGTCAGCTCTTAGGTCCACTAGCTACTGAACACTGGTGTTATGTGATGCTTCTTTCTCTCATATGCTCTTCCACTACCTTTCAGTCTCACTTCTGGGTGGGTCTATGTTCATGTTCTGACCCTCCCACTGAGAGTACACTTTGGATGTTTTGGTAGTAAACACCCAGTTTATTCACTGGCTTCTACTTCTCTAGTTAGCCTCTTTAGGCAGGTAGCCAGAGCTGTCAGTCTTTGCTTGGCAGCTTCTAGTGCCTCTGCTATGGACAGTCGGTGGTACTTCCTGAGAAGCCCTTTCTTTTCCACACCTTTCTGAAGCTGAGAGTTGATCTTGGCCTCTAGCTTCCTCCTCAATGGGGGGCATTGCTCTTTGTTATTCATGCTGTTCATCTAATAAATGAGCATCTCTAGAAACACTGTTGCTGTGGCACACATCAGCTGCTTGGTCACAGTGATGGTCATAGAAGGGATAGTTTGTAGGGCTGCACTGACATCTTCCAGCAAACTTTCAGAGGGTATTTTATCACTCAGTGACTCCAGGGATGCCAGCTTTCCAGCCTGTTCATTATCTTCATTCTCAGGTCAGCAGCCCTTGTGTTAAAGCTCTCTGTACTTATTGGGGCTTAGTACTCTCTGATTGTGGGGGGGACAATATATATTTTAATTTTATTTTTCTATGTTGAATATCTTTCAGATACATTTCCCTTTAGTTGTTCCTTCACATAACTAAGACTGCAGAAATGTAAAAAAATAGGCTTCATCAAACATTGATAATAAGGGATTCACACAAGCAAAAATGAAAATTCAGAACCAGTGGACTGAACAACTGCTCCACAAGCACATGGCACAACACAGGAGAGCCAGTGAAGAGAGAAAGTGAAGAAAGCCACCTATATTAAACTGAAACAGCCATCTCTGAACAGAGGTGTGGATTTACAACACTACCTATCAGGCACTTACAACAGTGTTCTGAGATACTTTCACAGGTAGTTTCACAGCCACTCACACCTTTAGGCAAATGAAGGTGGGTCATTAACAGTTCATTAGCCATGTGGTTTAAGGATAGGAATAAATGCTCAGGACTCCCTACAAGTCAGAACAGAATAAACTTCTTGGATGTGGGGTTAAATGTCTTCAAGTGCCAAAAACAGATGTCCAGTTGCCTTCTTAAGAATACCATATCTTAATGACTAAGAATCCACACAGACATATTCTGGTGGAACTGAATATCTGCATGTTGGAGATATTGCAGTAATCACTAATTTAACATTTTAAGGGATTCTACTAACTTTAATTTTGACAAATCCAGTCCAATAAAACAAAGGGATGAGCTTGAAGCTGAGTTTGCAGGTTGCTTGAATGCATGATTTTGGTTTCAACAATTTGTGCCCATGTGCTTAAGGGTGACTGCAGAGGTGGAATTACCACTTCACTGTGAAACACACTAAAGGTTGATAAAGTGGTATATTTCTCTAAACTTTTTTCTTTGCATGTCTAAGTGTTATTCATTAGTGTAAGCTTGTCATCAGTGCAGATTTTCTGACACCATCATACACTGAAATTATGACAATGTTGTACCCTCTCTACCCCCTACCCCCACCTCTACCTCTCTGCTTCTTCTGTCCCTCTCAACCTGCCGGCCAGCAGGCAGATGGGTCCCCCCACATAAAGAGCCAGATTCTGCTCAAGGTTTCTTCCCTGTTAAAAGGGTGTTTTCCTTGCCACTGTCACCTTAGGGCTTGCTCTCGGGGTTCAGACATATGGGTTCTGTAAAGCGTCTTGAGACAATTTGACTGTAATTGGCGCTATATAAATAAAATTGAATTGAATTGAATTGAATTGAATTGAATTGAATTGAATTGAATTGAATTGAATTGAGCTCCCAGTAAACCAAAAGCAGTTTTAATACAAGGCTACAAATATCTTTTTTGAATTTAATAGGACTGTTTTTCATTGAAACTATTTACATTGTAAACACTACAGAAGTGCTATTAACACAGCAGACAGTATAGTAAGACATTTCATGTGGTAGTATCAGCAGACTTTAAGCACTCCATTTAAGATAAAAGATTGAGGGTCTGATAAAAAGGGATACAAGGCATGAGAAATGTTTGCATTGTCATTATAGAAGAAACCCCTGCATTAGTGGTACATTTATGCCCTCTGGTGGGTTGATAATGATACAGCATCTTTGAGTGGGGTCCCAGCTGGCATAGGTTAAAGGCAGGATACAGGTGGCCAGACAATCACAGAGACAGAAAGTGACACACAGCCAAGACACTCACACCAACATGCATGCCTTTAGACAGTAAGAAGAACATCTGGAGGGAACATGCAAACTCCATTCAGAGAGGTCCCTAACCCCAGGATTCAAATCCCTGTGAAACGCCAGTGCTAACCACAGAGTCACTGTGCCGCCCATTCTAATGATCATATACACATTTTCTGTATACTTTCTTCTGACAGCATTTTATTTGTGGTGAAAATGGCCTCACACGGATGCATCATAAAAATATTATGTAGTGTAAGTAGTCTCATACGTGAAGCCATAATCACAATGTAGCAAAAAGGTATAAATTAGGTTAGCAGAAATGTAGAGGAGGCTGCTGCAGGATGTGACGCTGTGATGATCTGCTGGGTGAGTTGGTTCAGGAACAGAGAGACAAGACGACACTTTGGCAGGTTTGCACTGCAAAAATGTGCCGAAGAAAAAATACTAAGTGTTGAAGCTCATATTTATAAAGAAAATGTTTGCGTTGTTGCATTATTGAAGTAAACTTGGGACTACTTTAAGTAAAACATAGAAAACAAAGCCCAACTCAAACTGTAGGAAATGAGCCTTATTAATAGTATGAAAAAGCCCAAGTAAAAATAATCAACTACCAAGCCTATGTAAATATAAGACCATAAGTTTTTAAGCCCCAGTTGCATTCCATTTTGGAGCCAAATTCAAATCAGCATCAAATCGATCGTGGACGTGTTCCTCTCAAAGGGTGGTGTTGAGCTTCACTGTCCAGGAGAGGTCAGAGGCCAGATACCTTTCAAACTTACTTTTAGTTCATTTCATTCAACATACAAATCTAACAGTTAAATATCTATGATGATCACAGATCTGAAATAACATTCAACAGGTGATAAAAAAGATATCAAACACAATATATTTATCTTATATTGTTTCTGAGATAATAAAAGGTGTAAGCATAAGAATTAACTTACAAATTGTGGATTTTCAGGATTTATGAAAGAGCACACGCATATATATTCAGCAACAAGAAAAATAAGACTTGAGAAGTCTATGTCCTTGGGATAAGAGTCTCTGTGTCTATTATTGCAATGAAGAGAGCAGGGGGATGTTTGTGTATCGTGTGTGCTTCTCCACAAACACTTTAGATGTGATGTGTTACTCTTCAGATATGGTTCTGATCCACATGGTATCATAGAATAAGTCCAGATATTGGGATTATCAGTCCAGTGATGCGGAATTTCTTTATTTTGAGGATTTTAAACTGTTAATTGTTGTAAAGACAGTTCTGGGTTTAGGGAAAGAGAAAGGTCAGGAGGTTACAGTGATGGATGCCATCTCCTCCTGTCCAGAAGTGTGGTTTTCTTCACAAGACCCTTATCAGATTCTGGTGGAGGTAGGAGATGTCCTGTTGTCTCAAAGGGGGCTGTGAGCAGTAATTCTGATGTAAACATCCAATATGCAGTTGTTCCATTTAGATGTGAGTTTTGGGTAAGCTGTTTCCAGGAGTGGTTTCCTACCAAATTTACAGCTTTGAGAAAGGATCTCAGGATTATCTGTGTGTTTTTGCTCCTCAGTCCGCTACATATTGAAACTCTGTCATGGAGGCTGTTGTTGTTGGTGAAAATTCAAGAAAATCAACAGATTTAGAAATACAGAAATCACCTGTCCATCAATAATAATGTAACTGTCAAAGTCACTGAGCCACAAGTTTTTTCCCTCAATCTACTGTTTAGTGAACATAATTGAGACTCCAGATCTGTATATTCAGCAGTTTATGCATTGCACTACTAAAATGCTACAAACACATAAATGCATAAAATATAACAGTTTGTTTTCAAACCCTGACTCAGATGAACTGATCCTCAGCAGCAGAGGAGACTCTTGGACTTCCTTTCCTGGGGCGGTTCTCATGTGAACCAGTTTCATTCTAGCTCTTGATGGTGTTTGCGACTGCATTTGGGGATACATTCAAAGTTTTTGCAATTTTCCGGACTGACTGACCTTCAGTTCTTAAAGTAATGATGGACTGTCATTTCTCTTTACTTAGCTGATTGGTTCTTGCCTTAATATGGATTCTAACAGTTGTCAAACAGAGCAGTCAACTGTGTACCAACCTGACTTCTGCACAACACAACTGATGGTTCCAACCCCATTAAGAAGGCAAGAAATTCTACAAATGAACTTTGACAAGGCACATCTGTGAAGTGGAAACCATTTCAGGTGACTACCTCATGACGCTCATCCAGAAAATACCAAGAGTGTGCAAAGCAGTAATCAAAGCAAAGGGTGGCTATTTTGAAGACTCTAAAATACAAAACACATATTGACTTATTTCATACTTTTGTTTACTACATAATCCCATATGTGTTCATCTATACTTTTGATGCCTTCAGTGAGAATCTATAATGTAAATAGTCATGAAAATAAAGAAAAAACATTAAATGAGAAAGTGTGTCCAAAATGTTGACTGGTAGTGTAGAGAGACTGAATGTGCATTAACTCGGTACCCAAGCAAGACTTCGACACAGCTGTGGTGGGTATGAGGTTATGCTACAGACAGATGAAGCTAGCAGGTGAAAGATTTGCAAATGTGTTACCATTTTGTCATCCAACTAACTTATTTCAGACATGCTGACCAGAGACCAATTCTCCAGAGACTGAACAGAGTTTACTTGGTTGTTCTTAATTTGTATAGTAAAACACATTAAATCATATCAGTCTGTAACAAACCTAAAACCTTGGCAAGTCTTGAAAAATCTTATTGTAATTCAGAAAACTTTTGTGTTGATTTCTGTTCTTTCTTTGACAATGGGAACATTATGCATTGACATCCCTTTAGAGACAAAGGCCATTTGTCAAACTAGTTATGAGTGATCACCATCATCCTATGACGATACATTTCCATCTAGGTGGGCGTGGCCTCTCTAAGATGACAATGCATTCATTCATAGGACACGATTTGGAAATTATGCGACAACTTTGCTATGGCCATTGCACTCACCAGGTCACAACCAAAGTTGTGCTGGGTTTGAAATAGACACAAGTCTGATTGAATGATTCCAATCTGCTGACTGATCATGGCTCAGCAGATACCTCCGTTCTTCAGTGGTGGTGTTCTTGAATGTTTTTCTCATGATGTGTCTTCTAGCCAACAAAAAACACTATATGGACATGCTAGCAATGTCAAAAAAAAAAAAAAAAAAATCACCAAATAGGGTCTTTAAGGGAGCCCCTTTTTGTGAGTCAACTGGGAAATGGAACCAGGGATAGAGTCCACAGTTCTCATTTTGTGTTAAATATATTTAAAAGTTTGAAAGTAAAATGAGATTTTATCAGACTGAGTTAGACAAATCAAACTGATATCTTCTATAGTTTTAGTTTTTCCATCTTGGTGTTAGTGTCTCTCTATTGATGCTCAATTGAGAGACTTTGGATTATATCAGCATGAGAAATGTAATTATTTCTGAACCAGAAAGCTGCCACAAGTCAGCGGATCACAATGTGTTGGGTCTTCCCAAGTTGTAATCACTATTACTGGACCTTTCTCATTAGGAGATACTGCCTAATTACCATCCTTTTATTGAGCAAACAGACCGTGTCTTCATCTGTCTTCAGCAGTGTGCTACAGCCCCTTGCTGTCCTCGAGCTGAGAAGCACCTGTTTCACCTCAAACTTCAAATCAATACCTTCTTCAGAGCAAAGCTAAAAACCCACCTTTTCAGTAGTTGAGTTCATTGATGACTCCACAGTGCTGCTGCAGAATATTAATATCTGATAAGTTACTTTTCCTTCCTTACTTCTTATGTTTCCTTTTCTACTAGATAACTTTATATTACCAAAAAATGTGTTGGTCCTTTGTTTTAAATCACGATCACTTAACCCTCATGTTGTCCTGTGGGTCAAAATTGACCCTTTTTAAAGTTTGAAAATGTGGGAAAAAAAATATATTTTCACAGTGAAACTTCTGATGTCCACGTTTTCCACTTTTTGGGAAATCTTTGAACATTTTTTGGTGGAAAAAATAAATGTTAAAAATGTTTCTTAAGAACATTCACAAAAAAATTGAAATAATTCGAAAATTCCCTGGATTTTGGTTGACTTTTTTGTGAATATTCTTAAAGGAAATATTAGAAGTTTTTTACACACACACACGCACACACACGCACGCACACGCACACACACACACACACACACACACACACACACACACACACACACACACACACACATATAATCACTTCAGATATTTTTAGGATTTTTTTTCTAAGATTTTTAGTCATTTTTTGAAAATATTTACAATAATTTTTTGCCAAATTTGGGGGATTTTTTAAAATAAAACTTTTAAGGGAAACTTTTCAGCAATTATTGGAATTTTCTTCCAGAAGGTTTTGCAAATTTTCCTAAACTTGGGGAATTTTTTTGCAGAATTTTTTCAGACAAGGAAACAATATTTTTTGGTGCCTGTAAATGAGGACAACAGGAGGGTTAACCCACTTTCCTGCAATTGCTCTCAAAAGACGTGTGCCAGTAATGAATGCAATCACTACTTCCCCGTTACATTCTCACCCCCAGACGCAACACACTACATCACTCAAATGAGATATGCTCTGTAAATGACCCTTTAATCAAAGTTATATTCTCAATAATAAATGACTGTGTGCTTTTGTGCCCTCTAGCAATTAAGTAGCAAAATATAATGTTACATTTCTGTTGCCTATAGCAGCTCTGTCTCCTTACTCATCATTGTCAATGCAATGGCTAGATGATTAGTGTCTTTCTTGAAATAAAACAAAAAAATTAAACACAAAAGACCCTGGGTGAAAAACCATTTTCCTCACAAATGCTCGTTGTCACGTCACATAAATAAATACAGTCATTTAAGGAAGATATGACAATGAAAACACACACAGAGCAAAGCGATGTCCAGAGTATGCACAGTTGCAAGACCAGAAACAAACTTTGGGCATCGGACATTTGAATTTTTTGCGATTTGCAGTATTAACCGGGTGTGAAAGCGTCACACTTGGAGTACCTTTTCTCCTGTGGCAAAGCAAAGACATCTGCACTGTATATGACTACGTTCCAACATCCCGTTTGAAATCCCACACAGTAACGATGTGGACACATACCCCAATTTTATTTCATTTTCATTACATTTCCTTTCCTTTTTGTTTAAATAATTTTTAAAAAATCAACAAATATACAAACGGTTCATGATTAAAGACCTAAAATTTTCTAACATTATGTGGTTTACATTCAGGAACATTCATGTTGAGTGAAAAAGAAGCAATAACCAAACAAAGAGAAAATAATAATAATATAAAAAAAAAACATATTCACAACAAGTATTTATGAAGACTATTTATCGCCACACAGTTACCTTATGATACAGCTTATTACTAGTTCCTAGCAGTCCAGACTCCTTTTAGGGTGATGAGTTATTATAGTTTCTCCTTCGAGGGGATCCAGATATAAGGTCCTGAATGTTCCTCTATGACCTGTTTGCAGTGGTTATAAATGTCCTCTAAGGTGTCTCCTTGAACCAACGCTGCAAAGCAAAAACTATGTATGAGCTGGGTCATGAACATCAAATTAAGATACAGTCACAATTGCACTTTTTCAATAAACATTCAGTAGCTGTGAAGCCTCACAGCTGTCCGTTTAAAGTGTGTAGTATTGAAGATTTCTGACTTATACTGTAGTGTTAGAATAAGAAACGGCCTGGTAGACTATTTCCATCCATTCTTACGCTAATTATTGCTTGCATTTGGAAGTTTTTAAAAAAACAAAAACAAAAAATAAAACTTCCACCATCAGAAAATTTAGGATGTTTGCCATTATCACATAAAAACTTGACACTTAAGGGCTTTCCATAAGTTTGCCTTCCTCCATAAAATGATTCCACATTTCGATTAGACTGAGAAATGACAAAAGCTGTATAAGAGATGCCTAAAGGGGAATATTAGGTATCTTTAACCCTTAGATGCATAAGTGGGTCACAAATGACCCGGTAAGGCCGTTTTCTTGCAATATCTTTGTGATGAAAAGTTTTTATCATTTCATTTTCCAGCTATTCCTCAGAAAACATGTTTTTGATATCATTCCATTTAGATTTTTAAGTTACCTTTTATACTTTTAAAGAAATTGTAATATTTGTATTACTACCCCAAGCTCTATATCACTGATAATATCATACAAGAGGTGATGGAGGGACAGAGAGTAACAACAGCTGGAGGAAAAGGAAATGGATGTTGACATTCTGCTGTTGCCGTTCTGTGTAATATTCTTCTTTTTCAATTATCAAAATGTTCAAACTCCATTCTAAAGTGAAAAATAAACATATTTCAAGCATGAAATCATTCCTGTGTGGACAAAAATATGATACAAACAATAATAAAAATTCAACTTCTTAACTAAAATGACAAAAATGGCATAAAAACACACTTATGCAGGTCATTTTTGACCCACTTATTGAAGAGTGTAGGGTCCAATCACTCGTGATTGCCTGTTGTATAAGAGGTCATAATTATAGATACCAGAATCATTTTCCAAATGTCAGTCACCAATTGGCTATCTTAAAAAAATCCTTATTATAACTGCAAAATACAGTTATACATGAACTGACATTTCTATAATTTCTACATTTAAAGTCTGGATGAGGAAAATCAGACATTTGCGGTATCTGCATGCAGTCATGTGGGCAAAACCTTCCCATTCTGGAGAGCTTTGAAATCAGCATTTGTGTGATTATGTGGTCTGTACGAGCAGCGTTGAACTGTGAGGCATAAGCTGAATATCAATGGTTCCTTTTGCATTGATGTCTATTAATATCATACCTGTGAAAGATTCACCAAATTCTTGTTCCAGCTTCATAGCCCTGTCAAATGTCTTCCTGGCTTGGTCCTCTGTCAGTCTCTTATTCATGTCCCTGCATAGAGAGACAGGACACAGAACATCACACACACCATTTTCCTTGATTTCTATTTCAACGTTCCAGGTAACAATCTAGTCCCTCTGCACTTAAAAATGCATGAGTGTACTGTACTGCACTGCACCATACTGTTGCTATGTTTGGCTCCTCTCAGTTTGCTGGTCAGAATGATGTCTGAAGGGAGTGTGGCATATAATACGCTGTGTTCACAGCATCTCTTGAAGGAGGACAGTCTTTGAGTTCATCTTAATGCTCAACTTTAAGACATGCACGTGCAAGCATGATTTTTGACATTAAGAATGTTTTGAAACCTCAGTTCAACAAGCAACGAAGTGAGGTATGCAGCTTAAAACTTTCAGCACACATTCATTGACAATGGACTTGCAGTAGGAGAGATCTTGCTTTAAACCTTTGAAAACTTTGGAAAAGGAACCATATTTACATATTTAACCATGCGGTTTTTTATTTTTTATCACAGAAGAATACATTTGTTTTTAGGAATTTTTGCAAAATGCAAGCAAATATAGTTAAAAACAAGGCCCAACTTGCAGCCCATAGTGCAATTCACTGAAAGCATTTATCAGGACAAGAACTGGATTGCTTCAGAACTTGCCTGTGAATGATCAGATATTTTTTCCTGAATTTTAGTGATTTAATGGTAGGTATCGCTCCCTCCAACGCTACATTGCAAAATGCTACTTTTATAAGCAAATTTGGTGCATTTTCAATTCACAACATAAAATATGAGATAAACACCACCCAACGTAACTATATCCATGACAAAACATTTTGTCAGAAAAAAAACAACACTTAGTTCTGATGTTCAAGCAAATACTCCGATAAGATCAGGAGCTCAAAAATGAAAATCTTAATTAAAAAGAAACCAAGTTGGGTTTTTACCTAAATGATCATTGATATGGCCAGCATGTACACGTGCAACTCATGTAAACAATCCTACCCCTAATATGAACATTTAAGCACAAAAATGGTTCAGAACACACTTCGTGTTTTTAGACATTATAAAGTCTGGTTCTGTCAAGGTTTCATCCTCATAGAAGGCACTTTTTCCTGCCACTGTGCTGCTCCTAAGAGAACTGCTGGGTCTTTCTCTATACTGCTGTAAGGCCAAAAACATGAATAAATAAATAAATAGGTTTGTGTACTGTTGCTAAATAAATGGTAAATGGAAGTAGCAGGAACTAGTCTATTGAAGTATAGTAGTGTCAAAGTGTTAAGTGAAAGGAGTAAAACTGAAAATGAATACTCACATTAGAGAATCAATAGACTTCGGTTTTATGAAGATGGCAATGGGATAGAGTTGTGCTACTTGTAGTCTTTTGATGGCATTTCCAGATACATCCAGAATGCAATGTTTACCCTGGGACAGAGGCATGCATTTAGAAGAGATGTACTACACAGAATAACACCAATTCCAATATTAATGCTTCACTGTGCAAAGTTTTTCAAATCTAAAAGTAAATCTCATGTGTTACAATCTGTTCTTTTTGCTTGGTATAGAAATCTAAGCACCT
Source organism: Amphiprion ocellaris (assembly GCF_022539595.1). Taxonomy (NCBI): domain Eukaryota; kingdom Metazoa; phylum Chordata; class Actinopteri; family Pomacentridae; genus Amphiprion; species Amphiprion ocellaris. The sequence continues at coordinate 24,210,543 of NC_072779.1, forward strand.
ATGCGATGAACAGACCTCACACCTCAAGGCCTGAACTTCAGATTCTTATGTTTACACTTTTGCCTACTTGTAACTTTTTTGCCAACATGCAACTTTTACATGTAGGTGGAGAGTCTCACCCTCTCAGCCACATATTTCACAGACTGGACACTTGTTCCATACAGATTATCATTGTACTGTCCCGCCTCAATGAACTTGTGCTCTTGGATGTCCTTCTCCATTTGCTCTCTGGACATCACAAAGTGATAGTCTCGTCCATCCATCTCATAGTCCCTCTTTGGCCGCGTGGTATCTTTGGGATGAGAAAGAGGAGAATAAGCTCTTAGCAGCCACAACGAGACTAGCAGACACCTGCTGTATTCCTTTCTGATTTCTCACGGAAGAACTCAATAAAGTCTCTAAAACACACAAGGTTTTAAAATCTTCAATACACAAATACTAACACTGCATCTTAGTGTCTAAATGGTGATATCTTGCTTGAATTACCATCAAAAAAAGACAACAAGGTGGAGAAAATGAGGAGCCTCTGTCAAATTCTAATCATATTCTAAATTCTAACAACAACTGGGATGCTCATTTATCTTTAAAGATATCCAGTCACACGTTTAAGCACGTCATGAAATTTGCACAAGTAAGCAAATGGAGACATTACCCATTCATTACCTCTTTATAATAATAATACATGGAAGACATCTGAGGTGGATTCTCCACTTATGTGCTATGGAAACTAAAACTTTGGCAAACAAGGACCTATTAATTAAATATAGCTAGCATACACCATCAGCCACAACGTTAAACCAAATGTCTAATATTGTGTGAGTGCTATGTTCTGCAAAAATTGCTATCAGGCAGGACGTTAGCAGCTGATGCTTTAAGTAGTGGAAGAGAGGGCAGGTCTCCATGTAGTATTTTTTCAACACATTCCAAATGCTGTAAGATCTGGGGAATTTGGAAGCCAAGTCATTTCACTGCGTTCCTTAAACCATTCCTTAATATTGTTTACAGTGTGGCACGGTGCATCATCCTGCTGAAAGAGGCCACTGCCATCAGGGAATACTATCGCCATGAATGGATGTACATAGTCTGCAACAAAGTTTAGGTAGGCACTACATGTCAAAGATGTGCAATGTCAAGTGGCATCCACATTAATGCAAGGACTCAAGGTTTCCTGGTAGTCCATTGCTCAGTGCATCACACTGCCTCCCCTGTCTTGTATTCTTCACACACTGCATCCTGTTGAAATCTCTTCCCCATATAATCGACATGCACACACCGTATCGTACAGATAATGTACAGGAAAACATGATTCAACAGAGCAGGTCTTGTCCTTTCATTACTCCACAAAGGAACACGGCAGAGATATGTGATGATCCACGTATGTTTGTCTATCCGTTTGTCTGTTCGCAACAATACTCAAAAACGGACAAACGGATTTGGATGAAATTTTCGGGGAAGGTCAGAAATGACACAAGGACAAAGTGATTAGATTTTGACAGTGATGCGGCTTATAGTCTGGATCCACGGATTTGTTAAAGATTTCTGTATCATTGCGAGATAGAGGCATGGTGTCACTGTAACTATGACTACAGCAACACTACATCAGCTGCCTGCTGATGATCACATGATTGTGATCCTACTACAAATCGACAGCTGTGGACTTATCGGGACTTATCCGTTGGAAATCATACAACGACTGAGCAGCCTTGGTGGAGCACTGCACTCTGAGTGCTTCTCTTGTTTCACCTGCTAGTGGTTTAAATGTTGTGTCTGATGAGCGTTCTGTCATTACTTAGCAAATTTCACTAGATACCTTTAAAGAAATAAGCTGTCTATAGTATAGCTGTATAGCTGTCTATATAATCTACAATTAGTGCTTCTACAATGTTAGAAAATGCACTTGTTATCAAGATTAAACAAATATATACAGTATAACACTAGTGTCTCTAACACCAACAATCCCTAACGGACTGCACACAAGCTGTAAGGAAAAAAGGAGCGGAAGTATTTAGGGGAACAAATTGCTTCGGACTTCACTTTCAAAATAAAAGGATGGAAGAATCAGCTTATGGGCTCACTTACCTTGGTAACCTGAACTGTTAGCAGCTTTATATGGTTTAAAGGGTAAATTGAAATAAAAGAGATGGATAAATCAAAACATGCAACATAAAAACTTTGCCTGAGTAGGAGTATCATCACACAATGCACAGACAGGTGAGCTGATCCTGTTAAGCTGGTCAAATCAAAAGTCATGCTGAGATAAAAACCTTATCACAGCTAAACAGTTAAAGGTTATTTATCAAATGTTAGTTCATCACTAAGACTGACTCAGCCTCCACACAATGCAACAATGGTTGGATGAGTGGATGATGTTGGTGTACAATGAAAATGCCAGTGAATATGATGATGGCAAACACTGACTAAGTGGCAACAAACACATCAAAATGCACAACTTTTGTTCATTGTCAGCATCACATCATGTCACACAACAACCACAATCAAATAATGCAAAAACTACCTGTAATTTCACTTATTCTCTATTGCACTGTTGTTCATGAAGAATGCAAAATAAATCATTGTTCCGTTTGCTTGACCTACTCACGTGGCACACATGATCCAAACTTCTCTGGGAACTCTGATATCAGATCGTCGTTGATTCTGTCCTTCATCGGTCCGAGAATTATGACAGGTCTGGCATAATTAACTGGAAAAAAGACACAGATTAAGAGCATTTCTTAAATATTTTGTTAAAAGCCACCACATCTGCATCATTTATTGTTTGTTTTCATGAAAGTCAGACATCCATCCACCCATTATCTGGCAGATTTCTAATCTCTGCTGTGTAAACTGGCAGCTCCACCACAATGATTGCTGCCGGTGTTGTTGGACCTCTTGGTTTCACAACAATTCACACCTTGATGCATGCGAGTCCTGATCGTTAACAGGCCATGTGACCTGGAATGACTAAAAATTTTGTAACTCCCCATTAGTCAGTTAAAACTGAAGAGGCCACTTGGATGAGAGGTGAAATGTCTTTAAGAACCTTAAATAGTCCAGTTAATGTCTACTGAGGCTCCTAAGGTTCTCCCTGTGGCTGTGTGGGTTTTCTCTATCCAGTCCAAAGATATGCATAGAAGGTTTATAGGTGAGTATAAACTGGCTGTAGCTGTGAACGTGAGGGTAGATTGTCTGTCACTCTCTCTGTGTTGGCTTTATGTACTGTACAAACCTCCCACCCAATGACAGCTGGGATAGACTCAGCTGTTGATGGATGGATGGATGGATGGACGGATGGATGGATGGATGGATGGATGGATGGATGGATGGATGAATGGATGGATGAGCAGATGACAGTCTGTCTGAAGGATGTGTAGCACTGTATTGAACTGTTGAATAACTATTGAGTAATTGTTTGAAAGATTTGCCTCCATGTTTTTTCCATTTATGTGTTTTTCCAGCTCAGCTGTGCCAAAGTAGTATTTTGTTCTTCCCATGCTTCACCATGCCACTTTACATCTCACCTTGCAATAGAAGTTCTGAATGTGACATACGCGCAAGCTTTTGCAAATATCACAATTACTGTTTTTTCATAACTACTAAAACGTGCTTTAACACTGCAGAGTTCTACTTACTTGTTACAAATAAGTCATGGATGCAGATAGCTCTTAACCTTACCTTTCCTCAGTAGCATTAGACAAATCTAAATGAGCATGACAACTGTAAAATGGAATACATGTTGAGGGCCAGCTTTGATGACACATTGATGGGGAAGTGAGGACTTACTTTCTTGCCGGATCACAGGTTCATATGAGAGAATCACGTCATCTTGACTCCCTGGTGGGATACATCGAAATATTAGAACATATCTCTGCTATTTTGATCACATAAAAGATGACTATTCCCTGCTAACATCCAAATGCATATATGCAGCTCATGCTTCATATTAAATCATACAGCTGACTGTCCCAATCAATCTGTATCAAAGAGTTTAGAAACATTTCAATCATGTTTTAACATCTATTGATATTTTAACCTGAAGTTTTGAATTCCCCACTTTTTCATCTTTCCAAATGAATGAATGAACTGAACTTCTGAACTTCAGCAAGAAAACATCATAAAATATTGCATAAAACTTAACATAATATTGCAAAAATACCTGAGAAAAATATCAGGTAATATAGCTGATTACTAATATTCAAAAAGGACTAAAACATTTTCTCTAAGAGCTAGCAATGCATTACAGCATAACTCTCAAACAAACAGATGTAACTGTGACATGCTCTAAGACTGTACCACGAAGTGAAATGCTGACGGGCAAACACAAAACAATTTAAAAGGTGTAGACCAGTGCCATGCACACATGCATTATCTAAACACAGTGGTCAGAGTGAACTAGCATGCCAGTGTAGTGTAGGAGGTTCCAGCACACAAGAATCACTGATGACTAATCAACCACAGTGCAAAAACCCTTCATGTGGCCTACTGAGCCTGTGCTGCACCCAGACAGATGTGACTGTCACCTTTACAGGCTTAAGCTCCAACTAGCAGCAATGAGAGTGTAAATGGACAATAATTCAAACTGTAAGCCGCTAAAAACAGCAAAAACGGACTACAGAGACAGTAAGACAATCAACCGCTTTTAAAAGTTTCAGTTAAAACAAACAAAACATCTCATCCTTTTCTAACTAAATTTCAATTATTGTCACAGGATTAAGCCTTATTTGCAAACAATAAAGTATAATTTAAAGTTAAAAAAAAAAAAGTCACTTCTTAGGCTTCATAACCACATATCAGACTTTAAACAGACCAAAACCTGAGTGGACAGAGGTTAACACACTGCAGACCAAGAAGCAAGGCAAGTCCAGCAGCCGCAGCATGCAGTGATACAGGCAAGAGACACACGGTCAGACAAATAGTGTGACACACAGGATATTTGTGTGGGAAGAGTGGATTTGTTGGGGAATCATGGTAAACAGAGATGAGGAGATCATTCCTGGACCAACTTACTGAATGTCTTTGTCCCATACCCATCATCACCTAGCCCCAGGATGTCCTATTGACCGTCCAAAGAGAGCCGCAACAGAAGAAAGAGAGGAAGGAGGATAGCCGCAATATAAGCACCATGTGGAGGCAGTGAAAGGAGGAAGTGGTGGGCCCTCAGATCTGTCCCTGTCCAGACAGTGAGTCACCAGCAGAGGGAGCCAAATACAACATGATAGCAGATTGAGATTGAACCTCTGCTATCTCTGAAAGGAAACCAGCTCATACAATATCAACACACCAGAATGAACAGCACTGATTTGGCTTCTCTCCTGCTGACTGGTCAGCATCTGAGACAAAGATGTCCCTGACTGTGATCCAACAGAAACAAGCACAACAAGACAGAGTCATGAACGAGAGGAGTAAAGGCTTGTTTGAAGCCTCTTCACCTGAAACGCACTTGTGACTCCCCGGCTAGTTCTTTGTGTGACCTACACTGACTCTGCATGGAGTTCATGTGTGTCTGTGAGCTTACTTACGGTCTGAATCACTGCCATCCTGTTCACCATCTTTGTTCTTGTAGAATGGGAACTTTCGTGTAAAGATGAAATTCTTTTTACGTTTGTCAGTGAATGACTGTGAAGGGAGAGAAAGCATGGGGCAAACAGGTATCTGTCACGTTCATGCAGACAAAACAACTGCTTGCAAAAAGTGGGATATCAAGAAGTTCTGTTCTTTGAAAAGAGTTCAAAGTAGTTTCATGAGATTTCTTTTCACTCAAGCAGCATATTAACAAATAATATGTGCAGTTTTCTGACTAAAACAAAGCTGTGTTTTATTTCTGGTCAGACCACTTCCAAAAAAATTTAAAGCTGAAACACTGAGTGGATTAGATGATCATCATAAAAATAATCACTAGCATTTTAGAAAATGTTCAAATTTCAGCCATTTATCAAGCTAATAAAAAAGTAAACTACAGTTATGAACAATTAAGGAGTTCATACGTTTGATATGACAAAAGCAGAGAATGTTGACTTCTTTACAGGTTTTCTTAATTTTTTTCTGTCATGGAATATTTTGGACATTTGATTTTAAAAATATAGTCCAAACACAGGTTAATAACTTGTGGTTATAACTTAGGTGGCTAAATTATAAGTATTTGTAAATAATACAGTGCAAATGCTTTTTTGTCCAATCTGGCTATTGCTAAAAGTATTTTATCCATTGTCTATACACTGCTCAATCTTCATTAGGGAGGAGTCTATCCCAGCCCGGGGACTGAAGACAGGGGACACCCTGGACAGGTCACCAGTCTATCACAGGACTATACGGACAAACAATCACATTCACGGACAATTTAGAGTTACCAATTAACCTGAGCATGTTTTTAGACTGTGGGGCTAAGCTGGAGAACCCGGAGAAAACCCACACATGCACAGGGAGAACATGCAAACTCCATGCAGAAAGATCCCAGGAAGGCGGGGACACAAACCGGGGACCTTCTAGCTGCAAGACGAAAGTGCTGACCACCAAGCCTGATCAGCTAAATGTAAATACTGAATCACAATCATAGTGTCACCTACTGGCAACAGAAAGTTATAGACTCTCTATCTCTACAAGCTGCTATGAGTAGGTTCAACAGATCTACCTAAAATTTGTTCAGCTATGTTGTGGGACATTTGTGATGCTAAATGCAACAACTTTTTAGTTTTCATCTTTTGCAGTGGTGACACAGTTTTCACCATGAAAGAGGAAGCAGATTTTGTATGACTAGGAATGTTTGAAAATGCACAAAACAGCGCATGTACGCCAGTAGTTGCAAAAACTGTGTTGTATGGCTCTTTGGCATGTGTGGGATAATGGCTCTATAGTGCCTTTGAAAAAAAAAATTTCCAAGTTGTCACCCCACATTAGATTTCACCTCAATGTATCAAGCTTGGTAGGGACATGTATCATGTGCAGCCTTACAAAAAGCTCTTGGACCCAACACGAAGTCAGCCATTTTGAATTTATTTTAAAATGTTTTCTCATAGTTTTTGATATTTACAAAATAAACCAAAGCAACTTTAGATTAGATCAATGTCACCCAAATCCTTTGCATGCAAAGTTATCAAAATTGTGATTTTTCAGTGAACGCTGTTGGCAGTGGCAACGCAGTGAATTTCAACATTTCACTAAAATAAAACAAAGTTGTTGTAATGTGAATATACAATACTCAGTTTGCTCCAATTTTTGGTAAACATTTTTTTTAAGTATTAAGTGCATGGTACAGTTGTGCCACTGCAGTAAAATCAGTAAGAGAACACAAACTGCTGCTAAGAGATGATTTATCAGAATGGTCAATGGTCAACCAAGAAATACCAAAAAACAGTGACTGTGCTGAAGAAACAAAACTGTGTCAGAAAGCCAACAAATTTAGTGGACCTGCACCAATTCTGTTAAGTGAATCAGTCAAAGATATGAGAAGCTTGTGGTGGCTACTAAATGCATCTAGTTTAGGTAAAAATGGACAAATGACATTAAGCCAAATATTAGCATTGCTCAATGTAGATTTTTGACCCAACAGATTTTGTTATTTTTCCAGAAGACCTGTAAAAAATCCATGAAAGAATTCATGATTGTTTTTGGTGACAAAGATGCATGTATTCCAGTGATTAAATCAGAAAATTCAGAGTTATAGGAGTGACTGGAAACTCACCACTGCCATGATATACATGGTCTTCACACGTGTATGTAAACTTTTGTTCATGCCAGTACTTTTTTTTGCAATAAAACCACTCAAGTGTGGTGTGCATAAACAAAGGAGAGAGGAGCTGGCCATTGCTACCTGTGGTTTTACCTCTGTGTTGATACTGTTGGAAAAGTAAGTCACTCCATCTTTTTAACTTTACAGAGCTGTTTTCATTAGGCCTATTCATTCAGCAAACATAAAAAGTTGATTATGGGAAATCAGATGAACTCTTGTATCCAACACTGTACAATTAGGACAAAAATGTGCCTATTTTACTGTCTGAATTAGTAAAATGTTAACAGGAGCCAATAAACATGTTTGTGAAATCTGCCTGCAGGATTTAAATGAATGTGCTTGTTGTGTTTATCTGGGACAATGAGGTTGTAGGTTGCAGTACTTCTTGACATGCCACAGTTGCATCAGAGCCATTTAAAGTAAAAAATAAGGTGAGAGAAGAGTTACCCTGAACATGCAATGGGAGAAGTAATGTAACAAAGAAAATATGAGGTTTAGCCATAGAAAAGATTCCTATAAGCACACACAAAACATGCAGTGATAGAAAGAAAAGATGGAACTTAAGAAGATGACGCTTCAAATAATGGATATAATGCTCCATCATCATTTGAAAACAACATGTTGCTGCTGTGTAATGTTTGACTCCATGTGGAGTCATGCTCAGATGTGTTAACTGCCCAAATCGTAAATTTAATTTCCTCTTTAAGTTCATGCAAGTTGTTGAATAAATAGGTCTACATTAGGTTTAGCTCAAAGCTTGGTGGAATATACCTGCATTCCTCATGTAGTTCTCTAAATGAAATATCTGGATGAACAGTAAAGTAACACTTTTTGCTAAAAGCATACAATTTACTGAAGCAGAAAGTTTGAGAATTGGAAGGTAAATACTCTTGACAGAAAAATACAACAAGTATAACTCTTTCATTTTATTTACAGGACCCATAATACAAAGACAATGACTCATCTACCTGTTATAAATCAGACTGAATTAACATTGGAAAGAGGGAATCGGCTGTTTTTAATCTTTGTATGAGTTCGAAATTTGGAGCTGCGATGTCACTGGTAGAAATGGAAATGAACAAAGTCACACACACAATTAAACTGACTGATGTGTTCTTCTTAATAAAGGAGATCTGTCTGTCTGCCTGTCTGCCTGTCTGTCTGTCTATCCATGCTACGAATGAACATCAAACTGCAGTGAGAGAAGTACAACTGAAGAACCAAGAAGGCACATGATGACACAGTTAAATCTGGTTACATGGGAAGCAGCACTGTTCCTGTAAAGACTTGAAGGCGATTTTCTTCTTGCACATACTCAGTTCACAGACATATCTGAGCTATGAATCATCAAGGTGATGTAGTGATAGAATTGCCATTTTGCAGCTAGCAACAAGGCACTTACCCCTTTTGAATCAAATGACCCTGGCTTGGCATTGAATTTCACAGTCTTTAGACGCGCCCGCTCTTTTCTCTCCACCCTGCCAAGGAAATAATAATCAGTCAGTCCACCGCGGAGTTGAAATTTAATGGCTTGCGCTGACAGTACACTGAACTATGGAAATTTTTTGAAACTGTGGGGTGAAGACATCTGTCAAACACTTGTACTTGTCTCTTGAAATTCCTTCTCTCCTGTCATCACTATCATATTAATTTGGATGCACTGTGTCAACAAGGGATGGGTACCAAGCCCTGGTGTCAGACGAGCCCCAGGGCAAAATTTCTAAATACTGGAGGAGCGATAAGCTCCAACGTTGTCAGTTCAGTTAATGGTACTAAATGTAGATGTGAAGAACTGATGTGTGTGTGTCTATAATGCACTTTCACTTCCTACATCTAAAATGGAGTTCTGTCTGTCAGAGCTACAGACATATGCTTATATATACACTACCGTTCAAAAGTCTGGAGTCACTTAGAAATGTCCTTATTTTTGAAAGAAAAGCATTTTTTATTCAATGAAGATAACATTAAATGAATCAGAAATACAGTCTAGACATTGTTAATGTGGTAAATGACTATTCTAGCTGGAAACGGCCGAATTTTAATGGAATATCTACATAGAGGTACAGAGGAACATTTCCAGCAACCATCACTCCTGTGTTCTAATGCTACATTGTGTTAGCTAATGGTGTTGAAAGGCTAATTGATGATTAGAAAACCCTTGTGCAGTTATGTTAGCACATGAATAAAAGTGTGAGTTTTCCTGGAAAACATGTAATTGCCTGGGTGACCCCAAATGTTTGAATGATATATATATATATATATATATATATATATATATATATATATATATATATATATATATATATATATATATATATATATATATATATTCGAGCATTATTAACTTGGTTGCCATTCTTGGAATTGCTGATTTGGTAGAAAAAATTCTGCAATGTAACTGACTGAAGATTTTATAGTAAGGGTTGACTGAAAAAGTGAGGTACAAAGAAAAGCTTGCAGAAAGTGAACTGGGATTCCTCTCACACGAATCCTACTCCTACATTGTAACCGAAAGTCCAAAAAATGAGCAGCAGCTTTTAATTCTGATATAATGCTGGACAGCTGACTAAAACATAATGCTAATGTTTTATTTTGTTAGTAAAACCTGTCCACAGTGCTCTGATCATTTAAATCACATTAGTGTCTACATAAATTTTAATTTCTATAACATATGTATGAGAAAATTAAGAAATTTTTTACTATATTCTTAATTTTCTTTTTTTTTCCCTCTTTAAAACAAAACAAATCAACAGAAACTGTTAAAAAAAAAAGTACTGATGAAAATACCATTAAAGTACCAGACCAATAAGCAGTACCGGGAAAAGTAGTAGCATCATTAAAACGTTAATGATGCCCATCCCTAGTGTCAACATATCTGAGGAAAATGAGGGAGGTGATATGCATTGCTCTGTTAGTATATTTAATACACAAACTCATATTTAGTAAAGGTTTTCATTTGTAACCTTGTCTTTGGTTTTTTTTGGAGTCTAATTTCTTACTTTATATCCAAGTCACAGATTAGGCTTTTTATGGCCTTTAAACAGTTTTTTGTTTTAAACTCTAAATGTATAGACAACTATATTGTTTCCTGTTTTTAACCTAAAGCAGCTACTACTGGGCATAATGGATGCACTTGTTCTCCTGTTCTCATTCTTTTGTCTTTTACACTATGAAGAACACATCAATATAAACCTATTAATGCCTGTGTCTTGTCTGTTTTACTCACATTCCCTCCATCTAAATCATGGACACACCAAAAAGGAAAGTCATATTATATGATCTTGTTAAATAATTTTTTTTTTCTCATCAAAGATAAATCCAGTCAACACCCAAAGGCACCGAGTTGTTTTGCTTCTTATGCATCTTGATTTACCTTTGCTGAGCAGTCAATTTGCTTTCTAGCAAGAAACAAGTCTGACAAGTGCACTCTGCAGGGTGAAAATAAACTTTAAATATATTTCTGATGATCTATTTTGTGCTATTTTGTGTGTTTGCACCTTTTTTCATAGACAGCTTAAAATGTCAGGGTTTTCAGGTATTGTTGAAAACGTTAATTCCTAAACTAAACATGTTTTGCCTGGCTACATTTCGCTGTTAATTTGTTAGGAAATTTATCAGATCAATTTCACTTATCCAAATCGATATTTTTTTCAATGTACTGTCAACTCATTACCGACTGATTCTTTCTTTTTTAGGAATGAACAGTCAATACTTTCCTTACACATCATTTACAGGCTTTGATAATGTCTTCAAACTGAAACAGGTCTCTCCACTGCTTACCGTCTCTTGCTTGGGATGACACCGATTTCCTCACTGTCTCCATGTGGAGTAACACGGCGGGCCTGCCACCATTCATCATCTGAGGCATTGATGACATGGAGTATGTCCCCATACCTGAAGCTGAGCCCTTGACTGGGGAGGCCACTGTCCTTTGACTTCTCATAGTCAAATAGCACCCTATTGAGTGGAAGAAAACTGGATTATCATCTTTATTATTGCAAACAATTATTTCCTATTTCCTCACTGTCTGTCCTCCATTTGAGGTCTTTTCTAGTTCAGTAGAGAAATTAGAAGTGGAGCTTTACCAGGTCAGAGATTATTGACTGCTGGTCTGTGGGGGTTGCTAGAATTAGAAATGTTCTTCTGTTTCAGTCACAGATCTCAAACCTGGTTTGAACATGTGCATGTGTAAATCTTGTCATTAATTAGGCCCACATCCGTATACAAAAAGAAATATGAATGAAACTATTCTTGTAAATAACACAGCTCTGTTCAAAACTGTGGTCAAATCTGTCTGTCTGAATTGTCTGAATTTAAGTTGAACACCCAGGACTAGGGTCAAATCTAAAGGAAACCAACCTCACATAGAGCGATCTCTTCTGATTGGTTCGGAGGGATCCCGAACCAGAGCTCATGCTATGGTTCATCATCTGTTCACGCAGGTCATGGATTTTGGCCTCAAATCGCTCGTATTCTGCAAGACAAGATGAAAATGGATCAAGAGTGACAGCCAGGTCTGCATTCAGACTTCAGTACATGTAAGGAAAGAGGAGGTCAGCTTGGCGATGCCACTAAAACTGGAAGGTTCCCCTGTTAAGTGAGAAGCAGTATATTTGAATTCTACATAATTCTCACGAGGGTAAATACAAAGGAGATGATGATAAAGAAGGGAAATGAGCTTATAGGAAATATGCACTCACAATATAGTATTAACTTTCTATGTGACCTTGGTAATCCGTGTATTAATGTATATTTAATTTCTTCAACTACTACCAAAAATGTAAAAATGAGATTTACTCATTTTGAACAAAAAACCAAAACAGAAAAAAGGTCTATTTTTTCATTTTTTGTTAAGAATCAAAAATTTAAAAAAAACAAAAAACAAGAAAACAGACTTTTTTCAATTTTTCGCTGTCCATTAATGCCAAAAATTAAGCGGAGCAAAGTCAAGAAACAGAAATTGCTTTATTTAGTCTAATTTCTCAGTTTTACCTGATGAAGTAAAAAACACAAACGAAATAAGATGATGACGCTGGAAGTAATTCAGAGATCTGCCATGATACAGACAGTGTACAAACCTAGACAACACCCTTCAAAAGTTTGGGGTCATCCAGACAATTTCATGTTTTCCGTGAAAATTCACACTTTTATTCACGTGCTAACATAACTGAACATCAATTAGCCTTTCAACATCATTAGCTAACACAATGTAGCATTAGAACACAGAAGTGATGGTTGCTGGAAATGTTCCTCTGTACTCCTGTTGGCATACTCCATTAAAAATCAGCTGTTTCCAGCTAGAATAGTCTGTTCCCAAATTAACAATGCCTAGACTGTGTTTCTGATTCATTTAATGTGGTCTTCACTGAAAAAATGCTTTTCTTTCAAAAATAAGGACATTTTTAAGTGATCCCAAATTTTTGAACAATAGTCTACATCTTTTGTTAATATTAATACACTTATTATGAACCACCATTATTTCAGTCCACAAGATCAGAAGTCATGAACAAAATCAATCTGTTGAGAAGTATGCTTTTACAGATTACTATGAGGATGAAAAAAGCTGAATACTTCTGGCATGGCTGGGTAATCATTCACTTAAAGAAGACCAACAAATAAAGAGCCAAGATACACACTATCATGACAGATGCAACCTCTAATGACACAACTTGTACTTAAAGAAATCAGTACATGAAATATACTGTAACTATTGCTAAAAAACAACAGATATGATGAAATCTTATTTAATTTTTTCAGGGAATTCCAAGAAAACTCTTTTTTCAGCTGTAACTGTATGCAAGTTGCCACACATGTACCAAACTCTAACATGTTTTCTCAAATACTGATGGGCTTCTTCGCATCCTCCTAGAACTTTCTCTCCGGAAAAACAAAACAAGGCAGAGCCCTTACATGTGAGCAGAGGCTGCTCTGCAAAACAATATTTAAAATACAACATATTCTTAGAAACAGAAATTTCAACATTGTTTACTTCCTCCTTGTCTATTTTTTTTCTTCCTTTAAAATAGGTCTCACATACCTGTCCGCATGTTCAGTATGATGTTCTATCTTCCACTGATGATGTCTCTTTCTTATCTTGTCTTGATATTTTCCTTTGTTCTCCTTATTTCTGCTCTCTATTGACAGTGCAATTCTCTCTCTGCAGCACCAAGTAGAGAAAGGGAGACAGTTCTCTCTCTCTCCTGTCGCTGCTCATAAGCAGCTCAGAGGCGGAGGCAAGAGCAAACAGATACACCAGACAACAGTGCTGGTTTCAATTACCTACAATGTCTGGTTACACACAAATATATTTTTACTATTATTGACTTTTGCCGAACAGCAGGTCCCCACTGACAGCTCTAATTCATGAAAAAATGTGCAAGAAAGCAACCAATGATCTTCTAATAGTCTCAGACAGTGGACTGGTATTGTTTTGCTGGATCTCAGTGCTGAATTTGAAACAGTTGATCACAGCATCTTATCACAGAGAGAGGAAGATGTTATTGGGATTAAAGGAACTTCACTAAAGTGGTTTAAATCATATTTATCAGACAGATTCCAGTTTGTTCATGTTAATGGTGATCCTTCCACTTGCACCAAAGTAAGTTATGGAGTTCCACAGGGTTCTGTGTTAGGACGAATATTTACTTAGTACAGGCTCCTCTTAGGCTGTATTATTAAGAAGCACTGGCCCTGTAGCAACATCTGCATGTAATCAATATGTGACTGTCAAATACAGAAAAATCTGTATGATTCAAAAACATCTTCACAATATTTATAGTAATTTAACATTTAAGTATACAGATATATAAGACTGTGGATATGTATAATCTTCTTCTCCGGAGGACAGAAGATCCAGAAGAGGATAGAAGATCCTCACAGCTAGAAGATCCCTGGTTCGCATCCCAGCCTGAGCCTGGGATCTCTCTGTGTGAAATTTGCGTGTTCTACCTCTTCCTACTGATGCTAGATGTGAATGTGAGTCTGTCTCTATGTGTAACACTGTGACAGACTGACAGACTGTCCAGGTGAACCCTACCTTCACCCTAAGTCAGCTGGGATAGACTCCAGCAAACCTGCAGACAATTAATCGCCATATAGATAATGGATGGATGGATGGATGGATGGATGGATGAATTAAATTAATGATAATACCCTTCTCATAACCAGCACATCAAAAGAGCACATCAATTCAAAAACATTTTCAAAGCAAAGAAGAAACAGCACTGTTTGAAGGGTATTGAGCTGGGAGCACAGAAACAAAAGGTAAAGTCAGGATTGTTTGTGCAGTGGACGAGTGACAGTCAAAGGGTTGGGAAAGAGAGAATCAGGTGTGCCTCAGCAGGTTGAGGTTGAGAGTGTATATACTATGATTACATTCACTCAGTGGCTCGCACTTAGCTGAGCACCGATGAATGATGTTAAAGTTCAGAGTGGCCACAGGTGCCAGTGGCACAAACCTGGTGCAGGAGAGAGGGCCCACTGGGGTGAACATAGAGCAAGTTCTAATGGGTAAAAAGAGAAAGCAGTTGTTAGTCCCAAAGGGGTTTAGTCAGCTCGGGAGAGAACAGCAGTTTTGAAAAAGCATGATGCAGATGTGCATCTCACTCTAGAGGACTTCAGATTGAACTGGAAGGCAAGTCAAATAGCTTTGCTACTGATTGTGAGACATACCAAAGTCTCTGACCATGAGTCACTGCCTCCATAACCCTCAAGTAGATGTTGCTGAGGTTGTTGACCTTAATCAGAGGAGGCATGCCATCAGTCAAAGCTGTCTGATTCACTACATGTTAACTTTCACAAGTCTGGTAGACAGTGTTTGATAGATTTTAATTACACAAACATGACCTGCATGGTATATGAAAAGAAAACCAGATGATATCATTACTGCTCACATTACTATTTAAAAAAAAAAAAACTACCACATTATACAACAACTAAAACGTTCTAGAGAACACTATGTGTAACAATGGCACCTGGATCTAAAGCTAGTAAAGATGGACTGTCGGTTCTGTTACGATCAAAGTGTCAAGATGAAATCAGACAGGAGTTCAGTTAAACTACTACCTTAACACTGAACTAAAATCACATTAGCAAAAGACTCACTTAGGATTCCATTCAGTGTGAAGTCTCAGTGGGAAATCCTTCCTGGTATAATGAAGGGACAAAAGGAGCCTTGTAATTGTCACTGTGCCTCTTTTCCCATATCATCAATAAGTAAGATCTGTGTTGCTCTGAGTTGGGGCCAGTAGAGTCCTTAAAAGACTGCCTTTCATTCATGTGTTAATTTAAACTAATAAAAAGAACAAATGCTAAATTCAAAAGCATTCATAAGGAAGGATAATTTTCAAAAAAAAAAAAAAAAACAGCCGAGGGGACTGGGAGCCCTGACCGACATTGAGATATCAAGAGGAGCCCCCCATTGCCTGCAAGGGAACTGTGTGTGTTAACGCAAATTAAATGGTGGTAAAAGTCTTTAGAAAGCGTTTTAAACATTGCAACACCTCAACCTTATAAAAATATTGAAAAAGTCATTTAATCCACTTGTTTAATTAGTTTTCCTTACATATCCTTGGCTTGGTTGGCCTGGTTACTTGGTTGCATGCACTAATCAGGAACAACTACTTTATTTGCACACATATATATATACAGTGTTTAACAAATTTATTAGACCACCTGTCATAAAAACAATAAAACACAAATATTTAGCAATCTGTCAAAAATTTGTTTCACACTAAAAATTGCATTGTTATTGATTAGGCAAATAACAAACTGACAAGTAAATATTCCTTATTTATGTATATTAACCACAAACCTTAGTATTTTGTATGACCTCCTTCGGCCCTGATAACAGCTTGCCATGTTGCTGACCTTGTTTTTATGTACTAGTCCACAGTGTCTTTTGTTAATGAGTTCCAAATAGTTTCTAGCTGAAACCCAGAAACTTTTGTGCAATCTATTTTTGAATTCAATAAATCCCAGATCTGTTCAATAGGATTCAAGTCTAGACTTTGATTTGGCCAGTCCTCCAGTTCCAGTCCTCCAGATTCCTTTTTCTTAGTCCAATAGTCTGGACACAGCTTTGAAGTTTGTTTGGGTCATTGTCTTCTTGGTCTTTGAACCCACAACCAGGTTCAGGTTCAATGCAGAATAGACTCCATGATGCATCAAGGTGTTGTGGTAGACCTTTTTCTGCTTTTTTGCACATTTTTGCTGTACGTCCCCTGACAGAGTCTACCCCATGTATGAAACGACAATTCTGTGAGATGCTAGTTGAAAACAACTGTCGAACTGCAGATGTGTTTGGTACTTAAGACATCACTTGGCCTGAATATATAAGCAAATCACCGAGTGGGCAGTAAAGACCTACTAAAGTATTGTCCTGTGCATGTTTGTGTTGTTAGCAGGGCGTTTACACCACAGGGTTGCTGAGCCTGATGAATACAGTAGCTTGCTTGTTCTGACTCACCTTCTGGTCTGTACTGCGCAAAGATGGTGACCACCTGTCCTGCTCCTTTCAGTGCTGCTGCTGCTTGTTCATGCGTAGCTCCTCGTAGGTCAATGCCATTAACCTGTTAGAACAACAAGGCTATTTATGAGAATTTCTGTTTCATTGATTACAGTACAATAGCCTGCAACACAAATGAGCTATAATACAATGATGGGAATATGAGTGCATCTTGTGAGAATGATTAATTGTGGCTTTATTGAAAATATATCAATATCAGTTTTGATCTTACATGCGAACAAATACAAATGATTTGTTTCTCCGTTTGTCTCACATGTATGCAGACAAACTTTTCCAACCAGAAAAATCTACAAAATGCAATAATGTACATGTACATGTACATGACTTTGGGTCACTTAGAAATGCCCTTATTATTTAAGAAAAGCAGTTTTTTTCAATAAAGATACCATTTTATTAATCAGAAATACAGCCTACACATTGATAATGTGGTAAATGACTATTCTAGCTGGAAACGGCTGATTTTTAATGGAATATCTCCATAGGGGTACAGAGGAACATTTCCAGCAACCATCACTGCTGTAAATCTGTGGATGTTCTCAGTCATCCAGGTCATGATAAGTCTCATCACTCCTGTGTTCTAATGCTACATTGTGTTAGCTAATGGTGTTGAAAGGCTAATTGATGATTAGAAAACCCTTGTGCAATTATGTTAGCACATGAATAAAAGTGTGAGTTTTCATGGAAAACATGAAATTGTCTCGATGACTCCAAACTTTTGTTCGGCAGTATAAATACTTTATATTATTTATATATAAAAGCATATCAAATATTTCTCTCTGCATTTGTTTAAAACAGTCTAGCGAGTGTTCCACTTTCTCATGTTAACACAAGAGCTGCTGCTGAAACCAGACCTACTTCGAAATAATGAGCTTAACTCACGAACACTGATCAGACACAACATTAAACCAATGACAGGTGAAGTATGCAGCGATGATCATCTCACTACAGTACCATGCTCTGCTAGAAAACTTAGGTCCTGACATTCATTTGTAGCCCTTCAACCCACAGAACCCAAAAGAACAACTCCCTACATCCCAGTGGCAGGAACCACTGGACACACCTGGAGGTCCTATGTCCTTGGCCTCATGGGTTAGAGCCATTTTGTCGACACAGGGGGTTTGGTTGTGACTATTTAGTGTCAAATTCTCAAAGAGCAGAACACACAGTTTCATCTCTGACAAGTCTGCATTCATGACTGGTTTGATGTTTTTCAGTGTCAGGCCAACAGCAACTGAACAAAAGTGCAAGTGATGGATTTGAGACGTAGAAATGAGGGAGTGTGGATGCTCACCAAGTGAGGACAGACAGGAAGTTATTGTTAGACTTCAAAACCAGGTCACTGCTGGAGTGTTAACTGCCTGCTTTCATCAAGGCAGACCAAGGCACTGACTGGTAACAAATTAACAGCCAGAAAGTGCCATGTTGATTTCACAGTCTACAGGTTACACAATAGCATAACACTACAATTAAACACAGAGGTTGAAACTGCTGAACAGCATGGAATTACCATATGAGGCAAACTATTACAATTAGTTATAATGAAGCAGAACAATCACTTTTCAGCTCTGCTCATTACCTCAGCAAGTCATGGATTTTTGTTATTTTTAAGGTGTATTTTTCCCAACTAAGATTGTATTCAGTATTAAATGCTGGCTAAATCAATTGATCAGAATCGTTATTTGCTTGTTCAACTAGAAACCACGGCATTAGTTTCTCATGTTTTCTAAAGAAAAAAACATTTTTAAAGCTGGAGACGTTTTGAGAAGCTTAATTATACAGTGGAATAGTAACTTCTACTGCTGAGTAAACCAGACACAAAAACATCAGATTTGAAGTCCGGTCTGCTGTGTACTTAAGTAGTTTAATGAGTTTCAAAAACACACCACGTTTTGTTGAGGTAAATACTACTGCACCATTCCACAGTTTACATTACATTCCAATCTGAAGAGTGACACTGTGGGATGTAGTGTGTTGTGTGGTGTGGAATTGGCTCGGAAAATGTGCGGCCACAAGTTTATAGCCGTCAGTTTAATTTATTTCTCAACGTTGTTTGGTTAGCTAGTATTAGAGAGACACTTGTGGTTTCACATAAGTGCTCTCCTGATGACTCTTTGGTAGTCTGCAAATGTTTGGCAACATTTTTTTAACTCTTTGTGCAGGCAATTTCACATCAGAACTTTACTATAGCTGTTCATCTTTTTGTATAAGCTGTTCTTAAGTTTTTTTGTTTAATTTGTCTGCTGTAACTTGCTCATTCGTCCTTACAGTGGTCATCAGTCTGAAAATTGAATGAAGAGTTAAGACTTTATTTCAAGGCAACGGCCAAATTAATTATGGGTAGGAGAATTTCTGTTATGGTGCTGCACAGTGGCTTGGTGGTTAGCACTGTCGCTGCGCAGCTAGAAGATCCCAGTTCCATCCCCACCTTCCATGTTCCATGTTCTCCCTGTGCATGTGTGGGTTTTCACCAGGTTCTCCGGTTTCCTCCCACAGTCCAAAAACATGTTCAGGTTAATTGGTAACTCTGAATTATCCGTATGTGTGAATCTGAGTGTGATTGTTTTTGTCTATGTGTAGCCCTGTGATAGATTGGTGACCTGATGTTTGCCTTAAGTCAGCTGGGACAGACTCCAGCCCCCCTGCATGCATGGATGGATGGATGGAGTTTCTATTATCATCAGTAGTTCGACCCTGGAAGGGCTTCTTAATCTGTGGCACTAAAAGTTAGTCATGCTGTAAGTTGTGTGTTTGATTTACTGATGGAAACATAACAAATAGTGTTTTCACATTTATGGACTTTGGAGACAATAAAAAATAAAAAATCTTATTCTTTAACCAAAAAACAGCGTGTAGCTTCTGTACAGAATGTAGCACAAAGCAAAACGTGACATCCTGTAACAGCAGACTAAAGCATTGTGTGCCAACTAGGTCACTCCTAAGTTAGACATCGCAGTAGCTTAAGAAATTACATTTAGCTCCTACAACATTTGATTTCTATTAAAACATCAGATAATAAAACCATTTTACAAAATTACAATCAATAAGCTGGCCTGTTGTGTCCAATCAAATGTTTGTGATGTTTAATTCTCAGAGGTATAGACAAAAGCAGCAAATCCCCAAAAAATCTAGACACTAGGAATTTAGTTTGGTGTTCTTGATTTAATTATCTAAATCTTCAGGTGATTATCAAAATTAGTGCTGACTTGCACCAATCAACCAGCTGATGAACAAACCAATCCATTTGGTTCTATTAGAGTCATAAGTGTTTCAGAGAGAGGCTCTATGGCAGATACTCAAGTCACAGGTGATTGTTGGCACACTACTGCTCAAAAGTCTGGAGTCACCCAGGCAATTTTATATTTTCCATGAAAACTCACACTTTTATTCATGTACTAACATAACTGCACAAGGATTTTCTAATCATCAATTAGCCTTTCAACACCATTAGCTAACACAATGTAGCATTAGAACACAGGAGTGATGGTTGCTGGAAATGTTCCTCTGTACCTCTATGGAGATATTCCATTAAAAATCAGCCGAATAGTCCACATTAATAATGTCTAGGCTGTATTTCTGATTCATTTAATGTTATTTTCATTGAAAAAAAATGCTTTTCTTTCAAAAATAAGGACATTTCTAAGTGACTCAAACTTTTGAATGTTAGTGTATGTGTAGTGTAAGCTACCATTTGTGAGGCCATCTGTAATTTATACAATCACAGTAAATTTTTTAATGGGCCACAAATTGCAGAAACAAAGATGCAAAAGAAAATGGACTAATTAAGTCCTATAGTGTAGTGGCACAGATATTCACATGACTATAATAAAATAAAAGCATCATTTCCTACTACAGAGCACTTCTCTATGATAATATTGTAGAAATACAGCAGGAAAAACAAACCAGGTTGTGAGTGTTTGGCCCTGAAAATGAATCTAGGCCAGCAGAACTTCTATTAATAAACTGGGAACACACAGGTTTAACAAGAGTGGATCATTTTAAAAGAAGATCTGTACATGTGGAGAGAGGAATTTGGTGAAACCCAGCTGCCAGTGTTCGCTGGATTCTTTTGGGTCACTCTTGATCTTGATGTAAAGATTTAGAAGGCAACAAACAGAAATAACATTGAGGGTTTGAGGTATTAAAATCTTTCTCAATGTATGAGAAACGATAATCATATGTCAAAAAAGGAGGCATGTTGCAGGATCTGACTCACTTTTGTAGTGTAATATTGTTTGGGCGCAATATACTAAAAGTAAAAGATGATATAATTACGGCAAATGCTGTAAAACTGAAGAATAGAGTTCAGACGTGTGTATGAACTACATAATAAAGGAGGTTCTAGTAATTACTGATGTTTTGATGATATTTTGATGATATGTTTATGGTGGACACACATCCATCTATTTTTAGTGTAAAGACAGATGACATGCTTTGTAGAAAATTATAATGGCATACTTAAAAGAGGTATATCAGAAACATAATACAAAAAGGTATAATATGCATGAAGTCTGTCTCAAAATAGGGGTAATATGTGCAGGGGGGCTGAGGCAAAGTCTGAACATATCCAGGCATGTTCTTTGTAAAACATGACCTAATGAGAACGTAATGTCCTCTATAGGGTGTGATCTAATGGTGAAATATGATAACCTGATGTCAAGATCTGACCAATAGATTTAGAAAAGTATAACAGTGTCAAAACTGTCACTCCAATAATATGCTCTATAGGCGTGGAGAAAATGACCAACTCTCACAGCATAAAAGACGATGCACAGCTCAGTATCTCTGATTATTCTTCTGGTGTTATCACTGTGAAGAACTGCTCCTGGATTTTCTGTCGACAAGAAATCCTGCTGCCTCTGAATGCCGATTTCTCCTGGTGATTTCGAAGATGTTTAAAGAAGCTTTTTAAACATTTGAACAGGGTCAAGTCTTAGACTCTGACCCATGATTTGGGACTTAGTTTACACTTCACTTTTAATTGTTTCCCAACATGGCTATGTGAAAATTGGAGAGCGGTTGCTCTTCACACTCACCGATAAGATCTGGTCACCACGTCTCAGCTCTCCGCTCAGGTCAGCGGGGCCTCCAGCCAGGATGAAGGAGACAAAAATGCCCTCACCATCTTCTCCCCCCACGATGTTGAAGCCCAGGCCTGTGGAACCCTTGTGGAGCACGACCTTCCTGGGTTCCCTGTACAGACAGTTTAGATAGTACATCAGCTCAGGGGAGTCAGTGGGTCTCAGCATCTTCAGCTAAAGTGGACTAGAGGACAGAGAAGTGGACAACAATCGCACAGCACGACGAAAGCCTCAGTGAAGCTTTGCTCGGGCAGCAGAGAAAAAAAGACTGTTGGAGCTCCACAGGGGATGGTGCTCTACTTAAGATCACTTGTCCTCGATTCAGTTCTGACGGAAAAGGAACCTCGTCACACGTACGTATGCATGCGCACGTGCATGCACGCACGCACACACACACGCACGCACACACACACACACACACACACACACACACACAGACAGAGAGAGGTTTGCGGTATGCTTTCTCCCTTTTGCTTTCATATGTGCACACTAGGATACATGCGTGGGATATTTACAAATATACACTACTGTTCAAAAGTTTGGGGTCACTTAGAAATGTCCTTATTTTTGAAAGAAATCATTTTTTTCAATGAAGATACCAATAAATGAATCAGAAATACAGTCTAGACATAGTTAATGTGGTAAATGACTATTCTAGCTGGAAATGGCTGATTTTTAATGGAATATCTCCATAGGGGTACAGAGGAACATTTCCAGCAACCATCACTCCTGTGTTCTAATGCTACATTGTGTTAGCTAATGGTGTTGAAAGGCTAATTGATGATTAGAAAACCCTTGTGCAATTATGTTAGCACATGAATAAAAGTGTGAGTTTTCATGGAAAACATGAAATTGTCTGGGTGACTCCAAACTTTTGAACAGTAGTGTACACTGAAGGACACCTGGTCCAGATTGAGGTTTGGTAGCATCTCCAAGGAGGTACAAACTTAAATGTGATAAATTCAAGGTCTGGCCCACCGTGCTTATTATCAAATGGCATCTGACATTTCTAGAAGCAGCAACCTACTACCCTTCATGACCATGCTGTCAAGAATGTAAGTAGCACACTACCATCTGCTGGTGAATACACAAACTCCATCTTGAGAGTTTTTAGAGCTCAACAATACAGCATTTACTTTATTTTCTGAATAATTATGTGACTATGTGTCCTATGTGGTTGACCTACCGCTTTAGTATCCACACAGACAAAGATTTTTATCAATTTAAGATGCACTTTCTGGCTTAAAAAAGAGAATAGCCAGTATTATCTACAAACACATGATTTATTTCAAATAATTTCTTTTTTGTGAACGTACTGTCCCTGTGAATTCAAATCTTGAAAATTTTGCATCCAACAGCAGCATGATTTGCAAACATTTAGGTTTTTACCCTTTTTGCAATCATCTCTTCTCCATTTTCAACCATCACTGCAACCCTGCAAAGATCTATGACACAAACATGTCCATACAGCAATGTAGTTTCACTGCTATAAAGAATCAAGAGACATTTTGTCTTGGTTATGGAGTTAACAGAAAGTTGCTGTGGGGAAGATAAAGAAATACTTCATTTCTAAAACTAATGGCTTCTCATTCATATGTTGCTGTTGTGTTATTATGGCTGCTTTGTTCACACCTAATCAACCCCCTACAGTAAATACATGATTAATGCAACATTAGAAAAATAAATGAGAGGTTACATTAAGTTATTATAACTACATTTGAAAAACAAATTGACTTTGGTGGTTCAACTTAATGTCCTGACATTTTCACAGTCTGAAAACCTCTGTACTGTATCTACATATATGTCTAATGATCAAGATCTACATCTAAAGTTCAGAATCAGGATCAGTTCAAAACATGAAAATGAATCTACAAATGGAGCTGTGTAACCCAACCGTGATGAAGGTGGTGTCCTTAGTTCAACTGGTTTTTATAGAAAGGAAAAAGTTAAACTGAACTCTTGTGTCTCAGTCTTCAGGGGAACACTACAATTAGTTCTGCAATTAGAATTTAAACAGGAGAGCCTTCTCCCTATGCTCATCACGGTATACTAACGTCTCATTTCTAGTCTTCTGACGACTCACCTGCAGCTGAGCTGGTATAATATTCTACAAACTGTCAAAGCAATGGAATTTGGGACTTGACATTTTGCTTTTACTGCCACTAAATGGTCATTTGTAGATTTACAATGCATCCCCTCTGAAACACATTACATGCCAAGTGGTTTGGGGCGAAGGTGGAATGTGAAGAGGCAGCCAGGTAACATCACACAATGAATAAATAGTATGGTGCTATAAAGACGTGACCCACAAGTAGAACAATTGTTCTTGCATACCAAAGACATTACAGTCATTAGAGAATGTGGTTCACCCAGGACAAGGCTTAGCATACAGTTGTGTGGGTCACAGTTGTGCTGACCCATGTGAATTCCTGAAACATGAAAATCTCACTTTTTTGGGAGCACTGATGCCTCAGCAGTAGAGCTTCCGGGTTACTGATCTGAAGGTCATGGTTCAAGCTCTAGCATCGCCATGCTTCCACTGTTGGGCCCATGAATGAGGTTCTTTACCTGATCTGTTTCAGGCGTGTCTTATCATGGCTGATCCTGTTCTAGTTCTAACTGTGAAATCATTTCAGTTCATACACATTCCAGCTATGGAAACAAAGAAAAAAAACGTGTGGTGCTCAAAAATAAATGAAACTTTGGTAGATTGTTTCTTGGCAGTGTTTGGATAAAGAAATAAGACTACTTTGGCTTTTTTTTTAAAATTGACTTACATTTTGAGAGTTAGATTCCATAACAGCAAACTACAACATGTATGTCTCTTTTGCCATGTGGCAAACTGACATGGACTGATTAACTACACTACAAACAATTCTTGCCGTTAGTACTTACTAGTGCATCTCAGATAATATTGTTTTGGAACTTAATTCAAAAAGGTGCACTTTGATGTATCCTATATTACATTATTTTTCATCACCATCACCTTTTTTTGGTTTCACTTTAATGATTAATGCCTCAAAGCTCACAGAAATCACAAATTCAGCAAAAAGGATTTACAACAAAGGAATATCCAACTTCCAAAAATATGTTCATTTATACACTCAACACTTTGTTAGGGCTCCTTTACCATGAATTACTGTATCAATGCAACATAGCTTGTAGGCGATCAACCTGTGGCACTGCTAAGGTGTTACTGAAGCCCGGTTTGCTTTGACAGGAGGCTTTAGTGCATCTCTATTTTCAGGTCGGATGTTTCTCATCTTACTCTTGACAATATTCCATATGGGGTTCTGTGTGTTTCAGGTCAACTGAGTTGACCATCCAATCTAGCACAGTAATATCATCGTCAAAACCACTTGGTAGTAGATTTGGGAATGTGGGCAGGTAGTACGTCCTAATGGAAAAAGAAATTGGTATCTCCATAAAGCTGATGCAGATGGAAGAATTAAGTGCTCTGAAATCTCCTGGTAGATGCTGTGTTAACTTTGGACTTGATAAAACAAAGTAAAAAAATTTAGGAAATAAAGTATCTGTCTAACACTAAAATCCCCACTCCAAACGTGCATACTATTATTACATCAGTACTGCTGAACCACACGCCCCTCCCAACATATCCACAGCAGTACAGTTACTGCTTGCACTAGTTTACAAAATTACTTGTCAAATATTAGCAGACTGCTCTGTATTCATCTTTGACTGTTTAGACCTGAGAGGACAACTGTCCTACAAGAACAGTGACAGATTTAAGTTGAAAATTATTTCAAAAGGGATGGATAATCCAGCATTACAATACTCAATTATCAAAAGAAACATTTTAAAAGGTTGTTCCTCATCTAATTGAACCCTACAGTTGACTGTAAGCTCAGCTGGGCTTTGCTAAGAGCTCTGCTTGGCTGATAAACTACTCAGTCTGAAATCTGTCAATATAGGCTCCTTCATGATTCAGTGCTTACTGGATCAGAGGAGAGAGAGAGAGAGTGAGAGAGAGAGAGAGAGAGAGAGAGAGAGAGAGAGAGAGAGAGAGAGAGAGAGAGAGAGAGAGAGAGAGAGAGACCAAGAGAGAGATAACTGGAAGGATAGGAAGGAAGACAGGCATGCTGGCTTTAGAAAACAGTACCTAGAATTGCTGGGGCAGCACACAACTAAATGCATTAAACCATCAATACTGTGGAGTGGGACATAGTGGTGGAGTGTATTGGAGGTGGTGATGATGGTGGAAAATACCTGGTGAAGTCCAAGTCGGGAAACAGGCTTAAGTGATAACTAGGGAGGGGGGCAGAGTGGAGGAGGCTTTTGTCAAACTCCACAGGGGAATAGTGTCGGGGGGAGGGCACTTTTTCACATAGTTTGTTCACAGTGCTGTAAACTGGCTCAGGAGGCCTACAGTGGAGTAAGAGACAAGAGCAGAGAAGTTAGTGTTCAGGGGCAGAGGCGAGGATGAATACGACTGGGGTAAACAAAGGTGGCAATATGACGAGATGAGAAGAATGGGAACAATAACAATATGAGCTGTGGCAGAAAGAGGAGGAGAGAGTACTGGTATATGGTATACAGGTTATAGAGGTCTTGCTGATCAAAACATAAAAGTCAGAGCTGTCATGCTTTACTAAAAGAAAAGGCTAACTCATTTCCTGTTACAATTAATATTATATTTCGCACAGCCAGTTTTATCGATATTATAGCTACGACTAACAGTTATTTCACCAAATTACTGATATTTTGATCAAGTAATCAGTAATTAAACGATCAGCTCCGTCAGTCAAAATGTTTAAAGTATTAAATACTCAGGACAATTTTAGGACAAGGTGATGGCTTTTGTTGACTGACTGCCAGTCTAAAAGCAAAAGGTATTCAGATCACGATGCGAAAAAACAGAAAAGCAGAAAACCAGGTGTCAGAAGCTGAACTCAAGGAAAGGGTTCACTTGAAAATGACTTCAGAGAATATCTTGTTATCAAGCCTTTAAGATACACTTTCATCCCTTTTGTCTCCCCATAAGTAGCTTTAAGATTGTTAAAATGATCTCATTTCTCACTGACAGTATCCGCTTGTTCCATGTCTTCATTAAGTCTACATGATGTTGACACATTTGGTGAAAAACTCAAACTTCTATGTACCACTATGTCCTCCTTTGACAACTTATTTTGCACTTGAGCCCCATTTTCTACACCGGCAGTGCATATGCTCACTTTTTTGGATTCATACCAAAAATAATCTATTTTTAAAAAAAAAAAAAACCATGTCATTAAGTGGAAATATTTCAGATGTCTTGTTCATAATTTAAATCGATTGATTTGAGTTTGAATAAGAAGATCTAGAAGATCCCTTGTTGTCCCAATCTTCCTGGGATCTTTCTGCATGGAGTTTGCATGTTCGCCCTGTGCATGCGAGGGTTTTCTCCCGGTACTCTGGCTTCCTCCCACAGTCCAAAAACACACTGAGATTAACTGGTGACTCTAAATTGTCCATAGGTGTGAATGCGAATGTGATTGTCTCTATATGTAGTCCTGTGATAGACTGGTGACCTGTCCAGGGTGTCCCCTGCCTTCACCCTAAGTCAGCTGGAATAGGCTCCAGTCCCCGCTAACCACCAAGCCACTGTGCATCCCTCACCAAAATATATTGTATTAAATATTAAGTTGAACTGAGGGACAATTGTCGTTTAAGAAAACTTGAACTTAACTGTGTTGCAATATGATCTGTAATTAATTAAATGGATTGGAGCAACTCCTGAAAGGATTTTGTTTCTTGCTCTATTTGCTAGACTTGATGATTTTCTGATGTTTTGTGTTCCTAGATGTGTTTACTTTGAGTGACCTTTTTTCATTGTGTAGCGTTAAAAATGGCAGGGTTAGCGTAAAAACACTGATCTTCATGGAGTTTGACTTTGTACTTCAAGTAATTTAAGGTAAACCGCTGCAATTGTTACGAAGAGAAAATCAACTACTAACTAGGACACAACAATAATACACACTATGACAGGACAGCAATACAAAACAAACAACGATGATGCTGCAATGATTCTGCTGACTGATGGATCTGTTGATGGTCAGGTCAACCTGATGACGTGGGTCTTAATAGCAGTGGACAGAGTGGATCCTTGTCTCTTCTTCCAATCACAGATTAACGTGAACTTGAGATGGTAATCAAGAGGAACTCAGGAAGGGCTCAAAGTGTTGCTTTCAGGTATGACTTTTTAAAGGGACTTCAGCATATCATTAAATCAGGAGAGGTTGTGGCACAAACTCTGTCAGGGAGGGCTCCGTCCGTCACAGAGTTATGCTTTTAAGATACTTTGTAGTGATTTTTATAAATGTGCACTTGTACAATATTTTAAGACACCATTTCTATGTGTGTACTTCTGGTAGGCAGATGGTCAGAATGGGACCAAAGGTAAAATAATTGTCTTTCTTTGTCTTGACGTGACCTTGGTGTGGGTATTAGCATTGTCAGAAGAACTGGAATTCTTTTGACGTGTTTGTCAAGATTTCGACTCCCACTTCCTGTGGGGTCAAATACTGGTCATGGTGTTTCTGGTGGTCCTTTGAGCATTTGTACTGCTGCCAGTGACCGGGGATGTGAGCCAGTGGGTGTCCTACTGGTATGCTGAAGTGTGTGCTGGAGAATTCTCAGAAAGTCTACTTTCTGGTGGCCTCCTCCTTGGAACACAAACCTCACACCATCCTGTCAGACATGGAAGAAGTTCTTCTTTAATGTTGCCCATGTGGCGTGGTGTGCATTGGTGTTGTTGCTCTTTTGATCACAATAGACCCTATCTCCAGTCTGAGGATCATAAAGGTCTGAAATTCCAGAGCTACAGAAGGAGAATGAAAATCTGCTCTTCCTTTGTTTTAAAGTCTGATTGGCCTACAACACTTTTTCCATAACTGGTGGGTAAACACGCAAGTGCATCCACATTAGTCAGTCAATGTTTTAAGAATATTCTGTGTAGGGTTTTACAACTAAGCAGGCTTATTGTATAATCCAAATCGTCATCAAAACTTGCAGTTTTGACTGTATAGGTTGCTGCTTGGAGGTTGTTGTTATTTCCTGTAGCAAAGGGGATCTAGGAAACGATAACAGTCTGTGGCCAAAGGCAGGCTTATATCGAGAGTCTAGACGGATGAGTCAGACTATGCAGAGACTTACTTCGGGTTTCAACAAAGTATCGAAATTAATTTCTGTGCACCTTTGTTAATGAGAGATTTCAGTCAGTGTTTTTTAATTGATGAATTTTTAATGACATATCTTTGCACATACACTACCGTTCAAAAGTTTGGGGTCTCCCAGGCAATTTCATGTTTTCCATGAAAACTCACACTTTTATTCATGTGCTAACATATTTGCACAAGGGTTTTCTAATCATCAGTTAGCCTTTCAACACCATTAGCTAACACAATGTAGCATTAGAGCACAAGAGTGATGGTTGCTGGAAATGTTCCTCTGTACCCCTATGGAGATATTCTATTAAAAATCAGCTGTTTCCAGCTAGAATAGTCATTTATCACATTAACAATGTCTATACTGTATTTCTGACTCATTTAATGTTATCTTTATTGAAAAAAATGCTTTTCTTCCAAAAACAATAACATTTCTAAGTGACCCCAAACTTTTGAACGGTAATATATATATTTTGTCATTATGGGTTTTTGAGTGTGGAATAATAACAATGCCATTTCTAACTAAATCTTCACTGTTCATTGCCTTTGATCATTAATGTATGACTGCATACAGTATATTACTTTTGTAAAACCTTGTCCACTAGGGCTGGATGCCAAAATGACAGGCCATAGCTCACCTCATCCATAAATTGAACTGTAATGTTTGCACAACTGATTGAGCTGAATCAGAAGTGTTCACTATATAGAATTTACTGTATATAGGCTATACAAAAATGCAAACATTAGCTGGTATCGTCCACTATAACTCTTTTTCAGTCAAAGATTACGTTGCATATTTTTTCAAATGTTGGAATGTTGCTTCACTAGTGTACTCAGCAGACAGGATGTTTTAGAAACACAAGAACAAATGTTAAACTTATTTACAGAGCATTTTAGAACAAAGAATAATCTACACTATTTGATAAAGCAGAATTGTGGACAGTCAGAATTTATATGTTTTAGACAATATAAAGTATGTCATTCAACAGTACTTCAGAATTTCTTCATGACATTTAGTCAGGAATTTAAAGAATGAAGAGAAAAAAACATGATGAAAAGAGGCTCATGCTGAAAAAAAGGTAATTTCTGTATCAAATGACTTAATGAAAGAAAAACATGCAGTGATGAAAAGGCAAGCACATGCAGTTGGTGACGGTGCACATTAAAAACCACTCATTAAATTTAATCCTTAATCTCACCTCAACTGGAAGTGCTGGGAATCAAACCTGTGTCCCTCCCCATCATCTAGTGAGGGATTTCTAACAGGACAGAAAAAGCACATTTTGACAATCGACCAATAATAACTGCCTCTTACCATTAAAGGCTGCAGCGGTGCTATTGAAGTTAATTTTACACTGTTGATTTTTAACATATTAAGACACAGATCTAAATAACATTCAGACTGTGATACACAGAACAAAAAACCACAACTGAAAACATAAAGCGTCCTTGACGGCACTGAAGTGAATGTCCCATGTCAGGGATTTAAAGAGTCATCAACAACATCAGAGCGTGTTAGCTCATACGCAGCAGGGCTGCATGGAGAGGCAGTGCTAACCTGCTGCAGACAGACTGCGACTTCATATAGTTGGTAAAACATTCAGTGAACCTTCAGTCTGTGCATGTCTGCTGATGCGATTCAAGCGTGTTAACTAGAGCATGTAGTACTATACGTGAGTATGAATAATGCAATGTAGGAATTTATGCATAATGTGTGTGTTTGAGACACTGGTCTGTGTGTGTACGTGCAGTCTTTCGATGCAAGGCTGGTAGTCACACTATTAGACAAGATTAGAGTAGATGGGTGTACTGTGAGTCTTCTCTAGACACCAGCTCATTCATATTCACAAACACGCACGCACGCACGCACGCACGCACGCACGCACACACACACACACACACACACACACACACACACACACACACACACACACACACACACACACACACACACACACACACACACACACACACACACACACACACACACACACACACACACACACACACACACACACAGTGTTGCATGGACTAGACTGGTGATGTCATTGTTTGGCCTGCCTTGAGCATACTGCAGCACAAAACTACTATCACTGCACTTTTGTCCTCATCCTTCTACTCTGACCAACTGTTGTACGTTTGCATCTTGTTCAAACATGAAAACAACTTCACCAAGCAACACTGTACCTCTGGATCTTCTTTTCCTTTCAGCTTTTCCCTTCAGGGTTCACCACAGCGAATTATCTGCTTCCATCTAACCCTATCCTCTGCATCCTCTTCTCTCACACCAACTAACTTCATGTCCTCTTTCACTACATCCATAAACCTCCTATTTGGTCTTCCTCTAGGTCTCCTGCCTGGCACTTCAAAACTCAGCATCCTTCTACCAACACATTCACTGTCCCTCCTCTGTACATGTCCAAACCATCTCAGTCTGGCCTCTCTAGCTTCATCTCCAAAACATCTAACAAGTGCTGTCCCTCTGATGTCCTCATTCCAGATCCTATCCATCCAGGTCACTCCCAAAGAGAACCTCAACATCTTAATTTCTGCTACCTCCAGCCCTGCTTCCTGTCTTTTCCTCACTGCCACTGTCTCTAAACCAGACAACATCGCTGGTCTCACCATCGTTTTCTATACTTTTCCTTTCATTCTTGCTGATACATTTTAATTGCACATTACACTTGACACTTTTCTCCACCTGTTCCAACCTGCTTGCTTCTTCACCTCTCTTCCACACTCTCCAAAGCTCAGCACACAAGATTGATTCGCATATTTGATTTGTCATAGGTTTTACGTTGGATGCCCTTCCTGACACAATCTTCTGCATTTATTCGGGCTTGGGACCGGAACATGGAGGACACTGGCTTGTGCCCCCTTAAGGCTACATTTCTGTACCTCTTAATGACTGTGAATGAAGAAAGGCAGACCTAAGGCTGCCTGGCATCATCATAGTAACATCCACACTTGATGACACTCTACAGCACTTGTCTGATTTAAATATTTCAATAAATAAATGTCATTTAAGTCTAAAGTAAGAGATGATTTGGGAGGGTTACTACCAACGAAAGTATGAGCTTGAATGACAAAATGAAGTCACTTTATCTGTAAGTGAACACTGCAGGGTTGAAGCTCAGAACATGTAAGAGGTCAGGGATCAGAAATGCCCCTGCCCCCCTCCCTAGTTATCACTCATACTGAGTGTGAATACTAAGCCACTAGTGAGATGCAGACGCCAGAGAGATCTGGGAAGTTGGCTTAGTTTGTCTTGCTGAATCATTCATTCTGCAATGAGCTGAGAAGATCAGAAGAAAATGCAGTGACCTTGTAAGGACCCATATAGGGCCCATTTAGAATCTGGAAGAGGACTGGAGCACTGGCCTGTGGGTGTGCAGTTCAGCTCTCCTTTTTTAAATTAATTACCAATTGAATTAGATCAGATCAAATCCTTGAAACAACAACATTCTGAATTTCTTTTCAAACTAAAGAGCCAAACTAATACCACACAGCTGTCTGAATATTAGCGCCAAAGAAAAAAAAAAGTGCACGCTCCTGTTTTAAAGGACAGCTCTGGAGAACTGTATCCAAACTATAGTGCAGTGAAGTAGCTGTAGGCAGCTATTCTGCTAAAAAAAAACAAAAAAAAACAACATTTCAAATGTTATTTAGCAGATAAAACAACCAAAGACAACATGGTGAGTTTCACACAAATTTGTCATGCATTATTTAATATCTAGGCTTTATACCTTATAACAACCGCTGACATATTTGCATAATATTATGCCATTATCAACTCCTAAACTGATTTCTAAAAATTACAAGACTTCAAACACCATCAGTCACTTTCCATCAAGGTTCATTTGCCTTCCCTTTAGTGGCATTGGTCCATGAGAACTACATCCATGCTTGGATGAGTAGGAGCAAATGAGCAATGAATTCATTTGGATCGTTCTAATAAATTCTCTACTCTTCCATCATCCAAATAATAATAGTTACGTTTTGACATTTAGAATTTAGCGTATCAAATTAGGACTATTTTTTGACTTTTAACATCTGGAGTGACAAAAGCTAATGGAGAAGCATCATCAGTTATTACAGAAAATGAAGGCCCGCTTAGCTTTGTTGTTTCCACACTGTTTGTTCTAACTGTATGCACAGAACACAGTCCTTCACTTTAGGTCAACATGATAATCTCAAAGGCTATTAGGGATGCACCTTGGTTAAGAGCAGCTAGTAAACCTCTTAACTCCAAAGAGAATAAAGGACTAATCCTTCAATCAACACAGCCTAACACAGGGGTCTATTTGCTATCCTCTAACATGAACTTTTGATATCACTCTGCTACAATTGTCCCCAGCTAGTCTTTATTCTGCAAGTTGAATATGACAACACCATGTAATTCCTGTCATAGCATGCAGCTAAGGATGTAACCTAACAGAGAACTATCACCACTAACCACCACTTTTTCTTGTTGTCCTTAAACCTGCTTCAGTCTGTGACATAAAACCAGTGAACTGATCGGCTGAGGCTGCTACTCAGACTAAACCTTACATTTGACAAGCAGTAGGGAAACATCCACCTCACTAAAGCTTTACTCTTATATGTGAGTGGATAGCAATTTTAAACCATTTGGGTCTGAGCCTTATGGCCGTTTGCTTTGGGATTAAATATGAGGACAACTGAAGTGTGGAGCTGCTAATGTCCACACTGGGAGCAGCTATCAGAGAGAACTAAATGAAAACCTCCAATAGCTCAAAAAAAAAGAGGGAAAGGAGAAAAGACAGAGAAAGAAAACACAGCAGTCTGCCAGAAAATTATCTGGAACGTTGAGAGCTCATGTATGTTTAAAGGCCATGTTTAAATTCCTCTGTCCCTTTGGAACCATGAGGGTTCAGATGTTTTTGGATCGGCTTGACTTTGACTGATGTGGAAAGCTACAATTCGTACTTTTTGCAAAATCTGCACCACTTTCGTAAAAACAGTAGCTGTAGTAGTGCAGCTATTTCATCTGCAGTTTATTTTTATAGAAGGTTGCCTCTGTTGTGCTTGACTGTGAAGTGTGAACCAACCAAAAGCTGTAGTTGTTTGCTAGTGTATATCAAACTAATCAGTAAACTTTCTCATCATTTGATATTCAGAGAAGCATACTGTGCGGTCGATATGACCCAATAATGTTACCTCAATGTGGCTCCGGGTGATTTGATTAATTATTCTGCATGTGTTCTTCTCACACAAAAACAAAAAAGAAATTACACAAAGACACATTCAGCAGCCACCACAACATAAATACAGGACTACAACAGACATGGGATTTTCAAACTGCTGTTTCTGGAGACCCTTTCTATTTTTGAAATATTTATGTCCTGAAATGTGACCAGAAGGTCACAGCTCTGTGTGGAGGATCAAGGTACTAACTGTTTAGAGGTCATCTTTGAAACTCACTGCAGTGAAAACTGGACACGCTTAGTTTTTTGCATGGCATTACAAAAAACAAGCAATCCATCAATGAAGGTGATCAGACTTAGCAAAACTTAACAACTCAACAATAAATAGATCTTTTCAAATTGCATCGTAATTCCCAATGGAGTTTTGATAGCATTTTGAATTGCCACACAAACACAAATGAACTGGGACAAAGGGACAAAGGAAGAGCAAACTGGACAAAGCCTATACCTGGAGTTCTAGCAGTCTGGTAGGAAAGGAGGTAATTACCGTAGGAAGGAAAAACCATCCAACCTGTTTATATCTTCTTCCCCCAGTAAGTGCTTAGGAAGGGGGGAATAACTCCCGGGGGAGATAGGGGGTAGACTCGACTTGTACTCCAGATTGCCACTGTTGATAGGGGAAGAGATATGATTTTCCATGGCAGGAGAGAAAGCTGCAGAGGAAGAGTGAAAGAGAGTTTAAAAAGAGATACCAGATCTACTTTCAAAATACAGTGATTTGAGGTAGAAAAAAAAAACTGACTGATGTACAATTCTTTTGAAGGAGACAAAAATTTTAAACATACTGTGCAACCAAAAGGCCCAAATTAGCAGGTTCTGTTTAAAGTAAAAACATTAGTGCATGCAATGAACTGCTTTTACAATATAAAATTTTATTTCAAATCAGAGAGAAACACATTTGAATTTAATATGTTCACAGGAAAATTTGCAACAAACCCCCAGGTTCAATTAAAGAGGACAAGAGTAGTGAACTATGGTCCAATTCTGCAGTTCTGATAAGCCTTTTGACTTCATTTACGTCATTCTTTTGGTGTAACAGTACAAGTAGTAAATTGATCAGTCTCATTGTGTTAATCAACCCTATTGTAGCAGCTGCAGGTAGCTGGTTTCACTGACAGAGCTCTGATAAATCCACCAAACAGCAGACAGACACAAAAACACTAGCTGATGAAGAAAGTCAAGCATGTAGCAGCTGCAGAACCAAATATTTTTCTTGGGAGCTGCATGAGACCAAACCTGAGTTAAAGGAAACGTGATTTACAACTATCAGGTGGGGAGAAACACTACCTTAAATTAATGAGTTTGTGATGTAAATCTATAATTTATTTATTTATGGGTACCTGTGTCTGTAAGACAAAAAAGTAATGGAATGTTAGCTGATGTACACTACCATTCAAAAGTTTGGGGTCATTAAGAAATGTCCTTATTTATGAATGAAAAGCATTTTTTTTCAATGAAGATAACATTAAATTAATCAGAAATACAGTCCAGACATTGTTAATGTGGTAAAAGACTATTTTATCTGGAAACGGATGATTTTTAATGGAATATCAACATAGGGGTACAGAGGAACATTTCCAGCAACCATCACTCCTGTGTTCTAATGCTACATTGTGTTAGCTAATGGTGTTGAAATGTTAATTGAGGATTAGAAAACCCTTGTGCAATTATGTTAGCACATGAATAAAAGTTTGAGTTTTCATGGAAAATATGAAATTGCCTTGGTGACCACAAACTTTTGAACAGTAGTGTATGTACAATGTTAATATATAAATGAATAGATCAAGCATATATCAACACACACAACCTACCTATCATACATAAATGAATTAAAGCAGCTATACCTTGTAAATGTTTGAGGTCTTTGTGAGAAATGTGTTGATTCAAAGTGAAACTCTAAGATATGGCCTTAATGCTAACAAATATTATGCGTCATAAAAAAAGAAGTGATACACCCAACAGACTAACAACTTCTACATTTACTGAATAACGCTCACTACAGTCTGGTTCAGTATTTCTTATGGCAGCCAACTTACTAATCCATTCAAAAACAAGATGCAGAGACTTACAGTGTGTGATATCAGGAGGCCCATAGGGATCTGATAGGTAGACACTGGACGGCTTTCCCACTTTTAGGTAGACTATGTCCAACGTGTTCTTCAAAATGGCCACAGCCTCTTCATGAGAAACTTCCTCCAGACTGTAGTTGTTTACCTATGCAGACACAGATATCGTCCAACAGTTTTAGAAGCTGTCTCGTGTTTTCTTACGGCTCAGTTTAGATGAGTCAAAGCCTGTTCCCTGCCTCCAGGAGACTGGATTGTAACAGATGGTCTTCGGGTGAGAACATGCCAGTAGGAAGGTAATTAAATTAAGTGCTCATTAAGCATGAGAACGCGCTTCTCAAAAGAGACCTGCGCTTATATTGAACCAATAGCTTGCTGCTTTGTTGCTTTCATGGTGTGTGCCAGACACTCATTTCATGACTTAATTATCATTTAGATTGAAGACGTAGGAAAATGATGTCAGCTGCAAGCATACAGCCTGGTTAATGCACTGTAGGGTGATTTACTATACAGTGTTTACCCAGATTCATGGAATTACCAATAGTCTTTTAGAATTCTGGCTGCATAATAGTGATCATTGTTTCATCATGATAAAAACATTATAGAAAAGATTAATACACTTTATCAGTAGAAAGATAATCTTCAAAGAGTATAATTTATTCTGCTTACTTGACATTATAATTGAGGTTTCAGTTTTTGTGGTTACTGAGATTATTGCCAATATTTTACCATTCAATACAGTGCCGTACAAAAGTATTTGCCCCCCTACAAAAATCTGCTATTTTTGCAGATTTCTCACACTTAAATGTTCCAGATTAATGAACAAATATTTATATTTATTGAATATTATACAGCGATAACCCACAAAACACAAAATGCAGTGTTTAAATTATGGTTTATTGAAGAATTACTGAAAACCTATGTCACCCCTGTCAAAAAGTAATTTACATCACCATGGAGGAATTTTGACCCACTCTTCTCTGCAGAATAGTTGTAATTCGGTCACATTAGATGGTTTTCAACACAATCTGTCCTTTTAAGGTCTTGTCACAGCAACTCAATTAGATTCGAGTCCAGACTTGGCTACTCCAAAACCTTAATTATGTTCTTTTTGAGCCACTCAGAGGTGGACTTGGTTGTGTGCTTTGGGTCTTTATCATGCTGCAGAACCCATTTGTACTGAGCTTTAGGTCATGAACTGATGGTGATTATTCTCCAGGAGGATTTTCTAATAGAGAGCAGAATTCACGATTCCATCAGTTATGACAAGTCATCCAGGTCTCGTTTCAAGCAAAGCAGAACCAAACCATCACGCTACCACCATCACGTTTCACTGTTGGTATCATGTTCTTCTTGTGGAATGCAGTATTAGCTTCACACCAGATGTAACAGGACCCATGTCTTCCAAAAAGTTCCACTTTTGACTCATAGGTCCACAGGATGTTATCCCAAAAGTCTTGGGGCTCATCTAGATATTGTTTTGAAAATCCCAAATGAACTTTTATGTTCTTTGTGGTCAGTAGTGGTTTACACCTTGCAACTCTCCCGTGGATGCCATTTTCGCCCAGTGTCTTCCTTATTGTAGAATCATGTAGATGGACCTTAACTGAGGTCAGTAATGTCTCCAGATCTTTTGATGTTTGTCTGGGTTCTTTTGTGACCTCCTGGATTAGATATTGATGCGTTCTTGGAGAAATGTTGGTAGCTGGGCTACTCCTGGAAAGGTTCATCACTGTTCCATGTTTCCTCCATTTGTATATAATGTCTCTCACTGTTGTTCTCTGGAGTCCCAGAGACTTAGGAACAGCTTTGTAGCCCTTTCCAGACTGACAAATGTTAATGATTTTGTTTGCCATCGGGTCTCTTTAGAACGTGGCATCATGTGCTGCTTTTTGAGACCCTTTAGTTAATGCACAATGCCAGACAAGTTCTATTTAGTGATGTTTAGATTCAACAAGCCTGGCAGTAATCATATATGGGTGTGGATGGCAAAACTGAACCCAATTTTTTACATAAACAAGATGAGCTGAACAACATTTTCCCTTCAAAAAATAAAACTGTCATCTAAAAACTGCATTTTGTGATTTCCTGGGTTATCTTTGTCTTACATTAACATTTGTGTGATAACATTTGTTTGATGATCTGAAACATTTAAGTGTAACAAACATGCAAAAACTGAAGATTTCTGTAGGGGGGCAAACACTTTTGCGCGTCACTGTAGATGCATCCACAGAAAACACACAGGCATGTTAACATGTGGGACTTGTATGTGACATTGTTTCCAGTATTCTGGTTGCTCACCATTAATAATCTGTCTCCAACTTGTAGCTGGCCATCCTTCTGTGCTGCTCCACCATCAATAATTTTGGTAACATATATGCTGTTGTCACCAGGGATGTGCTGGTTTCCAACTCCACCTGCAATACTGAAGCCAAGTCCTGTGTGTGCATGGTTGCGTGAATGAAAGTAGCTGGTTAGTATCAGTATATAATGCGATGATGCATATCATGATATACAGCATGCATTTTTTTATATATATTGTAAAGACACTGTAAATTTAAATCTAGTCACTAAAAGTAAGTATGAGCAAAATATTATATATACATTTGGAAATTTTCTGGGCTGTTTTTTTTTTAGTGGATGAGCTCTTCAACAAACTCAAGAGCTAGGGTCTATAAACCTCCCACACACATAACTAAAGAAAAGAACTGTCTCCCAATGCAACATTATGCCTCTACATATTGGGGTATAGGTCGGTTAAAATGGCTTGAATGGTTAAAAATATAACTCAGTTAAAATGAAGAAAATGAGTGACTCTAATATAATATTACCATACACTACATATTCAGCCTTATGTGCGACAAAAACTATTACTTGTTAGTGACAATGTGTACATGACAGTATATCTTGACAGCAATACAGTGATTGCATCTGAGCCCACCTTTTGGTCCTTTTATGAGCTTAATCTCAATGATGGTCTCTAGCATTGGCCTCCGGCGCCGCACGTACAAACGGACAATAGAACCTGCAACCTTCAGGGCTTCTACGGCCTTACTGTGAGAGACTTCAGACACGTCTGAATCATTTACGCGCAGGATGCAGTCATTTACCCTGGAAGAGAAATAATAATGATAAGGACACAATCGTAAACAAAAGTTTTCACATGTATGTAACTCTTCTGTAAATCTTCTTCTGGGATTATATGTGTTAATGATGCAGAAAGTTGCATTGATCCAATTTTCTTAGCCTCTTAACCACTTGGAAGTGATTGCGATTGACTACAGCCGCTGACTCCTCTGAGCAAATTTAAATAGGGTCCATTTGATGGACTCATTGGACTCATCCACAAATACAACAGTAGGAAAGTCCGAGGAGCTCAGCAAAGATCTGAAAAAGCAAACTGATCACTTGAACAAGTCAGAAAAGTCCCTTGGAGTCACTTTAAAGCAGCTGCAGATCCCAAAACCATCTGTGTAAATAATTGTCAGTGAGTAGAAAGTGCATGGCACAGTTGTGTCACTGCCACGATCTGGAAAAAAAAACATGAGTTATCACCTGCTGCTGAGAGACAATGGGTCAGGATGATCAAGAGACAGCCAAGAATCACCAAAAAGCAGATCTGCAATGAATTAGAAGCTGCTGGGACAAAGGTGTCAGTGTCCACAGTCAAGCGTCTCATTTCCTTTAGAAGCAGCGCCCTGACACTCAGCTGAAGTTTGCTGTTAATCACATGGACAAAGAAAAGGAATACTGGATATGAAACAAAAGTTGAGCTATTTGACCACAATGACCAAAACATGTTTGGAAGGAAGAAGGTGACATTCTTAACACTAAGAACACCAAAGCTACCATCAAGAACAGTGGTGGTAGTATTATGCTATGGAGCTATTTTGGTACCAGTGGAACTGATGCTTTACATAAAGTAAATGGAATAATGAAGGAAGATTACTTTTACATTCTTCAGGAAGAAACAAGTCTGTGTCAGAAAGCCAACAAATCTGGCTGAACTGCACCAACTCTATAAAGAGCAGTGGTCAAAGACACAACCAGAAGTTTGCCAGAAGATTGCGGAAGGCTACAAAAAGAGCATACTTGAGGTGCAAAAGGCCAAGGGACATTTAAGCAAATATTAGAATTTGAATTAGAATGGCTTTATTGTCATCATACATGGCATGACGAAAATATAAATAGCTTCCACTATTTATATCTTTGTTATATATATTATATATTTACCATTGCTGTATTTATATTTTTGACCCAGCAGATCATATTTAATTTTTTATTTTTTTTTTGGGGGGGGGGGGGGGGGGGGGGGGGGCTTTTTTGGCCTTTATAATATAGAACAGTGGAGAGACAGACAGGAAATAGAGCAGAAATAGAAATAGAGCAGAGAGAAGGCAGGGGAAGGCCATGCAGCAAATATTCGTGGGTCTCAAACCCATAACCGTTCTGTCAGGGACTATAGGCCCTATTCATTTGGCGTCCATTCAACCAGTTGAGCTGCCAGGGTGCCCTCTTTGATACTGAACCTTATGCTTTGCATAAGCAAAAACTTGTGTCAAGACACACAGCTCCCTGTAGAGATGCAAACATGCTTGAAGACACAGTTGACTGTGTATGTTTGTTTATAGACTTTATTCACTTACAGTGATGACACATATGCGTTTACATGGATTTTTGCAGATTATGCTGAGCAACATGTACATGTGTCATGTATATGTATGTCTGTGATGTGTGACAGAGAGCCAGAGTAGACTAGGACCGGGTGTATGTGGGCGCAAGTGTGTAAAAATCAGAGTCAGCGAGCAGCTCAGTTTGACTTCCCCTGGGGTGTTGACCAAAACATCCATGTCCTGTCACTCAAGGACACTGTTACTACTACTACAAATCTGCCCGCTACACATTTAGGTCACGTGATTTGGTACCCATACAGAACGTATGCATGCATAACACATGCCTGTGCTCAGAGAAAGGTCATTTTTTTTATTAATGATTTCATCCGTCGGAAATTATACAAAGACTGAGCAGCCTCGGCGGAGTGCTTTTCTTGTTATTATTATTGATTTATTGATGTTGTTGTGATACATATTTTTGAGGGTCTAGAGATTTTAAAAAATGTAGGAAACTTTGTATTTACTTTGTATTTTTTCATGATTATTTAGCATGTTTCAGATAAACTGGCTCCACTGTTCCCCTTCCAGAACTTCAGCTCGCAACTTAGGGTTCAGACCTTAAACAGCCTAGAAACGTGTTTGGGGTCATTATCTTGTTGAAAATAAATGATGGTCACAGTAAGCGCAAACCAGATGGGATGGCATGACCCTGCAGAATGCTGTGGTAGCCATGCTGGTTCAGTGTGCCTTCAGTTTTGAATAAATCACCACCAGTGTCACCAGCAAAGCACCCCTACACCATCATACCTCCTTCTCCATGCTTCACAGTGGGAACCATGTTAACACGTGGGACTTGTATGTGGCAACCATGTATTTGTTCACCTTTTCTGCGTCGCACAAAGACATGGCGGGTGGAACCAAAGATCTCAAATTTGGACTCATCAGACCAAAGCACAGACTTACATTGGTCTAATATCCATTCCTTGTGTTTCTTGGCCCAAACAATTCTCTTCTTGATATTTCAGTACTGGTTTCTTAGCAGCAATTCGACTATGAAGGCCTGAGTCATGCAGTCTCCTATGAACAGTTAATGTAGAGATATGTTTGCTACTAGAACTCTGTGAAGATGTGTGAATGTGGGCTGTAATCTGAGGTGCTGCTAATTTGTGGTTTCTGAGGCTGGTAACTCTAATGAACTTATCCTCTGCAGCAGAGGTGACTCTTGGTCTTCCTTTCCTGGTGCATGATGAGCTTTATCATAGAGTTTGATGGCTGTCACGACTGCACTTGAGAGCACCTTCAAAGTTCTTGAAATTTATGTTGTAAGACCTTTATAATGGCAAATATAGAAGCATCCCAATTTGCATTAAACGCTGTTGCTATGGTGACACAATATCAGCTGTATTTCAGAGACTCAAAATACAAGTGGGGTTGGTCAAGGGTGTACTAAAATAGCTTCAGTGCAGTAGTATACAGCACCTACAATGCATCATTATTTTGTGTAAAGGTAACATAACACCACAGAACGTAACAGACCAGCCATACATAATTAAAAATTACACTTTGTGAGAAAACCTAAAATAAATGTAAAGATAAAGAGATAATTTGTATCATGCATGTTTACAGAAATCTTTTAGAAAAAATGGTGGGGTCAGTGTGGGTTTAGTTCCTGCTACATCAACTCGTTTTCCTTTTTAAAACATCCGTAAGAAACATCTGAATGCTCCAAGCAGTCCCCGAAGCCAAGATGGTACATTAAATATGCTTAGTGCTCTGCTACAGTGTCCCAGAATAGCAACAGGAAGTAGTCTGACTTCTATAACATTATAACAAACCAAATCCCCATCGGGCCTTCTTCCTCACAGAGATTAGACTCCCTCTCCATCTATAATGTATAATGTTTCACTGTCCACCTTGGAGTGGGTGACCATCAATTAGGTTAAGAGCAATTCATGCCTGGTCTGGGTGTTGTGACCTGATTGAGTTTACATTACGCCTCTCTGTATCATCTGTGATATCAGCTAAGCATAGAAGGTGGCTTCAATGAAAATCAGCATCATCCAAAATATCCATCACTGCTTCTTAAAAATGTGGTGAGAGTGAGAGAGTTTATGTTTTAGACTAAACTAGCCAAGATCGTGAGTAGCAAATGCAATGTTATTGCAGTGTTTT
This sequence comes from Amphiprion ocellaris, assembly GCF_022539595.1. Classification (NCBI taxonomy): domain Eukaryota; kingdom Metazoa; phylum Chordata; class Actinopteri; family Pomacentridae; genus Amphiprion; species Amphiprion ocellaris. The sequence goes on from NC_072779.1 coordinate 24,254,109, forward strand.
TCCTTCTTTTACCTCAGCTGAGTACTAAATGAGCTCAAATGCGTCCTTGCTTCCTTGATTGTTTACTGTAGCAAAGGCTCTCATAGACTTTATGAGCACCAGTTCTGTTCATTTCATAAGATGGGGTTGAGCCCTTCAGCAATACAGACAATTGTTTTAGAGTGTAGACTCAGTAATAGCTGACACTGCAGAGCTCTGATGGTTAACTCTTGTGGGCTGGAATAAGCACAATGTGCGGATTGATAACATTACATCTATGCAGATGTTATATCTGACAAAGTTTAAGAAATCACACCTCATAGCTTTAATTTTATCAGTAATTAATGCTATCATGTGTCATGAAAGACAGATACCATGACAGAAAGGTATACATACATACCACCACTTATATGTACAGGTGCTCAAACAGATGATTTTACATTTACAAAAGCAGACCTTACAAACTATTGTTGCATGTTATACAGATTTTAGAAAATCATTGCAATACGTTGCTGGTTAAAATCCTAGAATCCTTTTTATTAGTATCAATACTTTAATTTACCAGCAGTCTTTGCTAAGAGCAACATTTCTGATCATAATATTTATGCGTAACAGGCGAGTGTTTGCAGCGTTGCTTCCCAGCAGTTGAAGTGGGCGAAACAACGGCTTTTTTACTCTTCGTCAGCTTTCACAGTGCAAAAGAAGGACTACAAATTACAGACTGTATAAGAAAGATGACAAAGCTACTGCAACGTCACTTGTTGGTTCTGGATTGAGAAAGTTAAACTAGGAGTTTGCTACTTCCTAGTCACCCATCTTGTATTCTTTGGAGCTACAAGACCCCATTTTTGTGAAAGAGGGCAGAGCTGGAGAGCAACGACCAACTGACTGAGAGTCTGCCCGCCTACATTTAACAGCTGCTGCTAACAACCATAAGTCGAGGTAAACTCTATACGTAATTAGACGTAATTGTTAAAGTCTGTAGCGATTCAACCAAATAACTTTTAAGTTCACTGTCAAACCCCACAAAGGTTAAGTGTTTTTACATAAAGCCTGCTTATATTTCACAGCACAAAACTTAAATTCCCACTATAACAAAAATAAGAAAAAGAACTAAACTTTTCAACTTTCCATTTATTACAACAAACTAGGTCAAAGAACAAAGGAAGTCCACTTGTGGTTTCCTAATTACCTTTGCAATTCAGTTCAAAAAATCTACTCAAATAATCCACTTTGGGCTTTTTCAGTAATCCAATAAAAAAAAAAAATCAAAACAAGAAAGTTCTTTTAATACTGTTCATTCACCTCAAACCAAATAAATCAACAAAGCAGAGAATAGACTCCTGGTTAGTATCCCACTATGTCACCAACATTGTCTCCGACTGTTGTGTCACCAGTTCTTTTATTAAGTTAGTTTTTAAACTGTCTGACTTTATTGGCATCATGCTGCAGCCACTTGAGTATTTTTTTTTTTTCATTTTTTTTTTTTTGGTGACATGCAAGTTTATTTCTCATCTCAGATCAGACTTCTGTAGTTATTTGTGTTAAATTTGTGGGTAAGTGGCTGACCTTAGACGTCCATCCTCTGATGCAGCTCCTCCAGGGATGATCTTGGTGATGAAGATGCCAGGGTCGTCACCAATGTGTGGATTGTCTGTCCCTCCAGCAATGCTAAAGCCCAAACCTGAGTTACCCTGCGGCCATGAAAAACAGTCAGAGACATCAGGGACTGGGCAGGCAGAACTTAGTGTGCTATAATGCTACTACAGTCATGGAAAGAATTATTAGACCACCCTTGTTTTCTTCAATTTCTTGTTCATTTTAATGTCTGGTACAACTAAAGGCACATTTGTTTGGACAAACTAAACGATAACAACAAAAATAGCTCATAAGAGTTTAATTTAAGAGCTCTTATCTAGCCATTTTACACGGTTTTCTTGCCAATAAGCAAAATCATTTAAGTTCTTATATCGATAGCTATGGCATTGTACTGCCAAAAGCAGTGCTTTTCGGCATTCCGTTTCCTTTTCTGTCTGTTTCAGTCACATGATACACACAGGAGTTAGTACTTGGTTGCATAATCATTGCTTTTGATGACTTTTGATGGCTTTTGATGGTCGAATAATTTTTCCCATGACTGTATGTCACTACTATTTACAACACACACACAACCTACAGTATATTATGTGCTATTTTATCTAAAATGTATAATAAAAAACAAGATTTAAAATCTTTTTGTCAGGGACATCCATACAACCCTACCAGATGAGCAAAAGAACCCCTTCACTGACACCACTGTGATGTTTCAAATGACTTTATTTTGAGCTTATTTGCAGCTTGATGTCTTTACTACTAATAATGATATAAAATACTGAACAACTGTAGGCAGAGAACAAGAAGAAGAACACTTAATAGGAGCACTGCATAACTGACAGTTACTGTTCTCATGATTATAATGTGAAAGCAATTTCCCCTGGAGGAACAATAAAGTATTTCTGATTCTGATTTTGATGTGATAAGCTGTGTTAAGTCTTTAATCATGTCAATACATGTCAGTTCAGTTCACAGCCTCTCTCTTGAGTTAACCTAGCATTGAATTTTACCTTGAAATATTGTATTAATGAGTCTTCCAGAGCAGGAGCTGCAGTTTGCTCTGAAAATAAATAGCCACTCACCAAATGAAAGTCTAGCTTTAATTAAGTTTTGTGCTCATAGGAATAGCAGCTTTTTCTGATTGCCAAACACACCGAGTGTCCCTGTGGGGCATCACAACCTGGATGCTGAATCAGATAAAGTCATTCATGGTGACACCTTGAGATAACCTGACACAAGTTGAACACTATTAAGGGAGAAAAGTGCTATGTAAGTGTAGACCATTTTGTAGACTAGCTTGTCTGTGGGCAGAGACTACTCTAGGAGGCTTTGGTCATCATCTGATGGCTGGAATACAGATGGAGGTAGACTTTTAGTTTAGTTTCTCTATTTAGTTGGTAGTATTGACAAATGCTGTGGGTCTGGTTTTGTACCTTGCCTCACTCTGCTGCCTGTTAGAATCCACTTAGCTTATATTTCCTTGTCAGTGACTTTATTTACCCACCTATTTCAAATGTGTCACATCTGCTTTAGCACACAAACCAGGGTTTAACAGGGTTCTGAGCAATTAAACTGTGTTATACTGTCTGCTTTGACATTAAAAATCTCCATGAATTCATCTTCAAGATGAAATTTTAGAACTACTTATAAACCATTCCAACAGGATGAAGATTTTCTGAGGTTAAACACAGCTGTGGGATCTGAAATACTCACCCGCTCTAGTGTAATTTCCTCAAACTCATATTCAATTTCTGTGCCATTGACCTGAGGAAATAAAAAGCAGGTTGAGCTAAGATATTGTCTCCATTTTTACTTATTTTTTTCCACACACAGCTTTAAAATGAATATGAATGCCTGTGCTGCTGAATAACTCTTCTGAATTACATTCATGCTGAATGATACTAACCACTGGCTCTACACTAAGACCAATTGCACAAAAGTGACAGGTAATTTCCCTCTTTCTGTACTAACCAGGGAGGGAAACATTTTAAAATGATGGGTAATCAGCATTAGATGATGAACTTTAGCAATAGAGGAGTTAGTGTTATGATGTAGCTCACTCACATGATTAATAAGCAGCAAGTGCTTCCGTCATTATACATTCAAAGTGGAATAGCACACATCACTTCACAGCAGCATTAGATGTTACTATCAGAACTTTAAATAACAGCAGTAGTAAGCAAGACCTGAAGACTTAATTAGCATCAACAAAGGAAAAGTTGATCTGATGTTACTATATGATCAGATGTTCAGTTTATGGACAGAAAACTATCAAGGGACAAAAGTGCCTAGCTAAATGTGAACAATGTCTTGCTTTACCACAAATCACAAACATGAAACTACTAACATATAAATACACTGTCTCTTGAAGCCAAATACCCTTCTGAGTAGCATTTGCTAGTTATTCAGCTTAGGTTCTGCATCATGGCTTCATTTTTGGTTTTGATGTAAAATGCTGTGAAAAGCACCAGAGATGAAGGTTTTTAGAAAGTCTTGTGCTGGTCTTTTATTCATGACAAACATCAATAATTCAGCACTGCGACCTCATTTGTTTTACTAAGATAAGTTACATCATCAAAACGTACTACTACACCATACGTACTCCGGAGTAGAGCTTCTACTCAAGTGTGCCTTGTTTGGCTGAAGGTATTGATCGTCCAATGAAAAAGAGTAATAGCTGCATTAAAAAAAGACTCACGTAAGGAACTGATTCCAAAGTGTCTGTGTTGACGATTATTGGAGCAGGACTGGCCTGGAAGAGAGACAGAGAGAGAAGAGGGATAAAAGACTGAGGGTTAGGTTGTAGTAATGGCGAGACGCTTGGACCCACCACAGTCCTACTTTCCATAAATGTATCCAGAGGACAAGCTCGTGGATTTCTGTATCTTAACAATTTAACAGACTTCCACTTGCTGGATGGCACTGTAAACACAGCACTCTGACAGTCACAGCTGAATGGGTTTAACAAGAGAGAGGGATGAAGAAAAAGGTTAGTAATCAAGTGGACTTTTCAAGGTTGTATCTTGCAGATGTGAATTCTGACACATCACTGAACGTTTCAATGGAGCATAACAACTGCACAATCAGTTATTCATAGCCTGCGTTGAAATGTTCCACAAATACAGTGAGACTGTCAAAACAGCTTTCCTGCTCAGATGTCTTTCTGCTGCATCTGTTATGGTTCCACTACACTACTTTCTAGTCTGAATTTTATATAACATTGACCTCCTGTCAGGTAATAATATTGCAGTCATATCAGTGCAGTATGAAATGAAGCCAACATCACATAGTGCACGCCAGATGCATCCTCCTGTTGGTAACTTGTAGAAAATGAGCATATGGTTAAAGGCAGAGTTCGTAAGAGAGCAACTGTGTTTCAGCCACAACATGAGAGTAGTGACCCGAACATCAGATAAACAGCAGCTGAGTTTGTGGTACGTAAACGATGAACTTAATGTATTTGACTCACTTCAAAAGATGATGTTCAAGGATGTTTTTGGAGATTCCTTTGAAATTCTTCCTTTGATTTTTGTCCCCAAAAACTGAATAAAAATCCAACAAACCAGGGCAATAACAAAAGAAAAGGCTAATTATTCTCCTGTGAATAATTAGAATGGAAAAGTATGTAATGCATAATAGGAATAATATATTTTATGCATTGGATTAGATCACCACTGTAGCTAAAAATCTGAATTCATAACAGTTACCTAATCCTATCACAATGTATTTTACATCTGGTCACATCATTAACTAGAAAGACTATCACACTGCATGCACATACAAATCTACACACATGTGCACACAAACACAGATTTACAGAGCCACAACATTAAAACCACTGACAGGGAAGGTGAATTACACTGATAATCTCGTTACAAGCGCACCTGTCAGGGAGTGGAGTATGTTAGTGAGCAAGTGAACTGTCAGTTCTTGATGTGTTGGAAACAGAAGCAATGGACAGGAAGGACTGGACCAATGTTGACAAGGACTAAATGGTGATGATTAGATGGCTGACTTTGAGCATCTTCAACATGGCAGCATTGCAACTTATTATATTAACGTGGCTCATTCAAATAGGCATCTCTTAATAGTGTACAAGACTGAACACTGAAATGTAATTTTGGAGAGAAATGATGAGAGGGATTAACAGTGTTTTGTGCATGAACATATGAATGAATACACAGTCATTCTCAGAGAGAACACACAACCGATCAACCGTAAACTCAACTCTGGAGTATAAGCAACACATTGCAACAGCATGTGCAACCCACAGTGGAATCCTTTTACTACTGCTCATTGTCAAAATGTGAAATACTCTTTTATTTATGTACATTGTATGTAAGTTAAAACATGAGCAAATACTCTCCCATCACACACATCCACTTCTACATACAGTATGCACTCGGTGTAGGCAGTGTTCACAGAAAAAGACTTTCCTAATTTACGTTTTTAGACAGAAACAATGACTATCAGCTTAAACAGAGAAAGGCACATACAGGCACTTGTGCAGCAAATCCCCTTATGCAGGAGAACAGAAACCTCAAAATGATTGTAAATCAGGAGATTCAATTGTTAATCTTATTCCTGTCACGGTGCTTCCGGCTGACCTGTGCCTGACAGTTTGCCAGCAGTTATGCAGATTATCAGGACAGTGACGTGCCTTTAGTATTATGTAGTGTAGTTTCTGAACAGAAATCCCACTGAAGTAATTCAGTCTTTTCAAAACAAAGCAAAACAAAGACGCAAAAAATTGGTAGGTATGTAGGAGCTACATAATATATGTTGTCACTTCTTTGCACTATTTTGCCCTTAACACAACACACGTAACACGGACACCACTGCCACAGTGAATATGTATACACCCACACACACCCCTGAGAGATAATGGTCACTGAACTGAGCACATAAATGGCATGCTTAACTACACTTAGGCTCATTTTATCCTTGTTCATGCTTATTAACATTGCCACGTGACGAGTTGCCTCAAACATCACATTAAGCCAGTGATCCAGCAGTATGGCAGCACAGAGCATCATATGTTCAGAGGCTTTCATGGAGCTTTAACCAGTAACAGAGATTATATCACTGTAACAACACTCAATTATTAATTACATTTCTGCCAGCACAGAAAAAAATAGAACATTCAGAGTGTCATAATAGTGCTATATTTTTAACAAATGGGTGAATGCAGAGTTTCACTGAGAACTCCTGTGCTACTTTCTCATGCACAACACAACTAAAGAAAATGGTCTGCATTTACACAGCACCTTTCTACCTTAGTGGTACTCAAAGTGCTTTACAATGTGTTTTCGCGTTCACTCATTCACACACCACACACCTGTCATTGGGAGCAGCTTGGGGTTAAGTGTCACTTCAGCATGCGGAGGAGTCAGGGATTTAAACGGCAACCTTGCGACCAGTGGATGACCACCTGAGTAGCAGCCGCCCCAAGACAAAAAAAAACAAGTGGACTGCTATCTGTTTGATCCCACAGAGAAGAATTTTTCAAACACTGCTTAAACACTGTGGTTGGTCCATTTTGATTCTAACATTCAAAGAATTTTCAAGTGTAATACACTACCGTTCAAAAGTTTGGGGTCACTTAGAAATGTCCTTATTTTTTTCAAGGAAATGCATTTTTTTGATGAAGATAACAATAAATGAATCAGAAATGCAGTCAAAACATTGTTAATGTGGTAATGTGGTTGTTTAAACTGCTATATAAATAAAGTTGGATTGGATTAGATTGGAGTATTCTAGCTGGAAACGGCTGATTTTTAATGGAATATCTACATAAGGGTACAGAGGAACATTTCCAGCAACCATCACTCCTGTGTTCTAATGCTACATTGTGTTAGCTGATGGTGTTGAAATGCTAATTGGTGATTAGAAAACCCTTGTGCAATTATGTTAGCACATGAATAAAAGTGTGAGTTTTCATGGACAACATGAAACTGTCTGGGTGACCCCAAACTTTTAAACAGTAGTGTAGATCGTGTTAAATGCTGACTTTGCACTTTTAAACTTCTAAAATTGATTGATTGGCTGATTGATAAGAAACATTGTTCATTTTGTTATTCATAAGCTTTCATTCAGTGTGCTAAGCAGAACAGAAATGGCATTCATCTGCTGAAACATGAAGTACTAACTGGATGATGAAGAAGGTGTAACTCTTACAGAGCAAAGCTGCAGAGCAGATACTAAAGATTTTACAGAGTAACTTGCTTGTGTCAGATCTTGTGCTCTTATTGAGTTTTGCTCAATTATTCAGTGTCCCTCTATGTACAGCGCTTCATGACTGTGGAGTGTATCAATTATTTACTGGTATGTCATGTAAAAATAGTCAACAACGCAACGTGAGATGTGGTTGCTTTAGAAGTATGGTTAGAATGAGGGAAAGAAGATGGATGGGAGTGACTGAAATGGACAGTACTAACCTGCTAACTTCAACTAGCAGTAGGGATAATATTGATGGACTGCTTTGGATCTAATTAGAGATTAACCATCATTTATCTCTTCAAATCAAGTAGACAATAAATTTTGGCATATTTAAAGGACAATTTCACACATTTTACAGATCATAGTCCTTCAGCTTTAAAAACACACGAGAGACCACTATCAGATTTAGGCTAAATTTGTCCTGTTTCACTTTGTGCATCTGTTTTGAGGACAACATTTCAATGTGAAAATATGAGTTTGTAGCAATGCTGTGTGCTAGAAATTTAAACACAACTAGTTCAATACAGCAAATACATTTTGAGGGAAATGAAATGCTAAACCAGAAAAGCACTCAGAGAACACAGTACTCCACCAAAGCTGCTCAGTCGTCTAATTTCTGATGGATTAAATCTTTAAAAAATTTGTGGTCCTCAGCGGTGAAGTTGTTGTAGGATTGCAATTTGAGTAATGCTGCGAACAGACAGATAAACAGACAAACCACATAACTCCACTGCGTTCCTTGGCGGAGTAATTATATGCTATGGAAATCCACTCTCAACAAATACTGTAGCTCTGCTCTGACAATCAGATGCAGCTTTGTAGCTCGAAATTTCTGAACTCATGGCAAACTGGTCTACCCAGTCACCCGTGAAATCAATTTCATCAGTGCAATCAAATTTTCTGCATTTTTTTTCCCACATTTGGAAACTACTGGGTGTGTACATAACAAACAAAAACAACCCCAATATGAGTGCCAAGAATAGACAAAGGAGTATGCCCATCTTTTATCCTTGTGCTTAGACTTTTCCTCTTCAGTATAACAGTTTCTCATGTTTGGCACGAAGTGCACAGTGCATTACAAAGGCTGTTCACACTGTCCATTTTGATACTGCAGATTTTGTGACTGATGCACCCAGTCTGATTATCTTTTACTGCTAACTTTTGGTGGCACTTGGAATTTCTAAAAACATTTGCTTTGACTGTCTGTGTTTCTTCTTTTTAAAGCATAACTTTGTTGCATCTAAGCTAAGTGTGATGTGGTAATTTTATTCTTACATCCATAATCTTGATGCGAAGCAAGTATCTCTTTTGGCTAAGAGTGTATATCATAAATAACACCTTAGTTCAGTAACAAACAAACTGAAGCTATTTTGACACAGGAATTTAATGGGGATACAGATGTGAGTAACAAAACACATGTTCTTTACAGTTTCTGACCATGGAAGCGCCACTAAAAAGGTAAAACAGTGCAATACAATTTTTCTGGATATCACATGGCATAGAGCAAATACATAAAAGTCTAGCTTGGATGGTAAAACAGGACAAAACACAGAGACATCACTTGTTAAAATGAGTCTATACACTCAACATTTATGACCATTTTTTCCTTGCTTGAAGTCTCAAACTGGGATATTACTCAAATGCACAATATGTGTAAATAATTTCTATTTTATTGACTACCTGGGAGAGAATTTTTTCAAGGTAGAAAATACAACCTAATGACGTGTTTAGTTAGAATAGTAGCTCTGTACAAAAGGAGCAACTTAGTTAAACTAAAGATTTTACACAAGCTTCAAGCTCCTTATTACTCAAGTTGCTGAGTAAAAAGGAACAATCTCAATCATACTACATCAATAGAGGTTATACTATGAGTGGCGCATGGTGAATTACTGCAGCATCAATAAAATGCATCATAATTTATCTTAATTCTACACTATAGAAGTTCTCTAATAAATGCAGTTTTACCTGGTAGGGTTCCTGCCAGGTCTGAATGCAGCCACACTCAGGGGGCAAAAGGTCACAGCTGCCCCCTTTGGCCACCAAACGGCTGGAGGTTCTAGAGGGCATGTTGTCCAAATGCCAAGCAATTCGACCTCCCCTACGCGGAAGTGTAGCGCCACCAGGGACAGATCCATAATTGTACCGCTGGCAAGGGTGATGGTGGTGGTGATTGCTGGAGTGCTGATGATGCCAGCTGGAGGAACACGGCACCTCGCCACAGTCAACCCTTCCATCCAGGTCCGCAAAGCAACTCTGCTGCTTGCTAAGGTAAGCAGTCATGCTGCTGCCTCTGCTTCCTTTACCACTTTGTATTTTGCTTCTTTCTGTTCGTCTTCTGTAGGTTCACTGCAACAGTCATCAGGCACGAGACACGATCCTGCCTGATGTCTGAACCGCTTGCCTTGGCAATGCGAATGATGAAGGAACCGACTAGCTGGCTGCTAAACAGGCTATAGAGGGTTTGTGTGTGACTGTGTGTGTGTGTGCCAAAGCTTCTGGAGTGGTAGAGCGATAAATGAGTAAGCGAGGAAGAGAGAAAGGGAAGGGGGTGAGGGGGAAGAGAGACATGGGGATTGATAGAGCAAGAACTGGATGAGAAGGAACTTGTAAGAGAGGGAGAGACAGGAGAGCTAAATGTGAGAGGAATTGAGGGGAGAGAGAGGGAGAAAGGGGGAGATGAATAATGGAGAATGATGGGAAGGAGAGAGACACATGAGAACAGCCAGAGATGGCGTCAGAGAGAGAGTGTGTTGTCTGTGCATTGGCTGTCGGCCACCTGTCAATAAATGACTCAACTATCACTGCTGCTTGACAGCATCTGCATCTCCGGGCAGAAACAACTGATGGTTAGTGCTACTGGGATTTGGAGGCAAAAGAAGCTTGAACTACAAATCCCTACACTATTACTATGGGAGTGCCTGATAGTTAAGAAACAAAACAAGTTCTTTCTTGACAATTAGAGCATCCTGTTTCTGGTCAATCAAGCTATGAGACACCAAGTAGCACAAATTGCTATTTTTTTAATTAATTAATTAATTTATTTATTTATATCAATGGATAAAATAATAATTTGCATTCAAGCTGAAGAACACAGACAAATACCATCCTACTCTTCAGTTGAATTTATTTCTTCTAAAGATTATAGTTTCTTTTAGCCAACTGTTTTAATGCCCTGCACACCACAGTTTTACCAACTAAATTTGCAGCAGAAGCACACAGATGTTTGCAGTAAACAGCTGTGATAAACCTGCTATTATACACCACCGTTCAAAAGTTTGGGGTCACCCAAACAATTTCATATCTTCCATTTAAACTCACACTTTTATTCATGTGCTAACATAATTGCACAAGGGTTTTCTAATCATTAATTAGCCTTTCAACACCATTAACTAACACAATGTAGCATTAGAACACAGGAGTGATGGTTGCTGGAAATGTTCCTCTGTACCCCTATGGAGATATTCCATTAAAAATCAGTCATTTCCAGCTAGAATAGTCATTTACCACATTAGCAATGTCTAGACTGTATTTCTGATTAATTTAACGTTATCATTAAAAATAACATTATTCATTGAAAAACTTCCTTTCTTTCCAAAATAAGGACATTTCTAAGTGACCCCAAACTGTTGAACTATAGTGTACATGACTTGTCCAGCACCTGCAGACGGACAGACCAAAACTTTCTCAAATTTTAGTGGAGATCAAAAATGTATCTAAAAGGAGAGTTAATGTTGGACAGCGTTCATCAGGTGTATGCAAATATGAATCCAAATTAAAGTAAGTAAAGTTACTAGACATAGGAGGAACTATAGTCATGAACACATTTGCGATATCAACTTTGTAAATACTTAAATGGAAAAAGTGGCATTAAAAATATAGAATTTAAAATAAAAAATTAATCTCTGATTCAAACTGATGATCTCAAACAATACAGCTTGGATAAACTGTATGCCAGGTTGAGACACAACAGTATACACACTGGTCTCAACTAATCATAGTTTTAGTTGTTACTGGAAAGAGGTACCAGCTACCAACTACCAGAAATGGCAATATAAGCAGAAAAAGGGTGTCTGAAACAGTGTGTATGATTCTGGCAGTTCTGTGTTTGGAAAAGACAAAAAAAAAAGAGAAAAGAATCACATAATGTGAATCTGAGTGTGGGTCCCAGCAAGAGAATAGTGTGAGTTGTTAATCCTTTAAGTGTTCTTCTGTTCAACTGTATTTACAGCTGTGAATGCTCAGAGATACCAAGAGAAGATAAATCCAAATCCAAATCCAACTTTATTTCTAAAGCACTTTAAAACAACACTGTCGACCAAAGTGCTGTACACATTAAATAATAGAATAAAAGAATAAATAACCAAATAAAAATACAAATAAAATAATGCGAGTATAAAAATCAGACATAAGACACAGGTTGTACAGTAAAAGTCAGCTCGAAGCTGAGCCATACGCCAAGTTAAAAAAATGTGTTTTTAAAAGAGATTTAAAAATAGGGAGGGAATCAGCCTGTCTGATTTTTAGTGGGAGCTCATTCCACAGTTTAGGAGCAGCCACAAAAAAAGCACGATCACCTCTCAGTTTCTTTTTAGTCATAGGCACCACCAGTAGAGCTTGATCTGCTGACCTCAGTGAGCGAGAAGGGTTGTAGGGAACCAGCAGATCACACGGGTACAGATGGGCCAAACCATGAAGGCATTTAAAAACAAATAAAAGAAGTTTAAAATCAATACGGAGGTGCACGGGGAGCCAGTGGAGGGATTGGAGGATGGGAGTTATGTGGTTATATTTACGTGACCCCGTTAAAAGGCGAGCGGCAGCTTTCTGAACCAGTTGAACTCTCGACAGTGAGGTTTTGCTGAGTCCAGAGTAAAGCACGTTGCAATAATCTAAACAAGTGGTAATAAAAGCATGGATCAAATTTCAAAGTTGTGAAGGAAATTCTCAGGCAACCACAATGTGCTATTGCCTATTGTCTGTTTAGTTTTTGTGCCTAACTGTCATTTATGATCCAGACGTTAAAATTGTGTTGTTTGACCCCAGCATCAGAGAGTCCACTACACTAAAATACAAACAAAATATCAGCAATCTCGAATAAAAGGCTGTAAAACTCCTGAATGAACAAGATGTTATTCTTTATCCCACAAAAGATGCAACATTCCTGTCCTTTCTTTGTATATCTTATGTTTCTTTAGGCATTTATAAATATAGAACCAAACAGGGAGTAACATTGCAAGCAATCCTACAAGACACTGTTTCTTAAAGCAATGCATACTTCTGTAACACAACCTAACATCTACGCAGCACAGTGAGACGAAAGGAAAGCAACTGCAGTTACGCATTAAATTACTGAAAGTATGCTAATTTGATCTGGATCAGGGTCATTGAGCTGTAAGCAAATTATGCTAAAATGTCTGGCTGCTTTAGTGTGAACATCTGTGACGTTAAAAAATATAACATACACCAAGTATATTCTGAATTCTCAACTGCAGGAAGATCACTTACAGCTTTATATGTAGCTACATGGAGATACCTAGCGATGCAGTATTTCCGTCACATGGTCTCTGTTGTTTTATACTTTAGTATGTGGTTGTTATCATGACCCATTCCATCTACCAGAGGCAACATTCACAAAACAGTCAGAGCATGGGTGGGCAGCCTGTCAGTGTGTGTATATAACATTATAACTCTGTGTGCGTGTGTGTGTGTGTGTGTGTGTGTATATATATATATATATATATATACATACACATATATACATATATATACACATATGCACACATATATATATATATATATTAATCATATACTGTTATTTGATGTCCTCTCTGTTGTTGATAAAAAACAATATGCATAATCCAGTGCTACACCATCTAATCAGTTGTGTTCTCTGTGTGTGTACTCAGTCCCAAGCACATGTGTGTTTGGTTTGTGTGACCCTGAGTTTCATTGTCAACCCATTCAGATACCATCTGACCCTTGACACAAACTCCGGATGAGCCAATCAAAATCTCACAAGTCATTTGGTGTGTCTGATCGAACAACTCTCAGCCACTACTTCTAAGAAATGTCATCATCTTTGCACTAAGAGGGATCCGTCATGGTAAAAAAAAGCTGAATTGCTTTAATGGGCCACTTATTCCTTGTGTGCCAACCACATATGGCCTGTTTGCATATGCTTCACTATCTAGCTTAACTTTATAATGCTGGTGCTACCATACAGTTCTATGGTATGACGGCATAATGAACAGAAACATGTATGGAATGTCAGGTGTAATATTCCAAGTGAAAATACCTTGATTAAAGGACACAGTAATCACTAGTTCAGACAATCTCTCTGGTAAAACAGTAAGATACATTTGACCACATTACCAAAAAATGTAAATGCAATGAACTGCATTCATTGCAACTGAATGTGCATCTTAAATCTGACACAGACAGAAACACATGAGCCTTCTTCAACTGTCTGAACTGAAGGTTTACTGAGTTCTTTACAAAGTCTGTAGTGATATGCACTAGCAATGCCTCTAATTTGCCACAGGAGGGCACTTACAGTCCAGTGTCAATCAGCAGACCTGACTATTTCAAAAGTAACTGGGATCTACAGCTCTATTCACATAAAGGTCATACAGTAACGCGTCTCTAAAGAGGGGGAGAAAAGGAAATACAGGATTGCAACAACTTTTTCTTACTGATCGTAATCCAAACTTAAAATAATTGTCAGTGTTCTCTTTTTGGTAATCCACCTGTTTATTCTCAGTGCAGACATGTTCTGCTCAGTCACTGCCTGATGATGCATTTAAGGTTTAGCAAAGATTCAAATAAATCAAGCTATAATTCTTAAAACACTTTAAGCAAGTGGGTCGGTCTACCTGTCCGTCAGAGGAGCAACAGAGGCAGGTAATTGCTCTGCATTGTTAAAAGCTCGTTCTGTATAATCTGTAGGTCAGCTTAACAAACAGGCATTATGCTGCGTTCATCCTATTGGACAGACCGGTTGCGATGTGCACCTGCTAACTCATTACTTCATCCCATGGCCTTGGGGGCTGTATGGGGTGTCCTAATGGATGCTTGAGTAGTCTGGAATCTTCACAGCTCCTGATGTTCTGCTATGCCAAACCTTCTCACCAGAATTTTCACGGTCTGCCGTGTTTGCTTTCTGCTTGTACATTACTGTTCAAAGGTTTGGGGTCACGTAGACAATTTCATGTTTTCCATGAAAACCCACACTTTTATTCATGGGCTAACATAACTGCACAAGGGTTTTCTAATCATCAGTTACCCTTCCAACACCATTAGCTAACACAATGTAGCATTAGAACACAGGAGTGATGGTTGCTGGAAATGGGCCTCTGTACCCCTGTGTAGATATTTCATTAAAAATCAGCCGCAAAAATGCTAATATTTGGTGAAATATCTTTTGGCCCTTTTTACCTCAGCTAGGTGCTTTTGGTAGCCATCCACAAGATTCTGGAAAGCTTCTGGTTTTATCTTTGACTACTGCTCTTGACAAAATTGGTGCAGGTAAACTAAATTTGTCAGCTTTCTAACACAGGCTTCTTTTTCTTCATCATAGTCCACAGGCTTTTGACGCCATTTAAGTCAGGACTTTAGCGAGGCCAGTCTAAAACCATAATTTTTGCCTGATTTAGCCATTTCTTTACCACTTTTTAAGATTCTGATTCTTTTGATGTGTATTTGGGGTCATTATCTTGTTGAAACAGCGAACTGTGTCCAAGACCCAACCTTCTTGCTGAAAATTTTAGGTTTTCCTGAAAAACGTCTGTCTTCATTATTCCATTTACTTTGTGTTCAGCACTAGGTCATGACTCATTGTCTCTCAGCAGCAGTAGTTAGTTTGCATTTTCTTCCTGAGTGTGGCAGTGACATAATTGTGCCATGTACTATATAATTACAAACAATAGTTTGCACAGAGGATTTTGGGATCTGTAGCAGTTTTGAAATGGATCCAAGAGACTTTCTTGAGTTGTTCAAGTCAGTCATTTGATTTTACAGATTTTGCTGAGCTCCTTGCACATTCCCTCTATAGTGTTTGTGGCTGAGTCTTGTGAGTGTATCAAATGGGCCCTTTTTGAATTCAATAAATTAGCTGTAGTCAATCGTAATCACTCATGAGAAGTTAAGAGGTCATGCCACTAAGAAAAGTTTATGAACACAACTTTCTACATCAAAAAAAACCCCCACATAATTCAAGTTGCTATACGTATATTTTTCGATCAGCATATGTCATCATATTTTGAGATCTATTGTAAATTTATAAAGGAACCAAAATGCATGATTGATTTTTTGTGACAAAGATGCATGTGTTTCAATGATTTAATCACAGAAGATTTAGAGTTACAAGAGTCATTTCTAATCTCAAAATTGCTAAGATATATGTAAACTTTCATTCAAAACTGCAGGAGCTAGTTATAGAATAGACTTCAGCTCAGTGTCAATGTGATTATTCCTGTGGCATGCCGAGCAGACTAAACACAGGATTTTAATCAAATTTAAATCTATCAAATGTGTTTGGTTGATGCAGATGGAAAGCATGTACAAATCAAAGGATTTCCAAAATCCAGCAGCAACTACACATGAATCTCTTCTGATGATGATCTCCCCGTACACTCTTCACAAAACCAACATTAGTTGTGAACACCATTTGCTTCCTGGTACATGTACTGGGTACCGTCCATGTGGTTGCAAATTTTGGGTTGTACATAGATGGGAAGCTTAACACTGGCTTTCAGGCCAAGTCATACTTTCTGTTTTTCTGAGGATCTGCATGATATCCCTTTGCGGTAGCAGCCACATGCAGCAAAAATGTTTCCACATGACAACACTACCAGAAGCAACAGTGCACGTTAGGAACATGTAGATACAATCTATTGCAAATGTAGGAACAGGGTCCTCCAACTACACTACTGTAGACTACAAAAATTCCATTGCAGTTTTTGGTGTGCACATCTGCAAGGGAATACAATCAAGAATTGGATTAAGTCAGGACCGAGACCATTACTGTAGAGTCCCACGTGGGACCAGTATTTACAGACGTATGTTTAATTTTCACTCATTGTTAACTTTCATTTTTCACCTGTTGTTTGGTTAGATTTAGGCACCCAAACTACTCTGTTTGGTTTGGGGTAAAATACAACCTCCACAACATGTTTGACCCCCTTTTCCTTTACTGGATTACACAGGTGACAAGTCCTGTTCCATCTCTTCTATCATTGGTTGGCAGAAAAGTAGTAATAGTAAAGCAATTGCTATGAGACAGGCAAGCACTTGCTCTAAAAAAACTATTCAAGCCATCAGTAATGCCTCTATAAGAAGCAATTACCATGGAAAATTACACCCAGATAAAATGACCAAGGATGTAAATGGGCTCTTTCAGTGGAAGCACAACAACCAGCAGTGCTCTTGCTGTTTGGTGCTTTCCTGACCTTGAAATGGGCTTTCCCTAGCAGACAGATTCATGCAAATCAAGTAATGAAAAGTGAGTTGTTGGTATTTTGGTGAAAATTGGTCTCACACTTTTCTCTGAGAATAGACGTGCCAGAAGCAGCATCTTATGCTTTTATCAACATCAGCAAACTAAATGCTTGCAGCAAATGTGTAGTATTGGCAGAATATTGCTTAAAACATATAGTCTTTGTTCTTTAGGCAAACACTCTCCTATTTGTATTGGTATTAAAAACATAACCTTTAATGTGACTAACACAGGCAAATCCCTCTGGATTTATCTAAAATAATTTTACTGGTTCTCCTACAATTTTAGCAAACAACACATATGTTGATAAATGTGCAACTTTTGATTTGACAATTGCAGCCCCTAACTGCAGTGCCATTATGCACAGTCCATTGTCATTACTATAATGCTTAATACAAAGCTAAATTAACTGAAAACAACACCAGGTTTACATCAGATGACTTTGTTATAACTCTGCATTTTGCTTTTTGTGCAGGAGACATTAGATTACTAGAGGTAATTAATCCCGTGGATCATATATTCTAGCCCAGAGGAATAAAGTTGATTCATCATACAATGAAGTTATGGGAAAGGGTAGTGGAAGCTAGACTAAGGACAGAAGTGAGCATTTGTGAGCAGCAGTGTGGTTTCATGCAAAGAAAAATTACTACAGATGCAGTATTTGCTTTGAGAATGTTGATAGAGAAGTACTGAGAAGGTCAGAGGGAACTGCATTGTGTCGTTGTAGATCTAGTGAAAGCATATGACAGTGTGCCGAGAGAGGAACTGTGGTGTTGCATGAGGAAGTCTGGAGTGGCAGAGAAGTATGTTAGAGTGCTGCAGAACATGTATGAGGGCTGTAAGATAGTGGTGAGGTGTGCTGTAGGTGTGCCAGAGGAATTCAAGGTGGAGGTGGGACTGCATCAAGGTTCAGCTCTGAGCCCCTTCTTGTTCACTATGGTGATGGACAGGCTGATAGATGAGGTTAAACAGGAACCTCCATGGACTATGATGTTTACAGATGGCATTGTGATCTGTAGTGAGAGCAGGGAGCAGGTGGAGGAAAATCTAGAGAGGTCTAGGTATGCCCTGGAAAGGAGAGGAATGAACGTTAGCTGCAAGACAGAATTCACATGTAGGAATGAGAGTGACCCAAGTGGAAGGGTGAGGTTGCAGGAAGTAGAGATAAAGAAAGCGAAGGATTTTAAGTACTTTGGGTCAACAGTCCAGAGCAATGGAGAGTGTGGAAAAGAGGTGAAGAAGCATGTGCAAGCAGGTTGGAACAGGCGGAGAAAAGTGTCAAGTGCGATAAAAGAGTGCCAGCAAGAGTGAGGTAGCAGAAATTAAAATGTTGAGGTTCTCTTTGGGAGTGACCAGGATGGATAGGATCAGGAATGAGGACATCAGGGGGACACAGTGCATGTTGGATGTTTTGAAGATAAAGCTAGAAAGGCCAGACTAAGATGGTTTGGACATGTACAGAGGAAGGACAGAGAATATATCTTTAGAAGGATGCTGAGTTTTAAACTGCCAAGCAGGAGGCCTAGAGGAAGACCAAAGAGGTGGTTGATGGATGTACTGAAAGAGGACATGAAGTTAGTTGGTGTGAGAGACGAGGATGCAGAGGAAAGGGTTAGATGGAAGCAGATGATTCACTATGGCGAACCCTGAAGGGATAAGCCAAAAGGAAAAGAAGATCATATACTCCAGCCCAATAATATGAATGATATATGTATATGAGAAGATGGATATTTGAAATAGTAGATTGGTTGCCACTGAAGTAGTAGCAGATAGATGCATCACTAACCAGGCTAATCTTTATTTATCAAGTTATCTCTGCACTGATTATGTGGTAGAAACACACACCATCAGATTTAATGTGTTGCATGTTAATGTCACGCCCCTTACACTATTCCAGGCAATAGTCTGGTTTCCTGAAGAAACCTCTTTGTTCTGCTGTGGTCATGCTTCATTATGATTATGTCAATTATTTTCAAGCAATGAGATCCTGAGTGAGTGATGTGACAGAATAAAGGCACATTTACCAATCTTTGATCTCCACTACGATGTCTGATTTGTGTTCCACTTCACATAGTTTGTGCTGCTGCAACTACATGAACCTAAATAGCCTGTGTACTTAAAGATCCACACACAGTCAACATGCACTGCACGTGTGGTTGTACTTGCAGGGTTAAAATAGGGCCCTTAATGTCTCATTAACAGCTAGACATTGTATTATCTCCTCACACTCAAAATTGTGTCAACAATCAGAATAACCAGTGGACTCAACTTACAATCCTTACAGTCCAACAATCAAAGCACGTAAAACATTTTCAAATATCACATTTTGCCATCAACTGCACACTGCCCACTATGCTTCCAATAAAAGCAGTATAAGGAAGTGCAGTGCGTTCTACTATTAACAACACCTTCTATGGTTTGTAGCTTAGCTTTGTAATGATACATTTTTTGGTATGATCACCGCCTGGACCTTTAGTTTTCTTAATGCTTTGACTCACAAAATCTTGAACTTTTTTCCTTAATCAGCTGCCGTGCTGGTCTGGCCTGAAATCTGGGAGCAACACCAACACCATAGGCTTCAGCCCCATCACGCAACGTATTTAGGATAAGATGGTATAGCTAATGGTGTGGTATCATCTATTTCCTTCTCCTTCTTTCTTAAAGAGCCCCTAGGATAAAAATTAAGTTTTTAAATTGTTAATATGTCGATATTGTGTTTTATATGCTCTCTATGAACATTTAGGGTTGAATTACTCTAGGATTACAATTTGTCATTGTGTGGAGTAGCTTTAAAGTGTCTATACAGGGTCAAAGGTGAGCTGAATTAGTGAGGACAGGGAAATTCCATATTCTCCGTTCCATGTATGCTAAAGGAGAAAAGGTGCTACGTCTGATTCTAAGGGATGAGGTGATTGAAATAAACTTAGAAATATGCCATTTTGATGAACACAAATGGCTTTATAGGGGCTCAATCAATGACCAGAGTGGAACTTTAAGCCTACCAGCATAAAGTGGAAGATGTAAAACACATTAAATTACATGCATTTTAGTGTGCTTTTAATGATACAATCCAGAGAGCAAAGGAAATAAATCCATAAAAGCCTTAAAAAATGGGTGGTAATATGACAGATCTCAGTAAGCTATTCCATTTGTGCCTAATAGAAATTGTCTTCGACTTATTGAATTCCATAAATTTGAGGGGCCTGCTGGATGGATAGTATTTACAATTATGCATCATATAAGAAATGGAACAGGTTGTAAAATCAGAAGAGCAGTGAGTGATTTTGTATCTGTTTCATATGGAGTTGGTCTTTCTGCTTTAGGTTTACAATAAAGTGTCATTAAGGAGTTCATTTTGTTTAGTCAAGATTGAAATAGCTTTGTCCTACAAGCTTGCTGTTAGGACAAAGCTGTGAATCAGTGTGGTGATATCGCACTGCTGCACTTTTGCTCATTTTATGTGACTTCATTTTGTGCTTTGTACTTTTGTTTTCATTGATGCTAGTTTCTTGGCCAGATTGCCCTTGACTAAGAATCTTAATCTTGGTCAACTTTAACCACTGTTACATAGAAATTCAAGAGGCAAAACCTGGGTGCTTGTAACTTACACATACAGCACGCTAACAAGACTAAAAAGCAATATTAATTATCTAAAGAGAAAGGCAAAAATGTAAAAACATATCATCAAGACCTTAAGTCACATTCATGTTAATCAGTCTTAAAGCTTCTGGCACATGCAAGTTTTCTAACCTGTGATTCATCCTCAGTGCCATAGTGTGTCATCTGCAGTTTCTCCGTCATGTTCTGTTTCCGCTTGCAGAGAGCAACTAGTGAGGGCCAACTCATTGGTCTCAAATTGAGATTAAGCCCCATACTTAAGCTCCCTAGGTATGGTGCCCAGCCCCGCAGCATGTCCATGGACAGTCTCTTCTTGAGGGTCCCCCAGCTGTCATTGCCTGAAGTGGACAGGAGGTTTGGGACACTTCCTCCAGTGGTGCTATGTCCCAGAGATGAGTTGTTTATTAGGCTGCCCCACCGTCGCTTTCCCATAAAGCTCATCTTGAACTTGATATTGGATATTCAAATGTATCCTGACTAAAAGAGGTCACCAAGCAAGTCAGACAGGTTCCATAAAAAACTAGGCATCACACTTCAGCAGTGGTATTCCAACAAAACAAAAATGTTCAGCAATTTCCCACAGCATCTGCAAAATTAAAATAATCCATGGATCAGCTGTACTCATAGAAACCAGAATATGCTATTGTAAAAATCAATTTCTTATCCATGAGCTGAAGTTTGGATGAATTAGAGGCTCTGCAACAGATACATCTGCCCTCTTTACAGCTGTGTTTTGGTGCAACACAGCACATTCTTCACAGAGGAGGACAATGGATGCAGTGGGACTATTGAGGACAGATTGGTAATTTTGCGCTGAGGGGGGTGAAAGCCAGGGGAAACACTGGCGACAGATACTCAATATATCTGACTGGATGAGAGCTGCAGTGGCTGGGGTCACAGATGTGGATCCGATTGGACCAGGCAGAAAGGAGTGCTGGGTGCTGGCGCCCACTGATATAAATCACGTGGAGGTATAATTAATGCCTCGGGGAAATGAGCTCTGTCAGGCAGCCAAAACTAGATTAGAGGCAGATCAATGGTGCATGTCAGGAAAAGAGGTGGAGCAACAGTGGTTCATGCCACACTTAAACACAAAAACACCATAATGAGCTAAACATTAATGGAAACAGTAATATATTTGCTGCAGAAGGAGGTAAACCAAATCTGGTGGTGAGCATTGACTTGAGGCTAATTGAAAATTCTCAGAGCACCATAAACCTCTTGTGTGATTTGACCAAACAGAGAGAAGAGGTTTAGACAAATACAGAGAGATGAGTGCCTTCCTCATGTTATCCGTTTCTTTCATTTGCTCGTTTATCAATGACCTCTTCTCTCTTTAACAGTCCACAACCATCTCCTACCCACTCACTGCCCACTCGCATCCTCCTCATTTTCTGATTTCTGCGTGGTGTATCAGCTACAGAGGAATGTGTGGATGTTGGAACAACTAAGGCCTCAAGCCCAGGCTGCCCTGAAGCAGCGATGCTCTCTGCTTCAGTGCTGGATGAATGTGGGATTAGATTTGCATGGTGTGACACTGATAACAACTTACAGGTACACACAAACCAACACAGAGGGTAAGCAGAATGTTGGAACTGAGCTCGGCTCACAGCAGACATGTTGACAGGCTGTAGCAACCAGTAATGTAGTAACAGCCAATAACGTAATGCCTGCCAGTAACGTCATAAATTTGTCCATTTAAAAGAACTTGGCAATAATGTGATAAGTTATTACGTTTTTTAGTGGCTATTATGTGAATGGCCTTAAAAAATCTTTTTAAAATTTCTTTCAAAATATAATAACTGCAGCCGATAATGTAATAATACATAAACAGGACTGCATTTCTTGGTAATAAAAGTTTTTTTGCTGTTTTTGTGCAGTTTGCTCATCAAAAATAGGTACAGTGGATGGCATAGTGTCTTATTCATGAAGGATACGTCCCATGTAGCTCTCATTCTGCTTAATTATGGTTGTAAGAGCTAATTTGAGAATTATTTGTTGTACAAAGTCTTTCTTAGAATATTGTTTATTTGCTTAGATATATAAATTCATAATTCCATGTCAACATCTCTGTTGGATGTTGTATTGTCAAATGAATTTATTGCATTTTTTTCTCGGAAAACTTTTCATACATTTCTCAAGGTAAAACAATTCAGTTGTCATTTAAAACTGTCTTTAAGTACCTGGACTGGCACTATAATGACTCCAAAAAACAAAGGAGTATTCTGTACATAATGAACTAAAGGGAAAATATCAACATAAAATTGATATTACTTCTTTCAGTAAATGTCCTTAAGTTTGTATTGCCCAAAAGTTACATTAGTGAGAAGAATCCAGGCTTTCATCCATCGGCTGTTCTTGCCAAATAACTGCTCTATATGTAAACTTAGACCACAGTTGCGTCCAGCAGGCTTGTACAGCTTCATATTACTAATGGAACAGTCATCTCCTGTCTAATTCTAGGCTCTCTGTAAGTGTTTCTCTTATATATACTTATATACACTACCGTTCAAAAGTTTGGGGTCACCCAGGCAACTTCATGTTTAGGCCTCTGTACCCCTATGTAGATATTCCATTAAAAATCAGCCATTTCCAGCTATCCATTCATCTATTATCTATATACCGCACAATCCTCATTCGGGTCAGCGGGGCTGGAGTCTATACAAGCTGACTTAGGGTGAAGGCAGGGGACACTCTGGACAGGTTGCCCGTCTGTCACAGAGCTACATATAGAAGTAAACAATCATACACATATTCACACCTACGGGCAATTTAGAATAATCAATTAACCTCAGAATGTTTTTGGACTGTGGGAGGAAGCCGGAGTATCAGAGAAAACCCGTTTTCAGCTTGAATAGTCATTTACCACATTAACAATGTCTAGACTGTATTTCTCATTCATTTAATGTCAATTTCATTGAAAAAAAAACTGCTTTTCTTTCAAAAATAAGGACATTTCTAAGTGACTCCAAACTTTTGAATGGTAGTGTATGAGAGAAGAAATGCAGTCTCATTTATATATCATTACATTATCAGCTGCAGTTGTTAAATTTTCAAAGGATTTTCTTAATGCTAGGTCATTAACGTAATAACCAACCAATAATGTAATAACTCTTTACATTTCTGGCAAAATGTTATTACTTCATTGGCTCAAAGATGTGTTAAATTATTACGTTATTGGCTTTATTATTTGAAATGGCTAAGATTATTACCTTATTGCCAGGTATTACATTATTAGCCATCATTACGTTATTGGTTGCTACACAGGCTTGAAAATCATAATAAAGAATCAAACAAAAAAAACAACATGACATACTGCTATATTTCTATGTCACGTGGCTCTCTATTTGCTAGCCAGAAGCCTTCTTAAAAATCCACTCCACTACCATGCTACTAGAGTGTGCATCCATTACTAGGAGCTGGTTGCTACACTGCAATGGCTGCTCTGCCTCTGGGACATCATGAGGATAACAACCACGGGGAATTGAAACAGAAAGAGAGAGAAAGGAGAGAGAGAAGGAGGTTGAAGTGGAAGTAAAGTGGATGAGAGCAGTGAAAGAGCAGTAAAAAGATGCAGAAAAAAAGAGAGTGGTGTATAATAAACACAACAGATGCTTTTACCCTCTAAAATGTCAAAAATCAATTGCGCGCGCCCTAAATCCGGTATTTATTTGAAATAGACCAAAAACAAGGTAATGGGTAGCATTTGTGAAGCCAACAATCAGCTTATAGTTCAGAGAAAAATAACTAAAAATGCAATTATTAAAATTAAGTATATTTTTTTTACAATTTATTATTTATATTACCATTCAAATTTTTGGGGTCACTTAGAAATGTCCTTATTTTTTTATTTTTTTTTTCACTTAGGAAAACATTAAATGAATCAGAAATACAGTCTAGACATTGTTAATGTGGTAAATGACTATTCTAGCTGGAAACGGCTGATTTTTAATGGAATATCTACATAGAGGTACAGAGGAACATTTCCAGAAACCATCACTCCTGTGTTCTAATGCTACATTGTGTTAGCTAATGGTGTTGAAAGGCTAATTGATGATTATAAAACCCTTATGCAATGATGTTAGCACATGAATAAAAGTGTGAGTTTTCATGGAAAACATGAAATTGCCTGGGTGATCTCAAACTTTTGAATGGTAGTGTAAGTACTTAGCAGTCCTTCACCTGCAAAAAGAGTGCTTTGTTTACGGTTTCACAGCGTTCAGTTTCCTGACACAAAACAATCTGTTCAGCTGGACACAGTGAGACTTGCATGATTCATGCTGACGAGTTGGTGTTCTGGGAAACTGATGTCATCAGGGGGTAAGGACAGTGAAGGCTCCTCAAACGTGACCCATACCATTCACAGGCAGACATAGCAGCTTCACATCTTGCTCACAGCCACAGCAGTTGAAGTCAAGCTACAAGTATCTTCAATTTACGTTCCTATGTTAGCAATCTCAGCAACTTATTTAAACAAAGACTCAGCAGATTACAGAATTGCCACCTAAAAGAATAAGCATATTGTGTGAGTGTTTGCATATATGTAGTGTAAATTTTTTGGGGTACGATATACTAAAAAGTAAAGAATGAGATAATTATGGCAAATGCTATTAGACTGAAGAATAGAAATAAAACGTGTGTATGAACTACATCATCAAGAAGGTTCTAGTAATCACTGATGTTTTGATGATGCTGTGTGTGTCTGTGGAGGACACACATGCAGCTGGAAGATCAAAAAGTAAAACATGAATTTTTGGTGTAAAGACAGATCACATGCTTTGCAGAAAATTATAATGAGTACTTAAAACATAATGGTATAAAGTTAAGGCAATAGAACTTGTAAAAGAGGTTTATCATAAACATAACAATACATAAAGGTATAATATGCATGAAATCTGTCTTAAAATAATAGGGGTGTAATGTGCAGAGGGGCGCTGAGGCAAAGTCTGAACATATCCAGGCATGTTCTTTGTAAAACATGACCTACTGAGAACCTGATGTCCTCTATAGGGTGTGATCTAATGGGGAAACATGATAACCTGATGTCTGATCAATAGATTTAGAAAAGTATAATAGTGTCAAAACTGTCACTCCAATAATATGTCCTATAGGCGTGGAGAAAATGACCAACTCTCACAGCATAAAAGACGATGCACAGCTCAGTATCTCTGATTATTCTTCTGGTGTTATCACTGTGAAGAACTGCTCCTGGATTTTCTGTCGACAATAAATCCTGCTGCCTCTGAATGCCGATTTCTCCTGGTGATTTCGAAGATGTTTAAAGAAGCTTTTTAAACATTTGAACAGGGTCAAGTCTTAGACTCTGACCCATGATTTGGGACCTGTTTCCATTTCACATTCAACAGCTCTTTACTCTCCTTTCTACTTAACTAGCTAATGATACAGGATATGCCCGCTGTAAATTAGGAGATTTTCACAAGTCAGTTTTGCTGTTTAGACTTTCAAACACTTCCTTCAGTAAAAACAAACAAACAAACAAACAAAAAAAACAAAAAACAAAAAACAATGAAATAATTATTTTGGTAAATGTTGCAAGAGTGACATCTTTCAACTGCAGCACTCTACAAAACCCTCCCATCATAATTATGTACTGCTTCCTTGGCTTATTTATATGGGTTCAATTTGTAATTATGTTATCTCTGACAGCAGACAGCCGTTCAGCAGCTGCGGGGGCTGCTGTGATCCTGGCTGCGTCCTTTGAAATAAAGCTGAGTTTGCTATGGACAGCTGTAGAGACAGATTCATTTGTGGTGTTTGGAGAGCAAGCTACCGTTTGAAAAAGAGAGCAAGGTAATCTGGAACGGAGATACTATGAGAGCAAGTGACTTGTTTGCTTCACTATAAAGATTTTTTAGAGGATTTTGTGAGATATTTGCTTCATTAGACAGGTGATAGTATTGAATCAGACAGGAAACAAGGGAAAAGAGAGGCAGCATGAGAGAAAAATTACCATTACGAATAGAAATATGTGTATGATGATGATTTCTAGTCACATTATTAAAACGCAAAAATGAAAAAAGCTAGGAAAAAAGAACGTTTGAAAATATTTTAAAAATCCCAAATAAGTCTTGAGTTCCCTCTAAAATGACATATTTCTCTTGTCCCACCCCGCTGATGACCAAACTGAATCTCTAATAAAACAGTTAAAATGAAATTTAAATCTAACTATTTTTTGTATTATTTTTTTCATCAATGTCTCTTGTAATTGTGGGAACATTTTTTTCAATCATCACAATATTTTAAATGATAATTATTAAGCATGGAACGTGTGTCCCACAACATGTTAGCATAACCTTTTTAGCTGGTAGAAGAAGAAAACAGTGAATCACACAATACGCTAGAATTAACATCATCAAACTGTTTTCTAAAAGAATGGGTAGAGCAAAGCTATTTCCTCTCTTCTATTTTTCATATTTTCATAACATTGTCAGTCTTATCTGAATGTCTCACTCTACCTCATGCAACCCTGTTATGCATGTTATCAGGAAAAGACAAATTCTTCTTACTTTTTTCTTTACTTTTTTCCATCCGTAACTTTGTCCTCTTGGTCAGCAGTAACAACTAGCTAAATATCTAGCTTCTACTCCTTAGAAAAAGCTAACATTAGCATGGATTAGCAGCCCTGTTACTGTGATTAGAGCAGGGTTAGCAAACAACAAATAAAACATCGAATAAAAATTGTACCATTGATGTGTAAGCTGAGCCAATCAAGCCTTTGATTGTTTACGACCTATTATTGATAAATATGTAGCGGAAAATTGTAAAAGAGGAGGTTAAGTTTTCAAAAAATTTTTGGCCTAAATGTCCTCCAGTTCTGAAACTGATCATGTGAGACAAAACCTATCCTTTGCTTCATGACTCATTTCCTACCTCACTACCCCAACTTCACTCATCTCACTGACCACAGTATAACCTACTATTTCTGATACAGTTTTAGATATAGTCTGTCAATTCTCGTTCTCACTCTGTTGCCCTGTTGGTGCAAAAATACTATCATGACATCATAAATGTACAAGAAATTGCCATGAAGAGGCTTTCAAGTGAGCCTCTCTCCAAGACTGCAAACTGTTAATATACACAGTAATACTGAAAGTAACAAAGTGCAACTTATTCTAGTTACTATAGAGTATTGAAAACCCACTCTTTAAATCTTTTTTGAGTCAAAATGTGGGAGCTGCTTTTGCTGAAGATGCTTTACAAAAATAATAGTCTGCTGTGGAAATAAGGATCTTTAAATCATTCATAGAAACAGGAAATTAAACAGGCTTTTTCTGTGAAGAGTTGGAAAATGGGTTAATTCAGATGTGGCAAGGATAGGGCAGGTCCAATAATTGAAAAGAGTTCTTATCCAGAATGACTTCAAAGCAACACTATACAGACTTGTTCTGCTACAGGTTATTGGAAATAAGTAGTGTGGAAAAAAAATCTCCTGGGATAGGAAAAGAAACACGGCAAAGAGAAAAAAAACAACATTAATTTATGTTGATGCTAAAAAGTAGCACCAGCCTGCTTTTTACTTTTTTCCGCTACATGCAATCATTTGAATATCAGTCCTTCTCCGACATACTGGATTAAGATTTCTGTCCTTTTCAAAGGAAGGAACACTCAAACACGCCCAACTGTTGAAACAAGACTGCAAAGGCAACAAACCATTTGCATAACTTGAACATTTAAAAAGGTCAGACTGAATGCATAAATTCTTAAAAAACTTGAAAAGTAATGTAGTCAATTCAGAAAATATACGCAATGTGAAGTCCTGGAGCCGGCCAATGAAAAGGAAAGGTTTTACACATTACTGTACAGGACTTTGAGAAGGCCAGTCTAAAATCTTAATTCAAGCTTGACTTAGCCATTTATTTAACAATTTTGATGGGCATTTGGGATCATTATTTGGTTGGACCACCAAACTGCATCCAAGACCCAACCTACTGGCTGAAAATTTTAGGTTTTCCTGAAGAATGTGGTGGTAATCCTTCTTCTTCATTATTCTGTTTACTTTGTCTAAGGCACTAGTTCCACTGGCAGTAGAACAGCTTCAGAGTATAATACTACTACCACCATGTCTGATGGTAGGGATAGTGTTTGAGGGGTTCTCACCTTCTCTCATCCAAACATATTTCGGGGCAATGTGGCCAAATAACTTAAATTTTGTTTTTAGAAGGCCACAGAACTCTGCTCTAGAAGGTCTTTTCTTTATCCATGTGACTAACAGCACAGTTCAGTCAAGCCTTAAGGTTCTGCCTCTAGATCCAGACCTTTCTTCTTGAATGGCAGCCTCTCAGCACATGGTGTGGACACTGACATCTGAATAGCTTCTAATGAATTGGAGACCTGCTTTTTGGTGATTCTTGGTTGTCTCTTGACCATCCTGACCGAATGTCTGCCAGCAGATGGTGATAGCTTGTATTTTCTTCTTGAGTGTGGCAGTGCCAGAACTGTATTATGCACTTCATCCACACAAACAATTGTTTGCACGTATGATTATGGGATCTGTAGCTGCTTTAAAATGGCTCCAAGTGACTTTCCTGACTTGTTTAAATCAGTGAATTGCTTTTTAGATGTTCACTGAGCTCCTCAGACTATCCCATTGTAGCGTTTGTGGCTGAGTCAAATGAGTGCATCAAATTGACCCTTTTGAACTTGGCTCAGACGAGTTCACAGCTTTAGTCAACTGTAATTACTTACGAGAAATTTAAGAAGGCACGACAACAACAAAATTTGATCAACACAGCTTTCCACATCACCAAAACTGATCATTCAAGTTGCTGTATGTGTGTTTTGTCATATTTTCAGGTGAGCTATGATAAATATATGAAAAAACTAAAATGTATGATGCTTTCTTGTGAAAAAGACACGCGCTTCAATGATTCCATCAGAGAAAATTAAGAGTTACATGAGTCACTGGAAACTCAAGGTTGCCATGATATACAGGTCCAGCTCAAGAAATCAGAATAATGTGCACTATTTATTTTTTTGTAATTTACTTTATAAAGTTCAACTTTCATATATTTATTTCCTTCAACTCATGAAAATCTGAAATAAAATATCTCAAACTACTAAAATATTTCCTCGGATCTATAAAAAAAAGGAATTACAATAAAGAAACGTCCAACTTCTGAAAATTATGCAATTTATGCACTAAACACTTGGTTGGGGCACCTTTACATTTACATGTCATGGAGGGGAACAGCCTGTGGTACTGCTGAGAGGTTATTGAAGTCCAAGTTGCTTTGATAGCAGCCTTCTGTCCGTCTCTATTTATGGGTCGGGTGTTTCTTGTCTTCCTCTTAACAATATCCTGTACTAGGTTCAATGGGGTTCAGATCAGTTAAATTGGCTGGCCAATCAAGCATAGTTATACCAAGGTCAGAAAACCCTCTGAGAGTAGTTTTGGCACCGTGGGCCGGTGCTAAGTCCTGCTGGAAAAATAAAAATTGAAACTGGCATTTCAATAAAGCTTGTCAGCAGATGGAAGCATGAAGTGCTCTGAATATTGGTAGATGGCTGAGTTGACTTTGGACTTGATAAAACACAGTGGTTTAACGCCAGCATATGACATGGCACTTCAAATCATCACAGACTGCAGAAATTTTACTCTAGACTTCAATGATATTGGATTCTGAGCCTCTCCACTCTGTAGGATTGTAGGACATTGATTTTCAAAGAGAACTTTGAACCACTGAGCTACAGTCCAGGTCTTTTTCTCCTCAGTCCAGTTAAGATGCTTCTGATGTCTCTGATTCAGGAGTAGCTAGATATCAAGCCTGCAACAGTTGTAGCTCCTTTTCTGAAGGTATCTATGCTTGGTGACTGTTGATAGACTGTTATCAGCCTCAGCCCCTCTGAAGCTCTCGTCTTGACAATGCTTTCAACACTGCAGTCATCCCTGTTGCTTGTACACTCTTTCCTACCTCACTTCTACACGATTTGATACAGCACTTTAACAACAGCCAGCATTTTTAGCAATGACCTTCTGTGGTCCGCTCTCCTTGTGGAGGGTGTCAATGATCATCTTCTGGACTACTGTCAGCAGTTTTCCCCATGATTGTGGTTGTAGTGAAACAAGACAGATAGATAATAATTTATGCAAACTTGAAATGATTCTAATAGTTTCTTATAGTTTAATAGTATTTGAATAATTTGAGATACTGGATATAAGCCACACACGCAAACACACACAAACGCACTTGTTGCTGAGATTAAAAGGCATGCTGCATTTTGTTCATATGAACTGGGCCTTGGCAGTTACACTGCAGGGGGCCACAAATTACATACATAGCTAGTGTATAATCAGTAGAATTGGTGCTGCAATTACTGGTGAGGCAGTCCACAGTGGTAGTTGTAAGCATCACATGTGCTGACAGGAAAGCAGAAGGATCAAAGAAAAAAGAAAGAAACCCAGTGCCTCCAGATGGTGTAAAGGTCAAAAAGCAGGCTTGTGGACAGAACTATTTGTGATTTCACTGAAAAATTGACAACTGGCTTTGGCTTTCTCCACTTACACTCAACACCTGCTGACGGGGAGAATCTAGGTTTCTGAGCAAGGATAGAAATGCTCTTCATGATAATTAAAGACTGTTGTTGTGCAGCCAAACCTCCAGCTACCAACTGTAGATGAAGGCACTTAGTTGTTGGACAGCTCATGCAGAAATGAGTTAAAACTGTGCTTGTGTATAGAAAACATTCAGTGAAATAAAATCATCAGCAGTTTTTCGGCAGGAGTACATGGTATATGTGCTGAACGTAGGAAAAGTAAAGGATTAGCTACTCCAGAAAGCAGCTAGCTATGACGTGATCAATTGTGCACTGAAACATTCTTTAACCTGGTTAAACCTGACGTTTTCACTAAATTTACTTCTCTCGACTCTTCCTGGTGAGATCAGAACACGTCCTGTTCATACCTGAAATGTCAACAGATGAGAGCTGTGGAGGCCAGTTTATATAGGGGTCCAAGTGCAATCCAGTTGAGCTTTGGCAATAAAATCTGTCTAAAAATCAGAGATGACTTTACTCTGTGCAATCTCTCACTTGGTAAAGGTAAATTTCAGGTTTTGGCAAGCATTTGGATTGTGCAGTAAAGCTGCCATGCTATTTTTTCTTTGGTCAATTATGCATTTTAATCACAGTGCTCGTTTCCCTGTACGTAAATGTTCCACCTGAACAAATATGCAACCATCACAATTTTGCGTAAACGCTTAGCCCCGCCCATGCTGACTGTGATTGGTTTAAAGAAATACAAAAAGCCAGAGCATTTTTGCCCCCTATAGCAGAATGACAGCTTGGTCCAGCCAGTCCATTAAATTCTACAGAATGGGTTGGCAACATATGAAGTTTATTGCCACTAAACATTGACAGCAAATTTCCTCACAATGAAGCGAAGTTCTGATAAAGCGTACTCATTTTCTGTTCCTATGGAGTCGCATCGGTATTTATAGACTAGGCTAGGAATAGGCATCTCACTCTTTTAAAGGTGAGTGTAAACAGCATCATTGTGGGGGGAAAAAGTGAGCATCCACAGACAATAGAGAAAGTTCTGTCAGTGCAATTTGCAGTTCAGCTCATCTTTCATATAACTTCAGTGGGAGACTTTGTTCGTCAAGAAGAGTGTCTACAGTGTCAAAACTTGGAGATTACATACAAGATGTCAGTAAAGAAAACCTGGAATCAGGGGCAGAATGGCTAAGATAGACATATCTGTAATTGCTTAGCAAGTTGAGAAACAGTGAATGTCTGAGCTCCCCTGGGCATAGGCAGGGTCAAAATACAAGATCTGGCTCTCTAGGCAGCAAGGTCTCAGTCCCTTGTTGCTCATTCTCCCATCTCAAATGAGGCAGAAAGGATGCAATTGAGCCAAGTCAACTAATTTACTGCCAAAATCAGATAGCTAACACAGACATCAACAACACTATAATTATTAGGGAAATAAAATTGGCACTATTTGCCGCAGCCCTAAATCAGAGATCTTGACTATTTTAAGAAATGTCTTTCACGAAAATTACGCATTAGTGTTTGAAGATGAGCTCAGCAGCTTCTTACACACAATTTTGTGCTGTCTAACTGTTTTGTTTGTAACCCAGTGAATCAGAAAAAGCGCACACACACAAACCTACCTTGTCTTTCAGCATTTTGGCTTTCCTGCTGTTCTGTACAAGTCGTCTCCCTAGCTTCTTGGCATACCAAATAGAGGCAAACATAGCAGCAGGGGAAATAATACTGTTGGTCTGCAGTGACAGTCCAAAGGACTCTAGCTTCTGCCCATCTGGACTCAGAGCTCCTTAACAGCTGAATGTAGCACACAGGCGAGACCAGAAAAAAGAGGAAGAGAGAAAAGACAGGAGGATGCTCAGGAAGGGAGAGCTCTGCACAGCGAAGTGAGGTCTCCGTCAGCCACGAAAGCAAAGAGAGGGAGAGAGAGGTTAAGGGAGAGAAAAGGAGGAGGGACCACTGCTTTCCATGTGGAAACAGCATCTTCAGCACCAGTTGAAACCTACTAAGAGGTTGTTGGCAATTCCACGTTTCCAGATGGGAGTGTGGAATAAAGTGACTGATACTTGGCTCTCACAATACGGTACCTACACTAACAGCATTCATCATTCTAAAAGAAAGACCAAAATTTTCCTGACGCGTCTCCATATATGCGTCTGCGTACATGACAGCCAGGGCTGGAGACATTAGTTTGTTTTTTAAAAGTTATTTTTTTGGTCTTTTGTAGGGCTTATTTTAGAGGACAGTGGAGAGAGGAGGAAACATGGGGAAAAGAGTAGGGGAATGACATGCGACATATGATCGTGGGTCGGACTCAAGCCCATGATCAATGCGTCCCCTGTTTTATCGGTTGCCTGTTCAACCACCTGAGCTACTGGGGCACTCAGGAGACATTCCATTTTTTGTGTTGGGGGCTTTTGCCTTTATTGCAGTGCAGTCGAAGACAGACAGGTAAGGTTGGGGAGAAGAGAGAGGGAGGACATGACACAAATCTTGCTGGAAATGTCCTTTTTAAATCTACAATCCTTAAAAGTTTCCTCTTAACAAACCCTATTCATGATACCACTCATGAGCAGAATCTCAACAACACTAGCCCTAATATTTTCAAACTATTAGTATGTAGTAGCTTTCTGTTGCTACCACACTACACATCAAATACATACTGTGAGTCTGAGAGCTAATGATTCAAAAAAATAAAGCGGAGAACTTCATTTTCCACATTGTCTCATACCAGCACTGAGCTGTGTCTGTTTTAACTTTGGACTGCTTCAGTTTGATTAAATAGCCAGGAATATAAGATGAAAGAGGGGATGTTGCATGTCTGAGTA
The DNA here is from genome assembly GCF_022539595.1 of Amphiprion ocellaris. Taxonomy (NCBI): domain Eukaryota; kingdom Metazoa; phylum Chordata; class Actinopteri; family Pomacentridae; genus Amphiprion; species Amphiprion ocellaris. Next base: position 24,288,345 of record NC_072779.1, read on the forward strand.
ATAAGAACTTTCATCTGTCCACCTGGACTCTTCTAAGCTAACATCATGTGTTCACATGTTGGAATTCATACGCACTGTGTTGTGTAATACTGCTTTTGCATTTACCTCTGTGCCTTATTATGCCATATTTGTTTGGTTGAGTTTCCTCCCTTTGATTTTAATGAAAGACTGCGAACAATAAATTGGTTTATTTTTCTCTCTGTGGTGTGTTGTGAGTATTTTTTTTGCAATGTTTTCAGTAATTTTAAACTCTTGTGTTTTGCAGTAAGCTTTGGATGATTATTGTGCTGGAATATTCCTCTTCTGCAGACTGGGAGTCGTCTAGTCTTCTGGTATTTTGGTGAAAGCAGTTTGTTACCTGTGGAGTCATTTTAGGAGGATGACCACTGCAGCCATGATTAGTGGTACTATGGTTCATTCTGTACCTCCTGCGACTGTTTTCACTGAGTTTTTTCCTCATTTCTTTTGGTCAGTGTGGACATCCCACCAGAACCCTGTGTTACTGAGGGGCTACAACACTGAGCTGATTAGAATACAACTTGAATACAAGAAAATGTCTTTTAGAAGTAAACAACAACATAAAATACATTATGTTTTTATGCATTATGTTTTTATGTTTTATGTTTTTTCATAAAAACATAATATTTCTGTATGTGTGATCAGAACCAGCTTTAAATATCAGAAATGGAATTATTACACCAAAGAACGTGGCAGAGTTATGTGACGATCAGTGTTGGTTTGTCTGTCCGTCTGTCCATCCGTCCGTCCGTCCGTCCGTAACATTACTCAAAAACAGACTAATTACGGATTTGGATGAAATTTTCAGGGAAGGTCGGTAATGACACAAGGACCGAGTGATTAGATTTTGGCAGTGATGCAGCTTGTAGTGTGGATCCACAGATTTGTAAAAGATTTCTGTATCACTGCGAGATAGCAGCACAACATCACTGTAACTATGACAAGTGAATACTATGTCAGCTGCCTGCTGATGATTACGATCCTACTACAAATCAACCGCTGTGGACTTATCGGGACTTATTCATTGGAAATGATACAAGGAACAACTGATAAACTGTGGGGGTGTTTCCAGGTTCCACCACTTTCCACCGTCCACTACATATTAAGGTCACGTGATTCGGTATCTGTACATAATGTACACATGCATAACACACGCCTGTGCTCAACGCAAGGTCATTTTGTGTGTGGGTACATTTATATTAAATGCCCACATTCTATGTTGCCGTGACTTCTGATCGTCAATAACTAATAAACAAATGCTGCATTTCTAAAAAAAATGCTGCATTTCTGACAATGCCATATAGGGGAATAAACAGCCTTAGCAGAGTGCTGCATTCTCTGAGTGCTTTTCTTGTTTAATTGATGTGCACACCTCACAATGGGTCAGATGAACACATGGCATTCCCAAGCATATCCCTTCTTTTACTCTCTCCCATCCGTCAACTTTGACCCAAGACGTTCTCTGTTTTACTGAATGGCTTCAGGTCAAACCTCTCTAATCAACCGATTGGCTTGGTTTGCATTCAAATCTGAATAAGAACCACAAAGACAACCAGAAACAGGCCAATTCCTCCTACTTCAACGCACATGTGTTAATAGCATATTTCAGTCCAACCCTTATAATAATATGGTTGCCCTTCTGTCTCCAAAGGGAAGGAGTGCAGCAAGATAATTGCTGGGAAATATGACATGACACAGCTGAACATTAGTGTAGGGAGGATGACATGGCCGCCTCAGTGTGGCTCATCCTGTCCTGGTTTCTCCTGTAAAAGAGTTTCCTGCATGCAATTACTGCAAATGGTTGGGATCAATAAGATAATACAGCATACATATATTTCGCAAATCTTTCACTCATTGGTATAAATCTCACTGTACACTGTGCAGTTTGTCAAAGAAAATTGAAAAAGCAGGACTGTTTTAAGAGGCAGTGGTCAACAAGATGGTTGTTATTAACAACCCAGCACTGTCTCAGCTTTTTCTATCTTCAACACGACCATTTCTCCCCAAAAATATGAGCTGGGATTAGGACAATAGTATTACAAAACCAATTCCTAGATTAACAGTGCAATTCTTATATTATGTATTAAAGTTGCACTGGCTGTGAGATGTAGACATTTTGTAATTAAACAAACAAATATATATTATCCTACAATTACGCCCTCTGTCCTAATACTGAGCCTCTGGATATCACTGCATATATTTGTGTTGGTCAGAGTTATAGTGGAGGCAGTAGGTGATTGTTTGTTTTTGTTTTGTCTCTGAGTATTCAATGAGATTCAAAATTTTAAAAACATTTCATTCAGGCAACAAGTGTCATTAAAAAGTATAAATGTATTTTTGCCTTGCAAATGATCTGAATGGTAATTTTTGGCCCTCAGAATGTCTTTTGGTTTCTCTGGGAAGTTTCTAAATCAGAAATAAACAACTGCAATTATTATAATTTTAAATCATGTTGATACCTTTAGAACCTGCTGTGAAAAGGTTGTTGTTATATTTGACATTTACGCAGCAAAACCACGCTATTTAGGCTGCATTAGTGATTACATTTCCTCTGCTTTACTGATTACTTATGATGCATTTCAAACCCGAGTTTTGGAGTTGATTTTTGTTCACTTCTCAGTCAAATTCAAAACTACTGAATCTCTTAATTGATTTGCAGGTGGCACTCAACAAAACATGTCAGTGAAGTCCATCAGTCAAAGCAGTACATACTGTACTTATTGTGAAGCAAATGAGAGTATCATTTTGAATAGCAATACAAAGAAGATACAACACGCTGGGATCAGAGAATATCAAAAGAAACTTGTGTATTCCTTTATATTGCACCTTGTACAGTGTCGTATGTACATGTGTCTGCTACTGAGAACCTGGCATGGTAAGGTTGGTTATTCCAGGGCTGCTGGATCCCAAGTGCAGAAAATCGTGATAAGCTGTCAGGCAGGGCAAAAAAGACCTTAACCATCTGGAGTAAAGGGTCTTGGTGTCCTAGGGGTCACATTCAAGTAATATTTGTATGCAGGAAGAAACACAGCTTTCTACCTGGTACATACAGGTGTGTAGATGAGTGTGTGTGTATGAGAGAAAGGTCGGTATGGTGGGGAGAGCTCTGCGGGGATGAGGGTCATCCCGTCAAGCTACCCTTGGCCTTGTAAAGAAGGTCAGCTGGCTGCATTTGCATGCTTTTATTGTCTACTTGCAACTGCTTGATATTTCTAGGCTGGCAACGTTACATAAAGAGATAGTTTATGTTAAGGATCGTGGATACCTACCTATACTGATTAATTAAAAACAACAAAAAAGAGGCATACTGATAGAAAGCAACAGCTTATATTTGCACTTTACTTTGTTTTATATTAAGACAACGTTTAACAATACATTGTTAACTCTGTAGTTAGTTATAAACTAACGTTGAAAAGTTTGGGGTCACCCAGGCAATTTCATGTTTTCCATTAAAATGCACACTTTTATTCATGTACTAACATAACTGCACAAGGGTTTTCTAGTCATCAATTAGCCTTTCAGCACGATAAGCTAACACAATGTACCATTAGAACACAGGAGTGATGGTTGCTGGCGATGGGCCTCTTTATCCCTATGGATATATTCCATTAAAAATCAGCCATTTCCAGCTAGAATAGTCATTTACCACATTAACAATGTCAGGAATGTATTTCTGATTAATTTAATGTTATCGTCATTGAAAAAAATGCTTTTCTTTCAAAAACAAGGACATTTCTATGTGACCCCAAACTTTTGAATGGCAGTGTACATCTATGCTAGTTAATTCTTACATGACAACAATTCTCTCTTAGTTGCATCAACTGATGTAAAAACAGCCTCAACCCCTAAGACAGGCAATAGACAAGCGAGTGAGAATGAAGAACAATGATTTATTTTGTATTTGAGAGAAGTACACATTGAAAGTAACTATGAAAAAAAACAGAACAGTAAAAGAAACTATTAGGATGGGACATCGAAAAAAAATTGCACAAATTAGGCTGCATTGACAAAAACTTATCTTTGACAAGAAGAAGAAAAGGAAGTGAATTTATATTTAACTAGCTGTGACAACAACTATTTCTTCAGATTAAGGTACGATTAGAGGATAGTCAAAACCTCAATTTCCAAAAACTCTGTTATGAAGTGCTGTAGGGTAACACAGCAAATTTATACAACCAACCTGAAATGTCACCACAAAAAACGATATTATGATGCTAACAACTCCACTCCATCGCCATCACCTCACATGCGCAATCTGGAAATCACTCTTGACAGCAACCTTACCTTTGAGCAACACATTCACCAGATCACCCAGACTGCCTTCTTTCACCTCAAAAACATCGCCTGCCTCCACAAGTCACTCTCCTTCCCTGCTGCGGAAACCCTCATCCACGCATTCATCACATCCCGAATTGATTACTGCAACAGCATTCTCTATGGTTCATCTTCAAAAGTCCTCAACAAACTTCTGTATATCTAGAACTTTGTTGCATGCCTCGCTCCTGTGAACACACCCCCGTTCTCTAAAACCTCCACTGGCTCCCTGTCCCACAACACATCTAGTTCAAAGTCCTCCTGCTGACCCACAACGCCCTCCAAAGCCAAGCCCCCCGATTCCCGCTCTGGAACGCCCCACCCCAACACATTCGTGACAGCACCGGCCTGACCACTTTCAAATCACTCATCATGACCCACCTGTTCAGAACTCCTTTTTACGTATGATACAAATGTATTTTATGATGTCCTTTATGACTTGTTTTATGATATTCTGCTGTTTTAATGTTTGCTGATTTTATAATGTAATTATGTAAAGTGTCTTTGATTATTTTGAAAAGCGCCATACAAATAACATATATTATTATTGTTATTATTATTATTTTTACTATCATTATTATTATTATTATCATATGCCTTCTGCATCACAATTAAGTTTTCGCAAGCAGGCCATGGCACAGAGAATAACCGTATATTAATTCTGATTTTAAAGGTGCTTTCCCTCAGACATGATCTCAGGTTTGGCAGCTTTTTTTTTTTTTTTTTTTTCCAAAAAGCTGCATCCTGAAAAAAAGAACAGTATAAATGTGAATTTAATCCCAGCATTGAAGATTCCACACTGCACAGTGTCTGGTCATGGGCATCATGTACTTTAGTCTGGAATATGTGATCTATAGTACTCTGCATCTCAGACCGAATCATATTTATAAAAATGCCAAGTGCCTGCTTTACAGCTACGCACATTAGAAAGACTTGAAAAATACTTGATTGCACAAGTTGTTAACTAAGCTGCTGCTGAAACAGACTGCCATTGATCCAGGACATCGACCTTGACTTGCTGGATGATGTACCACAGACTAACTCACAGTAAAAGCACCAGACACAAATAGATACCAAGGTCAACTGGTACTGCACAGTCATAAAGATTTACAGCGCAGCTTTAGTTTTCAGTTTAGTCATTATCAACAACGTGGCTCAAATAACAGCAGAATGAATTAACATTTTTCAAAAGAGCAGCAACATGTTCCCTTGATCATCACCACATTGTTTGATGAAGATTAATCAGTCACTAAAGTACATTTCGGTTCCACCTATCAATCCCAGACACATGGGACTTAATGTTATCTTCATAGAAAAAAATTCCTTTTCTTTCAAAAATAAGGAAATTTCTAAGTGACCCCAGACTTTTAAATGTTAGTGTATAGCCATGTTTTAAAGGACTTATTTGTTCATAAAGTATCTATTTATTGATTCTAACTGCTAAATTGAGGGACTTCAAATTAAATGTTGCAGAATAACATTTAACTCATTTTAGTACATGTTAAACGACACACTATACTGTGTTATAAGCCAGGGGATGAGGGGACACGAAGCCAATCCAATGTCAACACAGCACCACAAGCTTGGCTTTAGGAAGAACATGACACCGATACCACACAGCTCACTAGCCAATCTGGCCCGCTGGAAACAACAATCAGGGTGGCTTGGCTGTTAACAGTCCCACCTGATTGTAAAGTAGCCACAGGTGCACCTGGCCAGTACTGCCGGGCGAAACCACCTACCCCATCTACACACCAAGGAATGTAACACACTCAGTATGTTACAATTTTGTAAGCAATGGGTGAAAACAGATGCAACAAAAGCCAAGTTCCAAAAAATCTAGAGCCCTCCACTTACTAAAATGCAACTCAATAGTGTCTTTCATTAGACTCGATCAACTTGATCAACACGATCAACACCAGTGTCTTCCAAACTCCACACAGCCAGTTTGTAACGTTATTGTTCTGTTACAAAACTAAATCCTTCAAGATCAGGTGGCAATCAATTAAACACCGCCACAGAGGACATTATAGAACTATTTTCAACTGTGTAGGAAAAAGTAAAGTGACTTTAATGAGGCACAAAGAATGGTGCATGAGGTAATTATCATCATGTTAGTGATAATTCAGTAGTTTAATCTCAAATAAAATGCAAACTGTGTACTTTCTATCTCAAAGATTACTGCTTATGCAGGCTGCACAACAATGTAAAAACATCTTATCCAGCTTAGTATAGACAGCTAATGCATGCTGGGTGCACAAGCATATAAATTACAATTATTATTATATTAAAATCAGAGATCATATAATCAAGATGTTGTGGTCAAAATTATAGTTATATGCTGTGCTGTTTGTGGGGTGTAGTAAAAATAAACACAATGGAATCATCTTTCTTAAACAAATGTTCAAAACTTCAGAGACTCAAAGAAAAACATGCTTTCAAGGTCTGAATAATAATGAAAACATCCATCTGCTGAAGACCTTAGCTCTTTTAAACTCTTCTAGTTCTTTCTAAGATGTTCTTTTTCTGACAATATTACATTAACTGTTCAATCTATGACTTTTTTCTTGTGTTGTCACCACCTTTAATTCATGTTCTCAGATGGGTTTTCTATCAGCAAGGAAGAAAAACTTTTTTAAAAAGAAAAATAGGTGGGGAACACAAAATTGACCTCTTACAGAAACCTCTTAAGTCTAAATCAGTTCTGGAGGATCTCATAGTGCCTGAGTGTAGATGGCAAGCAGTGAATCTTTTCACAGATGATACTGCACTGATACCTTCAGTACATCATAGCGTTCAATCTTGGTGTGATGAGAGCTCCTTGTGAACAAACCATCAGCAGAAAAGGTCAGTCACAATTTGGGTGACACTTTGACTCTTTATGTTTGCCTATCTTTGACCTCACTTTTTCTCTTGATGTCTTCAAATGGCTGACTCCACCAGCAGGGAGGATAAGAAAGGGATAAGAAAAAGGAATTTTCAGCCCCTACAGGGGATCGTGAGCTGCATATACTCAATTAGAAAGGTCACCTATGAATGTGTTTTCAAGGTGCTATTTTAATAAATCAAGTACATTTATGACTAACAGGCACACCGAGCAATCTCACTTAACAAAAACAAGAAAAGCTCTTAGAGAGCGCAGTACTTCACCAAGGCTGCTGAGTTGTTGTATCATTTCCGACGGATGAACTCTTTAAAAAATATGTGGTCCACAGCGGTCGATTTGTAGTAGGATCACCAGCTGATGTGGTGTTCACATAGTTACAGTGACGTCGTGCTGCTATCTCGGAATGATACAGAAATCTTTTCCAAATCTGTGGATCCAGACCATAAGGCACATCACTGCTAAAATCTAATCACTTAGTCCGTGTGTCATTTCTGACCTTCCCTGAAAATTTCATCTAAATCCGTTTGTCCGTTTTTGAGTAATGTTGCGAACAGACAGACAAACAGACGGACAGACAAACGAACGCCAATCGTCACATAACTCCGCCGAGTTCCTTGGCGGAGTAATAAAGCATTGTTACTTATTCCTACAACTGTAATACTACAATTACAACTAAACTGTGTTCCTGCTGCCTTTTTTTGTTGTTTAATATTTTTTAGTCCTTCACAACTAATCATTATGATTTGCAAATGTGTTTACCTTTTGAAAATGGGAAGAATGCATTTTAACAGATGTGTGAGTCAAAGAAAATCGTGGAACTATATCTCATCAAACATGGTGATTAACTCTTGTCTTCACCTAGCCCCCCCTCAGAACATCTGAGTGCTCAATTTGGGTTATCACTGAAAAATAGAGCTGATGTCAAGGACAGGCCACAAAATTCTGTATTCGAAAAATCTGATAGCATTTCATAGTGACATCATCATCTTAGAGTCATCATCATCATTCCCCTTAAAACAAAAGGTAGTAAGACAACAGGCCAAGGCAGATGTTCAACAACTGTCTACATGTGACAGGTACTTTGACATCAGCCTATCTACAGAGGAGAACACAGTTTCCATGATGACTGGAAGGCTAGACAGTTCGACTGACCCAATTAAAGAGACTGAAAAGGGCTGTTTTATCAACTGTGTAATGAATATTCATACTTTTGCTGTGAGGAATGGAATTTTCTATGTAACTTTTAGATGCCAATTTTGTTTGAGCGAAGATTCATCACCCAGATCTTGCCCATCTCAGCCGTTTTGTTTTTTTAAAGCTCATCTTTTATATAAGTTTTTGATGAGCCATTGTCTTAATTTAAAGTACACTGTCCCTAAACCTTACAGCATTAAATGCGGCAGGATTTTACAGGCCCCAAACAAAATTCATTAACTAAATGGGCCAATAAAAAAAGTTATGTAATAAAGTCTGCAGATGTCCTTCATGCTCTGTCATTTTGGAATACGTTAATATATATGAATGCTTTCTATAAGTGCTAATGTAGTATTGTAACAGTTTATTTAATCAGAAATACAGTCTAGACATTGTTAATTTGGTAAATGGCTATTCTAGCTGGAAATGGCCGATTTTTAATGGAATATCTACATAGGGGTGCAGAGGAACATTTCCAGCAACCATCACTCCTGTGTTCTAATGGTACATTGTGTTAGCTAATTGTGTTGAAAGGCTAACTGATGATTAGAAAATCTTGGCACAATTATGTTAGCACACGATAAAAAGTGTGAGTTTTCATGGAAAACATGAAATTGCCTGGGTGACCAAAAACTTTTTAAGAGTAGTGTACCTCGAATTTTGCTTAATACAGCCCTCAAAGCTTTCCTCTGCTACCCCTCGGTGAGCATAAGCTGGTGACTTATGGCTGGTCCCAAATTCCTTTTACCTGACTGACAGAGAAGTAAATGCTGCCGAAACATGCATGTGTTTTTACAAACTGCTATTACCATGGAAAGAGGCTGGTGATCAATAAACACTGAAGCAGTTAGAATCTATAATGTCTTCCCTGAGTCTAAGTCTCCAACCTGTGGTGCTGGATTTGGTCAGCAGAGGAGGGGTTACACGTCCTCTGGTTATAGACACACCATAATTCTTTTCTCCCTGCTTCCTTTGCAATTACCCTGACTGTAATAAAGCAATTTTTCATTCAAAAGTCTCAAGGCTGAGAAGAAACAAATAGGCTAAGCACAGAATTTGTCGTCCCAGCCCTGTTCACAACTCCCTTGCACAATTGTCTCTGTCTTTTCCATATTCACATTAAGGATCAAATCAGGTCCTCCCTTATGCCGTGAGGGAACCAACCCACCAGGAAATTACACCCACAAAAGTCAATAGTTTTCTAAGCCGATGAATCTGTGTGCCAATGCTGGGCACAAAGCAGTACAGGAGAAATGGATGCACGTATTTAAATTTCATTTTCTTTATTTATCTTTTAGTTATTTCATGAATTACTTAATTGTTATTTCATCAATAAATGTCAAAAGTAATGACTAAGATGCAGCTACCAAGTGACTGTTAATAACAGTTTCCCAGGTTGCAATAATGAGCCTTACTTATGAAATATAAACATAGAGTGGACCTTCAGTGTGAGGCTCAGAAAAAGGCTGAACAACAAATCTCACCAACGGTGTTTAAATAAATGAGGGTTATGAACGAATAAATGAAATGTGCTTGTCCTTCTTGAAAAAAGTCTTCTTCGATACAACCAAGTCATCAGATATTTCACTTTGCACAGTGAGAATGAACCTGATGGACAGACTCCTTTGGCGTAATTGATTTTGCAAATCTGTTTCTGTGACAGATTAAATGCCAAACAAATAAGACTCAGGTTTTAATACGATGCTACATTATTATTACAGTTAGTTAAACCAAGTAAGTGCTATAATTAACTAATACTCAGTCAATCTATGGTAGTTTTCAGCGACAGTGAAGATGTCTACCTTTCCTCTAATTCCTATGAAAAAGATGACTTCTACCTTTTTTTAAACACAGTGTGTGCTTTTAAGACTTTTGAAGTCCAGTAATTGATAGAACTAACTTTTCTTTGGATGATAGTGTGTAACATTCAGACTCTTTGTCAAAGTGAAAGAACTAGACTCATGCAAAAGCTGCAGTCATTTTACACCTATTTGCATCATTTTATCATGACTATCATTAATTGTTATTAATGATGTTTAATCTCTGACAAATCATTATCAAAGTTGATAAACCGTACACAGGAGAGCACACTGTAACTTAAAATTAGTAATGTTGCCTTTGAATGTTATTGTCTGTGCTTCGACATTAAATAATCGGTTAAATCAGAAAATGCAATCTTGACCACATGGGTACCTGGGCACAATAAACACCTAAACATATTGCAATACATTAATATTAACAATGACAGATTGACACCAGATCACAGGAACACCACAACAAGCACATGGGATTTGCTGGCAAGCAAATGGGTCACCAACACGCATGGGGATATTTTAACAAAGTGGGGGTATGACAAAATATTGGTAGCGACCCACAAGGAAAACAAAGACTGCTTTTTCAAGCAATGGATTGAAGACAGCACTGAAACAGTCCATGCACCATCAACAGGACATCAATCTTCTGGGTGCCCAAAGATAAGTGAAGAGTTTTAAATAATACCCCAAAATGTCCCCAGAGATAAAATAAAAATATTAATTAAATAAAACTTGCCATGTAGTTTGCTGTGGTCACACCCGGGTATGCAAGATCAAAACGGGTAACCAGTGCAGGCTGCAGGTAAGAAATGAAAGACAGGATCACTAGCCAGTATACTTGAGTAAAGAGAGGGAGAGAAAGAGAAGGGAGTCCAAGGTGGCAGGATAAAAAAAACCATTAGTAATGGTTACCCAGTCACAAGTCGAGGGGAGTGGAAGGAGAAGGCAAGGTAAGGCAAGTTAATTTGCATAGCACCATTCATACACAAGGCAACTCAGGGTGCTTTACAGAGGCATAGAGATGCATTTAGAAAGGAACATTGAAATAAATTAAAATCACAGAATCAGAGAAGAAAAAAATGGTCAGAAGGGTTCAAATTGAATGAAGATGAAGAGCAGTGGATCCCTGCGGTTTCCTGCATTACTTCAACGAGTGCAGTGCCTGTTCAGGACTGGCCTGCAGTATTTCTACTTGCAGCCCTGACATTATCATCGACCAACTACTCATCCAGACTACTTACCATTCAACTTTGTCTGTGCCGAGTTATTAAAAGGTTACACTAAATCCTAAATTCAAAAATTAGCATCATTAATGATGCATCATTAGTTGTTAGCAGGAACCTGTGAGAAACAGGGTAAACACATTGTTGTTAAAACAACTAACTTATTAGTTATTTAAAGTTTTTCTTCTTATTACTCAAATAATATAATTCTTCCAAAATAAATGTCAAAAATCTGTCTCACAAATATTTCAGCATTTTTATTCAATCACCTAATCATTATCAAATTTCCAACTCACTGCTGTGTTATAATAGTATTATTAATAATAATAGAACCTTTTTTTCAGATGCCTGATCAGAAAACTACTAGACGTCAAATTCAAAAGTGCACACAGATTGATTTAATCAGTCGGAACAATCCTTTCTGTGAACTGAAGAATCTGGAATTTAACTGAAGTACTTCACTTAAAACAGAAAAACAGAATAGCATGGATTCATTTCACCACTGAAGTAATTTGCAGTTAAAATAATCAGGGATAAATGTATCCCAATTTATAGACAGTGAAAGAGTCCATAATGTTAGCTAAAGCAATTTTCTCAGTCTTACATGACTTTAAGAGACAACAAAAAATATAATACATTAGATGATGCATGGTGTAAGTATATATTAACACAGCGGAGGTGTATGTGGGGATGTTGAATAGACATTTAAATAAACTATTTTAAATACCACTAACAGTGTTATCAGTATAGTAATGAGTCAATAATCCTAAAACCTGCATCATGTTTTGTTAGGGACAATGCACAAATCAATTTTTAGAACAATTTCTCCTTGATTGCCTCTGATTTGACAGAAATTTTCATCACATTAAATATAGATATAAATGGAAAGATATTTGTGACATTTGAGATTGATATACAGTGCAGTGAAAAAGTATTTCCATTAAAATGTATTCTATTTTTGCCAATTTGTCACACTTACACTACCGTTCAAAAGTTTGGGGTCACTTAGAAATTGTCCTGGTTTTTGAAAGAAAAGCAGTATTTTTTTTTCAATGAAGATAACATTAAATTAATTAGAAATACAGTCTAGACATTAGTGTGGTAAATGACTATTCTAGCTGGAAATGGCTGATTTTTGATGAGATATCTACATAGGGGTACAGAGGAACATTTCCAGCAGCCATCACTCCTGTGTTCTAATGCTACATTGTGTTAGCTAATGGTGTTGAAAGGCTAATTGATGATTAGAAAACCCTTGTGCAATTATGTTAGCACATGAATAAAAGTGTGAGTTTTCATGGAAAACATGAAATTGTCTGAGTGACCCCAAACTTTTGAACGGTGGTGTAAATGTTACAGATCATCAAACTAACTGTAACATAAGACAAAGATAAACCAAGTAAACACACAATGCAGGTTTTATGATGATGATAAATGAAAAATGCTGTCCAGCCCATCTTGCCCTATGTGAAAAAGTAATTGCCCCCTTCGCTACCAATCTACCAAATGACCAGATTCATTTGACAACTGGGTTCAGTTTCACCAGCCACGCTCATGTATGATTATTGCCAGGCTTGTTGAATCTAAACATCACTAAATAGAACCTGTGTGACATGAAGTAGCTAAAGGGTCTCAAAAAGCAGCACATAATGCTACGTTTTAATGAGATCCATGACCCGATGTGAAACAAAGTCGTTGACATTTATCAGTTTGGAGAGTTACAAAGCCATTGCCAAGTCCTTAGTAATGAAAAAAACCTAGTTATGAAAGGCAGGTTTCCTCCAATCACATGCTGTTAATATATACCATTTAATGCATATTGGTTTCAAATATTGGTTACCAGCCTTTCTTGATTAACCAGTAAATTGCATATATTTATCGGTCCTGAAAAACTAAAGATATCAGTTGATCCTAAAGTCATTGATATGTATCAGTCTCGAGAGGGTTACAAAGCCATTGCTAAGGCTCTGGGAATTCAGAGAATCACAGCGAGAGACATCATTTACAAATGGAAAAACATGGAACAGTGGTAAACATTCCCAGGAGTGCTATCCACATTTCTCCAAAAGCACATCAACATCCCATCCAGCAGGTCACAAAAGAACCTAGACGTACATCAAAAGATCTGCAGACTTCACTGGCCTTAGTTAAGGTCCTTCTACATGATTGCACAATGAGGAAGACACTGGTTAAAATGGCCTCCATGGGACAGTTGCATGCAACAAACCACTACTGACCATAAAGTCTCGTCCAGCATTTACAAAAAAATATCCAGATGAGCCCCAAGACTTTTGGAAGACATGGGTCCTGTTACATCTGGTGTAAAGCTAATACTGGATTCCACAAGAAGAACATGACACCAACAGTAAAACATTGTGGTGGTAGAGTGATGGTTTGGGGCTGCTTTGCTCCCACAGGACCTGGACGACTTGTCATAATTGATGGAGTCATGAATTCTTTTCTCTATCAGAAAATCCTGGAGAATATCCACCATCAGTTCATGACCGAAAGCTCAACACATATAACTAAACTATTCTGCAAAGCCAAAATTCCTCCATTGCGATGTAGAAGACTGATCACAAGCTATCACAAACATTTAACTGCAGTTGTTAAGACAAAGAGTGGACCAACCAGTTAGTAGGTTTCAGGGGTGATATAGATTTTCAATAAAACTTTAATAAATCAACATTCTAAAACTGCATTTTGTGATGTATAGGTTATCTCTGTATAATATGAAACAAATATCAATATTTAGTTTGATGAACTGGAACATTTAATGGAAGTCACATTGCTTGCAATGAAGATGGGTGGTAGTTCACATAGCCTGGGTAACGGAGACAGAAATGTGCGACAAACCTAGCCTTGTTTGCACTGGGTCTTGCACAGAGATGACACACTAACCCTGTTGGGGCTGCATTTAAACGATCCTTTCTGTGATGCTTGGTCTGAGTGATGCGATTTGAGAGTCCTGCTTCAAAGTGTTCAATGCCACCATGGACACTGCTATGCCATAAAAGACTATCATGTGCTATAGATTCCAAAGTTTCTAGGTCGAATGCGCAGTCTTTCAGTAACCCTTTCAAGCTGTCTTTGAATCGTTTTCCCGACCTTCCAGTCTTTTGCTGACCTTCTCCAAGCTCACCATAGAACAGCTGTTTGGATAAACTGTTGTCATCCATTCGTACCAAGTGGCCTGCTCACTGTACCTGTTGTTTTTTTTTTTAATCATACCCTCCATTGAAGGGCAGCTTGATTTATAGAGGATGTGTAGGTTTGGTACTCTGTCTTGCCAGGGTACATGTAGGATTTTGCACAACCAACATTGGTGAAAAGACTCTAGCTGCTTGATATACCAAGCGTATGTGATCCGTATCTGAGCCATAAAGTGTTGCTGACTACAGCTTGGTAGACAGCTATCTTAGTTAATATGGTGATATTGTGACTATTTCATACATAAGTGTACAACTGCCTAAATGAGGCACTTGCCTTGGACATACGATTTGAAATCTCATGATCTAGTTGCCTGTCTGAGAGGAGGCACCCAGGATATGTAAAGGCATCAGTGTGTTTCAGCTTATAATCCTCTATGAAGACACTTAGGGCAATACCCTGCTGGCGTGGAGGTGGTTGATACATAATGTCTGTTTTCTTTGTGCTTATAGTAAGACCAAAGTTCCTTGCTGCAGAGGAAAAATAATTCAGAAGTCTTTGCAGGTGGTCATCAGTATGTGCAAAGACGCCACAGTCATCAGCAAAAAGCAGATCATGATCAAGTTTAAGACAAACTTTTGTTTTGGCCTGAATATGCAAAAATAGAATACTTTCAGAGATTAAACATTTTTCCCATTGCCCATCAACCCGCTTTCAGCATATTTTTGTTAACTGCAATTTTAAGTAATGTTCAAATAAGAATATCTCACGAACTATGATAGATAAAAATCTAAATGTTTACTGTTAATTCTCATCATGTCATTTACTCAGAATCTGAAGTATTGAATTTTATACTGTATTACTATTGTTTTTTTATTTTATTTCATCTCACCCATAGTCAGAGATTATTAGATCTATTGGTACATTATTTCAGGTTGTGAATCAATACGATGATGAGAAGTGAACAGTGAACATTTCAGGCTTTTGCAATTAATAGTTTATGAGATATTGCTATCCAAACATAGCTTCAAATTTCAGTGTGTTAAAAGTGGGTCAGCAGGCAATAAAGAAAAAATGATCTCAAGAAGTATTTGGTATCGGTAGTTTACGATTTAAAAAAACACCTCAAGCAAATCAGAAATAATCAAGTAATATGTAATAATGTTGTAATGATGATGTGAGACGTAAGCATTAGTAAGTGATTAAAGTGAAGCAATTAAATAATAACCTGGAGATAAATTGATAAATTAATTTACTTTTTTTAACTGTTACATTAATTGAAAGAAAAATTATGGTTAGGTGCAGCTGCAGTTATACTCAGGGTTATAGAAAGAAAGGATTAGTGTTAACCCTACATAATTCTATGTTAGTGACAGACTAATTAATCAGTCAGACCATTAATTAATAACATAACTGGCTCTGGCCGATTAGCAGCTCTCAAGGCTGGTAAACATAAACAGTCTGCAAACACATCTGCAGCCCTCGAATAGGACATAACATATACAGTACCAGTCAAAAGCTTGGGGTCACTTAGAAATGTATTTCTTTTGGAAGAAAAGCTGTTTTTTTTTTTAAATTGAAAATCGCATTAAATGAATCAGAAATACAGTCTAGACATTGTTAATGTGGTAAATGACTATTCTAGCTGGAAATGGCTGATTTTTAATGAAATATCTCCATAGGGGTACAGAGGCTCATTTCTAGCAACCATCATTGCTGTGTTCTAATGCTACATTGTGTTAGCTAATGGTGTTGAAAGGCTAATTGATGACTAGAAAACCCTTGTGCAATTATGTTAACACGTGAATAAAAGTGTGAGTTTTCATGGAAAACATGAAATTGTCTGGATGACTCCAAACTTTTGAATGGTAGTGTACGTCCAGCCTAAATTTTGCAGGGACCCAGGCAAAATAGGTTCTTGAGTAGAGCAAGTGTATGCTAGAACTTGAAATTAGCTACTGCACATTTACTGTTATAGGATGAGCTCAGACATATGAGCTAATATATATATCCGTAACCAGCAGCACAGCACAGAGCCTTGTAAACAGGCAATAAAACAAGTCACGAACTGCAACATGATCTGTTGTTAAGTGCACAACATGACATATGCATTTTATATCGGCTTTGGTCACTGAAAAATCCATATCAGCCAACCACTTCTGAATGCACTCAATGTTGAGTGTAAAGTAGTTTGGATGAGAGGTTGGTCTTTGGTATTAGGAAAGCCACAAACACAAATACTGGAGAAGAAACAGTTGGCCCCTTCCAAACACACATGTTTTGAACCGGCACCGCGCTAATTACTGAGATGGGGAAGTAGCTGTAAGAAGAGTCTGTTATGACATATTTCCATCACAGACTGACTGCATAAGTGCAAATCAGATTCACTGATGATCACTTTTGCACTAACAGGAGACTCGCATTACAACCGAGAAAACCGATAATTGGGTCAGAATATTTGAACACAGTTTTGGGTTCACAGCTTGTGAATAAACTGATACCAACATAAGGTGAACGACTGCCAGCACTCAAACAACTCCTTTTCGGATAAGTCTTGTGATAAACAACACATAAAAGTGCACAGACAGCATATCTGTGCCGACGTGCCAATTTAGCTTCTTTTCAAAGATGGAAGTTTAAATCAGCTTTCTTAAATCCTGCACTGCAGCATAATGAAGCTAAAGGTTGGTTTAATACTGAGTCACATATATCACCGCTGTGTGTTACATTAGTGTAATCAATGTCTACATCAACGTCGAAATGTTAACATGAAGATCCTCAGTAAAACGTATGGAGTGTCTGCACTGGTTTATTACCTTCATTATATACACTATGCATAAGTATGACAAAAGGTAACATATTACCAACAGTTTGCTGGATCACATCACAGCATCACTAGATTTAGCCTAATGACAACACAGGAAGAGAATACAAACACAGTCAGAGCTCCTGACACTAGACTCCACCAGAGTCAAGGCCATGTTCCCATTCAAATGCATATATATATATATATATATATATATATATATATATATATATATATATATATATATATATATATATATATATATATATATATATATATACTGTGAACCAAAACACAGCAAATATTCAGGAAAATCTTTCCCCATCAACTGTGACAGTAATTCAGAGTAAAACGTCACTTCAGTTCCAACACTGCCCTCTGCTGGCTCAAAAAAGCCAGAGGTGAGATGCAACCACTTTATAGGCCCCAGCTGCCAACTGAACAGCTATCCAGTCTTTAACACATCTAAGTACTGGTTGTGTTTGTGTTTTTGTTTTTTTTCTCCAAGTCTGGACTCTACATGGAGGCATGCGCTTTTGTGGGCAGAGAAGGACAGTCAGATGTTGGGGTCCAGATCACAATGTGCACTGGCACATTAATTAGGACAATGTAGGGGGAAGATGTGTGCAAGAAATGGTAAAAGCAGAAGGAAGGGGGCATGCAAAGACAATGTTTTATCATCTCTTATTCTAATGATGCACAAAACTACAAACTCAAAGAGGGATTATTGCCATCAAGTCATGCTTCTGTGGATCAGAAGAGCACATCAAAATAAAGGGAAAAACTAAAGGAGAAAAGAAGGATGGAATACTAAGTATTTAAGTTCTAACTTGTATACTATGCTCTGAAAACTGGCCTAAATTCAACCATGATCTACTGACTTTTGTGCTAAACACTTCCAGTAAATTATATGACTTCGATTAGAAACACGAGCCGAACCTTATCTCTCTAATATATAAAAAGTGTTACAACAAACATTGAACATTCTGTGGTCACATTTAAGCCAAAAAGAGAGAATAGAGAAGAAAAGGGAGAGAGACTGAAGAGAGGCCATGGCTTCTATGCCATGTGCAACAACCCACACTTGTAATACTAAGAGAGACACTGACCTTGAGAGGAGAGATGTGGGAATGGGACACGTAGCCGTGCACATTCTCGATCTCGGACAGGTTCTTCTCAGACACGTGCACCAGCTCAGGGGCGCGCACCTTGTTTGTGAGCCGCGGGAATCCCTGGTCAAGATGCGGTGAGTCATCTTCTTGGTAGTGGTATTGCTAAGAGTGGAAAGGGTAAAGGAGAAAAAGATATGCATTGGAAAAGAAAAGTGATGAGTTCTAAATGCTGGCAACTAAAGTCAGTATATGCTTTGTGTTCCGCTGCTCTCAGGAGTGACAGCAGAAATGGCTAAAATAATTAATATCGAAGAACTACATTACTGTTCAAAAGTTTGGGGTCACCCAGGCAATTTCACGTTTTCCATGAAAACTCACATTTTTATTCATGTGCTAACATAATTGTTTTAAATCAACATTTAAGACTTTTTCCCTCAACCTTTTCGATGTGGTACAATCCAACCTGAAAACCCCACCATAAACTGTAGCTTCGCAACCATGTGGGTAAATGAACAGACAGGTCTCACTATTAAAGTAGAAGTTTGAGCAATAACTAAGAAATGTTTTGTGAAATCTGATTAAATTAATACGTTTCTTACCTCTCCCAAATGACTGATCCAGGAACACTTCGTATTTTTAGAATGATTTTTGGGTATACACAGTACTATGAAATCCAACTTTCAAAACAATAGGTTCATGTGATACAAAATGGCTCCACGGTTAACATGTAAAACAAGTGTTGAAACCATATACAGGTGACAACAGAGATGGTTGTGAGAGTCAACAGCAGCTCTTTAGAGTCTCATAGTGACCAAATGAGCAGAGAATGAGGTCCAGACACAGAAAACTTTGATGGTACTCTAACCACATGGTGGTGCAGTAAACTCAACAATGACTCGTGATCTGTCACACATCAGTAATTACTGGGGTGACAAAACAACACATAAATGAGGTTGATGTGTGCTTGATTGCCACTAAGATACTGTACATAAATAGGATGGGATGAACAAAAAACTAGCCCCCTTCTCCCTTCTCTCACCCAGGGAGCGTTCATCAAGGCAGGGTTCATGCAGGGTGGGGTCTGGCCGTTGTGGGACGACCCCTGTACTGCTGGTGGCCTGTTCTGGAGAGAGCAACAGGACTGTATGTCACCACTAAGAACAAACAGCACAGGTAAGACTTAAGAGATTAAGTCAGTGAATTACATCCAAGATTCCAAGCATTCAGCACAGAAACAAAAACAAGCTAACTGCAAGGTGATGGTACATACTGTACATACAGTACTGTAGGTGTCTGTGAAATTTTGAACTAACAACAGATGTCTGTGCATGCAGGACAGATGTGGTGAGGGTGATTACAATCAGAAACACATACAGCTACGTCCATAAATATTTGGACATTGACACAATTTTCAGCATTTCGTCTCTGTACACCACTGCAGTGGATCTGAAAAGAAACAATTAAGATGTGCTGTAAGGGCAGACTTTCAGCTTAGATTCTAGGATGTTTACATCCAAATCAGGTGAACGATGTAGGAATTACAACACATTTTATATGTGCAAATTACACCGTTCACCTCATGTGGATGTAAATGCCCTCAAATTAAAGCTGAAAGTCTGCACATAAAGCACATCTTGATTGTTTCATTTCAAATCCATTGTGGTGGTGTACAGAAAATACTGAAAATTGTGTCAATGTCCAAATATTTATGGACCTGACAGTACACATAGAGGCTGTAACAGATGGGTAGCCACAGAAAAGCAGTAAAATTATCTTACAGCACAATTACACACTCCAGTCAAACTTTTTGGCTTGTAGGTCTGAAATACAAGCATCCCACAGATCTTTGCAAAATTGCACTGAGTTAGACCATTTCTCTATAACAGAGAAATAGCCATCTGCACAAAGTAAATGATTGTTTCAGGAGCTCTCGCCAACATAAAATTTTAAGGGAGAAACTCACAACCATAAATCGCTACTGTGTAAACTTGAAGATGGTCCACGGTTCAATTCAATGTAATTCAATTCACTTCAGTTTATACACTGTTGGTCAAAATGTTAATTGCAGCCAGTGAACAGGGGAGATTTGTTGTAAAGCACCATTTTAGTAAACATAATACAGAGGTTTAATTAAAAGATTATTGAACGATTGCGCATCCCAGTAGCTTAACTGGTTGTCCACCCCACATTCTTCTCCTTGCTTTCCTGTCTCTCTCCACTGTATATAATAAAGCCTAAAATGCCAAAAAAAAAAAAAGATTATTAAACAATTATTCCATGTGTGATATGTGTATTTTCTTTTATGTACCTGACAGTGCCTTTGACAACGAATATCCCCCTTGGGGACAATAAAGGTCTATTTATCTATCTAAAACTCATAATAGACTTCTTTGTTTCAATTAAGTGGTTTTGGGACACTAGAGGTATATAAGCATGCTGCTGTCTCTCTGAGGCAAGAATTGCGACAGGACGCAACTATCCAAGTCAACAGGAAACAATCAACAGGAGATTGGTTGAAAGGGGTCTGAACACCAGAAGGCCAATCAGGAAGCTGACAGCCAGACACAAGTGGGATCCAGGCAGTATGGAGCCTTTACTGTTGATCACTGGCAACATGTCCTGTTCAGAGATGAGTCACCTTTTCTGCTGTATAGAACCGATGGCCGTGACAGGATGCATCAAATGCAAGGTAAAAGACTCACTGAGGATTGTGTACAACCAACGCTCTCCAGTGGAGGCAGATCTGTACATGTATGGGGCTTTTCACTCCAATGGCAAATCAGAGCTGGCGATCTTTGGTGCCATTTTTACTGGGCTGTGCATCGTGAAGAGCTGAGACATCACCTATTTGCATGGGCCCAGCAGATAAACAGAGAGAACTTTAGGTACCAAGGTGATAATGCCCTGGCATACAGAGCACAAACTGTGCAGGATTTTGTTTGACTGAGGGAATCTGTGTTTTGTCCCAACCGGCATGCTCGCCTGACACCAATCCCATCAAGCATTTGTGGGATGCTCTTGGGCATGCAGTTGCTGCCAGAAACTCACAGCTAGGTAATCTTCGTGAACTTTGCCAGCTTTTACAGGAAGAATGGATCAGTCTCCACAGTGCAAAGTCACACACCATCGTGGACAGTATGCCTCGCAGATTGGCAGCCATCTTGCAAACAAGGGGATGTCGTCACATTATCAACTGCTTAGGTGTCCTATGTAAACTTCTGCAACACATTTATTATGAAATTGTTGTAATTTATCACATAGAAGATCTTATTAACACTTCTGATGCAATCAATAAAGAGTTATTTCTTTGTTTTGTAGGTATGATTTGGAATTGTTGTTCCAAATTTCTGATTAAACAGTACTAAACACATTATTCTGTATAGAAACACAACTGGTACTGTATTATGCAAGAAATTGTTCCTTTTAATGGAACCAATTTGCCACCAAAGCAAAAATTTTCAATAAAATCTCTTGTAAACAACATTTTGACAAACAGTCTATAGCAACAATTCAAAACATATGTCATCTCAAAACACTTAAAATCGTAAGGTGAAGATCTTCCTAGTTCTGAACAGAGAACCCAACAACCCAAGATTCCCTTTGGTTTCCTTTGAGCATGCAGTTGGCGGCAGTGGGAGTGCTACACCCCACCTACAACATGTTTCTTTAAAATTAAGCTGTCCAGTGTCAGAAGCCTCTGCTTATTGAACAGATTTTTTGGATATGTGTTCATCTGTTTCATGTAAAAACTCTGAAGCTCAGTGAAATTTGTAAAAACATGAAAAAGCAAAGCATGATGAAGATAAAAATCCTCATCTATGAGACTGCCAAAACCTTAAACATTCTACTTCTAGCACTAACACCTCTACTCAGTCCTGATCAGTAAAGCAAACCACAGTGTGTAGATTGGTGTGTTTTCAGAGGATGTTAGCTCAACACCTTAATGTTGCTGCTATTTTTAGGTTGCTTTTAGGGCACAGGTAGACGTTTCATGAATTGGCTTTTTAATGCCTTCCAACAGGATTAATCAGCAGTTGGCAGGAGGAGTAAAGTTGACATCCATGTTGTTTTTCATCTTGAAATCCATGTCTACTGTATCCATATTTTACCTACAGATTGCCATTATGAAATAATTTGTGATACCAAATAGAAGACAGTGCTTCCTTTGGTTATCTGTCGCAGTGATGTGAAGAGGCTTGTGATGCGTAGTATCATACTTTTTGGTACAATATTCTAAGAGTAAAAGACATTATAATTATGGAAAATGCCATTAAACTAAAGAATAGAGTTAAGACGTGTATAAACAACATAATAATGAAGGTTATAGTAATCACTGATGTTTTGATGGTATTGTGTGTGTCTGTGGAGGACACACATGCAGCTGGAACATCAAAAAGTGAAACATGTATTTTTGGTGTAAAGACAGATTGCATGCTTTGTAGAAAAATGAAATGTGGAGTACTCAAAACATAATAGTGTAAACTTAAGGCAATACACCTTTTAAAAAAGGTGTATGAGAAATATAACAACACATAGTGGTGTAAAATACGTGAAGACTGTCATAAAAAATGTGCAGGGGCTAAGGCAGAGTCTGAACATGTCTGAACATGTTCTCTGTAAAACATGACCTAGAGTGTGATCTAGGAGTGAAATATGATAACCTGATGTCAAGATCAGACCAACAGATTTAGAAAAGAATGGTGTCAGAACTATCTCTCCAAAAATATGCCCTATAGGCGTGGAAAAAATGACCAATTCTCACAGCATAAAAGATGATGCACAGCTCAGTATCTCTGGTTATTGTTTTGGTGTTAAGGTGGATTTTCTGTCGACAATAAATCCTGCTGCTTCTGAATGCTGACTTCTCCTGGTGATTCTTTGAAGATCTTTCAAGAATCCTTTTTTGGACATTTGAACACGGTCAAGTCTTAGACTCTAGCCCACGATTTGGGACTTCGTTTCCACGTAAGATGCAGATGGAAACTAGATAAAATTCAACTCTTCTTACACTTCAACTTACTGCACATGCATATACATAAGTGCACACAGACATTTTTTTAGTTTGAACAATAAAAGGCTCTTCACAAACAATAATTTATTCATAGCCACATCACAGATTCTTAAGCTGACTGGTCCATACAGTGCTGGCTACCAAGCAACAGAGATGGTATCTGATAAAAAAAAGACGATGAACCATGTTAGGACATCTGTGAGACTGTATTTACTGACTACAGTCTGTCATCATCACAGTGACAATGACACCATGCTAATGTTTAACAGGTAAAATGTCTGTCACTGTCTTAATTTTGCTTGTTAGCACCAAACACAAAGAACATCTACTGCTGGCAACTATGTCATTATTTTTGAAGGCATTAGGCCATAAACCAAAGGATGGGAAAATTACAATTTTGTATCTGATGATGTCGTTAGATAAACACTTGAGCGAACCTAATTTTGTGACAGCCCGTCTAACAGCAAGGCATTTGATTTCACCAAAACCACACATATGAACCTCAGGTATTGCCTTGAGCACCAACTAATCCTTCCCACAATGCAGGCCTATCGAAATAAATGTCTATTTTTGGCAAACCAAAAGACCACATCCAAAGTATATTATATTTATAGTACTAAAAAGTAAAAAGGAGGAAAATGTATGCAGTTTCTCCAGGAAACCAGTCAGACAAGATTGCCTTGCTTTAGCCTAAACTTAATTCCAAATATAACCTTAAATTGCAACAGAAATAAACTGATATGAGGACATGAGTAGGTCAGAAGTAGCGTCTGTCTGCTTTAGGGCAGTGCTCTAGTTACTAAGCCATTCCCAAACGCAGATGTTGTTTCCACTGGGGTGTTTCTTCTAGAGTGAGGAGGCAGGTGTCTGCAGCTACTATTGCTGTTTAGTTTACCATAGCAAAATGAAAGGGAGAGGACCTAAATATAGAAACTAAAAACACAGCACCCCTGAAATCACACTTTTCCTCCATAGTCAACAGTTCTGGGAATACAGGCTGTTTTGCCCACCACATATAATACTCAAACATTTGAAGGAATAAAAAAAAATGTATGAGAATGTTTTATTCATAACGTCCTTAATGCCATTAGTAGACATTCAGATGTTTCTAAATCAATTAGCTTCATTTAAAGTGCAGTAAACAGCATTTTTTAAGCCAGTTCATATTTGCTGTGTACACCATTTGCCTTTGAAAATAGCACTATTTCTCCTTGTTACGCAGTTTTACAAAGTACTTGACAGGTTGACTACTTCAAGCATTTCAGAAAATTTTTCACAGTTCTCCACAGACTATGGATAGGGCTCGTTATCATTCTGGAGAACGAAATTAGGCCTGAACAGAGGCGTCCCATTGGTAAGATATTTGAAGCACCTAAATTTTTGCACTTGGAAGTGATTTGTTTGGACAAGTATAATACCAAAAAAAATAGTTCATGAGAGTTTAAGAGCTGATATCTAGCCATTTTCCATGGCTTTCTTGATAATAACCAAAATCGCTTAAGTTCTTACATCAATAGCTATGGCATTGTACTGCCAAAAACAGTGCTTTCAGGCATTAATCAGAAATATAGTCTAAACATCACTCCTGTGTTCTAATAGTACATTGTGTTAGCTAATCGTTTTGAAAGGCTAATTGATGAGAACTTCGAGATATATATATATATATATATATATATATATATATATATATATATATATATATATATATATATATATATATATATAAACCGTTTCTTAACATTTTAATCAGGTGAGAATCTGACTGGAATCAAAATGTTTTTAATGCATTTAATCAGTACCATTCATCATGTCATTTTTATATTTTTACTTCTTGGTAATCAACAGCACAATAATTAATTCATGTTCTGAATTTAACCTGATGTAGTCTCCATATTTATAATCACTGCACACAAATCCCAGCAGTGCACTGGCTCTCAATGGGGTTGATAATAGGCCGTAGCTCTGGGGCCGGTCGAACCGCTACATGCAGAGGATAACTGCTCACGTGTAGTTATGTCATTCTCCACTGAGAGGATTCCTCCTCTCCGACATTCACTACAACCCTAACCAGCAGAATCACGATGAGATGGAAATGTGGGGTGGCATGGCCAAAGGCAGATTCAGAGCCTCAGTGCAGACCTAGTGTAGAATCTCCTTGCAGTTGGGTGCACTGACCTCTTTCTGTGGCTTTATATACCTACAGTTGCATTCTTGTCTCCCATTCTCTGCTACAGCCCTAATTCCTTCAGACAGTGGTAGGGACAGCTGAGCTATGGGGAAAAGGAACACCTGCCCTCTGCTTTTCTTTTTTTCAGTCAAATATACACATTTCTGTTGTTGTTCTGTCTCTGTCTTATTATGCTTCACAGCTTTTTCTCAGCTTTCATGGATTGATAGTATGATTCTAAACAGATCTATGTCAGTCTGTGAATTTGATGTGCTTATATCTCTATTTCTTGACTGCTTAAATAATAATACAATTAATCTAGTCATGCACTGCAAACTGGTCTTCCTGCTGAGAAAGCAAAGAAAAGCTTCCACTGTTAACACTCAGTCTGAATCAGTTTAATTTATCAGGCACTGCACAAGAGAGATTTTGTGTACAGTCAGAGGTTTTGTTAATGTCTCAATTAGATACAGCAGGGCTTAAAAGATTATAAACATCTTGGAACAAATACATATTTTAGCTCAATATAAATGGATAGATACAGAAAAGCACATTCTTCTATTACAGAGCAAGGAGCCCTTTGGCAATTAATATGTACACCCCCCTAGCCTTGTATTTCTCAATCTGACACTGCATAGTAATTCTTTAGTGACGGAAGAGACTCCAATGTACAATTTGACTTTTAAAGTTGTATTACAGTCAGGAGAATGAGAACAAAAATTTGAAGTGACTTTTAAGTACAAGAAGCATTAATGTAGCACTACAGTTAAACCACAGAAACTACATGTAGTTCTTTATTGTGAAACATCACCTGCTGTTTGCCAAACATAACGACACACACTATGGCCAATTAATGACTGTTTTGCATACATGACTTACCTTGGCACATATGGCTCATTGCCTCTTTATCAATGTGAGTAATGTAGAAAACTAAGAGTCAGAGTTAGTGGTTTATGATAGCATTACTCATTCATTAGTGTCATAAAAGTATATACATCTGTTCATTCAGTCTTTAAAATGTAACACACACTTCCAGCCATAGGATTACTGGTGTTCTTATTGCTTCAACAAACCACTTCACTGAGGTGCAACTCCACGGTTTTTCACAGACTAAAATCAACCAGCAGTGTAGTCACAACAGTTTATCATAAACTAATGTAATGAAATGTATTTTAATCCTAGATTTAGAATGATCCCAACAGAAAATGCAGAAAATATTTAGGTTAACATTGGCTGAAAAAATTATCAGATAAGACCATGTCGTTTTCTGTCAATTTGATTCATTATAAGTGCACACAGCACTATCTGATTAGTCAAGAATAACAGCCGATCAACACTGAAAGTGGATGTTTACGGACAGGGACAAAGGGGCACATGTATGCGCAGGTGATTAATGCGGAAGAGGAAATTAGAAACGTAAGATAATAAATAATGTCAGCTGTTTGTGTTGTTTTGTTCAGTAGCACTTTTCTAATTTTGTTGTTGCCATTGTGGTAACTATGATGATAAGTAAGTTTGTGGGAGGTGCTATGCTGTTGTGTAGAGCACTACTGTCTTGTCAGCAACTCTTTCACTATTTTCGCATGTAGCGTTGCCTCCATCATCGCCCTCCCTCAGCTATGTGTGCATGACGCAAGGTCCCAGGAAACTGCTTTGGGTGATAAATGCAAGTAAACCCTCTGCAGTAAAAAACATGTAATACATGAGGGAAGACAGGTCGAGTTGGCTATGCACACTGCTACTGGCCTCTCCTTAATGGCAAAAAATAAAAAGTAATTTGATGTAATGCAAGAGCATGCATACACTGTACATCGTAAGACCACACAATACATGCAGCCACCTATTTCATATTGTATCATGATATATCAAATTTAAATACATTTTTAAATACATTATTATGTTCCTACTAACCATGAAGTCATTGTCAACAGAAGTGCCTGCACAGTAATGGTCTATGACTACCTTTACATTGTTTCTAAAACACATGCAGGCACTTGCATACTATCGGGACTTGTTTTTATTTATTTAT
Organism: Amphiprion ocellaris; assembly: GCF_022539595.1. Taxonomy (NCBI): domain Eukaryota; kingdom Metazoa; phylum Chordata; class Actinopteri; family Pomacentridae; genus Amphiprion; species Amphiprion ocellaris. The sequence continues at coordinate 24,316,070 of NC_072779.1, forward strand.
TTTTTATCAACGTTACCTCACCACAGCAAATACATGACTTTTACACCTATGCCTCCAATCCTGAATTTTGCTTCAAAATCTAAACAGGCTTTCTAAACAGGTGTTTCATAATTCACAATTGAAAAAAGAAATGACCCATTATCCACTTTCAAACAGTGACCCATCATTGCTGACACAGAGAGATACTTTGTTCCATACCTTCTGGGCTTAAAGCCTGGTCAGATGCAAAAGATAAGAAAAATGGGGGAACAAAAACCAGCAAAAGAAACAGGAAAAGGAGGAGAATTATGCGACTTGTATTCCATAACATTAAACGCAGGGAAGTAATTCTGACCAGTCACTATGACAAATGAAGGGTGACAGTACAGGGATGCAAAAATATAACTGTAGCTGTACATATGCCCTCATTAAGCGCCACTGAGCATGAATACAGCTTCGAGGATTGCAGGCAGAAAGTCAAAACTCTGCAAGCACTACCTTTCAAATATACATTTAAACAGCTGCCTCAGTTATCATCTTATAGAAGAACACAACAAACAGCGTTCTAATCTTTAATCACTTCACTTGTATATCATACAATAATACACACACAGCACCAAAAGATAACACTCACCATCACTGAGCTCCACTACAAGTCAAAATGAGCAACTGAAAGTGAACTGAAAGTGGTCTACAACCTACCTTACATCCAAACAGCAACGACAAAGTGTTGTTGGTGCAGGCAACTTTGCAGTGGCACAGCATCGGGGTGCACTCTGGACTTTTGACAATGGGTGACATTCCTTTTTTATAAAAAAGACTAACCCTACTGGACAAACTGAGGTAGCAAAAAGTCTCAACGCATGAAGACCAGAGATAGATAAGCTGCAGTAAGACCAAACCAGAGAGCTAGAGAGAAGGCTTACGCTTCATGAGCGTAGGATTTTGCATACGGGCTTTTGCTCTCTCACACACACACACACACACACACACACACACACACACACACACACACGCACACACACACACACACACACACACGCACACACACACACACACACACTCAGTGACATTCTGTCCCCACCACACAACCCCTCCCCCATCTCTATCTCTCCTTCCACTTGATCACCCTGATCGTCCTCCTCCTCCTGCTAGCCTGACTTCTGTAGATGGATTAACTCACTAATTAAATAAACTGCCATATCACTTGTCCCTAGGTAGTTCAAATTTGCATTTAAAACAGCAGTCACTGTTTTATATTTAGTTGTAGTCAGGTGGTAAATTAAAGGAGAAACCGACATAAGATGTTTTAGTAAGGGGCTGGGTCATTGCATGCCACCAGAACAGCTTTAAATGCTCTGAAATTGATGGAATTCTACTGGAAGGACGCAAGCTAGTCCTCAAAAAGATCTACAAGATTATGTTGTTTATTTATGATGCTATTCAATATGGACAAACACTTTTTATTAAAATCAGTCACTAAGCTATTTTAAGACAAATAGCTGCCTAGCTACAGCAGTCAGTAAACCAGTTTGGAGGTGTATGATATTCAACAGGCTGCAATTATAGGCAAATTAATTACAACTATAATATAACAAAATGTTATTTTTAAAATTAAATTGAAGACATTTTAATACCTTAAATGGTATTTTTTGGTATACTACATGTAAAGCTTTAGAAAACTTCACCACCAGCAGATGACCAGTATTCCTCTGTGCCATACAGCTCCATCCATCCTCCATCCATTATCTATACACCGCTTAATCCTCATTAGGGTCACAGGGGGCTGAAGCCTATTCCAGCTGACTTAGCGTGAAGGCAGGGGAAAGTCTATCGCAGGGCTACACATAGAGACAAACGAACACACTCACATTCACACCTATGAACAATTTAGAGTTACCAATTAACCTCAGCATGTTTTTGTACCGTGGGAGCTGGAGTACCTCGAGGAAACCCAAGCATGCACAGGGAGAACATGCAAACTCCATGCAGAAAGATCCCAGGCCAGGATGCGAACCAGGGATCATCTAGGTGTGAGCCACTCTGCAGCCCTCATACAGCAACACTGTAGGCTAAAAACTATGAAAAAGGTATTGGGTCAGACTGTTGCAGCGACTGACATATTCCTTCACTGAGCTGTCTAAACCTTTTTTAAACTATGCGTTTGCGAGTCATTGGAAAGTCATCTCACTCTCTCACCAAATGAGAGGGTAATATGACATGACTGTAATTATCCTCATACTGCAGCTGTCAATTTTTTCCATGCTAGAAGGGTCTGACATCTTACAATAATGTTAAGTTAAACAGCAAGAAGAACATCCAAGTGGTTTAAATAATGTATATACTGTATAGGCCATCTTGAACACTCACATAGTCACATAGTGAAATAAACCCGTTAGGGAGGTCTATATTAAAATTACAGCATAGATAGAATAGATTAGAAAGAAATAGAATTTCTTTATTGTCATTGTACAGTGTACAATAAAATTAAGCAGCAACCCTGTCAGTGCATTCACCAAATCAGAGCAAATATAAAAAATATATGAAAATAAAACTTTAGAGGAAAAATCTGAAGTACCAGTGTATCTATGAAAACTTGTAAAGATAGCTTATTTGGTGTAGTGAGAACTATAAAAACAGTAGTGTACCTGATGTAGTGGATTGAGAAGCAGAACAACAGACACATTTCAAAGCAACACAGAGAATCCAGAGACCCTTTCTCAGAGCTGTAAATTTGGTTTTAAAAAAAAGCCATTCAAACTTTCACCCAAATGAAACATCTATATAATAGCATAGTACAGTACTAAAAGATCGTTGTGTTGCACATTCTATCTTATCACTGTAAGACATGTGTCTGACTCAAACTAGGGATATTGCTGGCAGTGGATGGAGCACTTTGAGGAGCTCCTAAACCCAGCCAACACATCCTCTTTGGATAAGGCAGTCTGAAGACTCAGGGGAAGCCTCGTCAATATCTGTGGTTCAGGTCTATGAGGTACTTAACAAGTTCTTCAGTGTAAAGGTGCCAGGTGTGAATAAGATTTGAGATACTGAAGGCTCTGAATTCTGTCAGACTGTCAAGGCTGCCACACCTCTTCAGTGGTGCCTCACAGTTGGGGACAGTGCCTGTAGGGTTGGAGACCAAGGAGGAGGTTCTTATTGTCATGAAGGGATGAACAGAGGGTCTGCTTTGATTATTGAGGCATCACACTGCTCATTGGGAAAGTTTATTCCAGAGTGCTGGAAGGGAAGCTCTGACCCAATGTCAAACCTCAGATCCAGGATGAGCAATGCAGATTCCATCCTTGTCATGGAACACTGGAGCTCCCGAGGGAGTAATGAGAAACTGACCAGTGAGTCCACATGCATTTTGTGAACTAGAAGAAGTCCTACAACCACGTCCACCAAGGAATTCTGTGGGGGGTTCTGTGAAAGTATAGGGTACTGGAACCCTTTCCTTGAGACATCTAGTCCTTGTACATACAAAGTCAGAGCGCTGTTCGTATCCTGAGCACAAAGTCAAACATATTTCTGGCAGGTGTTGAACTCCGCCATGGCTGCCCCTCTGGTTGTGGTATTAATGGACAGGATCTCAAGGTGAGGAGGGTGCCAGGTTTGGAAACTTTAGCGTCACATCTCTGCTTTTTGCAGATGTCAGATGCCATGGTTCTCTCCTGAAAACTAGAGGACTGTCACGAGTGAAAATGGACAAATGGTTTCTTATCAGGATGCCTCCCAAGCAAAATCCTTTGTGAGTTTTCCGGGTACGTCAGAGTGGGAGGAGAACGCTTGCTGGAGGGATTACATACCTCATCTGCAACACTTTAGGATCCTCCAAGAGGAATTGGAAAGCATTGCTGGGAGAGGGACGTCTATATGGACCTACTTGGCCTGCTGTCACTGAAACCTGGCCCCGGATAAATGGAAGAACATGGATGGATGGACAGCTAAACTGCCCTCTTACAGGCTCATGTCAGTGTTCTGAGACTGAACAGTACATACACATATTCATTTGGAAATTGCAAGTACTGTAGGTATGAAGTGAGAAAAAATTACAAACCACGACCAATCCATGTAGTTACCCCCAGCTGGGTGTAACTACATGGTTTTGTCAGAATGTAATGCTACCTGATTGTAATGTATGCTTAGACCAATGTGAAAAAAGGTGAAAAAAGTCACTGTAAATCCAAGTCTAAAATAGAATTCTACTTTAAACTTGAATTTACAGTGACTTTTTTATCATAGATTGAAAGACAAACAGTCACTCTGAGCCAAGCAGTAACTACTGCACCTTCAAACGTAAGCATGTGCAAAAGTACCTTAAAGTAAAATTGCACTGACAGCTGCTAGGACCAGCTGCCTTAAAAAATCCATGTCTCCTACTGCATGAAATTTAAAAGGCATTCGCTTGTCCTCAGAAAGTTCATCATTATTAATGACCCATTATGGTTTTAATTGGTGAGGTCAGGCCCTCTACTAAATGTGCTTGTGGTCATTTTGGAAACTATACAGATTGGTGGCTTACAGAAGATTTTGATGCTTGCTGTGTAACTGCAGATTGACGGTTCTAACAGAAAATGGGCTACCCTGCTACTCTCTGTTATGACAAACTCACTCACCCTGTCTCCAAAATTTGGAGTATCAGTATCATAAACAATGTCTCAAGTCAAGCAGTTCTGTGTCTGTCGTTAAGACCCTCAGAATGCCATCAGCAATGTTTCAGTAGGTTTAATTACATTATTCCACTATGATTCAAATAAAAGATAGTTGTTTGCAGCTATATTAATACATCTATGTTCAAAATCTTGCATATTGGCCCTTATCTATAGCATCAGTTCTGTGAGGACACAGGGAATTTCCACACTACCTGGTGCTGTGCAGAACTGATGAAATTCTCTGCAATCAAGATATACAACTCAAAGGTCCTCTGTGTTTCATCCTAGCTCAATACACAAAAAAACATGGATTTCTGCTCAGGCTGTTTTAAACTTCCACCTGTCTCTCACTTTCTCTTTTGATTGATTATTGATTAGTCCTGCAGAAGATGTGATCATGAGCTCTTGTGTAGTACTGTAGACAAGGACTACATAAACACAGCTCCAGTATTAGTAACCCAGCATCCTTTCTACACACCTTGGCAGACACTGTGTGAACTATGCAACTGATTTATCTGTAGAAATCTCACAGTACAGTGTTACAAGAATCGAGCCACTAGATGGAACTATAACACTGCGGATGAAAGTGTACAACATAAAACACCAGTAACTAAAACCTCAATTACAGCCCACTTTCTTAAAAAGTGACTGTGGTCAGTGAGAATTAAACAATTTAAAATCTCAGCCAAATGTTCATACATGCAGACGCAAAATGCCAGTGTAGCACTCCATCATTTTAATTCTGGTAAGTACTGATGTGATGCTGTGTTCTTTTCAACAAACTGTCACATCAGCATGGCTGAACACAGCAAGGGTTACCCAAGGCTATAAGAAAAACCCTATAGGAATCAACAGTTGGGCACATCTTGAGAAAACACCCACACTTTCAGGGACCAAACCTGGACACATTTCTCAGTCCATCCTCAAAGCTGTAAATTCTAATTAAGTTTCTCTGTTTGCATTTTCTTCAGTACTATGGGAGTGATGCCTGTGGCTTTTTGATAGGGTTAACCAGTTTAATCAGCAGTTCCTCTTCATGTGTTTGGTGCTGAGGTGGTTTGCAAGTAGAAGGTTACTGGCAATATTTTAAGATATGGGAAAATAAAACTTCAGAGGATTTGAAAAACCAGGACAGATTACAATTTATACTTATTAATACTTTGGCAGCTCCTCAGTAAACACCTGTGAACAAGATGACAAGCCTGAATGCTCACACTGCAATGACACGATTCACATTCATTTTTACGTCGGAAAAATGCAACAGAAGTCCTAAAGTCAGCATTTTGTTGACGTTTCTAATTATTTAATATTGTTTCATCGCCTTTTGTTGTAACAGCTGATGAGCTCTGAGTCTAACTCACCAAATGTAGGTTGGAGACAACAGCAACCTACCACAATGAAAATACAGGCTGCTTAAATATAAAAGCACAGATGACACACCACCTGAGAGGTAACTTTCTAATGATACAATTATTTTTTTGAGACAAAAAGTAGGAGAGCAAAACCATAACTTTACTCCTAACTGAATATTAGGAATGCGTTTGTTGCCTTTGCTCCATTGCTCAGGCACCTGTGTAGGCATCCATGACTCAGTGACAGATAGCATGTGAATTTTTAACTGTAAAATAAAGCCATTCTGTAACTGATGGATCATATTGACGTCCTCCACACTGTGTTAATGCTAGGTTTTTTCACATTATATCTTACTTTGATCAAACACGTTTTCCTTAGTCACATTACACACACATTACAGTGAATAAAGAAACCAAATTGTGGCACTGTCATGAAACCCAACTGTAATTTACGATTTCACAGTATTTCACATGTACAATCAAGCTATTAATGTAATGTTACCTCAGCTGATTTTCCACAATCCATGGATACGATACAGACTTACTTACTTTTACATTTCATTCAATAAATGCTTTCATTTTAAAACATTGTTGTCTCCACACCATTTAAGTAACATGGTTTTTGGGTCATTCCACACCAACTCCGTTATCTTCCTAAATCATACTATCATAGATCTTGGAAAAAATTATGTGAAAACATCTATCAAGTTCATAGGGCCTTGCAAAATCTTTAAGCTTTGCTCCAAATACTTTTTTAGGTCAGAATATCTTAAGTTTCATCCTCTACACAAAATTCCAGAATTCCTCCTAAATTCCAGCAATTGATCTTTTTTGACTGGATAGGATTAAAATTTATACTGAACAACCACATAACCCTAAGAATAATTTGCAACTAAACAGTTGTTGGTAAATTGTTGAACGTTTATGAAGATATTTGTTAAATTTTAGCTCGACACATGGAAATATTTTCCAAGATATATATACAGCGCTGTGAAAAAGCATTGGCCCATCTACAGATATCTTCTACTTTTGCATATTTGTTTCAGATCATCGAACGAATTTTAATATAAGACAAAGATAACCTAGGAAAAAGCAATTTGCAGTTTTTAAAAGATTATTTTATTCATTGAAGGAAAAATGCTGTCCAGCCCTATTTTGGGCTATCAATCTCCCAAATGGTCAATTGATTTGGCAGTTGGGTTCAGCTTCACCAGCCACACTCACAAATGATTACTGCCAAGCTTGTTGAATCTAAACATCACTAAATAGAACCTGTCTTGCATTGTGAAGAAGCTAAAGGGTCTCAAAAAGCAGCACTTGATGCCACGTTCTAAAGAGAATCAGGAAGAGATGTGAAACACAGTTATTGATTGTATCAGTCTGGAAAGGGTTACAAAGCCATTGCTAAGACTCTGGGACTCCAGAGAACCACAGTGAGAGATATTATCCACAAAATGAGAAATCATGGAACAGTGATGAACATTCCCAGGAGTGGCCCAACTACCAGCATTTCTCCAAGAGCGTCGCCCCCAGATGAACATCAAAAGAACAGCAGTTCTCTGGCCTCACTTGCTTCAATTAAAGTCTGTCTTCTTGATTCCACAATAAGGAAGACACTGGGCAAAAATGGCATCCATGGGAGAGCTGCAAAGTGTAAACCACTACTGATCAAGAAGCACATAAAGGTTTGTCTGGCATTTGCAAAAAAAATATCTGAATGAGCCCCAAGACTTTTTGGATACCATCCTGTGGACGGATGAGTCAAAGGTGGAATTTTTTTGGAAGACATGGGTCCGTTACATCTGGAGTGAAGCTAATACTGCATTCCATAAGAAGAACATGACACCAGCAGTGAAACATGGTGGTGGTAGAGGCTGCTTTGCTTCCACAGGACCTGGATGACTTGTCATAATTGATGGAATCATGAATTCTGCGCTCTATCAGAAAATCCTCCTGGAGAATAATCACCATCAGTTCATGACCTCACTCAACACAAATGGGTTCTGCAGCATGACAATGACCCAAAGCATACAAACAAGTCCACCGCTGAGTGGCTCAAAAAGAACAAAATGAAGGTTTTGGAGTGGCAAAGTTCTCCAGTACCTGCCACACAACGGATGTCATCTTCAGCTGACATTTAGACATTGACACAATTTTCAACATTTTATCTCAGTACACCACCACAATTCTGGTCTTTTAAAAAGGTGGAGGGCATATATAAAATGTGTTTTAATTCTTATACCGTTCAACTGATTAGGATGTAAATACCCTCAAATTAAAGCAGAGGGATACAGAGGAACATTTCCAGCAACCATCACTCTTGTGTTCTAATGGTACATTGTGTCAGCTAATCATGCTGAAAGGCTAATTGATGATTAGAAATCCATTGTGCAATTATGTTAGATGGTTAAGTTGCTTTCAGGTTTGTATTCTTTTCAACTTGAAAATACCTGTGAACACCAGATCTTTCTTGGTTTCTGGTAAGACTGGAAAAGGAGGAGAGGAAGGAGGGCCTGAAAGATCGGACTGTGAGACATCACAAAGATGGAGGAGACGGGAAGATTGGGAAGTGGAAACACAGTTGCAGCAGAAATCAGGAGTTTTAGAATGAGCCATAGCACCACTAGTCAGAGCTACAGTGGCCGTCCTCCTAATACGTTGCCATGGGCTTTAGACTACTTGCTCAATTCTGATTTAAAAATCAGACGTACAAGTACTTCATACTTGGAACAGCGGTTATCAGCGTAAATCAGTGTTTATGTTTCAGCTCAGACAGTGTGAAGCTCCTTGCATAACATCAGCTTCTATGGACAGTGTCTCAAAAAAGAACTCTTGCATGGGTAAGTACAACACAAGATTTAATTTGCTAAAGAATTTAACATTGATTTTAAAATTCAAAAAGTAGTCCTTAAAAGTACTTAATTTTGTCTACAGAGCTCTTGGTATTTTATCTTGTACTTGCATAGCATTTTTAATTAATTGTAGAATTAATAAATACTGTAACATCACAAATCACAAATAGATACAATATTTTATGAATGTGTGTGCATATATACAGAAAGTTCTAATTAACTCTAGTGTGACTTGGATGTTGTGACAGTTTGGGTATTGTTTATGTCAGTGTATTGCTTAGCACTCATCGGGTGTGCATAAGCTCCGGTACTCATCAATCAGTTGTCAGGAAAGAAAACAAAACATCTGTAACCTTGCTATAAACAAGATAATATTAGTTTGTCACTTCAGGATGGGCAAGTGATGCATTAACCTCCAGTATCCCAATAATCCAAAACATGAGTATGTTAAACCTATTCCAGACAATGTTTGCAAGGCCCAATGCAGTTTGTGCTGAAAATCTTTGAAACTGGGGATGATGGGATTCATTCACGTTGCATGTGGTATTGCCCACCAGCAGCAGGCCTTCATAGCATGGTTCAGAGCACAGCGACTAGAAAACTGGCAATGCAACTACTGCTAGCAATTCCAAAGAAACTGCATGATCTGCAAAACATACTGTGGTGTTCATGAAAGTTCTCGAGCAGAGGTAGTTTGAATTCAGAAAACTATTACAGACTACCCATTAATACAGCTTAAATGATAAAACAAGGTTTCCCCCCTCTGACATTGTGGCTACCTTAGACGGTGTTTTATTAAATTCTAGTATTTGGTAAATAATTCTTCTCTACAGCTAAAAAATAACACTGACTTTCCATTATATCCTTCATACTTTGCCAGAATGGCCGTGTAGTTGGCATCAAATTTCAGTCTCAGTAAAAAGACAGTGGTAAGTTCCCTTGAAGAACCCTGGGGGTACCCAGTGTTAAGCTAATTGTTGTATGTGACACCTTAAAATTGAAAATTCATATAATCTAAAACTCTAAAGCTGTAGTGGTATTAGGGAACAAAAACAAATTAGTATATTTGAGAAGCTGTACCCATGACATACAATGGCTAAACATCAAAAATGTCCAAACTGTTACACTATCTAACGTAGCTTAATTTTCAATAAGTTAAAGAACTGATTGTGCCAGCATGACAGTCTTCCTTCTAGCATCGGCTATTTTACTGTCTGTGTTCCGCAGACAACCATTTTTTGCTTTTCAATGAGCATTATCACAAGTAAAGCAGACAAAGCACACAAAAGATTTACATAAATAAATGATTCCATTACTGTATAGCTGAAACTCACTGTGGTAAGATGTCAGTGAGAGTGAGAGCAGGAACTACAGCAGGGAGGGAGACTGGTAAGACTCCACTGCAGTTTTCTGCTACAGAATTCAAGTTCCTTACCACCCCAGACTGCAGGCTGTGCTGGCAGCTAATGTACACAAACATGCCAATGCACACACGTGTCTGCCCACATACAGCTAGAGTTTCTCCCTTTCATTCACATATCACTTGTAAATACTAGACTGTGAATGCCCTAAAGCCTTCTTTCCTTACCTCCATGCTCTTCTCCTTCTCCTCCTGCATGCCTGTGAATGAAGCTGTGTGTTTGACTATGCCTGTCTGTATGCGTGTGTGTGTGTGTGTGCGCGTGCATGTACACGCAAGTGTCTGGAGATTCAATCTGCTATCTATCTAGCTGGGGACTGCTCTCTTCAAACTACTGCCTGGTCGTTGGCAGCACTAGCTGCTCACTGGGCACGTGTGTGTGTTTGTGTGCAAAAGCTGTCAGTGTTCTGGGACAGCAATGAACTGCTTCCCCATCGCTGCATCGACAACTGCGGCAAACAAGTTCCCTCCCACATCCCACCCTGCTGCTGGGACTTCAGCCAAGAGGGAACCACACGCTGGACAGAATATGCTGAAGCACGGACACTTAAGCGGGTGGCGCACAGTCACAGCACAAAAAAGTTTGAATACAACTAGAAAAATGATTATATGATCATTTAAACTAGTGGTTGTGGGTGTAAGCTGGGTAGGTTCTGTGTTCTTACGAGAGCCAAGCCTCTAGACGTAGCGTTTTTGATTCCAACTACAGGAGAAATAGCTTGTAAAAATCAAGGTAAATCTATTACAGCTGCTTATTTGTCTCCTTAAAGGTATTCATCTCAAAAGAAGCATAACCTAATGCCTTATTCACAGTGTAGATGGATGACAGCAAACTAGATATCCACTGTTTTCCACAAGAGAATGGTAAACTGTAAAAACCGATATAAATCTCATCTGTTGTATTTTCAAAAGAAACTTGTCAATGAAATGACAACGACTTTCTTAACTTCAGCCTCTTAATGTCTGTGTAGATTCTCAGTCATTTCTGCCATAATAAACCTCAACGAAGAGGGCATTTGGCCTTCTTTGTTGGTTCTTGAAGACTATTCACCTCTCATTCTTATTTCTAGCTAACTGGGGTGGGTTCCTCTGTTTTTTTCCTACCCCCAAAATCGCATGACTTGCACCCTGTTAACAACCCAAGACTCAAAAGACTCAAGGTGTAAATGGCTGTGATGTAGGAAATGAAAACTAGACCTTCATTAAGTCAGTAAAGAGATATGCAAAAATAAAATAAAACTAATTTGGTGGCATCACTGTCTTATTTTTAAGACAAGACGGCAGCATGGTCACCAGAAGCTCCACCAAAATATCTTACTGCAGAACTACATTTGGACAGACAGCCTTTTCAATCAAAGGCTGTCATATCTGCAATGCATTACCAAACAAAATGAATATGTTAGCAGATTTAAAAACAGTTTTAGCAAAAGTTAAGTAGTGGATGGAAAAAAAACAAGAATGTACCTACCTATGACATCTATAAGGTCCAACTGACTGTGGATTGTGTCATTGTGCGTGCGTGCATGTGTGCGTTTGGTGGGGTTATAAGTTTATAATGTTGTCTGTGGAGGAGGATACAGCTGGTCGGGACAAGGGAACCAATCGGAGGGCAGAAATGTAGGATGGGCATGAACACTGACCAGTTGCAGTGCCTTTTTTGGCTGCCTGTAGAGCCAGTCAGGTCTTTCTTTCTCTTGATTCTCAAAGGAATAAAACCAGCCATTCATTCAGAATTCCAGTTAGGAAAATCAGGATATCATGCTTGGAAGATGGGGATGCTATTCCAAACACTGTGGGGTTGGAACGGATCAGCTTACACCGTGGAAAAGGACACGACTTGCGGGGCGCAAAGGAGAAATAGTCTGTATTTTATTGGTGTTGTTGGTCCTCTGTCTACTTTTTCTGAAAAGCCCAACCAGGGACAGGAGTTGAAAATTAGCTTAATGCTATACACTCTATATGCAATACATCAGATGTTTTCTGTTAATTGCATGGTTTCTGATCAAATAAATAAATATATAAATAAGAAGAACAGGCAGAACAGCATCGTATGTAGCTGGTTTATCTGACAAAGCTCAAAGGAAACTTTGAAAATAACACATGAAATAAAGAAGTAAGCTCTTTTAAGGGAACAATTCATGATATGTGGACAGCGCCCTGGTCAGAAAGAATAAAGCGTGATGTCATCCACAGCAACCAGGTCATCCCTACCCTCAGTATTGGTAATGTAGACATTTGTGTTTATCAGATTTTCTTAGGGGTATAACCTCTTAACGTCTCATGAGTGACTGTGATTGACTACAGCTGCTGACTTCTCTAAGCCACTTTAAATAGGGTCCATTTGATACACTGATTAGACTCAGCTACAACAATCTAAAGCACAGATCTAAAAACGGCAATTACTGACTTGAAAAAGTCTGCAAAGCCACTTGGAGCCATGTCAAGGCAGCTACAGATCCCAAATCATCTGTGCAAACAACTGTAAGTATAAAGTACATGTTACGATCAAGAAGAAAACACAAACTATCACCTGCTGCTGAGAGACAATTGGGATGGTCAAGAGTCAACCAAGAACCACCAAAAAACAGGTTCGCAGTAAATGAGAAATGGCTGGAACAGATGTCAGCATCCACAGTCCAGTGTGTTTTACATCACCATGGGCTGAGAGGCTGCTGTGCAAGAAGGAAACTCTTCTTTTAGAAACAGCTGAAGTTTGACAATGAAAACACCCTCTAGAGGAAAGTTCTGTAGTCAGATGAAACAAAAAATTGCACCACTTGGCCACAATGACCAAAATATGTTTGGAGGTGGGAAGGTGAGGCCTTTAACCCCAAGAGCACTGTACCTACCATCAGACATGGTAGTGGTACTATTATGCTCTGGAGCCTTTTTGGTGTCAGTGGTATATTTTTTAACTCAGCAAATGTTGTCATTTTTCCAGAAAACCTATTTAAAAATCTATAAATGGAAAAAAAATGCATGTTTGTTTGACAAAGACTCTTAAATTCAGAGGTAGAGGGGTCATCGGAAACTTAGGACTCAGGAGTTAGGATGACATACAGTGCTGCAAAAAAGTACTTCTGTATTACCTTTTATTTCCTATTTTGTATATCTTTTTTTGCATATTTTTCACATTCAAGTGTTTCAGATTGTCAAATTAATATTTATATATTTTTTTAATATTAGAGATAGCTCACAAAACACAAAATGTAGCTTTTAAATGATGATTTACTGAAAACCTGCATCACCCTGTGAAAAAGTAATTACTCCCCCTAATAACTGGTTTCGCCACCCTGAGCAGCAACAACTGCAGTTACATGTTTGTGATAGCTTGTGATCAGTCTTTTACATCGCCATGAAGGAGTACTGGCCCACTCTTCTCTGCACAGTAGTTTTAATTTGGCTACATTAGATGGTTCTTGAACATGAACCGTACTTTTAAAGTTTTGCCATAGCATCTTAATCAGATTCAAGTCCAGACTTAGCCACTCCAAAAACTTCATTTTGTTCTTTTTGAGCAGCTCAGAAGTGGATTTGCTTGTGTGCTTTGGGCCATTGTCATGTTGCATAACCCATTTGTGTTGAGCTTTAGGTCATGAACTGATGGTGGATATTCTAGCTTTAGCTTTAGCCACTGTGAACGAAGCTTATGTCCTGATTTGTGGTGTTGGCTTTGCTTCTAGTGTAGTTTTTGCAGAACATATCTCTGCTACATTTGAATGTGAGTGTGATTGTTGGTCTTGATGTGCAGCCCTGTCATAAACTGGTGACCTGTCCAAGGTGTCCCCTGCCTTCACCCTAGGTTAGCTGGGATAGACTCCAGCCCCCTTGTGACCCTAACGAGGATTAAGCGGTGTACAGATAATGGATGGATGGATCTCAGCTAAAGACGTGCCTGTCAGCTAGAACCAAGTTTAAGTTAATCCTATTTTAGAAGGATGTTACTGTACAGGCTAAGAAACACAGATGACCTCTTAGTAGCAGTCGTAACCCAGAATTGACAGAAAAATAGGTTCCAACTGCTCTGACACTCACAAATGACATATTGGGGTGTTTTCTGTGCAGCAGAGAAATCTGGCACGTTTCTGAAAGATGGCAGTGCGCATTACAATTTTAGCAGAATCTGCTACCTCATCTTCCAAACATAGCTCAGTCATGGTACTGCTCACTAATTCACTCTGCTAATGCGCTCATCCTTTCTTGTCTGTAAACAGTGGCTTTGACTTGTGACAAGTAGCCAACCAGATAGAGCTGTGGGTGGGACATTGATTGAGATTGCAGAGTGACTTCAGAGTGAGTAGTTGGTTGCATCAGAGCCAAAGCAGCACATTTGATTTACTAAAGTCAAGTATCAAATATCGGCCTTGATAACTGGTCAGGCCATTAATTAATCTGCCCTCAGGCTGTTACTCAGCATGTGGGATTGGCTGTACTTGTGTTCAGTTGCAGCCCAAGTATTTTTCCAATTTAAAGTACACATCCAGCCAAGCACAGAAAAAATGCCCGGATGTGTTGTTGCTCCGGCCACATTATCGAGGATACGAAAGGAGCAGACTTGTTTGGATTTGAGGCAGCCAAGTATCCCAAAATGCATTTCATGCCAACCGCGGCCAAACGCTGAGGAGAAAACTAACAACTGTAGGTAAATCTTTTTTGATATACTAGGATATATACCTCAAATCTGGAGTTGATTTATCAAGATAATGTCTGCTTAAGAATTTGCTTTAACATTTTTAGAGATGTGGGTGTCCTGGTTAGACATGCATTGTAAGTTATTTAAATGACTGGCTGGTTGGTGCTCACAGTACCCTGCTGACAGCAGCCTTATCTCAGCAAGACTTTTTTAAACCTGCCCCTGGCTCTGACATTTCTGTAGTGGATAAACATGAGATATAAACAGTTTTGCATATGTCGAACAGTCAAACATTAGCCTCAGAGTGGAAATCTAATTGTTGTTCCCAGGCAAATCGCTTTGAATAAGGATAAAATTAATGATCATAACTTTATATGGGTATTTAATATTGGACTTGATTGCTGAATTTGTACTTCTGACTGAATTATTTGCTTGTCTTTGCTAGCTGCAGTACAACTTTTTCTGTTTGTTATAATGACTATTACTGTGCATAAAAAATAACATTTAAGCAATTTTTTATTGAGGCACAGCTGAAGGCACAGTCCTCACTGACAGCTGGGAGACTCCACAGGCAGCTGGTGGACCATAAGCAGCCCCTTCATCTCAAGGCTTAATTTGTGGACTTTTTGCCAGTGCAGCGTCTTTGCCAATATCCCGATGCTGGTCCTAGAAACCCTGCATGTTGGTCAGCTCCATAAACTAAGTAAGTTGTTTTTAATCTGTGCATATTTTAATTTTAAAAAGGAACTATAGTCCTGTTAGAATACAAAATGTATTTCTAATAATGTTTATAAATTGTTAAATTTAATATGTACAGTATATTTATTGCATTTTTAGATGTTTGTACAAATATATATATTTCTTCAACTATATTCTGAATATGATATTGTTAAGGCCAGAATTCAATTTTCCTTCAGTTAACTCGATCATCATATCGTGGACATGAGATATTCTGTCAGTGTTGAAGTGCGTACATCATTAATTACTGATGATGGACTGTATGCGGCACAGATGAGGTAGAAGTACTTACATTAATGTGTAGTGATGTTTGTGCACCTGTCAGCCTATAAACCACTGGATGTCTGCGGCAGGTATATATCTGTGATGAAGTAATAAATGTTCTCCCAATACCTTTAGTCAATTTGATGTTTAAAAAATGTAAACTGGGCAGCATTATGATTTCCATCAAATACATTAAAAAATTCACTGAATATTCACTTTGTAATGGCTCACTTTTTTACATTCAAATGCAGCATTCTTATTTTCTCAACATTTTTAAATACTAATGATACTAATTACAAAAATGTTTTAAGTGGCAAAAAAATAAACATTTCTGCGATCATCACTGTCATAGTAAGGCCTCACAAGCTTACAGTATAACTGAGGGTGCATCTGCATGGCATTTCATGTAGTGAAACAGCCTCATTTTTTCTATGCCTGAAATTTACTTTAGTGTTAATTACATTTTGATATTTAATGTCACCTGGAGGACTGGTGCAGAGACAACAGCCTCCTCCTGAACGTCAGCAAGACCAAGGAGATGATTGTGGACAACAGCAAGAAGCAGCAGAGGGCATACCACCCACTCACAATTAGCGGGACAGAGGTGGAGAGCTTTAAGTACCTGGGTGTTAACATCACGCAGGACCTGACGTGGTCCTGTCACATCAACACCCTGGTGAAGAAAGCTCGACAGCGTCTCCACCACCTCAGACGCCTGAGGGACTTTAAACTCCCTCTCAAGGTGCTCAGGAACTTTTACACCTGCACCACTGAGTGTTTTGGCTGGGAATATCACCACTTGGATGGGCAGCAACACTCAGCAGGACTTCTTGGTCCTGAGGAGGGCGGTCTGCTGGGCTGAGTGCCCCATCAGAACTGCCCAAAACTCCCCAACCTGCAGGACATGTGCAACAAACGCTGCAGGTTAAAGGCCAGGAAGATTGTGAGTAAGCCCACCCACCCCAGCCACAGACTGTTCTCTCTGCTGCCATCGGAGCGGCATTACCACTGCCTGAAGGCAAACACAGAGAGGATGAGGAGGAGCTTCTTCCCACAGCCTATCTGCCGCTGAGATATATATATATATATATACACACACACACACACACACACACACACACACACACACACACACACACACACACACACACACACACACACACACATACATATAGATATATATACACGTATTTACAGTTTTTTATTCTTATTTATATTTGTTTTTGTGTGTTTCTATTCTTTATTATTGTTCTTATTGTTTTGGTTTTTAACAGGTGCATAATGCATTTCACTGTGCATTATACTATGCATAATTGTGTTTGTAATAAAAAAAGATCTTGAATCTTGACTCTTCAGTTGAGCTCAGAGCTAATAACCACAAGAGAGACTAACTTTGACAGGTCGTCTTGTCAACTCTTAACTGTGACAGACTGGTTTCTGGTGCTACATGCCTTACTACTGGAGTGAGCTACAACACTGCCTAAAGTCAATTATGGGACATTTATTTCCCTGAGACCTTGATCGCATGAGATTTCCTGAATAAATATTGATTAGCTTATTAGCATTTGCTTTGAAGCAATGAATGCTGAGATTGTGCTTTCTTGTAGAAGATATTGTATTGTGCAACCAATTAATGCCTAATTTCAGTAGCAGTAGTAGTAATAATAATAATGATAATCATAATAATAATTATCATAATAATAATCATAAATTACTATTAATATAGTATTATTACTATGTTATTAAGTCTCAAAGTACTACAAACTAAAAACAAAGATCATTTAAATGAGGCTTAAAAATAATTAACTAATAAAAGGTGCAATTTTTTAGATACTGGGTGTCACAATTATCATAAGTTACAAGCAATAATTATCAAAAAGAAAACAATAAAGGCTTGAAATATTTCACTTTACGGGTCATGAATATATAATGTAGGATATGGAAGGTACATTTTTGACTTCAATTACAAAATAAAATACTATTTTACAATTTTCTAATTTCTTGAGCTGCACCTGGACACTAACTGCTGTTAGCCTGGCAGTTAAATCCTAAAAGCTTATATTGAGCCTACTTAACAGGCGGCACTAACTCCGATATCAGCCAAGGTTGAAGATGGAGGTGATTACAGGGCACAACTTTGTGCTGGTAAGTAGTAAGTACAACTGTTGTAACCTAAATAAAAATGGTCAAAAACATCAACGCTGCAAAAAGCAGAAAGTGATTGGTTATTATATAATCTCTGCTCAAATGCAATTATACACACAGCCTTCCAGTTTAAAAAAAAAAAAAAGCATGTATCACAAGAGAGCAAAAGGCAAAGAAAAAAAACGCCTGTGAAACAAGTTTGTTACCATTTGTTCTCTGGGTTCTGTGCAGAATCACATTTACATCTTCCTAAAACAACGACCCCCTTCACACAAGCACACACACATACAAACACCTCGGGAAGTCACTTACCCGCATGTCTGATCTCAGAGCACAATAGCATGCGAAAAACATGGCAATGTTGTAGTAACATGAAGGAAGCAAAGGAAGACTGCTAAGACTTTCTTCAAAGATGACACAGAAAAAGCAATGGAAGGAGCTGTGGTGTGAGATGAGACAAAAGTAGCAGCATCCCTGAGTGAGAGAAATACTCCTCTAACTGTGTCACAGTGAAGCAGCTAGACCCCCTTTTCTGTGGGGAATTTTAAAAGACCAATAAAAACAGCTTTCACTTGACGTAGGGTTCCATCTCAGCTTATAGGCAAGCAGGCGGGACTCAGCTATCAAGAGGGAGGAGTGATAACGTGTATCTCACATAAAGGGGAGAAAACAAACTGAGGACGGTCTAATGTCTGAATGTGATCAACATGTGCAGGAAACGCTGGAAGGCTGGCTGCAGAGAAAAAGACAAACTTGTATTGTGAGTACGTAAAGAAGAAGGAATTTGTGACATCCTGTATGCTGTAAACAGTGCATCTTTTAGTGTGCATTATATGCCTAAATATACACGAGTATTGTGCATTACAGAGCGCTATTGTTTGCAGCATGTTGCACACCATCTTTGATCATTTTTGTGTCGTCTCTCCCTTACTCACACACATGCACACACACAGCGTTACATAACAAGAAATGCCTGACACTGCCACTACTGTGCTCTGAAAAAAGACACTAGCAGAAGAGTAACACCTTTCTATTACACCACTGCAAGTTTCAACAAAGGGACATCGCTCCTTTAGAAAACTATACAAAAAAAGGCAAAACCGGCTAAGCTTTAAAAATTACAACACAGCATGGAAGGAAAAAAGTATGAAGATAAAACATGAAAAGCACTCAGAGAGCGCAGTGCTCCACCAAGTCATTGTATGATTTCTGAAGTATAAGTCCCGATAAGTCCACAGCCGACGATTTGTAGTAGGATTGCAATCATGTGGCAGGCAGTTGACGTAGTGTTCACTTGTCATAGTTACGGTGACGCCTGGCCGCTAACTTGCAATGCTACAGAAATCTTTACTAATTCAGTGGATCCAGACTGTAAGTTGCATCACTGCCAAAATCTAATCACTTAGTCCTTGTGTCATTTCTGACCTTCCCTGAAACTTTCGTCCAAATTCGTTTGCCGGTTTTTAAGTAATGTTGCGAATGGACAGACAAACATACGCTGATCATCACATAAATCCGCCGCATTCCTTGGCAGAGTAATAAAGAGATATAGAGATGATCACTGAGATATTTTGTTTCTGTACATATTCTCTATTTCATAAAAATACTTAAAATGAGACTGATTCATGTAAGAGCTACTTCTAATCACATCACAGTGTATATAGCAACAGCATTATTAGCAAGATTTTTAATGCAGTCTTACAGTGAGGGCAACCAGCCTCACCTGAAATAAAGAGTGCCTTTACAAACATCAAGAAAAACCTGTAACATTTTGATCAGAAAATTACACCACACTGAAAAGATTTCATGTGGGAGTTTCTTAATCTGTCATCAATAACTCAGTGCATGTCAAAATGTCAAGAAAAAAGAAATTGTGAATAATACCAAGAAAAGATAGCTTAGAAAAGCAATTCAATAAGTGACAGTCCTACAATGACAGGTGACAGTGAGACTCCAGCCAGGCTACAGGCTGGTAGTGCCAGAAGAAAAGCCAAGCTATCACCAAAGTCTTTAGAGTTTATTGCCCAAAAACCATTAATGTGTGCTCCAATCAATCAAGCAGATTTAACTGGATAAATGAACATTTTCACCAACCACAAGTCAGGGGATCTCTAAAGTTTTTAGGATTTGTCCTCTGGATACCATGATATTTCCATGAATGAAGTGAGCTGACTGGCATTGCCAACCTTACGCTACTAGTGTGGCTAAAAAATCACTGGGAAGACCAATAGACCGAGACTAGTCTGATATGTTGGACACACACTTGACTCAAAATCTCATTGAAAGTAGTTTCAATTGAAAATTAACCAGCCTCACTGGTTTTATTAATTGCTGACACATGCTGCCTTCTCTAGCTAATGTTCAGTAGAAAACCCTGGTCATGGTTGCAGTCACTTATGGACTTATTAACACAGACAAGTTAAACTTAATTCAAACTAGCTGTTTTAGAATTTGTCACCAAGCGACAGTAAATAGCTTGTCAGGTCAGCGCGCCTGTGTCTACATATTAAATTACTACCTTTCATAAACAATAAACTGTGCAACAAACAATTAACAAGTAAAGCAATGGACATAAATGGATGAAGATCACAGTCTAGCTTTGTATACCAGCAGGTGATAGGTGAAACATTAACTTAGGGCGTCGCACAAGATCAGTCTTTCAATGACTCAGGACTTTTTTTATATGATTGTGCTCCTTACACTGAAGTGGAGACAGTTTCAGTGATAAAAACACATCAGTGCACCTCAACATTATATTGCTACTCATTAGTTAAAGTTGTAGGTTTTACACTTTTACAAATACCATAGTGTTTAAAAATGCATGCGTTTGCCACTGTAATGTACACCAGCAGCATGCATCACAGTGGGAAGATGCACTAGTTGGCAAACTGAATATAAGGGGAGGTATTAAAGATGTTGTAGAGAATATATTTTTGGTGGCAGCCTTCCTGTTACCGTGGTAACTGTCCATCGATTCAGCAGTATGAGTGAACAGAGAACTAAACGGATCTTCCACCCCCTACTTTACTTATTTATTTATTTCTTCCTCTGTGAGTGTGAGGTTGAGCTGGGGGAAGAAGGAAAAGAAAGTGGGGGCTTGTATGAAGAGTGGAAGAAAAAAGGCAGCGGAGGAAATCTGGGGGTGGCTGAGTTAGAACGAAGATGAAACTGTACAAAAAAAGCTGAACTTGGCATCTTGAACACAGCCACTGACATGGCAATGCCAGCACCTTAAAGGGAACATAAACTCCCCTCCAAAAGTATTGGAACAGTGTGGTCAATTCCTTTGTTTTTGCTGTAGACTGAAAACATTTGGGTTTGACATCAAATGAAAAATATGACACAAGAGATCAACATTTCGGCTGTTATTTCCAGGTATTTACAACTGGATCTGATACACAACTTAGAAGATAGTACCTTTTGTTTGAACCCACTCATTTTTCATGTGAGCAAAAGTACTGAGCCATGTGACTGACAGGTGTGTGGTGTTGCCCTGGTGTGTCCTATTACATGGATTATTCAAACAATAAATAGCATTCAATGTCTATGTTCAATTTCAGATTTGGGTTTTGCCTGTGCAGACTGAATCTATAGTTAGAGGCGGAGGGCAGGAGTGAAGACATCACAATCTACTGTTTGCAGTAGACCTCATGAACAAAATTACAGAAGCTACAGCGGAAGATGCAAACCACTCATTAACAAGAAGAACAGGAAGGCCCAGCTGGAATTTGCCAAAAAAGTACAGAGATGAGCCTCAAAAATTCTGGGACAAGTTTTATGGACTGATGAGACAAAGATGAACCTTAACCAAAATGATGGAAAGGCTAAAGTTTGGAGAAAGAAAGGATCTGCTCATGATCCCAAACATACACGCTCATCTGTGAAACACGGTGGGGGTAATGTCATGGCTTGGGCTTGAATGGCTTCTTCTGGGATGGACTCATTAATCTTCATTGATGATATAGCACATGATGGCAGCAGCAAAATGAACCTAGAAGTCTACAGAAACATTTTGTCTGCCAATTTAAAGAAAGATGCAACCAAACTGATTGGGAGATCCTCCATCGTGCAGCAAGATAACGACCCAAAACACACTGTCGAAACACCAAAGGGATCCATCAGGGGCAAGAAGTGGAAGGTTTTAGACTGGTCAAGTTAATCTCCAGACTTGAACCCTATAGAACTGCATTTTTCCTGCTAAAGAGGAGGCTAAAAGGAGAAATCTCCAAAACAACCGACAACTGAAAGAATCTGCGGTGAAAGCCTGGAAAAGCATCACAAAAGAAGAATGCAAAAGTTTGGAGATGTCAGTGGGTCACAGGTTTGATGCAGTTACAGCAACTAAACATTAAGTGTTAGTCACTGCAATCTATTTTAAATCTATCTGTTCCAATAGTTTTGTTCTAAAATGTGTTGTTCTGTTACAAATATTGCTATCTTCTATGCTCTGTATCAGATCCAGATGTAAATACCAAGAAATAAAAGCTGACATCTTTTGATGTCAAACCCAAATGTTTTCAGTCTACAGCAAAAACAAAGGAATTGGTGTCACTGGTCCAATACTTTCCAATACCCTGTACAGATTGACAATGCAATGAGTCGATATACTTTCCCAGCTCCAGGCTAATGTCAGCAGCAGGACTGACAAATGTGTGTCCATTCATTCATTATTTATAAATTGCTTAATCCTATGTAAGGTTGCGGGGGGCTGGAGTCTATCCCAGCTGACTTAGGGTGAAGGCAGAGGACACCCTGGACAGGACACCAGTTTAACGCAGGGCTACTTATAGAGACAAACAATCACACTCCACCTACGGACAATTTAGAATCGCCAATTAACCTCAGCATGTTTTTGTACTGTGGGAGGACATGCAATTGAGTAAAATGGGATTAGAAATGTGTGGGTTCCATGTCCTTTTTCAGTTACTTCCTGTTTTATTTTCAAATTCCCTCTTCTTCCTTGTGCCTTTGGTTTGTTTCTGTTTTTTGCTATTTTTTCTTTATTTTGTGCATTTTTTAGATTTACTCTGATTGGATTACCTTCTTTATGTACAACTGTGAGTACTTGGTATATTATGCAACCAGTGTGAAGAACAGCAACACCAACAATAATACATAACATCTTGGACTTCGAGCACAGTTCTCTTAAGCCCATGTCAACCACCACATCTTCTCAGAACATGCTGGGGAACTCCACCCACCTAGCCCCAGGAAGCCACATACACCGTGAGGGTCTATGTGGCTTCCTGGGGCTTCCAAGGTGGTTAGCTGTCCCCATCAGCCCTTGTGTCCATGATAAAGTCTCTGAGATGTTGGGGAAGCCAGTGCTTGTGAGAGCTGAGTTTAAAGCCTATGATTATGATGGCTGCAGATGGTTCAGTTTGTAGCAAATAAAGAAAAGAGTAGGACAACACAGCTGTTGCTGAAAATGTTACTATGCAAGGCAGAATTCCCACAATTATTCACCACCATTGCTCGTCACTAACTCTGGGTCTTTCCCGTAGTTAATGTTTGGTTCTCTCCACAGGTGTCTCTGGGTCTGGAAGTAAATGTCTCTGATCTTTAGCCACTGGCCTCATCGCTCTTCAACATGTTCATTGTTCTTATATGTTTTATTTTGATGTGGTCCATCTCCTAACATCTGGACAGCAAGTACTCACAAATTAAAACTAAAAATGCATAATTGTTTTATATCAAATGCTATGCACTACCATACAAATATTATATAATATAGACATATTTACAGGCTTTACTGCACTTACGTAGTATCTGTGTCTACAGAAGCATTCAAGTTTATCTGAGAGGGATTTCCTTTCTTGCACTCCATGCAACTGTTCTCAACTTGTCAAACTGATTTATCCTCATTTTTTGGTAATCTTTAGGTAACACGTGTCTGACAATAATGGTAGATTCACATAGAAATACTGTGGTAAACTTTGTTAATATTCATATAAAATTAGTATTACTAAAATTAGTATTAGTAAAAAAGTATTTTAAATGCATTTTTAAATATTGGTGTATGAATTATCTTTATTGATTGCTATGTAATATTCTTTGGTTGTATATTTGCATTATTAAAATAAATGTTTTCTTACTGCTTGTGTCTGTCTTTATGTTATTCCATAATCCATCCATTATCTACACATGGCTTCATCCTCATTAGGGTCATTGGAGGCTGGAGTCTATCCCAGCTGATCGAGGGTGAAGGCAGGGGACACCCTGGACAGGACACCAGTCTATGACAGGGCTACATATAGAAGGCTTTAATCTGACTTAATCACACTCACTTTCACACCTATGGACAATTTAGAATGACCAATTAACCTCAGCATGTTTTTGGACTGCGGGAGAAAGCCGGAGTACCCGGAGAAAACCCTCGCATGCACAAGCAGAACATGCAAACTCTGTGTAGAAAGATCCCAGGTCCATTTTCAATAATAATATTTATACTGAATATTTTTATGTAGTATAGAAATAAATTAATACATTTATAGGTGACGAGAGTATTATACTTTGAACTGTGGGTTTTTATAGTGAAGGTATCATTTTACAAATTACAGTTACCTTTTGTTACTATAAAAGTGGATATTAGTTAAAACACTGTATCTGAATTACAGTAATGTTACTGGCAACACTGCTGTTTGTATGTATTGTAAAACCTCACTGAAATGTCTGACAGTTTAAGTCCAAAGAAGAATTAGTGGTGAGAAATAAAATTAGAAACAAATATAAAGAAAATTTAATTGAATTGACATTATTATGAAGTAATCATGCTGTACTAGTGTTTGGTACCTTTTTTTTTTAAACATCACAAGACACAAAATCATAATTCAGAGATACCAACTCATAATTAGGGCTTTCAGAATTATGACAGCACTATGACATGACTATGTGACATCATTGACAAGAGAGAGGTTAGGACTAAAACTTAATTAAGCCATTTAAGCCATGTTATTTAAAGTTATTTAAATAAATTCAAACATACTTATGTATTATATATTCTAGAAATTTACAGATTACTTTTTTACTTTTACTAAACTCAATCAAGTATTATGTAATTAAATTAAGTAGAATCAATTCCAGGCTAAGAGTGTGCATTTCAAAATGCATCTGAAGTGGATCTGATGCTAGGATATTACTTCGCTAAGGAGGCGGAGCCTCGGTAGAGTTCTGTGACGATCAGCATTGATTTGTCTGTTAGCAACATTACTCAAAAACAGACCAACGGGTCTATGTTAACACATTCTATAGGGCCGTGATTTCAGCCATCGAAAATGATACAACTGAGCAGCCTTGGCAAAGTACTGCACTCTCTGAGTGCTTTTCTTGTTTTGACACGTGCTTGTCTCGACCACAATGGAGCAAGATATTTTTTCTGTTGCTGAACTTTGAATGCAAGTTAAACAGAAGGTACTTTGGAACACCTGACATGCATTTATTCTGCAAGTAAAAGGCTGCATGTAAGCATATACTGATATTGCAGCCTAATTTCTATAATAAATATCCAGAAGCATTTCAGTACAGTACAATTTTACACCTGCTTCTCTCTTAAGATATATTTCAAACATTTTCTGCTGCAGTGGTCACTCAGCAATGTGAAATCCACTGCTGCAGCTTTTTCTACGAATTTCCATTCCTTTTTTCTCATATGCTGTACAATTAAAAGCAAAATCTTAAAACACATATTGCATAGGCCCAAAATGATTATTTTCAGTGGTGGCACCTTTGTTCCATACTGACACCAAACAAGGACAAACTCCAAAACACTGTTTCAAATTACTGTGAAGGTGAACTACAACTATACCTCTATAAGGTAACCACACTTCAAGATTGAAATTGCACTCATTTACAATCAGATATAAGCCAGCATTTAATTATTAATATCTCAGACTGAATATCAATAATTTATCAAATATAAGGCATCCCTGTAGCTCAACTGTAGCTGGTTGAGCAGGCGACCCATAAACAGGGCTATAGTTCCTGACACAGCGATCATTGGGTGCGAAATCTGAAATGAAAAATACCAGTTTTGTACTATGCTATCAATTATGAACCATTCGGGATGCTTTTGGATTTTCCTAAAACGGTGTTATTAATGGTGCCATTATACTATCCTTAGCTAGTCGTGCGTATGAAGAAATTAATTATTCACACCCATTTCCAACAGTGGGTCATATTTACTCAAACAGATCTGTGCAGAATATGTCATTTTGTATAAACGTCTATATTTGGTAGTTTTCACAGTGAACACTTGGTGAAATGTTGCTATAGTATTTCTTTTCTATATTATATTTACTATCTGCAAAATACACTACCATCCAAAAGTTTGGGGTCACTTACAAATGTCCTTATTTTTGGAAGAAAAGCAGTTTTGTTTTCAATGAATGTTAAATTAACCAGAAATCCAGTCCAGACATTGTTAATGTGGTAAATGACTATTCTAACTGGAAACAGCTGATTTTTAATAGAATATCTACATAGGGGTACAGAGGTCCATTTCCAGCAACCATCACTCCTGTGTTCTAATGCTACATTGTGTTAGCTAATGGTGTTGAAAGGTTAAGTGATGATTAAAAGACCCTTGTGCAAATATGTTAGCACATGAATGAGTTTTCATTGAAAACATGAAATTGCCTGGGTGACGCCAAACTTGTAAACAGTAGTGGACCTGATTTAGTACTTCTGTCATGTTATACTTGAGTAGTTGACAAAATTCGTACTCCTACAACTTTGAAATGACTAAATGCATGACTAAAATATCTGCTTCAAAATAAGAGCACAATTTTCCTGGAAGGGCAATCACTATCTTGAGACACAACAACAGAATGCTTCATTCTACATAAGGTGGTAGAGGTCAGTGCCTTCTACCGACAAACTACTAAGCTGAGATTAAAAAATAAATAAATAAATAAATTTAATTTTTATATTGTCAGGCTGCACAGTGGCTTGGTGGTCAGCACTTTTGCTTTGCAGCTAGAAAATCCCGGGTTCGCATTCAGGCCTTCCTGGGATCTTTCAGCATGGGTTTTCATGTTCTCCCTGTGCATGAATGGGTTTTCTCCAGATATTCCAGCTCCCACGGTCCAAAAAAACATGCTCAGGTTAACTGACAACTCTAAACTGTCCATAGGTGTGAATGTGAGTGGGATTTTTTGTCTCTATATGTAGCTCTGTGATAGACTGGTGACCTGTCCAGGGTGTCCCCTGTCTTCACCCTGAGTCAGCTGGGATAGACTCCAGCCCCCCACGACCCCAATGAGGATTAGCGGTGTATAGATGATGGATGGATGGATGGATGTTCTATTTCCTACATGTTCATGAAAATAGGACATCCTTTTGCTACAGACACCCTCTACCGCTAGTGCCACTCCTTATTCTATTACTATCATCACTGATGACTCCCTTACAATTTGCTGTCTGCCACACCCCTTGATTCCATCACCATTTGTCATTGATTAGCAACTATATGCAAACTGACCACTATTCTTTTCTTTACATAATGTCCCTTCCCAACTGTCTGACCAACTGTATAAAATGTTTTGCTTTGAAAATGTTGTGGGTCAATATACCTTCACAGACTCACTCTATTTGTTGGTAAACCCACCGTATACCAGAATACTAATAAACACCCCAATACAGCAAACTTCACATGAGGACTTTGACTATTTGTCATTGTTTTCGTGCACTCAAAGTTATTGTCGCAGTCAAAGCTGTTGGACGTCCAATACCCAATACAAACATGGATGTTGCTGCAAAGAACCTACAAATTCTAAAGTGTGGATGTTTCACACACATTTTCCACTCAGCAGCACAGATGAGCTATATAGTCATCACAGTTGGGCACCAAAGACTACCATCATCAAGTCAGTAACATTATGATGTCACAGCGAAACTGACCTTTGGTCTATTATATACAAAAGGTTTATGACAACTGCACAGGGGGGATTTTATTTATTTAAAACACAAACATTTAAATTTTTTAGGCCCGGTAGCTCAACTGGTTGAGCAGGCGACCCATAAACAGGGGCTATAGTCTCCGATGCAGTGGTCGTGGGTTTGAGTCCAGCCCACGGCTCTTTGCTGCAGGTCCTCCGCCCACTCTTCTCCCTACTTTCCTCTCAGTCTACTGTCCTATATGATAAAGCCTAAAATGCCAAAGCAAATAATGTAAAAAATAAATAAATTGTACTCAGGCTTACAAGTACAGTCACAGGACAGTCCATGGAAAAAAACCTGACCTACCTCCAAAATCACGTATAAGGAAACCTAAGGGTGACATTACAGATGGCCTTGCCCACCTTGCATGCCCAGTCTTTGATATGAATCTATATCATGCCTAGTCAATAATATAAGCTGGGCAATTGACAGCTGTGTAAATGCAGCTGAGTCATACGAAGCAGAATATGCATGCAAGCTGCAATTAGCCCGCTTCAAACAGGCTATCTGGTTATCTCAACAAAAGGGTGTCAGAATCCAGATTAGAGAGATTATCTAAAAACATGACAATGGTAGAGTCTTAACACAACCATGCAGAAGTGCTTCCTTCCTGGAATTTTTCCATCCTCTCGATTTTCCTCTCATGCTGAACTAGAGCACAGGACTCACCATGCCCCCAAAAGCATTACATAACATGGTTATGGACTGAAAACTGCATATCATTATGCTGTGCACATTCATTATTAAGAGTTAAATCCTTAAGGTAGAAGAGCTGGATACAATATTATCAACATCATATAGGATCTCATGACATGAGCACCAGAGAGGGACGTAATTCTGGCTTTTGCAGAGGTTAGCGTGACTAGAGGATCATGAAGAGTACTTGCAGGGTTTAGCAATCTGTCTCGTCTCATGACGCCTGTATCACTCGAAAGAAGCGAATATGTTTCAAAGATAGGAGGACACCTAACCTTAGATTCGCATTGCATGGGCTGAAGTTAAACCTTATATAATGCACATTAACGATGCTGACATATACTTCTCCAGTTCCATTCCTCACTACAGTATGCAATATGCTACAGTCACAGTTGGGAGGTGCTACTATACAATGTAAATTTGATGGCAATTTGACACAAATCAGAGCAGTTAATTACTTATCTCAGAATTGTATATATATAACTTTCTCTTTTGCAGATTGCAACTGTCACATAGTAATACATTTCCCACATGAAACTCATAAAATAGACTATATGACAGTTAAAGAAATTAAATTGTCATTTACCAAATTATTGACTGCCTCTACAAAGTGCAGATGTTTTAATGTCCTCCTAGATTCTATCCGCAGTCACAGCTAACTAGTGAAGTCTGTTATTCAAACAGCTAGTGATCCTCAAAATATCACATGCCTATATCAAGAATCTGGTTCCAACAGTCATCAGACACATGTACAGTATCTCTGAACTAGACAGAGTACCTGAAGGCAACAAGGTCTCTATGAGGAGCTCTCAGTTAGCCCTGTGGTAGACTGGTATCCTGTGTTCTGTCGGATTCCAAGATGGCACAGTCGTGTCCAGACGCCATTGTAACTGCTCTGCGTAGGCTGTGTGTTTACATCTTCTTTTTTGTTATTATTTTCACTTTTGCAATGCCTTTTTTTCAAGTAGAATAGCATTTGACTGTAACACACTGCTAGACATAGGAAGGCTCCTTAAAACAACAAGGGAGACCCGATGTGGAGACGGAGAAGAAAAAAAGCGCCAAGGATGACAGGTCGTGTTTGGAACAGGCTTAGAAGTCAGGCCCATCGCACACCCTTGCTTAGTATCCTTCTTGCTAATGTCCAGTCCCTGACAAACAAGTTGGATGATCTCAGGGGTCAGATCAAATAACAGTGGGACTACAACATCATCTGCTTGACCGAAACATGGCTCTGTCCTCTGGTAACGGACCATGCCATTCAGCTATCGGACTCTTTCTGTGTTCCGCAAGGACAGGGCGGAGGAGTCTGGCAAGTCAAAAGGTGGTGGAGACTGTTTCATGATCAACAACTGCTAGTGTAACCACCAGTACACCAGAATTCCCTCCCACTCTTGCTTGCCAGATCTGGAACATCTAACCATCTTGTACAGTCCATTCCATTGACCCTGGAAATTCACCTTAGTCACTGTCACAGAGGTTTACACTCCACTACATCTAATACCAATGCTGCATTTTTGGAGTTACAAGACTTGTTATGTCTGCACCAGAACAAACACCCGGACGCTGCCCTCATCACGGCTGGGGATTTTAAGAAGACGAACCTTAGGAAAGTGATGCCGAATTTTTATCAAAATGTCACCAGTGGGAGCAACATACTGGATCACTGCTACACACCATTTAAAGAGGGCTACAAAATCACTCAGCAAATCAGACCGAGCTGCCATTTTCCTGATGCCAAGACATAAACAAAGAATGGCACAAGAGAAAGGTTTTGTGATGAGGCAGGTAAGAGTCTGCAGCGACCAATCAGAAGCTACACTGCAGGATGCTCTGAGTGACCTCAACTAGGACATGTTCCAATCCACCTGGTCACAGGCTTCATAGTCAAGCTGGTGGATGGCATCATTCCCATGGTGATGGTTAGTCTTTTTCTGAATCAGAAGTTGTGGCTCGCCAAATCTATCAGCACCGCTCTGAACACTTGCACCGCTTTTTACAACTCAGGCCTTATCACAGGCTGCATGCAGGAATGCAAGGTGGCTTCATTGAGGCTGAAACAAGTAGTAAAGGGCACTAAGCAGAGGTATGGGGACAAAGTGGAAATCACAATTTCAACAACATGACTACAGAAGCTTGTGGCAAGGACTGCAGACAATCATGGACTACAGTAGGAGAACCCCCATCATGGTGAGTGCCGACACTGCTCGGGCTAATGATCTGAACGCTTTCTACGCACAGTTTGAAGCTAACGCTAACGCAGACTCTTTAGCGTTGGCAATAACATGCTTATCCACGTGGCTAACAGGTCATTAACGGCCAGAGCGGAACATGCACTCACTGTTTAAGAGCACGACATGAGGAGAACATTGAGGAGAGTTAACATCAGGGAGGTAAGCCGGTCAAGCAATACAGTCAGCCTCTCCTGATGTGCTCAGTTAAAACATCTGGTCATCCACATGTTTGGTGATACCCACAGATCATAGTTTTGAATGAAAACCAAGACTTCCACTGACAAACTGTTGTTGTAACTTGAATTTTATAACACGTTCTGCTCACAGAAGGCAGCCAGCCTGAGTGAAGGACAGCAAACTACAGCTTACAGATTTACTTAAGGCTTTCATCCAAAGGCCAGTATAAATATTTCACTATCGCTCTCAGTGAAGCCAACATCCTAGCTGACTAAAGAGTCCTGCCACATGTGTTCTACTACACTGCAAGGAAACAGGATATATAGTTTGTATTATTTCCAGCCAGGACAGTAGGACAACTGTCTTTCTGAATGTAGATTATGCCTATACTTGGACCATGCTTATAAACCACTCAATGGAGATTTGTGGCATAAGTGATGAGGAGAGCTCTGTCAATTTCACTTACAAGGCTCATTTCAACAACAGTTAGTAGGAAAGATGCTTCAATAGGAGTAATCTATTCACTGTTGCTTTTCCTGTTGGTAACTTCACCTGCACTTAAGCAGAACAATGAATGCATCATGTTACTTGCTGTCTGGTGCTGTTACCTAAATCACATGGAAGCCAGTCACAATCACATAAAAACTACATGGAGCAATAAAGAAATAACATGCAGTATTATCTGTATAAAAGAAAAACTAACTAGGAGAAAATACTCAGAGAAGCAGAAAAGATGGTTGTTGCAATGATTAAGTGGTGGGAATCTGATTCCCCTTTCCAGGTATGGGTATGCAATGATCCTTTGCACAATGACAGATTACAGAAAGGAATATAAAATCCTGCAGGTCTGCAAGATTCTATTATAATGATGCAACAATATTTTGCTTGCTCCGTTAGCCAAATGCACTCCAAAGCATCCAGAAGTTCTTACATGTCGTGTGAGCACAGGGCTGCAGCAAAACCACAAGCTGGCTGACAGTAGTTCAGCCCAACTTCTGCTGTCATATCTTGACAGACACCTGTGCTATCTGGAGTGTTGCTGACTGACACACAAATTGTTGTTAGAGGGAAAAAAATAATCATTCTCTCACACACATACAAACTCAGGCTAAATGAGACATATCACGCTTTCAAAGACAATAGTCCATACTACATAAATGCTGAAAACAGCTAGCTGCAACAGAGAAAATTATTTTATTCAACTCTTTACTTCAAACTTACAGGGTGATGAAGACTGTAACTGAAGACAAAAACATGGATGTACATGCAAACATTCAGAAATAGCCAACACGTAGACAGGGCTTTATTCCTCCTGCTTCACTGCATACCTCATTCTCCCACAGTGCTCATTCTCTCTGTCTCAGTCCATGACTCCCTCTTATCCCTTCTCCGTCCCAATGAATCATTCATTCGTGCTGTGGATCTTACCTTAGTAGTGACAATGCAAAGACAATCCATGCCTGCCAGAGAAAAAGGAGCTCTCAACCTCTGCTTAAATTCATCACCACTAATATCACTACTGGAGGAAAAAAAAAAACGGGAAGATGGAGAAAAAGATATCAGTATGAAGAAGCAAGGAGGAAAGAAAAGAAGATGAAGAACAGGGGGAAGGGAAGAGAATGCAAACACACAGACACACACACACACTCACATACACTCCCTGGCGAGAGAGAGAAGCCACAGTGAAGAGACTTTACTGCATGTGGGCCCCTTGTGAGCAGTGAGATGCCTCCTCCACAGCGCTGAAGGCAATCAGGATTCCTAACACCATCTCAGAGCACAGCGCACGTCATCAGCCAACAAGCACACACAACAACAACAAAAAAAAAGAAGCGCTTAGCAGCTGGTCTCCTCCAATAACCCAAAATCATTCCTTAGCTTCTCTCCCTCTCATTCACCCTGTCTCCTGTTAATCTTCTCCTCCTCCCTTTTTCATGGCTCCAGCGACTAAGCGTTATGGGATGAAAGAGAGAGTGAGAAAAGAGCGTGAGGGACGAGAGCGCGAGCACAGCGGAATGAATCAGGTTCCCGTGTTCGCTATCTCACTGACTATTAGCTGCTGTGGCAGACTGCTAGCACTTAAGAATAACACACTGGCTGGAATTTCATCTGCAAATCAGCGGCAGCGGTACCTTTAACTGGCTTTGTGACAGACTGTCTACTGTGTGTGTGAGGTTGACCAATACGGTATTTTCAGGAGGCAGGATCCTGAAATTGGGACTTAAACCAATAACAGTAATAATACTGATCTGTGCCAAAAATAGCAATTACAAAACAAAAAAATAAGCAAAACATATTCCAAAAAGTAAGCAACAACTCTGTGAACTAAACACAGGAAAAAGAAGCGGAACAGCCTTTGGACTTGAAAACATAATTCTTTGCACTTTCAAAATCTACGGCAGTTGCAGATGCACCAAGTGTGACTCACAAACTCACATACATAAAAGCAATGCACAGCTGACAGCAGTAATAACAGAATAAAACAAACACCATGTAACAACATTTCATATACCAGTGACAGTTTTGTATGCATGTGCATGCCTAGATATCTGCAACAATTAATCAATTAATAATCTGTGGACAATATTAATGTACAATTCCTGCCACATTATTAATGATTTTGTAATATTTTAAGCAAAAAGATCCAAACTTTCTGCGCTTTTTAAATGCTAGGCTTGGTTGCTTTTCTGTTTTGGAGTGCTGATTGAACAAAACAAGACATTTGATTTGAGTCTTCTTTGACTTTGGGCAACTGTGATTTGCATTTCTGTTTTGTGTACAGTTCAGACAAATAATCAAGAAAACAACCGGCAGATAGTTGCAGCAAACAATGCAAAAACCCCTGAAAAACCTTTGCACAGAGAACAATGAATTTTTGGCCAGATGTGCAACATTTGAAAGTGCAATTGAACACCAAAACAGTGCAATGCAATGAAATCCTGGCAGCAACAAAGTACAAAGTGAAAGAACTACTTCTGCATCAACAAAATGTGCAAACTGCAGCTACAATTATTTTACAAGACACCAGAATTTAACATCAAATTACCACATATTGGTGTCAAAATTCCCCAAAAGCAAAAGCAGCGGTCATGCCATCCACCTTCACCTCTGCTAAGTGGCAGCCTTCCCTTCTCCCTCCTTTCCTTTACCCTCAGGTGGGTGTGAGTGAGGTGTGTGTGTGGAATGTGTGCAGGTGCAGCCCACCCTGAATGAGGACACCTGCAGCAGGGAATGGTCCACCTGCAACTCATCTACTCTCCAGAAAAGCCAGGTTCAGACCACTACTCAACGCCAGAACGCTGAACAACTCCTGTTAGTCAACTCAGGCCTTTATTCTGCTCCTTCTTTACATTTGTTCTCTGACTAACCTGAACTCTCTCCTGCCTCCACTATCCAGACCTGGTTCTTCTCAGACTCACCGATGGACTCCCCATCAGACACCTGCACCATAGAAGTGACCATTCCTGCCACACAACACGCCTCCTCTGCCTCCATTCCCTCAACCATTCAGCTAGGCAAGATCTCTCTGTCTTGAGCTTGTAGATACTGGGATGTTGTATAGTACTTGTGTGTGTTGTTGCATGGTATTTCACGCATCGCTAGAATAGTGTTACACTGTGTTGGCGTCTTGTAGCATATCTGTAATACATAGTCAGCTCTAGTGTGTAGCGTTTCTGATCCTCTTCCATTTCTATCTTGGTGTTATCAAGTCCTGGTCAACTCTCATATCTGTGAATATATTTCCTCTAACAGTCAGCCTGTATTGTTGTCTGTAGTTCTGTGGTTCTAGTTTTCTGTCCAACCTTGGCTTCTGTAGCTACTTCCTGTGTTGTGCATTTCCCCCTCTGTTCCCTAGTAGTCTCCTTCATGGAGAAGTCAGTCAAGTTGTGTCTTAGTGATGACATTTCCCCTTCCAACCCTCCGTGTGTTTTGTATATTCTGATTCATATTGTAATTTACGATTGTTTGAACTGCTGGTCTGCTGCGTCTTTGCTGCCTGACCCCGTGACAGCAGCTAAATCTTGACTAAGGCTCGCAGATATATGAGAAGCTACGACAGTCTAAGAATGACTCTGTAAAAGCATGCAAAATTCTCTGTGTTGTTAGTCAACACAGATCAAGCTGCAGTGTTCCTGATTGAGTAAAATACATCTCAAATGGCCTGACAGTATTAGACTAAAGTATTAAACACA
Source organism: Amphiprion ocellaris (assembly GCF_022539595.1). NCBI lineage: Eukaryota > Metazoa > Chordata > Actinopteri > Pomacentridae > Amphiprion > Amphiprion ocellaris. The sequence continues at coordinate 24,351,344 of NC_072779.1, forward strand.
AAGCAAAGCTGTACTTTAATTTTTAGATACAGGCATTACTTACGGTATGTCAGAAAAATGGCCAAGTGACAAAGATGACAACAATCATTTCACACAACATTGCTGGCATAATATTAACATGGCATTTCACGTAGACTTCATTTTTTATCTGCTATCTATCAGTGTCACAGGATAACAGAACAATTATCACCAAACGTTTATGTTAGCTACAGCTAATGAACACGAATGCGAAACCTTACATATTAAAATCAAATTCAGACCATTGTCCATGCATAAAATTAGAAGAATAGCAACAAGCACCTATTTGTTGTTTCTGTTGAATTCATCACTGAATAACAAGTTTTAAATGAACATTTCATTGTTCAATTGTGGATTCACAAATGACTATGAAAAGAACAAATGATGAATGGACTATCTTGCATAAAATCTTCCTAGGATGCCTGTATCCATACTGCAAGTACATTATATGACAATATGAGACTTATTACTATTCTGAAGTTAAAAAAAGGAGATAACACAGTAATGCATGTGTTGTGAAAAGCTATTACAGTACTACTCTATTAGTCGTGTATATTACAGATCAGTAACCGGTCCAGGTTAACTACTCTAGTGTCTCTAAAGTTTCCCCCTCTAAGAACTACTAGCCTTTGAGCAACTGCACATTTCCCGCTCATAAACAAATACCTGTTTGCTGGAGTCATCCTGTTGAAGAGGTGTGTTGCAGATTTTGACTTTGATTACTGAATTCATATGTGGACAAAGCGACACTTCTACGCTCTCAGTCTCTCGTTGTTCTAACTGTAGCTCAGACTTACTCTGCCTGAGCAGCAGGGCTAATCTTTTCAGGTGCTGCAGCTCAGGCAGCGTCGACTTAATGCATTAGAGAGAAGGAATGTTTTAACCTCCTTTGTTAGGGCTGCCTCTCGTATATACAGTTTAGGTGTGACACATTTGGATTAATCTATTAATGTAACAGCACTGACTGTGCAAATGGCTTGCGTGGTTGATTTACACAACAGCCTCCTGTACATGTTGACCTTGAAGCTGGCCTGCAGTTGAACAAAATGTATTCTCTTAAGTCCTTGTATGACAAAGCAATTAAAAACATCTCCGTGCATACACTCACAGATAACAGTATTTCAGTAAGCATACATGTCAAGTAAAATGTATGCCGGGCTCCCCTTTCATGTAAATATTGTATTGTTTACACCATAAATGCAACATATCGTCAGTTTATTTCTTACTTTATGATTTTTTAACTGTATGTTGGGCTGGAAACCCACACATACAGCAGTAAGCACTTTAACATGTTGACTGAAAAGAACATATATGTGAACCTCAAACAGTGACTCAAATCTGACCCTATCATGCATGTCATAAACTAAATGTAGACAATGAAATTCACTATAATTACTGCTATGAGTACAAGTTCAAGATTTGAGCTAATATTACTCAGCCATCTGTTCACATAAAATTCTCAACGTCAGCAAGCACAATTTGTACTGCAAATATTTAATTTACATGTTAAATTAAGAAACTCTTCAGTTCCTAATCATTTAATATCACTATTCCCTAGAAATTAAAAAAAAAAAGTCATCTATAGCCAGACTGGTTGTTCCCTGCTCTCATGCAATTTAACAGAGATAGTTTAGCTTATGTCACATCAGTGATGTCCACATGACTGTAATATATCTCCTACTGCAGTCCCTATTCTGGTCCCATGCCCTCAAACCACATCTCCCTTCCTTGCCCCAGCATAATCTCATTTACGCATGTGAGCTTATTGTTGTTGGGATTATGGAGCTACAAATTGCTTCTTGAGGACTACAGAAAGATCTGTTGGGCTAAGTTACACTGCAAGAGATGATAATTTTAACACAGAATGAATTGGAAATGATTCTGATAATAGAAAGACAACTGGTGACTTAATGTGATGTAGAGTAAAATTAATTAAAAAGGTCACTGGTCTAATGCAGGACATGCACTACTACTAAACTACCATTCAAAAGTTTGGGGTCACTTAGAAATGTCATTATTTTTGAAAGAAAAGCAGTTTTTTTTCAATGAACATAACATTTAATTAATCAGAAATACAGTCTAGACATTGTTAATGTGGTAAATGACTATTCCAGCTGGAAACGGATGAGTTTTAATAGAATATCTACATTCCAGAGGCCCAGTTCCAGTAACCATCACTCCTGTGTTCTAATGGTACATTGTGTTAGTTAATGGTGTTGAAAGGCTAATTGATGATTAGAAAACCTTTGTGCAATTTGTTAGCACATGAATAAAAGTGTGAATTTTTATGGAAAGCATGAAATTGCCTGGGTGACCCCAAATTTTAGAACAGTAGTGTACATTGTAAGCACTTAGAATGTATTTGGTCCTGGAGAGAACTTACCTCGGAGGTGCTGAAGCTCTCTCTTTGTTCTCCTCCACTGGGTTCTGAGCTGTTCTGCTCCCTCTGCTGGGAACAACAAACTGGTAAGTACCTCTGAATAGCCACACTGTAACAAACTACAACAGACTAGCCTGCAGGTAGTTGTTGATGCAACTAACAGAATCAGCATTTAGGTAATAAGTATCTTATATCCTGATTATACTGTGAAAAAAATCCAATACCTACCATTTTGTAAAGGTTGGTGCAGTGTGAGATTTTTAAAACTAAAGTTTGAGTGAGCAGTAAGAAAAAAACCTACACTGAATACAAAAATGCAATAAAGCCCTGTATAAAACATGCATAATTTTTAACAAATTAAAAGCTCTGAAAACGTTAAATCAAAATGTACTAATGTACTTGAAATTGAATCTGAGGTGTTGACCAATAAAAATACCTTAAAAGTTTCTTTAAATGCACAAAAACAGCCTGTGGTTGTAAGATTTATGCATGAAATGGTACTGATGGATAGCTAGTCTTTAATTAGAAGCTCAGATAGTGTAAGCCTACATGTGCCCATGGCAGCTTAAAATAAATCCTAGATGTACTACAAATCCTTACTACATTGCACACAAACTGGCTTTATCTCCTAAATGATCATAGCAGCAAGGCCTTGTGACTTAAAGGTCCCATATGTTTCTTACATGTGGGCCATATGTAAGAAAATCATTTTGACTGTGTTTTGTGTGTTTTCTAAACTTTGAGGTGCAAGACAAAAGGAGTGAAAATATGATGTTGCTCATTACAGCCACTCCTCCAGACAAGCAATCTCACTGTCCACATTGAAACTGGGTAACAAATAATCAACAAGGTAAAAATTCACATAATCCCATCCCCTCACTGCCCCATTCTTTCCAGGTAAGCCATTTGATTTTAGTAGCTGCCTCACAGTTTTTCAGTTTTATCTGATCACTTGAGCTGCTTTTGCTAACTCTCACTCTAAAATGTCTCGGCTTTGAGAAAAGCACTTGAATTGTTCAGATGTTGGCTGCTACAACACAAGAGCTTTCATGCAACCCCTGCATCAGAAGAACTGAGGAGCCCATCAATGCTCGCAAAGTCTCCACAAAACAAGAAAAACCTTGGTGTTAGTAAAGCGTGTAGGTAATTTTGCTAACATAATCATTAGCGTTGATCACAGGGTCACAGGTCAGAGCTATATGGAAATTATGATGCTGTGAAACAATCAGACATGGTGGAACTTTTAAGACCAATTTGAAACCGATGTACTAGAGATGGATGTGGGTGAACGTGTTTTTATGATGAATTTTGGGGTTTATTGCAACTTAAACTCATTCTGTTCATCTACTCTCTGTGCACATATAGATTGTACAGCTAATTTCCCAATAAAGCTACGCATTTTTTCTGTTTTTGTTGTCAACAACATAACAAGTAGGAAATAATGACTACAACCCAGCCCAGTCAGACTACATGTTGGCTAGCAGTGCCTTTAGAGACATTTCCAAGCTGCTGGTCTACACTGCTAAAATACTGATTTCAAAGCCATGATGCCGTCTGACAAACACAGCACCCAGCTGTGAACAGCCTCTGCTCTCCGTGCACACTCAAAACGTGCACAGGAGGAATGACTTGCTGTTGGTTTTCCCAGCCAGAACTGAATCAAGGCAGCACTCACAGTTGTTTAGTAAAATGAACAGATCTGCCCAAAACTGATGCACTTTACTTAACTCTGATAAACGTAATATTGATCTTGGAGATTGTATCTCTTTGGTTATGTTACTGTAAGCATATATGGTGCCATGCTACATTTCCAGAACTGTAGGAGGGAGATCTCTGGTTTTAGGATAGCGTCGTTACTGGAACCTGGCTTATAGCTGCTATCTACACTTTACTATCATAACTTTGCAGAGATGAGGAGAGTCAGAGATGACACTCTTGTAACATAGTATGACCTGAGCTTTTGTTTCCTTTTGATTGCAAGTTCTTATGAGCACCCACTTTGAATTGTGCTTCACAGGTTACTTATTTAGCGAGTTCAATTCTCAAAGAGGCATATTATTAAATGAGTAAAACAAAACTACAAAAACCTGTAGACACATCCTGGGCACATGTGTGACTTAAAGTAACTTGTTCAAAAAGGGTACAATATAGAACCTTTAAAATATTGTACAAATAGTTATATTTCTAACATGTTCCGCCCTTTAACAGGCTTTGCTATTGGTTAATCCCCTCAAGGCTCCAAACTTTGCAATCAACACACTGTTGTGTCCTATAAAAGCTCAGGTCATACATGGCTCAACTCCAACTCAACCACTCTGGAAGACAGATCAACAATCTGCAAAGATCTGCTACCCTACAGTGTCATAGAATGTCTACAAGCAAGTCAGGGTAAGCCACTGGTGACCTCTGATTACTAGGCAGAAACTAGTTCCAGCACCACCTGCATCATGCTCACCTGAGAGAGTCCTATCATCAAAAGCAATTCACTGAGTCGAACTGCATCCTCCATATCAGCCAAACACTGGCGAAACGGGCAGCAATGATTCGCACCATGTCTAGTGGCTTACCCATACTTTTTTGTTCTTGCATTGCACATAGTAATTGAATCAATAGGCTTTAATCACTGAAGGCTTTTAGAATAAAGGTTAGGTACTGCAGTATATGGTCCAGATCTGGCATGAAGATGGGGTTGTCATTGCTCACAGGTTTTAAGAATCAGACTAATTCCTGGGTAGGTTTTCTGTGAGTCAGACAAAGAAGAATCTGGGTTGCCAATGAAATCACAATGTGGGGGATAACCTCCTTAAACTGTATTCATTTTTGAATATAGTTTGGTCAGTATTTGTGCAATACTTCTGGCACTAAAATAGAAAATTCTCTTTAAGATGCATTTTTAGATTGATTTTTTTTACTTGTGTAATTTTAACTACAATCTTCTTTTTGTTTGTTTTTTTAAATGTCTATTTTGACCTCCAATTTTTTTCCTTATGGTTGAGTTGATGGTAGTTATATAGCAGATATATCTGTTATTTAATTTTAAATCAAATAACACCTATATCTTTTATTTAAGTATATTTAATTTCAAATTGTGTGGTGTCTGTGGAGTTGACCTGACTTTTGGCTGAGAGTGAAATAATGGCATTTTTTCACTCTATGGAGAGTCAGCAAGAGCACTTGTATTTGCTGCTATGCCTCTTGTTTTGTCGTCATTAAAACTGCAGTGTGCTCATGAGAGGAAATATGTCTGCAGGCAATGGAAACAAAACACTGCACATACACACTGCCCACTGCCGCACATCAGCACACCTCGTAGGAAATATGACTTTGATTAAAACAGTATGATTCTGTAAGTGCTTCAGGTAGAAATAAAATAAGTTATAGTACCATTTTTTTAGTAAGGTATTGCAGTACCTTTACAGTATGGTATGACTGGGCAACACAAGTACTTGCATCTCACCATAGGGCCCTACTACATGCTGGCAGTCGATTAATCAATCATCAGTCTTGTTTACACTGTATACTGTATTTGTTATAGCCATTAATCTGTCTAAACATGATTAATGACACTGTATTACTGATAAATCACTGAAAGATTGGCAATATTTCATTCAGTTGTTCAAAATTTTTTAATGCTGGACTTTGTGGAGAGATGTCATGAGGTAAGGCAGAGGGATGCCTCAGAGGAAGCAGGAATCAAATCCTAAGTAAATGCATATTTAACAAAGGGCCCTTTGGTTAAAATTTGATAACTCCTGTGAAGCCCTAAAATATGAATTTAATTTTGCCTAACTATCCTAAATTCTTGATAACTTCAGTGCTTTTATTTCACGAATAAAATGTAAAATACCCTCCTGTATACAAAATGAGTTTTCAGATTTTTTAACCTGTTGGACCCAGTTAAATATTTGGATGAGGTCCTCTACCGCCTGATTATTTGGCAGGACATTTGCCTAATCCAGACAGGGCTGATTGTGGTAACAGAACGGGGGATGTAACAGCAGTGCACTGATGACCTCATGGTAGGGTCACTCGCCTCCAGGGATTCTTCTAATCCCGATCACTTATCCCTATCTTGGTACTACTGGATAGCTCCCGCAAAGTGGTTCAGAAGCTCCTGCTGTTACAGAGGGGCTATTTTAAAAGCTATAAAGACCTTGCACACCTAATCTCTGTGGAAATATATATTTGTGTTCCTTGTAGCCAATTCTTCACTGTTATGGCCGAAAAAGGCAGGTGTGATATACAAGGTTTGACTGCATCTACAAATAGGATTACTAGTGGATTTTCAGACTGAGTGGTCCCCTTCCGTGTCAAATACGCTATTGGGAACACGCTTGGTGTGCAAAAACCCATGGGTCTTTGACATTGGTCAAGGGTCTCTTTCAACCAATAAGCACAAGCAAAAACTGCATCATACAGGAATTAGTATGCTGCATTTTAGGTTGTACTAACTACACAAGGCAGTGGCTTTCATGTCAACTGATATGCTTTTATGTCATGATCTTACTGTATTGCTGCAACCACACAATGCATGCTCTAGCCAGGATTAATTACCATTCAGTTCAGTATTATCATTAAAATAATTAATCTTTTTTGTGGATAAAGATTTTGAAGAGATAAAAATGCAATACTGCAAAAGGGTAGGAAAGCTTGAAAATCAACATTCATCCACATTTACTTGCATTTTTTAAATGCTTTTTCATTAAAAGCCTGAAATCAAACTTGCCATAAAAGAGTCAGAATGATGAAGTTGGTATAAAATGGTACTGTATTGTTGTAGTAGTTACTTTAAATTAAAACTACACACAAGAGATCTGTAATGAACTGTCATTTCTAATACTACCACCACAGCCTTTTCATGTGTTCTTGATATTAACAATGAGCAAGATATTTTCTTCTCCAGTGACCAAATACCTGTACACTGTCGGCTTCAACAAAACGAATGCCTCTGTACAGAAATAACTCGGATAGATCAGCAATTATAAACCAAAAAAGTTAAATCCTAAACCAAAAGTCAGGACTAAGGGGGCCTCCTGCCCCGTCCATCTAGCAAAAGACTTAGGTTACCGGTGAGCAGCAGTTCAGTCATCCCTTCACCTACAGCTCCATGCCTCCCTCTGCTTGTACAACCAAAGCTGAGCACTTACCATTCTTGTCATCTCTTGAGCCAAAGAGAACTTCATGGATCACAATCTAGCATCACAGGTGGTTATTCAAAGTGGGCCACTTCAATCTCCTTTGGATGCTCGAGCACTGAACAGACAACACTTAGCCAAAGTTAACTGCTTCTTTCCAGCAATCATGAAGAAATTATTATATTTCAACTCACTGATTCTCCTCACTCCCCCCTTGTCCTAGGATAGCACTGGTTAAAGAAACTCAACCTCCACATAGACTGGTCCTTGGGCAAGGTAGTGACCCAGAATTGGGATCACAATGTTAAGTGCCTCCTCTCAGCTCTGTCAGCTTCTTCTGGAGTTTTGACATGACCTCACACATGCCTCCACAAAGACCCTATGACTGCTCCACTGACCTTCTGCCTTGGGCCCCTCTTCCCAACAGCTGTTTATACAACCTGCCTAGGTCCAAACACACCGGCATGGACTCGAGAACTTGTTGGTGGCAGGAGTAATTATGATCATCTAACCCCCTGGTGGTGCTGGTTTCTGTCTCATTGGACAGAAGGCTGAGTCCCTTAGACCATGCATAGAGGTTAAACAACATAACTTAAAAAATGCCTGATGCCCATCATCAGTTCTGCTTGTTGCCCCATTTAATGGAGCCACGATCTTCTCAAAACTGCACCAACACAATGCTTACCACTCAGTATGGTTTGAGAAGAGGAATGAGTTGATGTATTCACTGCATTCAGCACACCCCTCTGTTGGATCACTCCACTTTGTTTTCATGTATCTGGACGACATTCTGATTTATTCCAGTGTCCCTGAGGAGCACACTCACCATGAGTGCCAGGTCCTGGAGCACCTCCTCAGGAAGAAGCTGTACGTGAGAGCTGAGAAATGTAAGTTTTATGTCTCCACAGTGTCCTTCCTCTAATGGTTCTTAGGTTTGCCAACTTCTACTGTAGGTTCATCTGGAGCTACAGTAAGATCGCTTTGCCCTTGATGTCCCTGACTTCTGCCTCTGTTCCTTACAAATAGTCCCTCGAAGTGGAGACCGCCTTCTGTGAACTCAAGGATTGCTTTGTCTCCACCCCCATCCTCACTCAACCTAACCTGACTCTCCACTTCATTATGGAGGTGGATGCCTCAGACAGTGGAGTGAGGGTGGTGTTTTCTCAATGCCCCCCTCCAACAACAATCTACACCCCTGGGCCTTCTTCTCCTGAAGGCTCTCTCCTGTGGTGTGGAGAGGAACTATGACTAGGGATGGTATCGCTAAGATGTTAACAGTACTAATACTGTTACTGACATTGTTGATCGATCAGGTATTTTAACAGTGTTCGTACTGGTATTTTTCTTTCTTTTAGGAGAGCAAAACAAATTAAGTACACAATGAAGATCACTTTATTTTCTCATACTTACTGCATATAAATAAACATTAAAGTAGCACTCCACAAGGACATTGTTTTGAACCAAAAACTACTATGAACTATAAGGTGAAAATTTAAATGTAAAATAAATACAATATTATTTACAGAAAAAAAACAATCTTTTACGAAAATCACTTTCTAGATGCTAATGTTGATGGGATGATGTGAGCCTCACAGGTTTTTCTCACAAAATATAATATTCTTCAGTGTGTTTCCCAAAACTCTCCAGCATGATATCAAAATTAAAAGCGGCACTCTTTTAGTCTGTACTACTGAGTAAAAAATGAATGCCAAACTTTTTCTTCCACAATATTGTTACTATGGGATGTTAACAGTTTTAGTAAAAAAAAAAAAAAAAGGTCAAGTACTGCCACTAACTAATACCAAAACATTCAGGCAGTGAAATGGTCAAAATAAAGTAAGACAATTTTTTAACCCCAAATCACTAAATTCTTGCTACCCTGTGCACTCCGAAAGTGAAACTGAAATGTTGAAGTGAAATTAAGATGATGATTGTCTGAAATCGAGAAAAAATTCATAAATGCAGCCACGGGTAAACAAACGGATGGCGAATGCTTAATTTTAATCATTAACCCATGTTTGCATATTTTGGGTAACGCCACATACTGGGTGAGCAACGAATGAACAACAAGTTCAGCTGTCAAACCGTGTTTCTCTGTGTCTCTATGTTTTGCTGAATGTTTTGACAGATTAATCATGCTACTGCAAACAACTTGTTACTTCTGTGTTAACAAACATTTTCTGCATGAACTGCAGTGTTTACTCTAGGATTTTTTTCCAGCAGTGGCGGCAGGCTCACTTACCATGCATTCAAATTGCTGAAAGACTTATTCTGCAAAGGGCCCACTCCCTCTGACCTGTCACCCTGGACCCTCAGGACTCTTGCTGTCTTTTGCCTCTGCCTGTACCGTCTGTGCCTGTACCAAACCTTCCAAACCTGTTTAGAGCTACTTCCTCCGATCTCAAAGCCAAGAGTCAGGAGGTTTAATGCTCAAAGCTGGGACAGCTGTGTCTTCAATAGGCAACAGATTGACATTTTCAGATTTTTCTTTTTGTGTTGGAAACACTGTGCCCTCAGCTTTACCACCACACCTCCAACGTCAACCACATCCTCTCCCCCTCTGAAGGGTCGGATGGTAGCCGCTTCTCCACGTATTCTCCTGGCTAGTGACGGCTCAGAAGTGGAGTCCATAATAACCTGCATCTCCTGGTCAGGCAGGCTGGAGGTCCACAATGATCTCTCCCTGACTAAGCCCATGACATGGCAACAGCCCTCTCCCATCCCAGACCACATCTTTCACCTTGCCACCAGTGTTGCCAACTTGGCGACTTTCTCGTTAAATCTGGCGTCTTTGTTTTTTGTCAAAAGCAAGTAGCAACAAATCTAGCGACTTTTTCTGGTGTTTTGGAGACTCTGACATGAAAGCACATATCGTTCTACAGCTACTGTCGTCAACGAGGAGCAGGTGCTACCATGAGTCCCTCCGCGTCCCAAAGCACTCACAGGCGGTCAGTCTCGCATTAACCCCGCAGCAGTCCCAGCTGCAGTCAGATTAGAGGAGACCCACACTACTCCATGTCCAGACGGCAAATGAATCATGCGTCCACAAAGCCGCTGCTGATCCCGTCCTGGTGTACAGAGCAGGATGTAAATGTAAATGTTTCTTCACTGTCATACTAAAATAAATCACTGCATTTGACTCACACAGCCTCTAGTTCTGAACATATTTGGGGTGTTTTTTTACTCATTTTTTGTCTGTCCCACAACGATATTCTTCTGTCCCATAACATCCATTACAAATGGTTGCTACGTTCCTTACTGAGTAGCTGGCAACACTGCTTGCCGCCTGTAGCATTTCCCTGAGTGGAGCTGGTGGAAACCCATCCATCCATCCATTATCTATACACCGCTTAATCCTCACTAGGGTCATGGGGGGGGGCTGGAGCCTATCCCAGCTGACTCGGGCGAAGGCAGGGGACACCCTAGACAGGTCGCCAGTCTGTCGCAGGGCTACATATATAGACAAACAAGCACTCACACATTCACACCTACGGGCAATTTAGAATAATCAGTTAACCTCAGCATATTTTTGGACTGTGGGAGGAAGCCGGAGTACCCGGAGAAAACCCACGCATGCACAGGGAGAACATGCAAACTCCATGCAGAAAGATTCCGGGAAAGCCGGGACGGGAACCAGGGATCTTCTTGCTGCAAGGCAAAAGTGCTAACCACTACACCACTTAAATAACACTTTTCTTGACAAAAAAATTATATCAATCCTGACACCAGAAAACCAATGTTCAGGGAGTAACCTTGATGGCTGCAATGGCGAACAGTTAAACACATCGAGGGACAGTGTGCTGTCTTTGGAGTTAAGTAAATAATTTCAATGAATTTGTAAGTGGATAAGTTAAATAAGTTAGGTAAAAGTGGATTAAAAAGTAAAAAAGTAAGCAAGCTATTCAGTTGCATTTTAAAAACAGCATCAGTGAGTGCTCTGCATTCTTGTTTGGTTTTCAGAAGTAGTGACACAGGGAGCACTGTCGGCCTATCTTTGAGGTTTCTTTGTTTTATTGATAGCTACATCTCATCTGGAGCACAGACAGCTAAAACGGACAGAGCCGAATGCATGGTGTTTTTATGATACAGTTCTGTCTTGGAGATCATCTGTCTGTAAGTAAAATGTGTACATAAGCATCAAACATGTGCATCTTTTAGAGAATGTAATGTTAGAAGATTTGTGTCATGTTTTGTACAGTGGTCAAACTGTGTCTTATACAGTACATTGCATATGTATGCGTTGGAAGAAACTTTACTCTCAGTTGCAGTACATGTGTAATACTGACTGTCTATTTGAATATGTCAGTTTATTTTATTTTGTCTGTAATATTTTAGTTTTACAATATTGATCCAACTACAGTTAAGACAAGTAAAATACAGGAAGGCAAGATCTGATCTGTGTGTTTATTTGAAGACTTCTGGAATGTTAACTAGCTGTCTAGCTACACAAAAAAATCAGCCACTGCGAGATCAGCACAGATAGAATCAGGACACCTGAGGAGCTCAAGTGGGTTTTATGGGGAACAAAGAAAGTTTGCCCAGTGTGTAAAAGGGATGGCTGTATAAGGGGATCAGGACACTCCACATCACTTCAGGTAGCTGTTTTGTCTGCTCAAAGACATGGTGGTAGTGGTGCTTTCAATGCCCATAGTGCAATGCAGAGCAAGGTTTGAAACAGAATTTAAAAATTCCAAAAGTCTGGACCAAACACGCTGGGTGTGAAAGGGTCCTAAAAAGCTTTAACCCCCATTGCTAGCATTCCTGCTGGTTTCTGTTTTTGCTGCTGTTACTGCTGCTGCTTCTTTAATGCAGGTATATGTGAAGTTTTGCTTGGCTGATTGGCTGCGTCTGAGACTCACCTCCTCCACTGGACAGGCAGAGTTTGGTATAGACACGCTCTTTTCCCACTTGTCTGCCATGTGGTTGACCTCCTCCAGCTTTTGCTCACAGCTCTTCTGTGTGTTTAACAGCGTTACTTCATAGAACTCCTGGATATCTGTGGACATACAGATAGTAAATGACTGAAAGGCTGTTGACAGTTGATCACTTTTGACAAGATGGCGTAACTAGTTTTCATAGCTGTTCATACGTAGCCATCAACAAACAAGGCATACTTTAAACTTAAACACTGCAACACTTGGTAAATCTGTCTGAAAAAAAGGGTGATTTCGTCTCACAAAATCACGGGCCTTAGCTTGACAGCCTCTGATTTGCTTTTTTTTTAATTATAAACTATGGACATATAACAAGATATTTGGAAAATTTATTCGTACATTAAATTTGACTATTACTTGGCTGTTTGCTGTTCACATTGATTTAGATTCTGCTATACTGGACAAGTAAATTAAATAATCTGATTATGGGTCAGTTGAAATATGGAAAAAAATTGAGCACACAGTAACACAAAATTGATAATGCAAAATCCAGCCGGTAATATTTTCTGAACCATGTGTAGTAGTCACAGTAATACAAAGCAAAAAGTATTATGAAATATTAAAATTAGGGCTGGGCACATTAACGCGTTACTGTCACGTTAACGTATCAATTCATTAACGCCGGCAATCATTTTATCCAAGTCCAAACATGGACTTCACAGACTGAAAAGTCTTCTGGAGTCAGTCCCAGCTGTGGACTTTTTCAGCTCACTAACAGGGACAGCTGTTACTGAACATAGACTGTTTCTGCTGCTTCCTGATAAAAGAAAAATATTTCTGCTGGTACCAGAGAAAAAATAAGAATACAGACGTATAAATGTTAACTTGCTGTTGCTGGGAAGGTTCCTGTTATAATGTTATGATCGTGGCTCTGGACTCTGAGGGTAACTTGTTTTTCTATTATATATAACAAACCAGATAAAATGTTAATGCCACTGCAGTGGCAAATAGCTCTGGCTTGATTTGATTACATTAATGTTTAAGTTGAGATTTACAAGAAATGTTTTAACTGCTGCTGTGTGAAGGGAAGACTGCTGTTAAAAAGCACTTTATTTGTTTAAAGTCTTTGCAAACCAAATGTTACTGTATTTTTGTTTATATAGCAGTACTTTAAAAAATAAAAATGCAGAATACACTACTTTTAAACTCATTATTTAATTGTACGCATAACAGTACATTAATCGTGATTAATCGCAGAAACAATATGTGATTAATCGTGATTGTTTTTTTTTTTTTAAATCATTGCCCAGCACTAATTAAAATGAAAGCAAAGTTATTTTCATTCATAAATGTTTGAGTAGGTATGACAAGTTGTACCACAAAAGCTTTGAAATGGCTTCAAGTGACTTTCCAGACTTGCTCAAGTCACTGATTTGGTTCTTGAGATCTTTGATGAGACTCTCCCACTGCAGTGTCTTTGGCTGAGTCTAATGAGTGTATCAAATGGGCCCTATTTAACTTTGCTCTGAGGAGTCACCAGCCGTAGTCAAGTAGAGGCCATACCACTAAGAAAATCTGATCAGCCACCTTTCTACAGCAACAAAATTGAAAATTCATGTTGCTGTATGTATATTTTTGACCCAGCAAATTTTATCATATTTCCAGAGGATCTGCAATAAATCTATGAGATGTATGGGTTTCAAAGTTACAGGAGTCATGACAAACTCAAAATTGCCATGATATACATGGTCTTTACGTGTGTATGTAAATAATTATTTTTGACTGTATCAAAGTAATATTTCACAATTATGTTTTTAAAGATCCAAGATTTTTATGCTATAAAAAATAATTCAGGCAAATCTTAGATGGTCGAACTGAAGTTATTCTAAAAATTTGATGATCTGACACTGAATGACCGATCAGCAAGTAGTTACAAATGAGTTAGGAAAGACTTAAAACCTAAACTTAGTAATAGATTTATGGACAGTTGGTGCAAGCAGTTTCTGACTTCTATGCAGAATGCTGCTAGCTACGGTGAACATCACACCACATACAGAATTTACTGTGTACTTCATTCAATTTCTGGCTCAACTTCAATTTCAAGTAAAGTTCCAGCCAGTGATTGTGTTCATCTGCACTGATCTTGATTAAGTTAACCTCCTTTAATATTGCGTTCACATTATTATTTTACTACTTCATTAGTCGAACACAGTCAGTTCAGATGTATTACAAAATACCAAATGTATGCTTGTATTTCTATGACCAAGTGTTCCATGCAAATTTCAAAAAGGAAGGACACACAGATGAATAACCCAGGCCATTGTAGCTTTGAGGCAACAGCTTAGTTTTCAAGGTGTAGGTGAAATATTCAATTATATTATACATTATGTTATTACACTACCATTCAAAAGTTTGTGGTCACTTAGAAATGTCCTTATTTTTGAAAGAAAAGCATTTTGTTTCAATGAGGATAACATTAAATGAATCAGAAATCCAGTCTAGACATTGTTAATGTGGTAAATGACTATTCCAGCTGGAAATGGATGATTTTTAATGGAATATCTACATAGGGGTACAGAGGAACATTTCCAGTAACCATCACTCCTGTGTTCTAATGCTACATTGTGTTAGCTAATGGTGTTGAAAGGCTAATTGATGATTAGAAAACCCTAATACAATTATGTTAGCGCATGAATAAAAGCATGCGTTTTCATGGAAAACATGAAATTGTCTGGGTGACCCCAGACTTTTGAATGGTAGTGTATCCTCTTAGTTCTGTTTTCATGCACACACGCACAGTACCAGTGCAGAACAGATCAACACAACTGGGTAAGAAAAGATGATATCATTTAGAATATTAATTTAATCAGGACTACTGACCACATCGGCGCAAACATTTACACATGGTCTGCATGAGTGTGTCAGCATGAGTCACAAATGCATCGGCCTGACTGCATTACAATCTTTTGGCGCAATGGACTGAACATATGTTTGTGCATCATTAAAATATCCACCACAAAGCTTTTGCGTTGTGTGATTCAAGTGAGCTCTTTGGTATTCAAGTGCTATTGTTTTCAAGATGCAGACACATTTTTGGAATATCTGGCCATCCTTTACCAGCGATCAGACCCAAAACAAGTGATCCGCCACACCAGTGTAATACTTAAGCCTTGCACATAAAAGACACATTGCTATTTAAATTAACCTTAAGGAGGGTTCGCCCATTTGGCAGCAACAATCATGCCACGTACTAAACCAGTACTTAGCATTCAGGCCAGGTCCAGGATCATGTTCAGTCCCAAATGTGCACAACTGAGTCTGACCTGTATTTAGATAGGAAATAAGTTTAAATAGGAAATAAATTCAGATTAAAGACTTACTGATGTAGTTTTTGTAAAGCAAAGAAAACCAAAAGAGCCACGGTTCTTTTTGTCATTTAAAGTAAAGCAGGCTATTACTGATGCAAATGAATACAGCAAAATTTATGCAAATCCCCAAAAGCTCTTGAATGGTAGATACATGCTATGGTGAGCGTATGAGTCACCATAGACTCCACCTCGTAGAAAACCAGTAGTTGTTAACTGTCCCATTTCATTATTATTACAGAATGAGATACTGCAGTAGAAGTATACACTAAGCTTTGAAATGCAGCACACAATACAAATGGTTTCAAACTTAACTTGACTTTAAAAAAGGACACGTGTTCTGACTTTTGTTTCATTACAAGGAAACCAAGAAAGTGACTTTACTAAATGAAAATATGAACAAGCATCCAGCAGCAGTTCTTACCTCCATGCTGATTTAACAAGCATAGTTCTGGTCTGAAATAAATTACAACTGACATTCCTACACTGCATTGCATTCCAATATCATCAAAAACATCAACATCTCTAGTAAAACTAAGCCCTATCAAAAAAACTGTGACAAAATACAATGGTTGTCAAGAGTAACTCACAGTCCAGTAAAATCTCTTCTCTCTGTAGTCATGTTGCAGCACAGCTATCCTTTGAAACTGTGTGTTGTGAGAGCACCAGATGCCTGGTGGCAAGCTAACAGCGAGGCTAATCCTCAGACATAGAGGCCGCCTGTTCCCTTCAATACAGACAATGACCTTACACCCCCATAGCTGATTTCTTATTCAGCTCTCCAATAGGTAATGTGCCTAACACAGAGAGCAGTTTTTTGCACTTCTCTCCATAATGATCAAAACTACTTCAGCAACCAAAACCATTCAGTTCTCCACTCTCTGTCATCTAATATCTACTCAGTCGGCTTCATACACCAGTGTCATTTTTATGTAATGCCACGTACATGTTTTGGGCAAGGCATTAAGAGCATGACACAAACAAGTAACTAGTAGCTCTGGAATAATGCATTCTGTTCGTGCTGCTGAGCTGCTTTAAAGACACAGCTGGTGTGATATCTAAGGCACACGGCTTGCATGTAAAAGGCAGGATGAGTCCAGCAGAGAACAACTTCAGCTGTACATGCATGAGTCTAATTCAGTTTGTCCTGGCTAGGAGTGATTCATTTGCTAGGTCTCTATGAGACCATCACAAAATAAATACAAAAAAGGCTGCAGCAATTTGAAATTACCCAAAATGATTTTCACTACTGCTTTTTTTCCTCCCCTATTTTGGTTAAGTTATTAAGTCAAGATTCTTTTTCTTTTTGACTGTAAAAGGGTTTTTAAAAATTAATAAATAAATTTAAAAAATCATGAAAAGAAGCCTCAAATAAGTTCCCAGGGTAAAACCAAAGATCCGTTTAAAGTGATATCAAACAAAAAAAGTAGCAAAATGAAGGAAAACGATGGTTCTATTGCTGTTTAGTTGATTTGGTTTATTTGGAACTTATTTGGGGCTGAACCACCACAAAACACAAAATGCTGGTTTTAAATGATGATTTATTGAAAACTTACACTACAGTGACAAAAGTACTGGGACACCCCTCCAAATAATTGAATTCAGCTGTTCCAATCAAATCCATGACCACATGTGTATCAAATCAAGCATCCAGGCATGCAGACTGCTTCTACAAACATTTGTAAAAGAGTGGGTCACTCTCAGGAGCTGAGTGAATTCAAGCGTGGTATCATGATAGGTTGCCACCTGTGCAATAAGCTGGAAAACTATGGCAGAATAATGATTAATGTGCCTGAATTCAAATTCAGCATTTATTGTTCTTCACTATTGTTGTTCTTTCTATATGAATATTTGTCTTGCACCACATGCAAAACAGCCACTAGGATTTTTTTTGTAGATTTTAACAAGTGGCATTGAGAGAGAAAGAGTTGAG
The DNA here is from genome assembly GCF_022539595.1 of Amphiprion ocellaris. NCBI lineage: Eukaryota > Metazoa > Chordata > Actinopteri > Pomacentridae > Amphiprion > Amphiprion ocellaris. The sequence continues at coordinate 24,369,049 of NC_072779.1, forward strand.
ACATTAATGCATGCATCATAAATTCAGCAAGTTATATAATGGGACAAACTGTGCTTGTTCAAAATTTTAATCAAATAATTATACTTTAACAGCGGAAGCATCTTTTAAGCCCTTGGTATTAACTGGTAATCCATAGGCTTTATGAGAAAATACAATGACAAAATCCCAATCTGCTGAGTATTTTTGCCAGCAGGGTCACATGTATGGTGATGGCATGAAGGCTGCTGCAATATCGATTAGCTGTACATTAGCTGATTAGGACTATCTGTGTATCACATAGCAGTCGCTGTCGCAAGATTTGGTTACACATTAGATGGATGACGCTAAAACTGAGCTTATACAATCAATATTTGATAATATTTCATCAGATTTATAGGACTTGTTTCAAACAAAAGTAGGACAAAGCAGACACAGTAAATAGTCGCAGCATTATGTCAAAGACATGACTGTAACTGGACAGTAATAACTACGAGGTTGACGCAAAGCTACTACAGTAACGTTGTTAGAGACTGTTTAATATGTATTATTTTCTGTACAAATTGTCTTCTACTGTCCTTGATGTTCTGTACTCATACACATTTGCTGACCAAAAGTAATTGAATATTTTTCAATAAATAATCATAAAAATGAACTTACATTTGAACCTCGCCTTCAGAAAGTAAATCTGACTGTTAATTGTCATAGTGGAAATAAATAGTAAAAACATAGAAGGATGTCAGTGGAATAATAAAAGTGAGAAGTTGCAAGTACATACTAATACATCTAAAATAACTAGAATGTCCTCAAAAAGTTATTTTATAGTATTTTAATTCTAAAAGGTAAACCTTTATATATATATATGCTATATTCAATGTACTTAAAGTATAATATTTCAAACATTTTCTTGTTTGAATTTTGATGATTACGGCTTTCAGCTCATGAAAATCAGAAATTCAACATGTCAAATTATTAAAATGCTTCCAAAGATCTATCAAAAATAATAAAAGTAATACTTGGTTTGAGGTCCTTCACCATGAATTACTGCATCAATACAGCATGTTATTGAGGCAATAAGCACATGGCACTGATGAGATTTTATAGAAGCCCAGGTTGCTTTAGCAATAGTCTTCAGCTTGTCTGTATTTTGGGGTTGAATGTTTCTCATCTTAATTTAACCAATACCCCATATCGGGTACTGTAGGGTTCAGGTCAGGTGAGTTGGGCAGCCAATTAAGCACAGTAATATCATGGTCAGCAAACCCATTGGTAGTGGTTTGTGGGCAGGTGGCAAGTCCTACTGGAAAAGAAAATCATCCATCCATCCATCCATAGCTTAATCTTCATTACAGTCATTGAAGGCTGGAGTCTATCCCAGCTGACTTAGGGTGAAGGCAGGGGACACCCTGGACAGGTCACCAGTCTATCACAGTGCTACACATAGAGACAAACAGTCACACTCACATTCACACCTACAGACAATTTAGAATCATCAACTAACCTAAGCATGTGTTTGGACTGTGGGAAGAAGCCAGAGAAAAGTCATGCATGCTCAGGGAGAACATGCAAACTCTGTGCAGAAAGATCCCAGGCCCAGGCTGGGACGTGGATCGAGGATGTTCTCGCAGAAAGGCAAAAGTGCTAACCACGAGCCACTGTCCAGCCCAAATGAAAATCAACATCTCCATACAGCTTGTCAGCAGACAGAAGCATGAAGTGCTTAAAAAGTCTCCTGATAGACAATTGCGTTGAGTTCATAAAACCCAGTGGACCAACACCAGCACCATGACATGGCACTTCAAATAATGAAAGACTATGGAAACTTCACTTCAAACACCTTGGATTCTGAGCCTCTCCACTCTTCTTCCAGACTCTAGGACCCTGATGTCACGGTGCGTTTGCAGTTTAGAACCCAAAATGAGAAGAGCACAGAGTGGACGGCAGGCAGACAGGATGATCGTACAGGGTTTATTCACCAAAAATTATAACAAAACTATCAACGCCAACTAGGGACAAGACTCACTACGGGCAGGTTCTCTCTGAGGGACGGGGCCGGGTCGACCGGAGCAGGCTGTTTCACGCACCGTTGTCTGTGACAAGCAGTAGAAACCCACACTGAATCAGTGTGGGGAGACTGTCTTTATGCCGGAGGTGATTGGATGAGCTGCAGCTGTTCTCCATCAGCGCTGATCACCTCCAGGCTGTGACACTTGATTTCCAAATGAAATTCAAAAATTACTTTTATCTAAAAAGAGAACTTTAGACCACTGAGCAACAGTTCAGGTCTTTTTCTCCTCAGCCCAGTTAAGATGCTTCTGATGTTGTCTCTGGTTCAGGAGTGTCTTGGTATGAGGAATGCGACAGTTGTAACACCTTTCATTAAGACGTCTGTGCTTTGTGGTTCTTAATACACTAACGTCAGCCTCAGTCCACTCCTTGTGAAGCTCTCCCAAGTTCTTGAATCAGCTTTTCTTGATAATCCTCTCAAGGCTGTGGTCATCCCTGCTGCTAGTGCACCTTTGTTGACCACACTTTCACCTTCCAGTCAACTTCCATTAACATGCTTGGAAAGAGTACTCTGCCAACAATTAGCCTTTTCATCATTCACCTTCTGTGGTCTGCCCCCTACATGGCGGGTAGGCCACAGAAGATTTTAAATCAGCAGTCTACCACAGGATTGCGGTTACATGAACTGAACTGAGTAATATAGTCATAGGATCTGTATGACTAAATGTAAAAACAGCAAAAACCTTGCATAAAAGTAAAAAATAACTCCATTAATAACAACTGAAATGGAAAAGGTACTAAGGTACCTCACACTAATGCAGCATTAATATAACGCAACATTGCTGAGCTTGTTGTAGTAATTAAATTAAAAAATGCATAGTGAATTTATTCCCATTAACATTTTAGGGTACTGGCCTATTTGCTTTTTGACAGTGACTGTAGGCATGCTGATCTCACCCCTTTTGGGTTTCCTAGGCAACCCTGCAGTGGATCTGAGGAGCTCTGCATCCTCTTTGACACATATGTCTCACATGCAAATATACCGGTAGCTTCCTTAAACAAGCACAAAATCCCTTTTACATTAAGCATTCCTAGAGTAAATACAGATAGACACTGTCACAATGCTGATGTGTTTTCTTCATGCTTACGTAACGGGTGGGTGGAGTGGGCTGGACTCCTGTGTAGCTGTGCTTCTTTGGGGAGTGATTATTCTAGCCATAGTGACTAATCCCTCTATCTCCCAACACACACATAAGCTATCATTTACCAGTAATGCATCACTACCCACTCCCCTGGCTCTCACCTCCCTCAAGGAAATAGCCTGATGCGGGGTGGTAACATGAAAACATATGAATCCACGTAAGAATGCAGTTTAGAAAAATTCAACCTGACTCTCATCATTTAGCAATGGTGGGATTCCCCGAACATCAATTTCAGAAAACAGTGAGAGGAGGAATGAATTGAATGACTCTGAGCAGTTTATGGTTTAGAGAAGTTTATATCATCACACTTTAAGCTCCAAAATTTTATTAATTAACCAATCAAGACTGCATTACTATTAAACCAGTCTTTGTTTCAGTTAAAGACAGGACAAGCAGAGTTGTAAAACAGTCAAATTTAGATAAATACAATGTGTCTAAATGTTCTGAAAGTTACTTACTTACTGTACCTTACTTACTGTACCTCCATGGATACAAATATCAAGTGCACTTCTCAGTATGATGTCAGTTCTTATGAGAAACTGGCAGTTTTTTTTTTCCTTTTAGTCGTATTTATTCATTTTTAATTGGTAATCTCTGATATAACACTGTGAGACTCTGGACACACTGCAAGAGAAGGGCAATACTGACAGCTTGTTCACACATAAAAACACCAACGTGATCATTTTGGCTTAAAATTGAGCTTAGTTAAAGATGAGACGGATGCACATTAAAGGCATGTAGCCAACAACAGTTCCACTAATACGTCAACTACGTGAACTCAGGAGCTTGCCTTGAAAAAATTTTAAAAATTTATCAATGCGATTGAGCAGTCGATGAGTACTCATATGACCAAATACATAAGAGCTATGTAGAAAACAACCAACCAGTGGTGCACACAAAAGATGTTCTTGCGAGTTCACATCTTAATGCACTCAACAGATGGACTAGCAGGTATCAGGGTTGCCAAGAAAAGTACGTTATGCTTCTTTTTTTTGCTACATAAAAAGGAGCTAGACCAATCACACACATTCAATTCAATATTATTATGTAGCACCAATTCACAACGTATGTCATCTCATAGAACTTCACATAGTGAGGTAAAGACCTTGCGAATTTTAAACAGAATGGAGAATCCAACAATCCAAAGTTGCCTATGGATTCCCTATGAGCAAGCGACAGTGGAAAGGAAACAAAAAAAAAAAACCTGTAACGGGGAGAATTTAAAAAAAACTTCCACTAGAACCAGGCTCAGGGAAGGTGGCCATCTGCCTCAATTGCTACGTATGTTTCAGCATCAAAATATATGGATTAGTAAGTGGTAAAAACATTGCATCTTGTCTGCCATAAAATAAGCATATGGAGATCTCACCAATAACAAAAATAAATAAATAAAATAAATCAAAATTGTAGGCTCAGACTATAAAACAAACAGCAGATTTTCATTTTCCATCTGTAGCTCTGGAATTTCACATTTTACATGTTCTTTAATTTGGCACAGTTGTGTGAGTCTGTTACGCTACATCTTATTATTTGCTGCTCCCGTGTGAGAATACATTTCTGCTACACAATTCATACATTTTCACTACATAATTTTATGGTTCCACATATGAGGCTATTTACATATTTAAAACTCGCACTGCTCATAAGACTCAAACGGTATCTAATGACATCTGCCTCTGAAACCCACTGATGTGAGAGTAGAGGCTTGTGCATAACAAGAACGCAGGAGCTTTCTTGTCAGCAGAAATGTGAATTTCCTTTAGCCATATCACTTTCTTGGAATACATAAATACCAGGAATAACATCTTAATACATTCAAAGTTTTGTTTTGTTTTAAATACCTTAATCTCACTAAACAGCCATATTTTATAAGGTGTAATTAGTGCTTCCCCAGTCCAATCTTAGCCACTCAAACCATTCTTTGAACGGATGGGTATCAGCTTTTTTGAGCACAAAGTTAAGTCTAATCTTTTGTTTACATCAGCTGTCACACAGGTGTCATAAGGGAAACCAGAATTATTCTTCTTCTTAGTCTTCATCTTTTGGTTTGACTGGTAGTTAGCAAATCCATTTAAATTTGTATTACCGCCACATATTGGACTGGAATGTAGAAGAAGAGCAGAGAATTTGTGGCAGGGCACAGCTAAAATGTCTGCCATGTGACAATAATTTGAATTGAAACAGTGGGTTCAATCTGGTAACCCAGGAAAGGTTGCAGTGAAGCAACACACCCAAGAGGATACCTTTGAAAAGGTAAGAGAAACATACTCAACACAGTGACAAGGTCATAAAGATTTCAGAGGGTAAATTGATTAATTGAGTTGGATGAGCAGCCCACTGCTATGGAAGAACATACAGGTTTTCACCAAATTTTTGAGCTTTAGGAGCCATGCTACAACACCTAATACTGTGTGTTTGTGACATATCCTAATAAGCAAGGGTCCAGGCAGACTGCCAACATGCATCACTAACTTTGTAACTGTGGGGATTGTCTGCACTGAAAGTGTGTCTGCTGTGCTTTCCACATACAGAGCCCAAACATGGTGGGAGGTTCTCATTTCTCCAGAAATCTTGTGCTGGGGACACCTCACAAATTATCCCTGATACGATACTACAGTGTAATCTGTAAGCAGCTGCTGTTTCCTCGTGTTTTTCTGTGTTGATATGAGTATAGATGCTGCCAGCCACGTGACAGATTGACGGGGTCCAACCATAGCATAAACAGAGCCACAGTCTGCTTATCGCCATGAATTAGCCTCTAAGAGACAGCTTATATGCAGAAAAACATTTTGTCTTAATCTATTGCAGAGATATTCTGTTGTCAAGCATATACAATGGACTGAATTCATTCATTCATAATGTATTGTACTTGTACTGTGTATTGTCCATGAAAAATGTATCAGATTGAAATTTTTTATCATGACTTGAATCAGCCCCGCGACCCTAGTGAGGATTAAGCGGTGTATAGATAATGGATGGATGGATGGACTTGAATCAGATCAGAGGCAAAAAAAAAACTTGATCAAAACATCCCTTCATGTAATAATGTCACTGCAGAATTTTACTGTGTGAACTGGTTGATTGCTAAATTTTGATGCAAGTTATATACCAATTACAGGTATTATTTTCAACAAAGTGATCATTTACAATGCAATAATTTATATATTAGTCCTTGCTATAGCAAAACTGCTCCAACCCACTGAGCCATGCACTGTTTGGGAAGAATTTAGAGGCCAGTGCAAGACCTTGAACTCTTCAAACTTCCTAAACAATGTGTACAGTTCCGCTGAGGGAATTATACTCCTGAAACAGATCACTGCCATCAGGGAATACCCTTACCACAAAGAGGTGTACCTGGTCTGTAACAACGTGCATGTAGGTGGTACAACTAAAACTGATGGCCAAATGACTGCATACACCTTGGGTTCCCCTGTCAAATACTGTCCCAAGCGTCACACTCCCTTCACTGTCTTGTCTTCTTCCCCCAGTGCATGCCAGCCACAAAACTGAGGTAATGCACAGTACTTTGCAGCAATGTGAGCTCAGTGTGTGGGCGTCTTAATGACCTCACAAGTGTGGGAGGAATAACGTAGCTGACAGTAGGCTATAATAAAGTATTGAGATCTGCATCAGTACTTGCGATGACTACCATGCAGTACAGCAGATGACCAATATGCATTATTACATAACACGGTGTCCAAATTATACAACTCAGAGGTAAATGCAATGTATTTTATCAATATTTAAAGGAATTCAGTATAATTTCTTCAGTGATGACATCAGCCAAAACTATTACAGACCAGTTAAAGTCTTTAGGTCAAAGATCTGGGCAACTATGGACAATTTAGATGAGGAAAAATTAGATGTAAGCCTTCCTTATTCTTGATGATAGCAGGATGTTGAACAGTGAAGATGAAAGTAAACAAGAAATCTTGACTTCTGGCTCCCTCTGCTGGAGCTCCAACTCCAAAAAATACTTCATCTTTTACAGCTAAGTATTGAACCCAAGTGGAGATGTTTCATAGCAGACAACTTGAATAAAAAGCACCTGGTAACTGGAACTTGACGGAGTGACATACTGTGCTGCATGACCAGAAGTGTGAATACATTTCAACAACCTTCTCTATTATTAAAATACTATTTGTTTTGTAGCAACACACTCCTCATAGTCACCATGGCAGTTTGGCTATTGGTGTACTTCATGACACAAGCTACTAGATCTAGCATGTCTTCGTTAACATGTTGGAAAAGGGTTGAAATCAAAACCTAGGTACTGTTTTGCAAATATTTTCCAGTTTTTATATTCATTACAAATGCCCTGTATTTAATACAGGTTATTGTCATGATAGCATTTAGATCATAACAGTGTGTCCCTGTTTCAATTTCAGCTGTTTCATATTGATCAGTGATTTTTACAACATTAATATGCTGCTGAGACTGCTGGCCTTAAATTGCTGGAACAGACAATAAAGATACTTTTGAGAGTCTGATTCCTAAAATATAGACACATCTGAATGTGTGGTTCACTTTTGGATTCACTTATGTAAGCTGTATTGTTTAATTGTAAATTAATGATGTTCTATGAATCATGTTATAGTCTTTTAAAAAGTCTTTTAGTTGTACTATATTTCACCCAAGGTTTCAAAGATTTAAATGAATATCTCACTGCATGAGAAATTACATTTAAGTACAAATTAAATACCACAAAATGTAATATATAATGATGCTTTAATCACCGTCATGTATTGTGATATTTGGTTAAAAAAATACTAAGACTGTCTGCTCAAGATGCTTGATTACATCTAACAGATTCAATGCACTTTGACAGTGATTCCTCAAGTCTCTAGAACTCTACATGAGGGATTTTTTTTCTCTTTTGGTATTTTGATGATAATGGAGGGTGCTGTTCACCACAACGGCCCAAAATTAACTGTTCAACTAGGTTGAGATCCTGTTACTGTGAATGCCTTAGAGTATGACTCACATTATTCACATTTTCATAAGCAAACAATAATCTCAATTTCCAGCCTGACTGTACTTTGTCTTTCTTATAGACCTTTTAAAAATAGACGTCACAGTCAGTTCCTATTGAAACACTAGTCAGCTAAGGAGCCTGTGGAACTGCAGCTCCTGCCCTCCGACACCCAACACTGAAACCTCTTTCAAAGCCACTTAAATCTTTTTATCTTGCCACCTAAATACGAAATCAGAATAACCTGACAGTGCTCAGTATTCTTATATGTGTCACAGAGTATAACTGTTGATTGCTTAGTTGTAACATGCACATGTACCTCTGCAGAAGTTTAATCATTCATTGAATTTCTCCACTTACTGTATTTGGGGTTTCTTTTAACCATTTTTAATTAACCATTTTTAAGCAATGTTTCATACAGCATGTAAAGATGGGTAAGATAGGATTTGTCTAATTAGATGATGATGATGATTCTGCCTATCACCACATGATGGCAGCATTCTCTACATCAATTTTTACAGAGCAGTGATCATTGTCTGACTAAACATCAGTAGTAATCACCGTTTCATTCAGGCCAGCGGGTAACTGAAAAACATTTAAAGATACTACAGTTGCCAGCAAGTTACACAAATACAGGAACTGCATGAAAATGAATTATTACTCTATATTTGTAGTCAGTGTTGTCCAATGTCATGTTAAATTAGTGTGAAAAGTGTTGAAATCTAGCCATGATTCACACATGCATATGTGTTGTTTAGCCTCCACTGAACAAATGTGGGAACATATACAAACAGCAGTAACAATAATTTTAATGCATTCTGACCTGAATTGCTCTAACAGATGATCTATCTGATCTAAAGCTCAGGAGAAGCCCTATAATCCATTAAGTACATATGAAACCTTTAAAACCTACACAGACGCTCATAAACTCTGATATGGCTTGGGACATTCATTATTCACTCATTATTATCATCACTGTATGACCAGGAAACTGATAGGAGTTTAGCCTCTGTGTGTCTGCTTTCAAAATCACTGTTGAATACTGACCACCTGTGCTGCCTGCAAGAATTAAATCAGAAAAAACTGAAATGCTGAGTTCAGTAACGGAGGGGAGAGTCAGAAGTTAAGAGTTACTAATCTTGTTACACAACTGTTGTAGTACAGAATAATGTTACTAGGAGTTCAAAAAGTCCACACCAAATGGTAAAACATGTGTAAGGTCGCATTTACGAAGTGCGATCTAGAAGTTAAGAGACTGTACCTATAAAAGCACTGATTTAAATTTAACTGCTATCCCCTTCAAAGTAGTTTTCCTGTGCAGCGATACACCTTTCCCAGCACTTCTTTGCAATTTCTCCACACACTTCAGAGAACAAACATCAAATTAAGTGTAATATTTAGGGCTGTCAAAATTAGCGCGTTAACGCAGATTAATCCAGCACCTTAATTAATCAGATTAAAAATTTTAACGCAATTAAGGCATCTGCAGTGCAGAATGACTCAAAATCCCTGAAACAATGCATTTTGGGTATTTTAAATTTGATGGGTTGCTTCTATTTTACCGGCGCAGCTTTTCCAGTGTTTACAGTATTAGTTCTTCAGCTCAGGAAACACACAGACCAATTAGGTACGAGTTCAGCCATCCCACATGACGCTACCCAGCCAATGAATTGGTCTCTGCATTCCAGCTGCTAAACATCGCAGCTGAGTTAGAAAACAGGTGAGGGACTGATGAGAGGAGGACGGACAAAAAGATAAACAAGAAAAGCACTCAGAGAGTGCAGTGCTCCACCAAGACTGTTCTCTCCTCAATTTGTGTATTCAGAAATCACGGCAACATAGATCTTGGACATTTAATTGATCGACCCAGAAACTAACTAAACAAATACAAAATTGCCTTGCGTGAGCACAGGTGTGTGTTGTGCATGCGTACGTTGTGTAGTACAGATACCGAACTGCGTGACCAAAATATGTAAGGGGTCGAGTGAATTGATGCAGGGAACTGAAACAGCGTTCACTTATTGTCATGGTTACAGCGACGCCATGCCGGCCGCTATATGTTGCAATGGAAAATCCTGAACAAATCTGTGGATCCAGACTATAAGCCGCATCACTGCCAAACTCTAATGACACTTGTGTCATTTCTGACCTTCCCTGAAAATTTAATCCAAACCCATTTGTCTGTTTTAGAGTAATGTTGCAGACGGACAGACAGATTCACAGACAAACGTATGCCGATCATCACATAACTGCACCGCGTTCCTTGGCTGAGTAATAAACAAATCGACACTGAGAGGAAAGTCGTCCTGCACATGTTGACTATGTTTGGATCAACATACAGCTGTAAGGCAGCTTCTCAACTATGAACATAATCCAAACTAAATATGGTTCCAGATGCACCAATGAGCTCCAAATGTGTTTGAGAACGACCCTGACACCGTTCAGACCATGATTCAGAACACTGGCAGTTCAGTTCTCCCATTAAGCAGCAGGGGTATAAGGGGAGTGATATAAGACAGAAAAATGTAAAAGTGTTCTACTGTTTAAATTTTTTGAGATTTAGGTATTGTTAAAGATGTATATAAGTTGGTTCAGGTTGTTCAGTCATTATTTTTCACTTTATTTGCAGATGTAGTTATAGCAAAAGTTATTTATTAATAAATGCTGTCAAAATGTTTTTGAACCGTACTGAATTTATTTGATTTGACGGTCAGTTATTGATTTCATTTGAAGGAGCAGAATCACCTTCAAAGAATCTCAGCAAGACAAAGGAAATGGTGGTTGACTTAGACAGGAAACCGTCAAACACTCCACCGCTGAACATCCAGGGACTCTGGGTCAGTGTCGAGGAGCGTTTCCGCAGATCCTTTATTTCATCATCAGTCAGACTGTACAATGCTACACTATACCTCGCTGGTCTACAACACTTACTGCTGCACTTTCTCTTTACATACACATTCTACTGACGCTGCTACTGTAACTTGTGTGCAATAATGTGTTACCATCTCATCTTTTGTATATCATGTTTCTCTGCAATTTTTGTACTGTGTATATAATTTAATCTTAAAAGACTCCTGTCTTTTCAGCTGCTGTAATGGTGAACTTTCCCCACTGTGGAATCAATAAAGCTCATCTTACCTGATCACATCTTATGTAATCATGTTGGGCTAGCTATTGACTGATCTCATTTTTTTATTTCAACTCATGGTACTAGAGTACTAGTGACTTGATCCATAGTCAGTTCCATTAAAAATGAATAAGCTTTAAAAATGTCTGAAACACACTGGTCATTTTTATATAGACTACAACAGTTTAATCACTCACACTAAATATGAGAGTACATTGGTAATTCAAAGAACACATAAATTAAACAAAACTCCCAAGCATAAATGAAATCAGACTAGATATGTTGGACACATCTAACAATTACACCAAGGTCTGTCCTATTTCCCTTCTATCAAAAGGGCTGTAGCCTCCTGCAGTTAACAACCTGCATTGTTGTTCAATAAATTTAAGACATGCATAGACATGCAACACCTTGTCTACATGATATAGTGACAAATGTCCTAGAAAGGCAGAAATACCATACTGCACCAGCATCATGAGGCCAGGTGGGTGCAGACAGAGTTCATCACTTCAATATCCCTTTTGTTATCAGTTTTGTGGAAATGTGCAATCAGATCAGTGCTGTTCTTGAAAGTTGGCATCACAGCTGCAGTGATGCTCTGTGCTGTCTGACAGCCCTGCAGCTGCTTACTGCACACTGAAGGCGCTATTTTGGCAACAGCAAGAGCCTCCAATAACTTAACCAGACAGTGCCAGATGAAAGACGAATTTTCACAGCTTTATGCCGCCACGTTGATCCACCTGACTACCACATGAAGCAAGCATTTTTTTCTGTCTTGGACAACAGGCAAATGTGCCTGTTATACAGAACAAAAAACACATCTGCAACCCCATCATAGTAACGACGCTCCACTCTGTTGTACAACTGGGTCAATCACAAGGTACAGCTACGGTCATACCATGAATGTAATTAGTTTTGTAGGTATTAAAATTAACCGTAAGATATTTGGTAACATTACCATTTTAGTGTGATGATGGCCTTAAAGATGGTAAGTCACAGGACCACCAAAGCAGGTGGGATTCAACCTAGATCTCATTTTTCTCATACATTTGTGTAAATGAAACAATGTCTCAGAACCAGCATGTATTGTATTTTGAACAAGTCAAATGAAATGAACCCACCACTTATAAAAGTATGCTGCAATTTATAGTACTTTTAAAAGACAGTAACTACAGGGGTGCCCAAATAGCTCAATGGCCCATGACCCATGTACAGGGGCTTCCCCGACACAGTGGCCCGGGTTCAATTCCCGCTCACGGCCCTTTGTTGCATGTCTTCCCCCCACTCTTCTCCCTTCTTTCCTGTCCATCTACACTGCACCTATCAAACAAAGCCGTAAAAAGGCCAAAAAAAACCCTGACAATAACTACAATTTCATTTTCAGGGTTGAAACCGAAAGTCTCTCTCTAACAGTAATTTCCCTGTCAATCAAAAAAAGTATGAAGCTTGGGCTGGTAGATCAGCGAGCACAACTGCACAGATAAGTAACTGTGGAATATAGCAGTGGGTATGTTGAAGGGGTTAATCCACACATGGATCCACTCTGCAGTGATGGGGTTTAGCTGGGGCGCCCACGCCACTGGCCAGATTAGACAGCACCTAATGCTTTGTAAGATGATTACATCTATTTCAGGAGGCATTTATTCCATCGCAGAGTTCTAGTTGTATTTGAATGTACCAACTATTGTTTGTCGTCACTGCTAATGAAATTGGTAAGATGTATGGAGTTCCTCTATTTGGAGTGACAAGTAATGAATGTGAAACAACTCAACTATACACTAAAAAAATCCATGAAATTAATTGATGAAAATCCAGAAAGAAGCCAATAAAAGAAACACACAATTTTAAAAAACAATATGAAGCTGTGTTTATATTCAGAAAGTTACAATACTAGAATTCATACATTCAGCAAACAAGTGTTAATATTTATTATCACTACAACTTAACGTATCCTGATTAGAACTAATGACTTCTGAAGAAAGAATGGCATCAATTAACTAGTGACTCACTCTATATTGGTCAATAATGAATAGTGACCAATTCTACTGTTTAATGGAAGCTTGCAGGCAATAGAAGTAAATCTTTAATACGTGGCATTACGAGTGCAAGATACGAGCGTGCCCCTGGAGAACATCTGTTGTAGGATATTATGTAAGCACTGCATTACATGACAATGTAATCCACACGTGAAATTAAAAAGGGGTTCTAATGTGGTTTAACCAGTGTCCATGGTTAAGATAAATTGTGTATACAATATGTATTTTGGACAATCACCCTGATTTGATTTGATACAAATACAAAAGAAAAGGAAAGTGAAAAATGTTTGTGTGAAAGAAACAGCTTGTTTACAAAAAGCCATGTAGAATGTGTATCCTGTTGGTTAGTTACTGGGAGAGTGGCTCCAGCAGATTCCAGGTACAACATCTGAGGTGTGTCCAGAGGGGTGCAGTCACTGAACCAGCTAAAATAGTAGCCTTAAGCTTGAGAATTACGTTTTCGCTTGAGGAAGACACACACCAATGTGGGTATAAAAGCGTGCCTCATGCAGTGAACGATAGAGGGTGATATACCATGAAAGACCAAGTGTCTGTGGGCTACATCATCAATAGAGAGAGGCTGGTCTAAAGGACAACATGCAGGCTCTGCTCATTTCAGGTGACTACTCATTAAGCTCATCGAGAGAATGCCAAGAGTGTACAAAGTAGTAATCAAAGCAAAGGGTGGTTATTTTTGAAGAATCTAAAATATAAAACATTTTGACTTATTTCACACTTTTTTCATTACTACATAATTCCATATGTGTTCATTCATAGTTTTGATGCCTTCATTGAGAACCTACAATGTGAATAGTCATGAAAATAAACAAAAACCATTAAATGAGAAGGCGTGTCCAAACTTTTGACTGGTAGTGTATATATTCTTGGACCTGACTGTATGTTGCTCTGAAAACACTGTAAGTCAGAACTACAGGGGGAATTTGTAACATGTACTTTCAGTGTGATGTTTTGCATGTTATAGTGCACAGTCTCGCTATTGTTGTTCAAAAACTTAAAGCAAAACAGGAAACATTCAAGTGATCATCAGTGATAAATGTGAAATTGGAAAGAGTTGCAAAATTCAATTGCCTGTCGTAACATTATTAAAAAACAAAAGATGATGGGTCAGTTGAATGAGGCAGTGGTGATGCAGGTGAAAGGAACACCAGCAATTTAACGGCATAATAAAACTTGGAAAAATATTGGGCTCTCAAAAATTTGAACAAATTCCATCTTAATTTTCATTTATTTGAACTAAACTTTAAGATTTGTGCACTTTGTGTACTCAGAAATGGGAAATTTACATACACTAATCAGCTGCAACATTAAAACAGCAGGTGTAATATTATTCTTAACTTTAAATTGTAAGATTCTGCTGTGAAACTTGCAGGGTTCTTGCATTCACATGGATGCTAAACACTTTCAGTCATGGGAAAAATAACATTGCTGCTTCATCAGTCTGTTAAAGTAAGGGCATTCTGACATTTAAGCACAGGTCACGTTTTCATTAATGATCCTTACAGCTTCATTAAGACATACTTTTCACAGTGACATAGAGACAGAATCTAAAGGCGCATCTCATATTATTAGTTCAATATTTTTCATCAGGCATGTACACACGTGGACAAAATTGTTGGTCCCCCTCGGTTAATGAAAGAAAAACCCACAATGGTCACAGGAATAATTTGAATCTGACAAAAGTAATAAATAAAATTCTATGAAAATTAACCAATGAAAATCAGACACTGCTTTTGAACCGTGGTTTAACAGAATTACTTGAAAAAATAAACTCATGAAACTGGCCTGGACAACGATGGTACCCTTAACTTACTATTTTGTTGCACAACCTTTTGAGGCAATCACTGCAATCAAACAATTTCTGTAACTGTCAATGAGACTTCTGCACCTCTCAGCAGGTATTCTGGTCCACTCCTCATGAGCAGACTGCTCCAGTTGTCTCAGGTTTGAAGGGTTCCTTCTCCAGACGCCATGTTTCAGCTCCTTCCACAGATGTTCAATAGGATTTAGATCAGGGCTCATAGAAGACCACTTCAGAATAGTCCAGTGTTTTCCTCTTGGCCATTCTTGGGTGCTTTTAGCTGAGTGTTTTGGCTCATTACCCTGTTGTAAGACCCATGACCTGCGACTGAGTCCAAGCTTTCTGACACTGGGCAGCACATTTCTCTCTAGAATACCTTGATAGTCATGAGATTTCATTGTATCCTGCACAGATTCAAGACACCCTGTGCCAGATGCAGCAAAGCAGCCCCAGAACATAACAGAACCTCGTCCATGTTTCACAGTAGGGACAGTGTTCTTTTCTTCATATGCTTCATTTTTGCATCTGTGAACATAGAGCTGATGTGCCTTGCCAAAAAGTTCCACTTTTGTCTTGCCTGTCCATAGGACATTCTCCCAGAAGCTTTGTGGCTTGTCAACATGCAGATTCCAGTCTGGCTTTTTTAG
The DNA here is from genome assembly GCF_022539595.1 of Amphiprion ocellaris. NCBI lineage: Eukaryota > Metazoa > Chordata > Actinopteri > Pomacentridae > Amphiprion > Amphiprion ocellaris. The sequence continues at coordinate 24,384,835 of NC_072779.1, forward strand.
GATTTGTTTTCAACAATGGTGTCCTCCTTGGTCGTCTCCCATGAAGTCCACTTTGGCTCAAACGACAACGGATGGTGCCATCTGACACTGATGTATCTTGACCTTGGAGTTCACCTTTAATGTGTTTAGAGGTTGTTCTGGGCTCTTTTGTTACCATTCGTATTATCCAACTCTTCCATTTGTCATCAATTTTCCTCCTGCAGCCACATCCAGGGAGGTTGGCTACAATCCCATGGATCTTAAATTTCTGAATAATATGTGCAACTGTAGTCACAGGAACATCAAGCTGCTTGGAGATGGTCTTATAGCCTTTACCTTTAACATGCTTGTCTATAATTTTATTTCTAATCTCCTGAGACAACTCTCTCCTTGGCTTCCTCTGGTCCATGTTTAGTGTGGTACACACCATGTCACCAAACAGCACAGTGACTACTGTAACCCTATAAATAGGACGACTGACTGATTACAAGTTTGTAGACGCCTGCGATGCTAATCAGAGGACACACCTTGATTGAACTGGTCCCTATGGTCACAATATTTTCAGTCTTTTCTAGGGGTACCATCATTTTTGTCCAGGCCTGTTTTATGAGTTTATTTTTTAAAATATATCTGTTAAACCACGGATCAAAAGCAATGTCTGACTTTCATTGGTTAATTTTCATAGAATTTTTATTTATTATTACTTTTGTCAGATTCAAATTGTGTCTGTGACTATTGTGGGTTTTTCTTTCATTAACCGAGGGGTACCAACAGTTTTGTCCACGTATGTATGTGGAGTTCATGTATGTTCTGTCGATGCTTGGTTGGAGTTCCTTTCGCTTGATTTACTGCAGCAATGTGGTGTGGTATGAAGGCCATCAGCCTGTGGAACTGCTGAGGTGTAGTGGATGTCCAGGTTGCCTTGATAGCTGTCCTCAGCTTTTCTTTATTGTTGGGTCTGGTTCGTCCCATTCTCCTCTTGACAACACGCCACAGATTTTTTATGGTCTTCAGATTTGGTGAGTTGGCTGGCCAATCTAGCACTGTAATGCCATGGTCCGTGAACCATTTCTGAGTGACTCTGGCAGTATGGGAAGATGCCAGGTCCTGCTTGAAGACAATCTCTGCATCTCTGAAAAGCTCTTCAGTAGACAGAAGCATGTAGTGTTTCAAAATCTGCTGGTAGATGACTGTGTTGATTTTAGATTTGATGCAAAAAAGTGGACCAACACCAGCAGATGACAAATGGCACTCAAATCATAACTGACTGTGGAAACTTCACGCTGGATTTCAAGCAACGGTGCCACTCCATTCTTCCTCCAGACTCTGCAACTTTGATTTCTAAAAGAAATGCAAAATTGCAAAATCATCTGAAAAGAGTACTTTGAACCACTTAGCAATGCTTCAGTTCTTTCTCTGCTTGGTCCAGGTAAGACGCTTCTGACGTTGGGTGTTCAGGAGTGGCTGGACAAAAGGAATTGAACACTTGTAGCCCATTTCCCGGACACATCCGTGTTTGGTGACTCTGGATGTTCTGGCTCCAGCCTCAGTCCACTGTTTGCGAATCTCCCCTACATTCTTGAATCTGCATTTCTTGACCATCCTCTCAAGTCTGCCGTCATTCCTTTTGCTAGCGCAATACTTCCTACCACACTTTTTCCTTCCAGTAAACTTTCCATTAGTATGCTTTGATACAGCACTCAGTGAACAGCAGCCCTTTCAGCAATGTACTTTAGAGTGTCAGTATTGTCTTCTAGACAACTGTCAAGTCAGCAGTCTTTGCCATGATTGTGGTTGTGTGTACTGAATCAGACTGAGGATTTCAAGGCTCTTTCCAGGTATTTTCAGATAGTTAGCTGATTAGAACTCTTCTTATAGGTATGTGGGAGCTGTATGAAATATTCTAATATTCAGAGATTTTTTTTTGGGGGGGGGGTTATGAGCTGTAAGTTGTTCTCATCAAAGTTAAAACAAGTGCTTTAAATATTTCAGTTTATGTGTGCTGAGTCTAGAATATATACATTTTTCACTTTTCACTATGAGCAATGTGTGGAGAAAAATATTGCACCTATTCAGCCATATTCTAATATGAGATGCACGCAATATTTATATATTTGGACAGTACCTCAAGTAATGTAAAATGCAAAAGAATGCAATAATAAACAAGAGAACTCTAAACGGACAAGACCATTTCAAACTGTCTAAAAAAATTGATAAGTATCCCTAATCACTGAAAATTTGTCAATGTGTGATGACAATGTAACTATTTTATTAATATGAAAATAAAAATATTGACAACTGCAAAAATGTTACTGAAATTGTAGGCAAACTGAATGAAAATGGGGGTTTTCTGATTTTGGCAGCAAAGTATGTCTTTTGCTTTCTATGGTGTTTTTGGACCAGTGCTAATAATAAAGCTTTCCCTAAAGTGCTTCACACAACTCAAAGTACCATTGCTGGTGTGTGCCTGTCTGCCAGCATGTGGTTCAGCCTGTTGGAAGTGACACAGGTCTAACTAGGTCCAACCAAGTAAGATTGCCATTAGAACTTTACAGAAAAGTGAACAGTGTGATCATCCAGACATGCAGCCAACAATTTTAGTTACAGTCAGTTACAACTAAAAGTGTTGTAACTGACTATATCTAAAAGTGTTGGCTTTTAGTTATAGCCAGTTACAAGGAAGGAATGAAAGGAAGTTGAAAGGGGTTTTGCTTTGAAACGTGTCACCCACTTTAACATTGTTGCAAACCAAGTACACCTCCCTATGGCAATGTCACTCCCAGCTGCCACCAGTCTCCCCCAGCAGCATAATGTGTCCTACCACACCATAATCCCTTCTAAGGAACAGTTTGAAGAACTCAACCCAGCCTTTAAACTATCCAGACCCTCATTCAATCAGGTATCCAAGGGATGCACCAGAGCCTGCCTGATCTATGGTGGTACCACCCCTGCAACCCACAGCACCCAAAGGATTCAATAAAAAAAACAATATCAAAAAACATGATTCTGTTTGTGGTAAAGCATTTGTGCCACAACGGCATAAACCAGCCATCAGCTAGACGTTACGTAAATCCAATATTAACCCAAAGTTTAGTTGACTTCTGTGGTAGTGGTAAGTCAGTGTATGAAAACTAGAGTCTGAGTCCTGTGCAAATAAAAAAATAAAACTAGTTGTAGTAAAGGTAGTATCTTTTTCCACATTTTAAAAAATGTTCACACTAATGTCTCAGTCATTAGTGTGAACATCATATAAAATGTAATGCAACTCCTTTGTAAGTACGGAGGGTACGGTTGCTTGTCTGTGATATATATGTAGACATACATACAGTGTAGATAATACTTGAGTTTGGCTTTCTGTTTGTGTTGATTATGAAGTGGTAGAATACTGTAGTTTTTGTTCCATAACGTGACAGTTGTCGATGTTTACTAAAAGACTTAAACTAATAGATTCAAGGTTAAGCTTTGGACTGGTACTCTAAGTGTATAATAATATGAATATGAATATGAATATGAATATTAATCAGCATTGATTGCCGAGTATGTATACAACATACAAGGAATTTGGTTTTGGCTGTTGGTGTCACACTAGGAATAAGAGGATAATAAAATAACTATAGAAAAAAGAAATCTAATCTCTAATCTCAAACATTACCTTTACTGGAGCATATTATGTGTTCAGCATAAGTTCCCGTGGTGATGCACCCACGCTAAAATGAAACCCCTGTCGTAGTATGGAAAACCCAGAGTTAAAGATGAAGTTACCTCAAAAACATCAAATCCTGCTTTGTAATACAGGACTCAGATTTCAGTCCAATTTCAGTCTCCCCTATAGGAAACCACCATTATCATCAGAACACCAAATGAGGGACTATACAATGGAAGCATGGTGTTCTGTTGCTGCATTTGAGTTGCAAAGACTTGGAGAATCAATGCCAAAGAGCATTCAGGCTGTTACCACCTTACTACTAAGAGACTATATTTTGTTATTTCCTTTCATCTGTAATCCAGCTGTAGCAGATAGATATATATATATATACACAGTAGTGCAAAACGACAATTGCTAAAGTGAGAAAAGCACAAAACAGAAAGAATATTGTTCATAGTGCAAAATATTGTACAGGCACAGTACTGCACAGAAAGTTAACAAAAAGTCAGCAGTACTGTAGCTGACAAAGGATCTGCCGTTAAAACGGGTATGGCAGTGGGGAAGAAGCTGTTCTTTGGTCTGGTGGTTTCTGTGTACAGGGCTCTGTAGCGCCTGCCGGAGGGGAGGGAAGAGAACAGTTTATGTCCAGGGTGAGTGGGGTCTCTGATGATGTTCCCTACCCTCTTCCTAAATCTCATAGAATAAGACTAAAGTTTTCATCACCACTGCTGTGGCAATACAATAGTCATCTACAGACCATGTGTATGATACTGGATTAAGATGTATGACTTTGTTATACATTTCAATTATAAAACAGAGAATGCAGCTGCTGAAGGAAAAGTTTGGAGGGAGAGCGAAACGGAAAGTGTGCAAATACAGGTGAGAGAGATGGTGACATGTATGTATGAACAGTGAGGCATAAGTATTATAATTCTTTGAAAATTCTGTAATGTAATTCAGTGCATATCATGGTTTATTACTCCGCCAAGGAACATAGCAGAGTTATGTGACGGCTGGCATTGGTTTGTCTGTCTGTCTGTTTGTCTGTCTGTCTGTTTGCAACATTACTCAAAAACAGATTGGGATGAAATTCTCAGCGAAGGTCAGAAATGACACAAGGACCAAGTGATTAGATTTTGGCAGTGATGCAGTTTATAGTGTAGATCCGCGGATTTGTTTAAGATTTCTGTATCATTGTGATATAGCGGCACGGCATCACTGTAAATATGACAACAAGTGAACACTACGTCAGCTGCCTGCTGACAATCACATGATTGTGATCCTACTACAAATCGACCACTATGAATGAACAATACTACAGACTGACATCTTGGCTAACTGTGACAACACCAGTTTAACTAAGAACAGCTGACTCATATTATGTGGCTTTCTGTTTCACTGTTCTGCATAATGTTCTTCAAAAGTTCTTACCGTAGATAATTAAGTTTACATAAATTATAAAAACATATAAATGAATAAAAGGACTTGCATATTCCATGGTTCTGTTTAGCATAACATACTTTGTATATGGTAATAATTTAACACAGTAAGCTTACAACAGCCCCAACTCTGACTGCATGTCAGAGCTACTGAGGCAGGTTGTTTGTGTGGTGTAAAGACTAGACTGATCAAACTGAGGATGCATTATGAGTACTGCAGTTATCCTGACATTCTCTGTATCTGCCATAAAAATATTCATTATCTAGCCATTGTGATAACAAAAGGCAATGTGCTTACTGTTTATAGCAGGTTATCATTAAAAATTAGCTAATCATTAAAGAATTTTGTTCATACACCATCCCATCAATCTGCAATGTTTCACATACACTACCAGTCAAAAGTTTGGACACACCTTCTGATTCAATGGTTTTTATTTAATTATTTTCTACATTGTAGATTAATACTGAAGACATCAAAACTATAAAAGAATGCATATGGAATTATGTTGTACACAAAAAAGTGGTCATCTTCAGTATTAATCTACAATGTAGAAAATAATACAAAATAAATAAAAAACTGTGAATGAGAAGATGTGTCCAAACTTTTGACTGGTAGTGTACTTTCAACTACAACCTAGCCAGTAGAACAGTCATGTATACATTTAGAGCAACAAAGTTGAAACTACTGTCAGTTTTTCTTAGAAAATAACCTCAGTATTAACCAACAGAAAATATTAGTTGCTTGGTTGTTCTGCATTGACTTACCGAGAAGAGCTTCAAACAGGTTGGTTTTAAAAATCCCCATCACTCTGTTGATGGCAGTTTTGAGCTGCTGCTCCTCAGGCTTCTTCAGTTTAGTGCAGTATTCCTCCAGAAGCCCCAAAGCTCGAGCTGTGTCTGCAGAGAAGGGAGGGACATAAAGCTCTGGGGTTTCCTTGGTTTCTTTTCTGCATATAGTAATACGTACAGTGTATCATTTGTGCATCAAGCTGACAACATTTAGCATGGTGTGACAATACTGTGGCATAATAAATATATAGAACAAAAAAGTGCATCAATCTTACAACTCTGTCAAGTCTGTAAATACAGAGATGAGTAAACTGAGTTTATGCTCCCACATAATTGTACTCACACCCTGCACAGCCACAGCCCCTGGTCACAGTTTATCAGAAAGGGACAGACTGTGATACATTTGTAACACACCAGCGATCGAGGCATGTATGAAAACTGTACCCCTTTTTCACCAGATGTGACCCTTGATCTGGGGCTGTGCTTAGCAGGAGAAATAATGAGGTCCAACAATGGGTGTTGGTGATGAGGTCAGGCTCACACTCTGTATTCCAGTTCACCTTAAAATAATTGTAGAGGCTGGGACTTTGTGCAGGCCAATCTGGTTTTTCCGCATCATCTTGGGAAAACCATTGCTTTAGTGTTCAAACTAGAAAGGATCAAACACAAACTGTGTCGTCCACATGCTGTTGAACAACCAAAATTGGGTTTCGAAGGTTTATGTAAACTGTGGACAAATGGAGTTTCAGTAATGTGCAGGTGCATTTCAGTGCAGGTCTGAGTGCAGCAGGAAGTCCTTCCTACCAGCAGCAATCAGGCTTTTCAATTCACATTAATACTTTTACTTCTGATTTATATACTGTGCATATGTTTTAACCTTTATATATTTTTTTAACTTATATACAATGTATACTACCATTCAAAAGTTTGGGGGCATCCAGACAATTTTATATTTTCCATGAAACTCACACTTTTATTCATGTGCTAACATAATTGCACAAGGGTTTATGAATCATCAATTAGCCTTTCAACACCATTAACTAACACAATGTAGCATTAGAAAGTGATGGTTACTGGAAATGTTCCTCTGTACCCCTATGTAGATATTCTATTAAAAATCAGCCGTTTCCAGCTAGAATACTGATTTACCACATTAACAATGTCTAGATTGGATTTCTGATTCATGTAATGTTATCTTCATTGAAAAAAAAGCTCTTCTTTCAAAAATAAGGACATTTCTTAGTGACCCCAAACTTTTGTATGTTAGTGTATATGGTCATACTGATGACTATTAATAATGGTGCTCTGTCCGGTTTGTGGGTTGTCTGCATGTTAACATGCTGCTGTAACAGAGTCATTTCCTGTAAAAGATCAATAAAGTATCATTCTATTCTAATGCAGCACCTTGCTTGTTCACATCATGTAGTTAGGCTGTGTAATGAATTAATGAGAGCTTTGCCACATACAGTAACTCACCTTTCTTGCTGATAGGCATGGCTCTGTGACTGTGTCGGCTTCCTGTTGGGTCTTTAATGCATGGCCAGAGAGTTCTCTCTCGTTATAGAAACAGGAACATTTTTGGTAAACTTCGCTTTTGTCTAAATACTCTAAGGAGACAATGTAAACTAGTGGCTCTCAAAGTTGACTCCAGGGACCACCAGCGGGCCCCGGTGTGGGTAACCAAGCAAAAGTATTAAAAGACTGATTCCTCTGACTAAATATGAGCACAGTGGACTGATGTGGTTGCAGGTGTCTGTCCCAGATGACATCACGCTCAATAATCCACAAGAGGTGGAGATGAGGTCCTCTGTAACAATCTCCCATAGATGTCCGTCTACTGATCATGTACGGGTTAAGGGTCCTAGAGGTGAGAACACCTGTGAACCAGCGGTTTAACACATTCTGCACATGAGGATGTTCAACACTTCTGCCTGGGTTCACATCCAAAAAACTTCCTCTGACTGAAGAGTTGGCAGACAGTATATGTGCCTTGTCATGACTGGTCACTGCTGGCCCAGACAGCCTCTCACACATGAAAGGTTTACAGTGCAGTACAGTGGAGGCTCGGTTCAGTCCTCAGTCGGACAGAGAAGCATCTTCGGAGTCCCATAGTGAGGAGAGCAGGGAGGTGGGAGGGCGGCCTGGGTTCACAGCTCTGCTCCGACCACAACCACACACGGCCGGGGAGGTGACACAGTCCTGGGTAGATCCTCTGTCAGAGCAGCTGGTCCACATCCTTCACGCCTCACAGGCTATGCCCAAAGTTTCTTTACGTGCCTGCAAGCCAAAACGCAGGATTAAGGATGCAGCATTTCAAATACGCCACATTAATGTCGAGTTGAAAAAGATATATCAAGCTGTCCCCGCTTTTCGTTAAGGAAATGTCAGCTAACACCTCCCAGTCACTTCAGAGTTTCTGTCTGGAGATTTTCACTTATGGAGGGACGTCTGTGCACTCCCATGAGACGGGTAATCACAATTCATGAAACAGAAAACCCCTCTAACGCTGCGTGTTGTTGCCGTGCCTGCTCACAAACACAAACGTGCGTCTAGTTAGCTAGCATCCATGCTAAATAAGCAGCCAGCGGCTGTGCCAAGTGAAATGATGCTTTCCCAGCGCGACGCCTGGCTGTAGGAAAATACCTGCCTGCCAACTGTCGGCGAAAACGCATGGCCCCCGAATGACTCCTTGTATTTTAATTTTCCGTAAAGTGGTGGCTATGCATTCCTCTGAAACTTCTCCTGGCAAAGCATAACGCTGTCACAGAGCTGCCACATCTCTTTATTCTGTGAGCAAGTACCGCACCGCAGCGTTAGCCATATGTACTGACAGCATCGCCAACAGTTTGAAGTGCCAGCAACAAGCTGGACACAGACACGGGTGGAAGTCCGCATGTAGATGTCAAAATAATACCATGATCAACAAGACATTTCTCGAGTTGTCAAACAGAAACCTTTGTCTATAATTTATCATTTTTAGTCATTTGTAATAGGTTTAATGAGTGAGTGGAATTATTGAAGTGGTTGAATGAAAAAAAACATCCTCACCACTGTTATTGAGCATGAACCAGACCATAATGTTAAAATAAGTTATGTAAAACCTATATTATCTCTCTGAGTATTTTCCATTCATTTTCCAGGTAGTGAACACAATACACTTATGTAATGCTGTGGCACATATGGAAGATGTTTTTAGGTACAGCGGTGCAGCATGATGCCTCCACATCTTGATTCGTTCATGTGAGTGATCACACTACACCGTCACAAAATTCAAACCGCCTGCATAAGACTATGTAGGTCTCCCTCGTGTCAAAACAAAGAGCTTTGAGCCTCCACAAGCATAAGTGTTGTGTGGCATCAGACACCAAGAAGTTAGCAGCAGATCCTTTAAATCCTGGAAGTTGTGAGGTGGAGCCTCCATGGATCTAACTTCTTTTTCCAGCACATCCTGCAGATGCTCGACTGGATTGTGATCTACAGCCACCTTCTTCCATTGCTCCTTGGTTCACTTCTGATGAAGCACTTTCTGCTGTGGACATGGTCATCATGGGTACTCAGAAAAGCTGCAGATGAGCAGCTACATACGCACCAAGCTGTGACGTAAAGTGTCTTCTTACACCATTGTTTTGAAGCCAGCATTACACTATTCATCAATTAATTTCACAGTAGCTCTTCTGTTGGACCAGACCACATGATGTAACCTTTGCTCCCCATGTTCATCAGTTAGCCCTAGGGACACCTCCTGTTGTCCCTCCTTAGGCAGCTTTTGGTTGGTACTAACCGCTGCATACTGGGAGCAGGACACAAGACCTGCTGTTTTGAAAATGCTCTTAACTTAGCTGTCTGGGCATCACAATCTGACCCATTTCAAAGCACAGATTCAGAACTTCAGGGCCTAAATGTGACATACCTCAGTAACCAATCCTCTCAACTTGCAGGGTGGCGATTTCCTATATCTCTCGACAGAATCTGTTTCCGACTCAACCATGTATTGCTGAATTACTCCAGTTTTACAACTTGTCACTGTGCAACACGAAGTAGTGTTACTGAGCTTGAGCAGTCATAGCAGAGTTGAAGTGCTCAAGCTTAGTGGGGAGAGATGGGTGAGGACAACGGTGGAGAGTTAATAGATGTGCACATTCTAGACGAAACAGTCATATAGAGGAAAAGCTCTAAATACATAACTTTGCCACAGATAAGGTTTTAGGGGCGCAATCAACAAGCAGAGTGATACTTTAATGTCGTGGCTGATACTGTGGATGCAGCATAAATAATATGCTGCTGCGTTATCTAAGCATACCAGTACCTAAATTAAATCCTTTCCCAGTGACATGCATCATACTTTTATTTTGAGCCAAAGTCTCCTGGCTTCCGGGCCAAATGCAACGAGCTTGACGCAGCTGTTTAACTTCCCTTAGCAACGCAGTCTGCTCGCTGGTTGGCTGGCTCCGTCATGATTGACAGAAAGCGACAGCTAATCACATATTGGGATTTCTTGTCGCATCAAGGCAGATGGCCAATGAGAGCGCTTCAGACCTGTGCAAAGGTGAGAGTTGAAATATTGCTGCATTAAATGTACTGCGGGAAGTAGGAAAAGTCTAGATTATTCTGACTTCAAAAGGCGTGTATGGTTGTTGTTGTTGTTGTTGTTGTTGTTGTTAAGGTTAAAATCACCAGTGTGCATTTTTAAAAATTGTATAAATATATCTTAGATCTTCATATTGCATGTTTGTATTTTTGATGACTCGACAGTCATGTCGAATACAAACAGAGAAAAATGTTTTTTTCTTCAAGTCAGTTCAAGACTGCTGACTCGCATCACTGTGGTTCTAAATGGTAGAACATGACAAACAGTTGCATTCGGGTTTGGGAATGTTTCTATCAAGACTTGCTCTAATGTGTGTCCAAACAGCGAATTCTGGTGGTCAAAAGAGATAGTACATCTGAAATGAGTAGAGCTGCTGTGGGAGAGAAGCCTCACTTCAAAACAGATTCAGATGGAGACTCCTTTATTATCGGTGTATAGATAATGGATGGAAGGATGGATGGATGGAGAAGACAGATGCTACATATGAAAATAACAAATTATTTAGCAAATAAATATTCAAGTAGTAAAAATAAAGCTATTGTCACAGTGATGTGGAGGATGAACTCAGTAATCTCACAACAGGTCTTATCCATATGACGTGTAAGTGACTTTTGGATCTATTTATTCAGCTGAGTGGAGATATTCAACGGTTTTCAGAGAAGTGAAAAACAAATATAAAAACATCATTCAAATCAATAAACAGACTTAATGCAAATCTTAAAAGATCAACAAGTACAAGGCCTAAATGTGTTAATCTGTTTCTGATGGGATTATATTGCTCCATACATATAGAACAATGAAATGGCTTTGAAATCACTTGCAGCTCTAAAAATGTTTATGTTCCCATCTGACTACCTGTACACAGAGCTCCACTGGATATCTGAGCAGTGCTGACGCCCTTTTAGAAGAGAACTGATTGGTCAGTCTGTTAGGATCCTGCTCTAGCCCCTGCCCTTCTTTCCCTTTTTCCTCTTTTTCCTCCTTTCTCCCTTGAGTCCTGATTTGTTTCTGTGTTGACCTGTCTCTCTCTCTCTGGCTCCCTCTGTCTGTCACCTCTCCTTCATGTCTCTCTCTCTCTCTCTCCCTGTCTCCCGCCCTCCTGCTTCACCTGCTTCACCTGCCTGCACTCTGTTTTGCTGATTGCTACAATTAGTTTCAGCTGCAGCAATCAGTTCACACCATTCACCTGTTCTCCACCTCACCTCCACTATTTAAACCCTGCTCATTCATTCACTCCCTGCCGGATCATCGACCCACATGCCTTCATGGACTTTGCTTTTTGCACTCTGTTTTTGCACTCAGTTTTTGGACTCTGTATTCCCCTCCACTGGATTTCCCTCACTTGGACTCAGCAGTTCTTTTGGATTCTCACTAGCCCTGTTTTTGTCTCCAGCCAGTAGCTCCAGTCTCGTCTCTGTTCACCCCAGATTTCCTGAGCCTGCTTCCCTACCCCTTCTGTTCAGTTCCCCCATCTTGTGAGTACCCCTCCGTAGCTTAGTTTGGTTAATAGTTCACTTTTGTAGACTTCTGTTTTTGTAATCATAATTGCTTGTAGAGTTGTAGTAGTTTTGGTTTAGTTCTGTCCCCCCAGTTCCGTTCTATATTTATGTATTGGTTTAGTTATCTTGTTTAATAAAACTCTTTCCTTTATTTACTTGTCTGCCAGTTTCTGTGTCTGGGCTTGGGTTCTCCAGCCCCCCCGTAACACAATCGGCCATGCTCTTATTTGTGCTAATCTCTAATCTCAAACATTACCTGTCCTGGAGCATATTATGTGTTCCGCATAAGTTCCCATGCTGATGTACCCACACTAAAATAAAACCGCTGTTGTAGTCCTGAAAACCCAGAGTTAAAGATGAAATTACCTCGATAACATCAAATCCTGATTTGTAATACAAGACTCAGATTTCAGTCCAATTTCAGTCTCCTCTATGGGAAACCACCATTGTCATCAGAACACCAAATGAGGGAATATACTATGGAAGTATGGTGTTCTGTTGCTCTATCTGAGTTGGAGAATCAATGCCAAAGAACATTCAAGCCGTTACCACCTTACTACTGAGAGATTTTATTTTGTTACATCCTTTCATCTGTAATCCAGCTGTGATGGATAGATAGATAGATAGATAGATAGATAGACACTTCTTTAAATCCCAACGTAAATTCAAATATTCAGCAGTTTACATACAACAAAAAAGCTAAAATACAAAAAAGGCGAGTTAGAAACCAAATTAACATTAAAAGTTAGTATATACTCTAAAAAACCTGCTCTACACCACTATAAACAAAACACTTCTAATTTTAAAATACACAGAAGTACTAAATGTATTAAAAGTCAACATTTAGTATTTATGGAAACAGCTGTAGTAAACTACATAAGGTGCATAGACATTCTACAGTCACATTGGATCAGTCCTAATGTCATCATGACTACGACCATCACTGACCACTCAGTGATGAGTTGTACAGTCTGATGTTCAGGGCAACAGAAGAGTTCTTGAGCCTGTTTGTGGAGCAGGTCAGAGACAGCAGCCTGAAACTGAACACACTCCTCTGTCTGACCACAGCCCCATGCAGATGATGCTGGATGTAGTCCAGGATGGAGGGAATCTTCTCCACTGAAACCAGAGAGTCCGGCTCTGTGCTCACCACTGAACCAGGTAAGTTAATGCACCAACATAAATGCAGTTTACAAGGAATAATGTTTACCCCCAAGTTACAGGTTACATCAGCATTCAGTTTATTGAGGATTTGCAGTAATCATGTTATACAATATACAAATCATTAGTCCTCACATCAAATACCTTTTCAGATCAAAATTGTATGCTATAAAATTTGCATGATCTTATTAAGTACTTATCATTTTGTGGGTGACAAATTAAGTGCATGATTCCGGCTATACAAACTACAGTAGCTTGAGTATTATATTAATTTATCATGTGGTATTCATCAGGTATACAAATCCACATGTGCTGTTGATTGTGGCTGCTGCTTCCACTCATAGCGTATAGTATATCAGTCCATCCACTATGCTCCCATAGTTTCCCCACATTTATCAACATATTTTATACAACCTCACTTTGACATGGTCTTTGCCATCACCAACATTCTCAGAGGTAAATCATCCTCCACCCATTCACCGTCAGACTGTAACATCCTTTGCCATAAATTTGCTTCATCTGGCGTTGAATCCATCCAAGCCACTTCCACTCCGTAACTCTTCCCTGCATAGAAAGCAGAGGAATTATTTGATTAATACGCTGTATTTGTATGCATCTGATGCATGTGTGTGAAGAAGAACCATATACCTCATTTACATCACTTATGGGATGTGTGTGTGTGTGTGTGTGTTTAACTGTAGGTATGATGTTCTTTTTCTGAAATGCTGTGTTACTTTTATGCCAGATGTAACGAGACGCACACCTCCCAAAAAGTTCAACTTTGGTCTCATCAGTCCATAGAACATTCTCCCAAAAGTCTTGGGGATCATTTAGATGTTTGTTTGCAAAAGTAAGATGAGCTTTTATGTTCTTTTTGGTCAGCAGTGGTTTTTGCCATGGAACTCTGCCATGGATGTCATTTTTGCCTCTTCCTTATTGTCGAGTCACAAACAATGACCTTAACGGAGGCAAGGGAGGCCTGCAGTTCTTTAGATGTTGTCCTGGGTTCCTTTGTGACCTCCTGGATGAGTCGGCATTGTGCTTCTTGGGGTAATTTTGGTAGACCGGCTGCTCCTGAGAAGGTTCACCACTGTTCCATGCTTTTTCTATTTGTGGATAATGGCTCTCACTGTGGTTCATTGGAGTCCGAAAACTTTAGAAATTACTTTGTAACCCTTTCCAGACTGATAGATGTCAGCTACTTTATTTCTCAACTGTTCCCGAATTTCTTTGGATCACAGCATTTTGTTGCCGCGTTTTTAGATATTTTGGCTGACTTGATTTTGTCAGGCAGGTTCTATTTGAGTGATTTCTTGATTGAACAGGTTTGGAGGTAATCAGGCTTGGGTGTGATCAATGAAACCGAATTTGCTTTCCAAAAAATATGATTAGCTACAGTTAATTCATGATTTAACAAAGGGGGAATTACTTTTTCCATACAGTTCCAGGTAGGTTTGAATATCTTTTTTCCCTTAAAACATTAAATCATCATTTAAAAACTGCATTTTGTGTTTACTTTGGTTATCTCTGACAACTGTAGAAGTCAGTACAAGGATGGATGCATTTCTAATCACAGACAACACAGCTGTTTGTCAGTCTGCTTAATGGAATGGAGTCATCACATGGGCCCTGTACAGTGGTATAATGATAACATTCCAAAACAAAACATTGTGGTTACTGACTTGAAGTAGTAGTCAGTCCATTTCTGTTTCTTTTACAGATCCATCGCAGCAGCGGTTCTAACCTTCTCCTTGATTTATTGGTTGTGGTATTGAAATAAATAGGAATTAACTAGGCAAAATTGTTCAAGATTTGGAGGAAAATCACTACTAAGCCAGCATTAAGTCTTTTCTACTGTGTTTTGAACTAAACTGAGTCAATGCAAATTCAGATCACATTTTCCAAGATGGATAACCATTCAAACTTATAAAAAAAACACTCAAACTGTAAGTGGAGGAGAATCACCTGTCCCGAGCCCAAGTCTCAGACCGCCAATGTAGTGGTTATGCAGTCGGTCGTAATCCCACACCGTGATTTCCACACAGGCCTCTCTGAGGTCCTCTGGTCGAAAGCCATCGTACACCATGGTGTGGTTAAACATGGGGTTGGCTGTCCTCTTTACCACACGGGTTTTCTGTCGGCTCTTCCGGCTAGTGTCAGGAAGCACAGTGCTGCACCAGAAAGAAAGTATCTTAAATTTAAAGTATAAAAAAAAAAAAAAAAAAAAGTAGTATACAGAATGGGTCACCAAGGTAGGTCTGCAACTAATGATTATTTTCATATTCTATTAATCCTTAACCTATTTTTTAAACAATCAGTTGATAATTTGATCTATAAATCCATCAACCATCATGCCTTCTTCTGCCATCACTCTAGAATATATCTCCAAATATCACTCCATATATCTTCTATTTATTTGAAGACAAGGACAAACAACGTGTTTGCATTTAGGAAGCGCAAACCATAAATATTGGTATTTTTTATTTTTTGACATGTATGATTAATTCATTATCAAAACAGCTGCTAAATAATTTTTGTGTTGACTAATCAGTGAATTGATTAATTTACTAATCTAAATTGCATCTTCTTTAAAATATTTTTTTTTATTTTCAAACATCACTTTTCTAAAGCATGTTTTTATTTTACAATGAGAACTTCAATATTTCAAATACAACTGAATTAAATAGAATTTAGAGCTGAATGACAAAATATCATGTAACTGGCTCTATGGTGTTCATTTTGATTGACAGGAATATTTTAAATAAACCTGCTCGATTAAAACAGAAATGATAAGAAATAAATTCTACTGCTCTGGAAAATAAAAGGCAGTTATATTTTTACAAAATTATTGAGTTATTTCTTGTGGTAAATGTGTATTTTGTCAGTATTTTTTCATGACGGTTACCTCCGCCAAGGAACATGGAGGTAACGTATGCAGTAATTAATGACACAAGGACCAAGTGATTAGATTTTGGCAGTGATGCGTCTTATAGTCTGGATCCATAGAGCTGTTAAAGATTTCTGTATCATTGTGAGATAGCCACATGCTGTCACTGTAACTATGACAACAAGTCAACACCTACATCAGCTGCCTGCTGACGATTGCGATCCTACCACAAATCGACCGCTGCGGACTTATCAGTACTTATCCGTCGGAAATGATACGAGGAATGAACAGCCTTATTGGAGGTCTGCGCTCTCTGAGTGCTTTTCTTGCTGATTTTGTAAAGTTAGATTTATTTAATAGAAAATACTCTGGATCTCCAGAGGCAGTTGTTTGAAAGTTTGCAGGTGTCCTACCACTTCACAAATGGGTCAATAATGACTCCTCTGACTGGAGGAAGATTCTTGCAGTCTTTCACCCAAATCTGCACCTCACCAGTCTTCATCCTAGATGTGGTCTTTCCTGTAAATGCCATCAGACCATGATAAAGGATTCTAACGATAAAACTAAAGGAAACAACCTAATAAAAACATAGGAGGAGTCATCAGCTCACTGTGGGTTGTCTGCGGCAGGAACCTCAGTGCGACTCTCATCTGACCTCTATTGTCGTTTGGACGTGAGGGAGAAGGTGCTGAAGTCTGTGCAGAGATCTGAAGGATTAGGCTGAGGTGAGTAAAAATCCAGGCACTGCTACATTACATATAAAACACTTAAAGTGATAAAGTGTTTACCCTGGCTTTTAATGTATAATCATTTATCTGTGTGTTTCTGAAGTCCCACTCTGACAAATCCAGGTCCACCTCACCCAGGAAGCTGTTTCGCCCAAAAGTGTTGTTGTGCCAGACTGAGATGTTCAGATTCTGAGTTTTCAACACCTCCATTAGGATTTTAAACTATTAAAAGAAAAGAAGGCCACCGTCACTATTAGTGAAAATATTCAGAGCATTTGGGTAAATGAAAGCACTATGCACCATGTAACATCTTGTAATTTAAATCTTATGAAGATTTGTAAGTAGATTACACACGACCGTTCAAAAGTTTGGGGTCATCCAGACAATTTCATGTTTTCCATGAAAACTCACACTTTTATTCATGTGCTAACATAACTGCACAAGGGTTTTCTAATCATCAATTATCCTTTGAACACCATTAGCTAACACAATGTAGCATTAGAACACAGGAGTGATGGTTGCTGGAAATGTTCCTCTGTACCCCTATGGAGATATTCCATTAAAAATCAGCTGTTTCCAGCTACAATAGTCATTTACCACATTAACAATGTCTAGACTGTATTTGTGATTCATTTAATGTTATCTTCATTGAAAAAAATGCTTTTCTTTCAAAAATAAGGACATTTCTTAGTGACCCCAAACTTCTGAACGGTAGTATAAGTACTCAGTGCACTTCTTAAGTTCAAAAAATAGTGACAATTTCCTATCATCATTACCCAAAAGTGATTACTTCACAATGCTTGTTTCAAACAACCTCTCAAATCATTAAAAACAAATTAATATCATGATAATTAATAAATAAACTTAAAAAATCATATGATTTTAAAAGCTCAAATAATTAAACATTTGGCTTTTTTTTAAAATGACTTAAAAGATCAAAATACTCAGTAAAAATATAATATTTCAATCTGAAATGAAGGAGAGTCTCAGCCTGTCTCCCAAAAATTACACTCATACTAGACAACTAAAGTTAAGTCTTTTATTTTATGTTCTCTTTTGCCTTTCTGATACTGTGACATATCTGAACTAAATCAGATTAATTGATTAATTAATTAACTAAACAATGCTCCTGCAAAATACTGTTGGGAGTAACTGTTATGGAGGAACATTTGCACACAGAGAGGCAAGCACTGTCTTTAAAATGTTTAATTCACCAAAAGCACAATCCTCTTGAAAACTTTAAAACATGTAGGTTGGGAGGTTGTTGTTTTGTTCAGTAAAGAAGGGTATTTTGAAAACAGTAAAGCACAGATAGTGGAAAGAGGCAAAAGCCGCATGAGTTGCACAGCAGAAACGGGAGGTTTATATTAAGAGTCTTCATCCAGTGAGTCACACTAGGTTAAATTGATCCTTTCAACAATGACTACAAAGTTTTGTACAGTTTATGAAACTGTCATGGTTTGGGGTAAAATATCATCCTTTCACAACAAATTAGAATCCTGTCCTCCATTATCTTGATTACCAGCATGAATCTCACTCCGTCTACTATTTGACTGATTGGCTGAAACGGTGTGAAAGTGAAAAAGCAATACAATAAATGGCGAAGATATATTTATTAAAAATATTTTTGTGATAGCCTATATCACAAACAGAGAAAAAAAAACTCAAAAAGTAATTGAAATTAAGGCTATAATCAGTGAATTTTTCACCAGTTCTGATGTGTTTGCCAATTTTCATGAGTTTTTGAGCATGTTTAGGCCTCAAAAATGTGACTCTTTTGGGCAAAAAATAATTCCTTGTGTTCCAATAGTGTCCTATGCACAGTGTATGCTCAAGCCCTAAATTTTGTTTAGTCCACTATAATGTTTGGAAGACAGGGCGACTCAAGTTAGTACTGAAGGACAGAGCACGAGAAAATTGTATTCACATTCCATCAGTGGTAACCAGGATGCAAATGTAAAAACATACAACAAAGAGATGCGAAGATAAATGTGTACAAGACTAAACATAGAATTCTCACCCTGAGGATTTCATTGTAGGTTGGATTTAACATCTTCTTTTTAACAGTGGTTTTTCTCTTTCCCAACTTTGTTTTATCAGGAAGAAGATAACATTTCACATACCTATAAAATCACATCAGAGTTGCATTTCAGTTTTAAACTGCAAAACACAGAAAAGATTATTATAAAACATTTAAATGACAGCAAAAGACAAGTATGTTACAAACGTGACATGTTTCACCATAATTTTTGACCTACAGGTTCTGTTTATCCAAACTTTCTATCAGAAACATCACCTGATGATATGACATTTGTTCTTTGTCATTTGGATGATGTCGTTCATAGTGAACACTTACGGGTCAGAGCAGTTCTTTTTGTTGTCGGCCACTGCCAGATCTCTGCAGAGCACCACA
Organism: Amphiprion ocellaris; assembly: GCF_022539595.1. NCBI lineage: Eukaryota > Metazoa > Chordata > Actinopteri > Pomacentridae > Amphiprion > Amphiprion ocellaris. The sequence goes on from NC_072779.1 coordinate 24,403,964, forward strand.
AAGATGTGGAACTCTCCAAGGTTCTGAATGTAGTTCACAGCAAACTGGATGCTTCCCTGGACTTCAATGTCACCAAAGTCAGAAGGGTAAATGCTGCTGATGCTGCCACTGACCTGCTCATTTATAACAAGACAGGAGAGAGAAAATACAGTCCTTTCTGGTTTTAGCTTACTGTCCATTTAAGCAAAAAGTGACTGCAGTCAACTGTAGATGAAAACTCATTCTACTGCATGAGCCAATTTTATGGAAGTTGTCCACAACTACAGTGCTTTAGTCAGATGTTGCCTCCAGCAGCCAGCTGGTTTAGGAAACTACTAAGCTTTCTTTGAAAACAAAACTTTCTATTTGTGATCATTGCATATTAAAATTATTGAAAAGCGAGGTAATCTTATCATGTTATATTAGTCTCATTTTAACAATAAACAAGTTTAAAATTCAGACTATTTAAAGTGTATATTTTATGGTAAGCACTCTTTTGTGTATTATTTTGTATGTGTACATACAGACGACATGGAGGCCAATCCCGAGGAGATACTCATGTTAGACATGGAGCTGCTGGCTTTTCTTGTAAATCCCAAGTTGGTGTCAAAAGCACCGTCACTGTCTGTCTGGTAATATCGTCAAAAAGCAGAAATCAGTTACTGACAGTCAAAAACACAAATGCAGAAACATCTGTATGTTGTATGTGCCTCTACCGCACACTTGTCTCTGTTGTGTAAGCGTAACTACAGAGCACATATCTAACACTTGATATTATACTTGTGTTGAGTTCAAAGACAGAAATTGAAGTGTTTTACCTCATTCTGCTGAAGGGCAGGCACTGACGCACTGGTTTTTATCACTGGATGGGAGAGAGTAGAGTCTGATGGTGAAAGTGAAGAAACTGGAAGAAAGATATGACTTTTAATTTCTTACGATAAAGTACATTAACTATTGCATGTTTACATCACTACTCATCCTTCCTGTTTATCCTGTGTCAGTGTGAAGGACAGATTCTGGTGATTGTGTGTATTAAGATAGAGTCACATGTTTACCATCATCCACACTTAGATTCATTTGTTCTCTTGAGTTACTGTGGGTTCTCCCTTCTCCTGGAAAGAAATTCAATCAAGAGACAATATTCTGCTACATACAGTTACTATATAAAATTAAACTTCACAAGAATAAATGATAAATTATAAATGAACACAGTAGGACTTCCAGTACTTGTTTCTGAGGCAAGCTTTTCCAGACTTCTGGATGACGTCACATTTCTTGGAGATAATTGTTTAAGAGCTGACATGATGGGACTAGAACTCTCACTATGACCTGCCAAAAATGACACAAAGTTAATTCTGGAAAACAGACTTGACAACAGACTCAACACAGACTTTCTCATTTATTCATCAAATAAAAATAAAGATAATTTTGTTCTAATATTTTTGAGGAAATAAAACATCCTCTGATCACAGTAAACACTGGGAACATGGCCAGATTGTGTTGAGATTTTATGGAGAAGAATTAATAGAAATGTTGTCACTGGAAATACCCATTTGAATCTTTATAGTAGTAATTAATTGCAGCTCCTTAAAATCAGCATTTTTACTGATTAAGCATCTTTTATCACAAAGAAGACATTTTAAACCTACATTTAAAGCTTAGACTTTGGCTGAAAGGTAGCTAAACTCAATACCATTAAATACACTCAAAAAGAAAAAACACCATTAAGGTTAATAAGCACAGCAGATGAGGCAACATGCAAATGAACTCTCAGTCAAATCAGACTCATGTAATGTTAATGTCCTAACTTACTGTGATTTCTGTATAAAAAAAAAAAAACACCACTGTGATTTGCATTTCTCATTCATTATCTAAAAGCCATATCAGTGAAGAGAGAATTCAAAAGCTTACTGCCTGAACTTGCTCGAGACAGAGACCAGGCCCCGGTTGCAGCATCTTGGAAGGAATTTCCATCTTTGTTTTGCACAGCCCAAGAACTCATTCCAGGTGGACTTCCCTCAGTGGGATTTCCACTCTGGTTTCCCGCTAAATCTCTGTTGGCACTTTGTGGTCTGTATACAGCTTCACTTTCTGCATTGGTCTGATTAAAACGAGGAATGTGTGCCTTCTCATTTGGGCCAAGATAGTGCTGATGGTCTTGAGGAATGAAAGATCTGGCAAGACGTGTAAAGGTACTCAAATTCTTCTCTGAAGCTTTTTTGGAGTGTGGTGAAGTGGAGGAATCTGAACTACTTTGATGTGAAGGTAAAGGGGGATAGGTGATGTCTATGCTAAGGTCAGTGTCTTGGGACAATGTCTGCTTTGCTGCATGTGAGGGACTCCTCCTCTGTCTTGGCACTGGTGTTGGCTTCCCTTGTTGGTCCTCAGTGGCTTTTGTTTGGGGGCTGATGTCTATTGAAAACGTTTTCAGGGGAGAGTCTTCCTGCCAGGATCGCTTAGCACTGGAGGATTCTCGAGGTAGGACCTTTGGGTGGCATGTCTTCAATGGACTCCTCCTGAGTGTTTCATCCTTGTCTTTTGATCCTGGAGTCTGGGATTTACTTGGACTAAGGGGTCTTTCTTGAGCCTCTGTATCAACCTTGACTTGATATTTGTGACATGGTGACGGTACATCTACCGTACCGCCAGTGCTTCTAAGCTGTGATCTGTCTAGACTCTGACTGACAAACCCCTTGTCTGTCACTTTTAATGATTTCAAGACATTAGACTTGGTTTTGTATGAGGGTGTTTCTGTCTCTGTCCCAGACATTTCTTCATTGTCTAAAGTTGATCTGAGGTCAAACTGGGGGGAAACTGGTTTGTGTATAATTATTGAACTGCTTGAAGCTTCCTTGACTCCTGGGATTATCTTGGGTCTAGTATAGTCCTTCTTCCCGAAATGCTCAGGCTCACTGATCTTGGCTAGCTGGCCTTCCTGATGAGTTGAACTGGACTGCCTTGGAAGGGGAACTGTAATATCTTGCTCTAGCTTTTGGGTGTTAACAGCTACAGTGGGCAGTACAGGGGAGATGATATTTTCTTCTGGTTCAGAAACCTGGGACTCTGTTACTGAGCCTGTCAAAGAGGCACATGTTTCTTCATCGATGAAGACTGGATTAGCTCTATATGTGCCATCATCTCTCGATAAATCTACTAAGACACTGCCGACAGTCTGTGGGGACAAACTCTTGTCTTCGGACTGGTCCATTGTCATTTCCGTTTGAGGTGAGACGTTGTTTATGTTCTTCTTCTGAGAGATAATCTGAGGGCACTGTGAAGCTACTACTTCTGTCTTGGCAATGTTGTCCTGTCTTGCCCCATCTCTGGCAAACATGATTTTTGGGCCAGTGTTTTCTCTCTTGAAGAATGCTTCCTGATTGAATAGTCTCGCTGAAAATGGAGTATTTCTGCCTTTTGTCGCTTCCGGCTGAGTGCTCGAATCTGCTGAGGTCACTGTTTCTTTAAATGGAGTGTTCTGCAGTGCTGTAAGTTGCAGTGTTCTGACGTCCACTTTTTCAGGGGGTTTAGCTTCTTGTTTGACACTTGCAGGTTTGTCCATAGGCACATCTGCAGCCATTTTGGAGAGATTCTGTGTGACACTTGGGTCTTTCTGTTTCGATATATTCAGCTCTTCTTTTTGTTTATCCTGCTGTCTTCTGAAAATTCTAATCAGTCTCTGTTTAGGTTTTGGTGAGACAGCAAGAGAGGAACTCATAGAACTGCCATTATGTGAGGGCTTGGTATCTGAGGTGGCATCAACAGAACAAATGCTGTGTCTGGCTGACCAGTCTGTGGAATCATCCTGAGATGGACAGTCCTCTTCAGACACTGTCTCCAGGTGTACAGGCTTACCTGACTCCCGCTCAGCAGAAACAAAGCTAGACACTGCAGGGCTTAGTATTTCCAAATGATAACGCTCAGAGACATCTGCAAAAACAGCAGTCAGTTATTAGATCACTTGTGTATATTTGTCCACCCAAACATTACACAGTATAATTAGTCACCTGTGTAGAATTTTTCTTGTTCTACTACTATGAAAACAAATAGGGTACTCAGTGTTGTAACTATGTACTACAAGTCAGTATTTAATTTATCAGAATAATATTAAACATGCTATAAAAACAAAAGCAAATAAATTCTACACGTCCAATTCCCTTCTGCCCACGCTGCACACTTCGTCAGTGTGCCAGAAGCTGCATTACAATAGCTGAACAGCACATGAGCACCAATTGTGGATGAAATACAATTTGTAGAATATTAAATCTCCTCTCTGGTTGAGCATTGATTAAACCCCTCATCTCTGTGTATCAAAGTTTATTATTTAGAAAGTCTTTCAAGGATGAAATAATTCTGAAACATCCTAAAATTGCTTAGAAGTAACTCGACACCATTGCCTCCTCTAGAATGTGCAGTTCTACGTAGTCTCTCCCTCTCTCTTCTCCCACGCCTCACTGCAGCTCAAGATCACTATCTTACTCATGACTCTGCTCAAGCACTGTAATTTGCCCATTGGTCCTCAAACTTATTAAAAAAAAAGCACCATATGGAGGAGGGGGTCTTTAGGTCTCACTTTAGATCTACTCATTTACTCTAGGATTCGCAATAGCACACTTCATTTAACAGTCGTATAATCAACCAGTGAAAAATTTCAAAGTATGACATGAGATATTAACTTCACTGAAATGTTGCCATGCAAACAACATAGCCCAAAATACCAAAGAAGGTTGCAGTAAAGCCCGACAAAACAATAAAAACAGATAGTTTCCTTGCCCCTTTCTTCTACCAGTATTTGCAAGCAGCAATCCATTTTTTTGTGTAAGAACATGCATAGGCAGGATGAACTGTCAATTAAAAATGTTTTTTAAATGTGTAAATCTTGATGTCATTGTCACTGACTTGCTGATTTGCTAGCTGTTAGCTACTGTTTGGAAATAAGATTCTTACCACCAAAGATCTAGTGTTGGCCAGCAGCTTGCTCTCTGAGGTGTGCTGCATATTTACAACTAAGTTTTTCTTTTTCTGTCGGAGCGAACGCCTATGTTTGCAAGCAACGGTGCTATCAGTTTTGTCAGTCACTGACATTTGGTGCCTCAGAGGTAACAGAAGAGCCAACATCCAGCAAATTGTGCTCTCCTAGTTCTATCCAATCTTTCCATCTCACATCAGTCTGACCCACCATGGAGCTGAACTCCATCTGCTTCCTGTCTATCCAGGTCTCAATGGGAAAATCCAGGTTAACTGGACTCTGTGTGTTCAGGGAACTGAACAGAGAATCTGGAGCTGGAAGCATGCAGATGCTTAAGGATACCCCAAGAATCAGAAGTGTTAGTCTGTCTGCCTGCTGACTGATCTAGATCAACACAGCAGTCCTTAAAGTGGTACTGACTGCTTCCTTCTTGGGCATTGGCATTGGAACAGATGCATTCTGGGTGACTGGGCTGTCATTTTCATTTTGTTTAAAGTTAGAAGCATAAAAATGTAGCTGCTAGTTAATGGTAAAGTCTCTGTAAAAAGCAAAAACAAATTTACACCAATTCAACCAACAGCACATCAGCTGTGTGACAGTAACTTTTAATGCATCAGAATTACCAACCGACTGATATGTCAGATTAAACAGTGCGTCAGTCACAGGCGACATTTACTGCAGAATGAGTACTTTTAAATATATTTTGGGGATAAGTACTTAGTAACCAACTGACCTATTCTTCCTCTCCTTAACAGTAATTTTTTGGTTGGTTGTTTCATTCTCATTGTATAGTTTCTGCTATAAAAACATCATAGTTCCTGTGAAACAAGTCACGCAGTAGAGATTAGGGCTTTGGAATGTTTCTCTGTGTAATCCTCTGGCTAGTCTGGCACTCTAAGGTATTTAGATCCACCTTCCCTTTGACAGCCCCTGAGAAACTCTGTGGTCCCAGCTCACTGGTTGTAAAGACAAAAAAAAAAAAACATTGGTAGTAATGCAACACTTCGGCTTCAGAACTTTCAATAAATCATAAGAGTGGTTATTCATTTAACAAATGGTCGTGGTTTGTGAGCTACTGAACATGTTTAAACCTGTATGTTACTCAGCAGGACCTGCATGAAAATGTTAGTTTCCCTGTACCGCTGTGATAGAAAAGCCTTCTTTGAAATTGCAACAGAACAAGATGGAATGTAATCACAAGAAATGTTAGAAGTAACAAGCCAGTGCAAGCTTTCACCAGCCATGCAGCTAGCGCTCATGCCAACATTCTGTTCACATCAAAGGCTGAAGCAGGAAACAGACTTCTGGAACCAAACTTACGTTGGTTTGTAATGTAACTGTTCACACATTTTGTCCGTCAAGTCCACAAGTCCACTCAATTCAAAACATAGCAAATAAATGATACATCGTTAGATCACAAGGTAGAAATGTGTTTACACTCATGCTACACATACATATTTTAAGTAGCACAGTATAATGTTTGTATAACAACTCACTCTCATTTGGTGTCTGGCTTTGATTTACTGTTCCATCCAGTAACTCATTATCCTTTTCTTTAAAAGGAAGCTCACTGTTGAATGGATTTTTTCTCTGCAACAGAAGAGGAACAGCACACCGCAACATGGACTTACACTTTTTTTTTTTAAAAATTTAACAGATTTTGTTTCAACAGGTAGGATCCTACCTTTGTAGGTGACTGTAAACCTGGTTTTGCAGAATCTTGCAGGGATTTATAATCATTCAGGTTATGATCCCTGTTAGAAAAAACAAAAATGACATGATGTCATGACAATCTCTTTAGACAAGATGTGCAACTTCAAACCTTTCTAAGCTTGATTTGGAATGTCTTCATGTATTTGCATGTAGTATGGAGGGCAGTGTAGCCTTCCATATGACAGACACATTTTAGTAGCCATCAATGCCTGTTCTCCTGTTTATGGAAATTAACTATGGAAGCTGCAACAAAATCTCCTATCTAATGTGCCTTGAGACAAGTAATTACAACTACATATAGTGGCCTTTAGCCAAAGATAGACCAATCCACATAGCTGAAGTCAGTGCAGAGTTCATACGATATTAATATGAATGATCACTCCCTAGAAGTAGCAAAAACATGAACATGTGAGACTTGACCTTGTAAAGAGATTACTGAGAATTACAGGGCTAATTACCCTGTAACTGTGTGCACAAGATCACGCACTGGAAATTACACTGAATAATCTCCTCCACTAGTGCAGCATGTGATGGTGCTCAAAAGAAACACACCGATCAATTTGTTTATATAATGTGGAGGTACTGTTTTTAGAATATGTCCAAAGTTTGAAAATTACACTTAGTTAAAGGTGCAGGAGTGCAGAAGGGAAGTGCTGTCATCAAATATAGACTTAACTCATGAGAACTTGGTCACAATGGTTGAAGAGCCAAACAAAAGTTGCTCTACGAAGACCACATGTCTATATGTGGTATATTTATAGATAATTATTTTCCTCTCATGCCCACCTGGTGGGTATGGTGTGTGCTTTCCTCAACTTCATGTACTTTACCAGAGGCCTGGAGTTTGAGGGTGCTCTTTTGAACAGAGACTTCAGATGCTGTCCATCGCCTTGGTCCTAATCATTTTGACCCTCATTGCCACCCTGCGGCCACACATTTCCAGTCTGAATGACAGCTTAATGTCCTCATTGTGCATCCTGTCGAGGTCTAGCGGTGATCTCATGTCTTGCTCACTCTTGGCATACATTTTAATGTCATCTATGTACAGGAAGTGGCTGATGGTTGTTCCACTTCTGGTTCTACATTTGTAGATACTGTTTAAGATGATTTCAGTGAGGGGGTCCAGGCCTGAATATGAGTGTGCTTGGTTGTCAATCTCTATGTGTAGCCCTGAGATAGACTGGCGATCTGTCCAGGGTGAACCCTGCTTCCATCCTAAGTCAGCTGGGATAGCCAGCTCCCCTGTGACACTACAGAGGATTAAGATGTGTATTGATGATGGATGGATGGATGGATGGATGGATGGATGGATGGATGGATGGATGGATGGATGGATGGATGGATGGATGGATGGATGGATGGATGGAAGGAAGGATGAGACTCTACGAGTTGACATTGCTTTGTCTGTCTGCAATCTTCATCCTCCACTTGATGGATGAGGGGTCATGACTGATGTTGGCATCAGGTTGATTGGCACTGCTCTCCTTTACTACTGTGGCCAGCTCAGTATCTCCATGGTGTTCAGGGATGTTCCCACTCTATTGGAGCCTTACTAGTTTCATCTGTGACAGTCCTTTGTTCCTCTTTATGTTGGAACACTGTGCTACTCCCTGCTCAGTGTGGAAGTGGGTCTCCTGGAGACCCTCTGGAGGAAAGTTATATACACTCAGATGAAACAAAATTGAGCTATTTGGCCACAATGTAACAAACAAATATGTTTGGGGGAGAGAAGTTAAGGCCCTTAATCGCAAGAATACCATACTTCCTGTCAAGCATGATGGTGGTAGTCTGATGCTGTGGGCTGTTTTGGTGCCACTGGAGCTAGTGTTTTACACAAAGTAAATGTAATAATGAAAAAGGAGGATTACCTCCACATTTCTCAGAAAAACCTAAAATCATCAGTCTGAAGGTTAGGTCTGGGATGCAGTTGGGTGTTCCAATAATAAAATGAACCCAAACACAAGTCACAAATGGTGAAGAAATGACTAAATTATGCTAGAATTAAGGTTTTAGATTGGTCCTTCCCAAGGTCCTGACTTAAATGTCATCAAGAACCCATGGACTCTGATGTAGAAACAAGTATGTGTCAGAAAGCTAACAGATTTAGTTTAACTGTATCAATTCTGCCAGGAGCTCTGGTCAAGATAAAATCAGAGGCATGTGAATGGCTACCAAAAGGTGCTTAGTTGTGTTGAAAATGGACAGGGGATGTAACCAAATATAAGCATTGCTCTAGGTATATATTTTATATTTCGATATATATCATGAAATATATGGTGTATATATACACTACCAGTCAAAGGTTTGGACACACCTTCTCATTTAATGCTTTTTTTTCTTTATTTTCATGACTATTTACATTGTAGATTCTCACTGAAGTCATCAAAACTATGAATGAACACATATGGAATTATGTAGTAAACAAAGTGTTAAATAAGTCAAAACATGTTTTATATTTTTGATTCTTCAAAATAGCCACCCTTTGCTTTGATTGCTGCTTTGCACACTCTTATAGCCCTTACACAGCCTGGAGGTGTGTTGGGGTCATTGTCCTGTTGATAAACAAATGATGGTCCAACTAAACGCAAACCAGATGGGATGTCATGTCACTGCAGGATGCTATGGTAGACATGCTGGTTCAGTGTGCCTTTAATTTTGAATAAATCCCCAACAGTGTCACCAGCAAAGCATCCCCACACCATCACACCTCCTCCTCCATGCTTCACAGTGGGAACCATACATGTAGAAACTATCCATTCACCTTTTCTGTGTCGCACAAAGACACGGCGGGTGGAACCAAATATCTCAAATTTGGACTCATCAGACCAAAGCACAGATTTCCACTGGTCTAATGTCCATTCCTCTGTGTCTTGATTTCCTTAGTAGTGCTTTCTTAGCAGCTATTGTCTCCTCTGAACAGTTGATGTAGAGATGTGTCTGCTACTAGAACTCTGTGTAGCATTTATCTGGGCTCTAATCTGAGGTGCTGTTAACTTGCCATTTCTGAGGCTAGTGACTCAGATGAACTGATCCTCAGCAGCAGAGGTGATTCTTGGTCTTCCTTTCCTGGGGTGGTCCTCATGTGAGCCAGTTTGGTCGTAGCGCTTGATGGTTTTTGCGGCTGCACTTGGGGATACATTCAAAGTTTTTGCAATTTTCCAGACTGACCTTCAGTTCTTAATGTAATGATGGACTGTCGTTTCTCTTTACTTAGCTGATTGATTCTTGCCATAATATGGATTCTAACAGTTGTCAAAAGAGCTGTCAACTGTGTACCAACCTGACTTCTGCACAACACAACTGATGGTTCCAACCCCATTAAGAAGGCAAGAAATTCCACAAATCAACCTTGACAAGGCACATCTGTGAAGTGAAAACCATTTCAGGTGACTACCTCATGAAGCTCACTGAGAGAAGGCCAAGAGTGTGCAAAGCAGTAATCAAAGCAAAAGTTGCCTATTTTGCAGAATCAAAAAATATAATGCGTGTTTCACTTATTTCACACTTTATTGTTTACTACATAATTCCGTGTTCATTCATAGTTTTGATGCCTTCAGTGAGAATGTAAAATGTAAATAGTCATGAAAATAAAGAAAAACCATTAAATGAGAAGGTGTGTCCAAATTTTGACTGGTAGTGTAGTATATAACACTCCTAACACATGTGCTTAATGCTTTGGTTCGCCATACTCACCCCTCCATGTTAAGCTGCACATGAGGTTCCTGAAGGAGTCCACAGAGTACCGGTGGGACAAATACTTCTTTATTTTCACTGCTGACAAAACTGGACTTCTCAGGCAACATCTGTGACAGTTCCACTGCAGCACAAACCACATAGCTACTGTTACTGAGTTAGCCATCTCTTGTGACATATACTAGTTACATTCATTACAACATAGTCACCTAATGATTACCTTACAGAGTCATTAGAAAAATACAGATGTAAGTATAGGGCTCAACCCAGACTACAAGAATTGCAACATGGAAGTTTCAGAGGCACATAAATATACTATTACACAGAGGACTAATAATTGCATTTTATGGGACACCAATAAAACCATTTTTTGTTAAAAACACAAAGGTGGTCGTGTATGTGTGCTGAACTAATGGAGAAGTGGCATTGAGTCATGTATAATCATTTCAGAGTTCAGTATCTTTGTTGCCTCATTCTTTTATTTATTTTTTGCTATATTTTTTTATGCTCTGACCCGTCATACACTATCTGGCTTCTTGAAATCTAACAACTGCAGTCAGGCTAAGCATCACACACAGCTGGTTATCCATTTGGTATCCATCCATCCATCCATCCATTATCTATACACCGCTTAATCCTCACTAGGGTCACGGGGGGGCTGGAGTCTATCCCAGCTGACTCAGGTGAAGGCAGGGGACACCCTAGACAGGTCGCCAGTCTGTTGCAGGGCCACATACAAAGACAAACAATCACTCTCACATTCACACCTACGGGCAATTTAGAATAATCAATTAACCTCAGCATATTTTTGGACTGTGGGAGGAAGCCGGAGTACCCGGAGAAAACCCACGCATGCACAGGGAGAACATGCAAACTCCATGCAGAAAGATCCCGGGAAAGCCGGGACGCGAACCAGGGATCTTCTTGCTGCAAGGCGAAAGTGCTAACCACTACACCACTGTGCAGCCCATTTGGTATCAACCCAGGGTTTCTGAATGGATTGATGAATGCATATAAATGCAGTGGACATAGCTCAAGCTGCATTTTTCTCACAAGAACAAACTATAATCCCAAGTCGGTATAATGACACCTGCTGCAGCCACAATCAGGAGGGACTGTTTAGCAAAAAACTGAAGACTGTGTGAGTGCAGAATTAACATGCTCATCAATAACACTTTCCAACTGAGCATAAGTTGCTTGGATGTAGGTTTCTCATTCAAGATTCAAGGATTTCACTATCATTACAGATATAGTCTCATTCTTATAGTGTGTAAGACCATTTTTAGGTATTGCAAAGGCACATAGAGAAAATGGAACGGCTTTGAAATTGCTTGTATTAAGATGTAGTCGTTCAGATGACAGTCAGAGATGGACTGGGCTGCGTACAGTCACATTCTTTTAGCTATATGTGTGTAAACATGTCCTGCACTACTGTCAAATCAAGGACTGCCGACTAAACCGAAGTCCTCTGAGTAAAAAATAGAAATAAGAAATAAAAGCAATGTAGGATGTGGCACACTCACATAGAGTTAGTGGTTTATGTGTGTGCCTCATAGACGCCCTGATGATGTCGGAGCCATGGATGCGATCCGGATGGCGAAGTTGCTTGGTCTCATAGAACCATTCTCCAGTCAGGTACCTCAGCTGGCTTTTGTCACTCACAGTCTTCTGCAAATTCCTGAGTGCGGAGACATCAGTCATAAATGTTGTATGTACTATTGTGCTTTCAAGTATACGAAAACAAGAATAAGAATGTGTCATTTTTTGCTAAAATTCTTTCCTTCTTAATTTTTGTCTGACCCTGGCACCTCTACTTTCTAGATAAGATTCAGGACAGACTTTTGGAACCTTCCTGACAATTTTAACTGTGACAGATCAAACTTAAAACAACCAGCAGTAGAAACTTACTGGACACGCTGCTCCTCAGTCTTCTTCAGCTCAGCATCTCTTTTCAGCACAGACAGAACGGTCTCCTGCTCCTCCTCTGACAGGAAGCTCAGGTCGATCATGATGACTGCCGTCCTTCACTGTACCCCCTGCTGATGCTTCTCACTGCGTTGAGTTAGCGTCTAGTGGTTGGACATAAGTACCATCCCATGTCGTTCTTCTTGAAACTCCCAGCGGCCTTGTCTTCTACGTCAAGTTAGAGTCATTTGTAGGTTATCTATGGTGTGAAACGATGACAGAGAAAGCAGTTAAAAGGACTCCATGTTCATTCTGGAGCTTTACTTGTTTTAGTTTTGCTTGTCTTGAGTTGGAGTGGGTTACTGCAGGTCAGGTTTGATGCGTTATAAGTCCGTTTAAACATGAAGAAAAACAAAAAGGAAAGAAGAACTCTAATATCTGACATTTACAGAAGAAAGTTTAGTTTCTGCTTCAGCATTCAGACTGTGCAACAGATGGTAGTAGAGTGAAAGAATATGAATGGATTGATTTGTTTAGGGCACTTTCACCTCACAGCTAGAAGATCCCCAGTTTCCTCAGATCTTTCTGCATGGAGTTTCCATGTTCTCCCTGTGCATGCATGGGTTTTCTCTGGCTTCTCCGGCTCCCTCCCACAGTCCAAAAACATGCTGAGGTTAATTGGTGATTCTAAATTGTCCATAGATGTGAACGTGAGTGTGATTGTTTGTCTCTATATGTAGCCCTGTGATAGACTGGTGACCTGTCCAGAGTGTCCCCTGCCCTCATCCTAAATCAGCTGGGATAGATCCAGCCACCATGATCCTAATGAGGATTAAGCGGTGTATAGATAATGGATGGATGATTTGTTTAGTTCTTTTTTTCATGTTCATGTTTTGGCACTGTTGTTTTTCAGAGTTCAAGATTTGAGTTCACCACAAATGAACTGTTATGTTTTACTCCTGCAAGGTGATAAGAAGCGCATGTAGAAGATTAGATTTCAAGTTTTTTTTTTAAATCCACCCTATTAGAGATGTGACATTCGCAAAAGACTCAGTTGTTTGAACATCTCTTTTGAGTGAACGATGAGAACCGGTTCACAGTTTCGAGCCATTCTTATATGCAAATTGTCCACATTTTCTTCACGTGTCACCTGTGTGTCCCATGCTACTGAGTTGTCCACACTGTCTTCACGTGAATGAGTAATGACATTTCTGAGTTTCAGTTGTCCACAGCAGCTCCATTCATGTAAACGCAGCTATATATGCAGATAAATTAGAGGAGGGGGAGTGTGAGCGCCACCCAAGTCTATCTGACTAGGGACTGGAGCGAAGACACATTTACCTGCTTTACCTCCTTTACTAGGAGATATTGGCGATGGGAGAAAAAAAAAACATAAAATGAGCCGGAGTCAAAAGAACGTAGCAGCATTTGGATGCACTTTTGTGGGGACGACACGCAAGATAGAGCACAATGCAATATTTGTCAGAAAAACATCTCTTTCAAGTTCAGGTCAATAAACCACTTACGTCGCCATATATCATAGATATGTATATATAGATATATATATAAACAACAACAAAAAACAATGTAAACCACACAAGAACATTTTAACAATACAGGAAAAAATATAAAAAATTACAAATAAGAATAAAATGTATATATGTATGTAAAAATATAAATAAAACTCAATAGAATAAATATCGGTGGGATGTGTACGTTTGAATTATTTTGATCCATATCGTATCTTATAACTGCTATCAAAGATTGTTTCCTTGATAAAAACCAGTTACCCCTGGTTGACTTCTAAAATAAATGAATGTAACAACAAGCCAGTCTTTTGAACGACTCCCTTCAAAGAGCCATAAATCCAACCTCTACACCCTATGAATCCCGACACCTTACTCTCACAATAAAAAACATGTCTGGACACATTCTGGTTGATATTTGATATTCAAGCCACTACAACAGCTTGATGAAACATGAATGCTCATTTGCTTCAATGTGTAATGTGCCCACCATGTTACTATTCCCCTAAAAACACTCCCTTCATTCTAACTTTTCCACTGACTATCTCTGTCTCTCATTCTTCTGCTGCACAACCACAAACATCTGGACAGTATTTATATGAAAATGTATTTGCATGTGTGACAAAGATTCCAAAGTTATGATAGACATGTCTGAAAAATAATGCACTAAAACAGGCATAGGCATGATATGCATCTTGAACTGGGAGCATGTGAAAGACTTCTGTTGTAACTGTTATTGCCACTGTGCACATATTTTCAAAATATTAGACAGCATGTTTCTGTCATTTAAAATGAAAAACAAGGAATTTCATAATTAGCGTCAAGCAGCCATACTTTAAATATGATGTTGAAATGATATTCCAACCTATGTTGTTTTCTAATTAAAAATGTACATTCTACACAACATTTGGCAAAATTAGTTCATATAATGACACTGTGCTGCACTGTTGGAGGAATGTAGTTTTTTTAAAGGATGATGACACAGTGCTGCTAAAATATTCAGGTGTTTCTGATCAACATTACACTAGATTTGGATTAGAAAACAAGGATCTCTGTTCTCGTGTTTGACAGAACATTGCTCCTAAACTGTGCTGACATTTAAGTTCATAATCCAAACAAAGTAAGACCAACATTACAGCAGTACACAGAGGAAAGTGCAGAAAGAGTGCAGAGAAAAAAACCCAACCTTTTCTCAGAGTAAAGTCAGAAAGCTGTCAGCTCACCTCTTGCTGTTGCTCCTTGCAGAGAGAAAACTAAACTCCAACTGGCTCCAGAGCTGCTGCAGGGGGGAGGATAGTGGAGTTACCGTGACGTCACCCTGTTGGTTTGTGCACCGAGGAGATTAATCCAGGGCTATTTCTCAATACCAAGTACGATGAGTACGGACTTGTGTACTTGCCAGTATGGACTTGCAAGTACAGACTCGGTTAATGTACAATTGGAACACCAGTGTACTTGATGACATCACCACCTCTGTTGATCGACTCCGATTATCTTTACTGTGAAATGGAATCAGATATAATAACACAGCCCTGCATATTTACATTAAAATAAAAACACTTAGTAACACTTATACTGTTATATCTGCCAAAGGTGGCTACGTTGATGACTCAAAAGTTTAGAATACATTTTGGTTTCCAAATTGATTATTATTATTATTATTATTATTATTATTTTTTACTTCATTTGTATTTGTTCTATGCATTCATTTCAGAGTACAATGAGACATTAACATGCATAATTTCCAATGAAAAACTGGAAAAAATGGGGCGTTCTAAAACTTCTGACCGGTTGTGTAGACGTACACTGATCAGCCACAACATTATGACCACTGACAGGTGAAGTGAAAGCATCACACTGTCTCCGCCGGTTTAAGTTCTTCCCATAATGCATCCTGGTGCTGTGCGTTCCCCAGGTAAGCGACGCACACACACCTGGCCATCCATGTGATAAATCAGACCAGGCCACCTTCTTCCATTGCTCTGTGGACCAGTTCTGATGTCCATTGTTGGTGCTTTCGGAGGTGCACAGGGGTCAGCATGGGCACCCTGACTGGTCTGCATCTATCAAGCCCCATATGCAACAAACTGCGATGCATTGTGTATTCTGACATCGTTCCATCGGAACCAGCAATAGCTTCTTCAGCAATCTGAGCAACAGTAGCTCGTCTGCTGAATGGGACCACAGGGGCCAGTCTTCACTGCCCACATTAATCAATGAGCCTTGTCACCGGTTCACCATTGTTCCTTCCTTGGACCGCTTTTGATAAATACTGACCACTGCAGACCAGGAACTAACAGAACTTTATTTTTTCCTCTGCATTCTAATTTTAAATTTAAAGATGGAATTTTTAATGACAGCTTTATTTTTTCATATTTAAACTCACCCATAATCAGAGATTATTTGATTTATTTGTCCAATGTTGCCAATTCTGAATCAATGACATAGTCTTAGATTTGCATGCACTGAAAACGTGCCGGGAAAGTACTTTAGAAATCAAAACAAACCACTTTAAATGTCCATTGTTTATGTTGGTGAGTGTCTGAGAGAGAGGGAGCTGCACACATTTCTGCACGGAGCAACAGTAATAACTTCATTAGGTTTAGCTATAAATTATCCAGACAGGGACAAAGGATGTAACAGCAGCTGTGAACATTTCTTCATCTCAGACAGGTGAACTGTCACACAGTTAATCAGCTGCACTTTAATATTTAGTCGTCAGGTTGAGTCCTGAACTTTCAGATTCAGTGTTTAGGAAATCAGAGATAAACTAGGTTGTTAGCTATTTGGACACTTTGGTGGTGTATAGACAATGGATGGATGTTTTATACATCACTTGGTGTACTGACTAGAGTGAATGACAAATATCGTGTGCTTACTGTAGCATTCTCAACCCACCGTGATGGCTATATCGGAACACAGCAGTGAGGAACATTAACATAAAAGTGACCTACATCTTAATGATCAGAATGCTGTCACTTCAACAGATTGACGAACCGAGCAACGTTCCACGTCTGGAAGGGGCTTAATATTCTTTGATTTCAGGATGCCACTTTTTCTGAACACCAGCATGTGACTCAAACTAGGAAACTAAGATAGCCCCTGAGCCATGCTTTGGTTGATTTGGGTGTTATTATTGATTAATCAAGCTTCAATTTACACACTTAGGACATTGCATTCTTTCTCAAAAAGGAATGGTATTTAAAAGAATTCATAATGCAGGTCAGATGCTTTCTCTGGTGCAGCAAATATGATCACATAACAGGACAAATCTTCTTTAGTGCTCAACTGTTGGGATGGTGTTCTCCTTGTCATTTGAACTTTTCTACTTTAGTCTGAACTCTGGGATGCCTCCTTTCTGTCCACCTTGTTTGGCGCATATGTAGGATTTACACCTGAACCACACATTAAGTAAATTGTCTTTCATTATAGAACTCTCAGAGGCCTACTTGAATTTTTCAGCAATTTGTTAGCCTTACATGCTAGTAAGTGATTACAAATAACACTATTAGATAGAGGGTTAATAATTGTGACATGGCTGTATGACAAAAACAAGAATGTAACTTCAGTTACTACAGTATGTTGCACATTCTCAAGAGCAATTTGATTATATCACATAACTCATGCAAACATAAGTTGTAAAGAGTCTACATGAACCCTTTGATGCGTAGACCACATCAGGAGATACCCATTTTCCATTGGATTTGGGTCACTTTTGACCCAGGTTATGCATCAGAGGGTTAAATAAGTAAACTCTTTCAAACTCAGCAGGGTTGAATCATTTAGATTCCAGTTCGATATATGCATTTTAGTCCACACAGAGTAAGTCTATGAAACTAACTGTGAGGAGATATAACAGCCTGAGCCAAATGAAGATGATTCTGATGTAGAGCAGGTGGACAGAGGAGCAGAGACAGGAAACAAAGGCCATGGAGGGGTATTAAAGCAATGGGGTAAACAGGCAGCAAACAGAAGAGGACACTAGGGCCCCCTGCAGTGCTACACAGAATGACACGGGTTTCACAAGGCAGGCAATAGTGACACATTTGTTTAGACATCCTCACTATAGTAGGGGATGAGAGCAGATAACATGGCACCAGTAGTACAGAAAACCACCAATCAGAGCTCTTCCCGCAATTGCATCATTTGACCACAAGATGGCAGAACAATTTCATTCTACGTTGCACGCTCACATGTCTGACCTGAGACTTCAGCACATTTCTCAAGCACTGACTGGTAGATTGGTTGTATTACTAGAGAATTACCAAAAGAGGAATTTATCTATTATGTGTCAATGGTTCATAACACATAGTAATTATACTTCCAGAGAGGAACCAGAAGATCCATTCATTATCTGTACAACGCTTCATCCTCTGTTGGGTCACGGGGTTCTGGAGTCTATCCTAGCTGACTTTAGTGCATGATACATCCCAGAAAGGTCACCAGTCTATCACAGTGCCACACAAAGAGCCAGACAACAAAGCACACGCACATTTACACCTACGGGCAATTTAGAATCACCAGTTAACCTCAGTATGTTTTTGAACTGTGGGAGGGATGTGGAGAACCTGGAGAAAACCCATGCCTGCACAGGGAGAACATGTAACCTCCACACAGAAAGATCCCGGGCCAAGATTCAAACCCAGAACCTTCTAGCTGTGAGGCGACAGTGTTAACATCCTCAACACCATGCCGCTGTCCAATTTCAAGATATTTTATTAAAACTGTAAGAGGGTTTATTTATTTCAGAAACGTCCCAAGTTAGTGCTTACTGTTGTGTCGACATTTTTAAAGAAAGTAATATCATTGCTCAATATCATTTTGCAACTGAATCTTTTGCAACTTCCCTGTTTGGAAGCTGGTTTTGTGTTGACTCACCCTGACAGGCTTGAGCATGAAAATGCACATTGTTACATTTCTATTTGACAGTAGTCACAGTACTTTATTGATCCCACGATGGGAACGTCTCTTCTTGCATGTGTCAGTTTGTTTGGAAGCTGGGGTCAGAGGGTAGGTAGGTTCAGCCACACTGAGGCACCCCTGGAGCATTTAGGTACAGTTGAAGGCAAAAATTTACATTCACTGTATAAAAAGACACATAACCTTTTTTTCTCACTGTCTGACATTAAACCAGACTAAAAACCAGACTAAACTTTTCCTGTTTTAGGTCAGCTAGGATTACCAACATGATTTCTATTTGCTAAATGCCAGAATAATGGGAGAGAGAATTTTTTTGTTACTTTCTTCAAAGTCAGAAGTTGACATACACTGAGATTACTAAGCCTTCAAACTATTTGGGAAGGCCCATATAATGATGTCATGGCTTTGAATGCTGTTGATATGTTAATTGACAACATTTGAGTTAATTGGAAGCACACTTGTGGATGTATTTTAAGGCATACCTCAAATACGTTGCTTCCTTGTGTGACATCATGGGAAAATCTAAAGAACTCAGTCAAGATATCAGGAAGACAACTGTGAACCTCCACAAGTCTAGTTCACCCAAATGCCTGAAAGTTACGCGTTCGTCTGTTCAAACAATTACACGCAAACATAAGCACCATGGAAGGAGACAGGTTCTGTGTCCCAAACATGAACGTGTTTTGGTGTGAAATGTGCCTATCAAGCCCAGAACAAAAGCAAAAGACCTTGTGAAGATGCTGGCTGAGGCTGATCATAGAGTGTCATTATCCACGGTGAAACCAGTCTTGCACCGACATGGGCTGAAAGGCTACTCAGCGAGGAAGAAGTCATTATCCAGAAGCAACATAAAAAAATCAGACTACAGCTTACAAATGCACACAGGGACAAAGACCTTCATTTTTGGAGACATGTCCTGTGTTCTGATTAAACTAAAGTTGAAGCATTTGGCCATAATGACCATAAAACAGAAAAAAGTTAAGTCTGATTAAATGTCAGAGAGTGAGAAAAAAAAAGGTTATGTGTCTTTTTAAACAGTGTATGTAAACTTGTGATTTCAAATGTGGGTAGGTACTTTGCTAATCCCGAGGGAAATTCAAGACAGCCAGGGTTAATGGTCCTGCTCAAGGATCTAGCAGTGGCAGCTTAGTGGTGCTGAGGCTTCAATCCCTGATCTTCTGTTAGAACAAAATGCCTTAACCTCTGAGCCACCACTGCCTCACTTACCATCAGTGCAGAAGAAAACCTTCCAGGTCATTTCCACAATAGCTCATAGCGTGGGTTATGGAGCATCTAGAAGGTCCTCAACTCTATTCTTCATAACCTGTGGATGCTGCTTGGCAGAAAGAGAAGAAAGAGCTCCAGGGCAATTCACTGTGTAATCTACCAGTTAACAGCAAAGAGATTTTCCTCACTTTTAAAAAATAGACATACTGCACTTTTTCAAGTTTTGAAAAACTTTTTTACAAATATGGTATTGACATTGAGCTGCACAGTGGCTTGGTGGTTAACACTTTGGCCTTGCAGCTATAAAATTCATGTCCCGGTCTTCCTGGGATCTTTGTGCACGGAGTTTGCATGTTCTCCCAGTGCATGTGTGGGTTTTCTCCAGGTTCTCCGGCTTCCTCCCACAGAAACATGCTTAGGTTAACTGATGATTCTAAATTGTCCATAGATGTGAATGTGAGTGTGACTGTTTGTGTCTATGTCTAGCCCAGCAATAGATTGGTGATTTGTACAGGGTGTTCTCTGCCTTCACCCTGAGTCAGCTGGGATAGACTTCAGCCCCCCACGACCCCAGTGAGGATTAAATGGTGTATAGATAATGGATGGATGGTACTGACACTGGCTCCAGATAGCAAAACACTGCTGCATTATCTTTATACTTACATAAACATCAAACTTCTTTAAATACATGATGTGAACAATATTGCAGTTTTCTTGAGGACTCTAATCTAGAGAAAGCAATCCAGTTATAAGAAATGGCTGGCTTGCTATTTTTTCAATCCAGTTTATCTTTGTAAAGGAGGGAATATTCAGTTAAGGTTGGCTAACCGCTGACCTCCATGAACAAGAAGTCCTCACATCAACAATAAGGCTTTTATTAGGTCACCAATTAATTCTATGATTAAAGTCAGCGTCTCACACAAGCACACACTTCTCTCTACTGCTGCATCCAAATTAAGGGGAAGTGGCAGCACAACAAAGAATCTTCTAAATACTCGTGGAGTTGCTTTGCCAAGCAGGATGTAGCTGTTATATCAAGGTCTTTCTGTGTGTGTGTGTGTGTGTCAGTGTGTGTTCCACACGGATGAGCTGCTGCACCTGTGGATCCAGGAGCAACAGCCTCCATAATAATGAAGGGAGGCCTCAGCACTTAGACTATCCTTAACTTAGTTTCCATAAATTCAAGTCTAGTACTGCCAAGTTTATTGCCATCACAAGAAAACTACACAAATTTATTTTATTGTCACAGTCTATACTTTACCTTTAAAATAACTATGAGTGACTTGTGTAAGTGGCTCATTTTATTTGACTATTTTGAGCTTCCTCTGTCCTCCTCCTCTTTCCTGGGACCTCCAAATCCGACTTGACACATCATCTTGAAGGAGGTCTCAATTCCTAAAATGCATGATGAAGTAAGAAGATCAAGGAAAGAGGAGGCTTGCCAGGGGAGTTATTCATGAGAATGCATAGATATATGCTCGCTATATGCTTTGCAGAAGTGTTTTGGAATATACAAACCATGTTGGGAGCATTGTCATCTCTTCTTTACTTCACAGCATATGCGTGTATGTTAAAAATAAATATAAATGTATGACATCTGTACATTACATTCTGCTACACTGTGACTTGAATTCTAAATAAAGATATACTGTAAGTTGTCCTGCTCATCTGACAGAGATCATAAAAGTGTAGTGGTGTAGCTCTAACAATAGAGATGTGCTACGTGTCATAATTAATTGATGTCACTTTGTAACAACAACTCTGAGACAAGGATGTCTCATTTTGTTAAATACCTTTTGCCTTGACTTCCATCTCTTCATGTCTCCTCCTTACTTCCTCCACTTGCATCTCTGGGATGAGGGGCTAAGATGTGAGGAGAGGATTTGAGGAAAGGAACTGAAGATGTGCAACATGAGAAATGAGAATGGGTGAACATCTTCCATGGCTCTGAAGGCAGCAAAGCTGAGACAAGAAAAAAATAATTATATTTTAATGATGTCATCAAGTTCATCTCAGCTTGGAATAGAAAATGACACATCTATGGCCTAAGCTGTAAATATTGGTATGGATCTATGTGAAGCAGAAAAGGTGAATGGATGGTTTCTACATGCATGGTTCCCACCTTGAAGCATGGAGGAGGAGATGTCATGGTGTGGGGATGCTTTGCTGGTGACACCGTTGGGGATTTATTCAAAATTGAAGGCACACTGAACCAGCATGGCTACCACAGCATCCTGCAACGACATGCCATCCCATTTGATTTGCATTTAGTTGGACTATCATTTATTTTTCAACAGAATAATGACCCCAAACACACCTCCAGGCTGTGTAAGGACTATTTGACCAAGAAGGAGAGTGATGGAGTGCTGCGTCACATGACCTGGCCTCCACAGTCACCTGACCTGAACCTAATCCAGATGGTTTGGGATGAGATGGACATCAGAATAAAGGCAAAAGGGCCAACAAGTGCTCAGCATCTCTGGGAACTCCTTCAAGTCTGTTGGAAAACCATTTCAGGTGACTACCTCATGAAGCTCATGGAGAGAATGCCAAGAGTTTGCAAAGCAGTAATCAAAGCAAAGGGTGGCTATTTTGAAAAATCTAAAATATAAAACACGCTTTGACTTATTTCACACTGTTTGTTTACTACATTATTCCATATGAGCTCATTCATAGTTTTGATGCCTTCGGTGAGAATCTACAATGTAAATAGTTATGAAAATAAAGAAAAACCTTTAAATGAGAAGGTGTATCCAAACTTTTGACTGGTAGTGTACAAAAAAGAAAGATTAGTCTATCATTTTAATACTAAGTTTATCTTAACTGTAAGAGACAGAATATCAACAAAAAAAATCCAGAAAAACACATTATCTTACAGTTAGAAATTCATTTTCAGCTGATCAAGGAAAACAAGTATTTGTTCCTCTTCTTACCAACAAGAATTCTGGCGCCCACAGATTGGTTTTGTGGTGAAATATGCAGAGGATCAAATAATTATTCCCTGACTCTATGTGGTCCAGCAATGTTTTCCCAAGTAAAATTCACCTCAAGAGAAAAGACAAAAACCTGTATTTTTAAACAGACGTTCCACAGTTCTGTCTCTACATGAAGATCCGATGCTCTTCAAACTTAGTTCAGCTTGCATTCATCCATTGTTTGGCCAAAAATGGAAGTCTGCACTCTTGCTTATACAGACAGCAGTTAAAAAAATTAATATTGTGAAAAAGTTCATATTTTTTTGGGATATTTTAATTAAAAAGGTAATCTTTCATATGCTTTATATTCAGTTCATGTAAAGTGAAATATGTCGTCTTTATTTTAATTTTACTGATTATGACTTATACCAGAAATCCAGTATTGTATGATATTATAACATTTCCTAAGATCAATCAAAAAATGGTTTACAACACAGACACGTCCAACTTCTGAAAAATATGTGAATTTATGCACTCAATACTGGGTTGGTGCTCCTTTACCACAAGTTACTGCATCAATGTGATGTGTCATAGAGGCGATCAGCCTGTGGCACTGCTGAGGTGTTATTGAAGTCCAGGTTGCTTTGACTGCAACCTTCAGCTCGTCTTTTTTTTTTGGTTCAGTGTTTTTTTTTATCCTCCTCTTGACAATACTCCATACTGGGTTCTACGTAGTTCAGATCAGGTAAGTTGGCCGGCCAATCAAGCACAATAATAATACAGTCAGCAAGTCATTTGGTGGTAGTTTTGGCTCTGTGGGCAGGTGCAAAGTCCTGCTGCAAAAACTTGATTTTAAAATTACATGCAAAATTTACTTTCATCTGAAAAGAGAACTTTGGACCACAGAGCAGCAGTCTTCTTTTTCTTTCTTTTTCGCTTTCAGTCTACTTTTCATTAATATGCTTTGATGCAGCACTGCCAACAGCCAGCCTTTTCAGCAGTGACCTCCTGGGGTCTGCTTTCCTTGTGGAGGATGTCGATGATCGTCTTCTGGACTGCTTTCAAATCTGCAATCATCCCCATGATTACGGTTGCGTCTACTAAACTAGATTAAGAGGTACATGACATGGTGTTTATACTGCTTGAACAGTCGTTTTACTGAAGCTCAAAATGAAATATTTTAACACTTCCCTTTTCATGATATTACTTTTTGTTGAGGTGCACCTCTAACATGGTACTTGATGTTTTTGGCCTGACCAAAAAAATGACACAGGAGAAAGATTGTTTTTGCATTGTTTTTCAGCATAGTCTCTTTTAATTTCAGTGCACTTGGGATGGTGTCACCATCACTCTGAAAATGGCAACCACGCAAGTGGGTTTTCAGTTTGTGAAGCAGAAGTCAGATGGTGCAGGTTGGGTGAGTAAGGTGAATGGGGCAACAGTTCAAAACCACATTTGGCTGCTTCTGCCATCTGTGCTTTCTGGACAGTTGCATTCTAGCTTGAAGCTTTTCTCTCCTTTTTTCTTTGATTGCTTAAAACATTTGAGTTTTTGTTGACAGATGATGTAAGGCTTTATAGTTTACAATTATACCCCTGGTTTTCCGGATGAGGCTGAGAGCTTTTTGTGGTACCCGCATTCATTGCACAACAAAAAGGTAAATTATTACACAATCCAACCCAAAAACATTTCCCTCTATGCCTGGATCTTCACCTTAAGGACATGAGTGCCATGGTACCATCCAGAAACCACCCACCACATGCTGGCTTTAATCCCCCACTGGCTTGGGATCCTGTCTATCGTTTAAATTCCTTAGCCTATGTTTAATTAGGATCTTTCCCATCTATGGAACATGATTGCCAGAATTACTGTTGATAACAATAGTAACCACTGTTCCCTCTAAGCTGCGCGCGTGCGCAATTGCGCACTGCTGACACGGTCTCCGCGCACAGAAAATCTGCGCTGCGCACAAAAAAAAAAAAAAAAACCCAACCTAAATTGTAAATAAAATAAACACGTAACAATTCATTCTGTGCTATTTTTCAATGTGAGTCAGTGAGTGACCGGTGACTGACTGCTGCAGCCAATGATGCGATTCACATACGTATTTAACATAGACTGTATATAATGGTATTTATGCAGCTAATCAACGTCAGGCGTCCTTATGTGCAGCCACCGTTGTTCTCATAAGCCGCGATTCCACAAGCACGTACTCGGCGCGGTGCGGCTCGGCTCGTCTTTGTTTGCGAGCGTTTCCATATGGATTAGTGCACGGTTTCAGGCACGATTTTCCGTACCTTCTCGGCTGAGGTTCCAAGCGAGATGAAGTGAGCCGAGATGTGACGTCTACATAGTGCAGGCCACTGATTGGACAGGGGTGCAGGCCACTGATTGGACAGGGAGTGACGAGAGCGACTCCAGCACAAAACAAAACCGGCATTTAAAAAAACTAAACAGCAATGGTGTGCATTGCTGTTCACGGAGCTCTCTGTTCTTCATAATTTTAATATGACAGCCAGACCTGTACCGTGGGTGGATGAAGAGGTCGAGACTTTTCTGTCTATGGTGGCGGACCAAAGAATACAGAGGGAGCTGGACATAGAAAGTTTATCAGGAGGTCTCTGAGCGGATGGCCGCCCACACATACAGTAGACTGTATATAAAGAGGAGAATGAAGCAGTGTAGGGAGAAGCTGAAAAAGCTCAAAAATGACTATTGGTCCAACAAGGACCACGGCGGCCGGCGTGGGTCAACCAGGAGGTGTTGGAAGAGGTTTAATGGAAGCCATTGCCTGGCACCGCACCAGTGAGCAACAGGAGGGAGACTCAGCTGCTGCATTATTGGAGACGTTCGAGGACGGTGAGTGTTTTGTGACTTCAAGAAACTTTTACATCATCTATCCCATTGGTGGCAAGCTCCCTTTAAGCAAACAAGTATATTTAGAAAGTAACAATGTTGTCTCCTGTAGCAGACAATAAGCTATCTAGTTAGCCATCAGCGCTAGCTAGTTAGCCGTCGGCGCTAGCTAGTTAGCCATCGGCGCTAGCTAGTTAGCCATCAGCGCTAACTCCGTGCTCCGCTTGTATTTCGTGCTGTTGTTTTTAACGTTTAGCTCTCAGAAGCTAATACATCAGTCAGCATGACGAACTAAGCCAGTGGTCTTAAAGATTTATTTTTTTTCACAAATTACAATGTCGTATTTTTCGTGTACTTAGGGTGAATGTTTATTTCTGTTCAAGAATCCTTTCCACGTGTGAAGCCTGCTCCCCTGCCTCCTCTCCACCACCAGCAGCGGCTCCTCTCCAGCACCAGCTTCGACACCAGTACCAACTCGGACACCGACCCTGTCAACATCAACCTCCAGCACGTCACAGCAAAGTTTTATCACCGGTAAGACACGGTAAACAGAGACCATGGTTGATTTTCGCATTATTATTATTGCAGGTGTAAATGCCTGCAAGCATGATCAGAACAACGAGACCAACGACCAAGAATTCAGGCAGGTGTAAATGCAAACTGTGCAGCATGCCAGCTCAGGAACGCCTGATGAAAGCTACATATAGCTACAGTGACACATAAACAGAACACATGCAGCTGCATTTTTTCCATTGACTTAACAAGCAAGTCACTGTAATTAATTTACTTCCTTGTGCAACGTAGTATTGCAACCATTCTTCTTATAGTCACTAGGTAACTGTGAAACTGAATGAAAATATACATAGAAATAAGAAAACACCGCTGTTCTTAGCAACTCCAAAATGAGCACAAGATGAAATGAAGTTCACACCACGTTGTTTTTAGTTGTGGTGGAGGAGGTACTGTTTGTGCTTTGGTTAAAGTGAAGAGTGCCAAAAAATTATTAAAGTAAACCTATCAAAGACATGATCATGATTGAAAGTCAATGGACGGGTGGCTAAACACATCACATCATAGCTGTGGAGTCCTTCAAGCTCCTGGGGACTAAAATCTCTCAGGACCTGCAGTGGGAGACGAACATCCACTCCATCCTGAAAAAGGCTCAGCAGAGGATGTATTTCTTATGACAGCTGAGGAGACATGGCCTAACACAAGTGCTGCTGATCCAGTTCGACACTGCAGTCATCCGATCTGTCCTGTGCACCTCTGGATCAGCCTCACAGCAGGACAGAAACGGACTACAGCCTATAGTACGGACTGCAGAAAACATCATCAGAGACCCCACTCACCCTGGACATAAACTGTCTCCCCCCTCCCCTCTGGCAGGCGCTACAGATCCCTGTACACAGAAATCACCAGACACAAAAACAGTTTCTTCCCCACTGCCATCACTGTAATAAACAGCAGAGCCATTCCTACACACCTATACAATAGTCAGTATTCCAATGGACATGTACAGTATTTTTTTCATCATGAACAGCATTCTCTGCTTTTTGCACTACTGTGTTTATAGCAATTATCGTTTTGCTAATGTGTTTATTCCATTCTGTTTATATTGTTTTATTTAATTTTGCTACTATTTCTTTTTCCTCCCTGTTCCTCTTTCTAGTTTCTTTATTTTTTTATTATTCTCTTCCATATTCCTAGTGTGACACCAACAGCCAAAACCAAATTCCTTGTATGTTGTGTACATACTTGGCTATTAGAGCTGATTCTGATCACTTTTCTGTCTTTGGTCTAGGCAAGAGGAAAAGGTGCAACAGAAAATTGGACCTTCCAAGTGTACTTGTGGAGATGCAGACTGAGGAGGAGCGGAACCGTGCCCAGCATGATGAGAACATCCAGTTGCTCCTCAGCGAGGCAAGAGAGAATGAAGCGGCCTTGCAGCGGGAGGAGATGGCCCAGAATACTGCCTTCAACCAGTCATTCCTGGGTCTGCTGGGGCAGCTGGTGCAGGCAGTGGGCAGCCAGCGAGTCCACCTCCCAGAGACTTGAGATTTAGTTGTATATAGTTTTACTTTTAGCCCTCCACTGTAGGAGAGGCCCACCACAGTTTGTACTTTGCACATTGTAAATAGTTTTGATTTTGCTGCTGACTAATAAACTATTTTGTGACTTATGTGATTGTATCATAACTTTTCATTTTGTCCGTTAAGACACTGGTAGGAAAAGAGTCAACAGTCTGAACCAAACAATTCTGTATTCCCTAATAATGTATTTGTGTTTAATGGGATTTAACATGTTTTAACACAAACTCCTTTATGGTTCATAATTCCGTTGACTGAATTACACCAAAGCAATACTGATTTATCAAACTTGAATATTCTTAAAACAGCTGTTTTAATGTTTTGGTGTTTAATTTGTCACGTAATCTTGCTAACCTTCACAAATAAAACAATAGCGTAGACACATCTGCAAAAGGTACAAAAGTTTATTGTCAGAATTGCA
The DNA here is from genome assembly GCF_022539595.1 of Amphiprion ocellaris. Taxonomy (NCBI): domain Eukaryota; kingdom Metazoa; phylum Chordata; class Actinopteri; family Pomacentridae; genus Amphiprion; species Amphiprion ocellaris. The sequence continues at coordinate 24,432,172 of NC_072779.1, forward strand.
TTAAAGGAAACAATAGCGGTCCGGGGACTGAAAAACAGAAGTATAACGAGAAGAATAACTTAACTTTTGCATGACACGTAGTGCATCAGTGCATCCTGTACATCTCTGCCCTCCTCCTCTACACCTTGTGCCACTGCAGGCTCATGTGCTGCTGCTTCAGGTAAATCCCATGAAGTCTCATCAGAGAGTCATCTGAAACACATACACAGCATACATATTTTAATACCTAATAGCGATAAACTACAGCCATTACTGGGTCGTTCACAGGACTGATACACGATAGCTAGCGAACTAGCATTAGCTTACCCTCATATGTCGTCTAGTTCATATCCTCTTGTCTTCAGCTTGATACTGCTGTATCGCCTCCCAAACTCTCCTGTGTGTCTCCTGAGTGTTTCGACTCGCCGCTCTCAGCTTTCTCTTCTCTTCTTCTTTTACTTTGAATCTGACAGAAAGCCACAGACCGAGCAGCAGGTGTACCTTCGCCTCCGTTATGTTGCGTTTGTGTCGCACACAAATGACGTTAAGGGACTTTCGGCTTGCCCTGCTATGACGACTCCACCCGCGACGAGGCTATACGGAAAAACAACTAAACCGAGACGAGCCGAGTCAAATACAATAGTGGTGAGCCGTACCGCGCCGAGTAGATGCTTGTGGAATCGCGGCTATAGATATGAATGAGTAGATAGGACACGCCCCTTTGAGCTGCGTGCTACAACGAGGCTAAGCTAGTGGGGGAAAAGCTTCAGTGCATTCCGTTGATGTAGACGGCGTGAAAACGGAAACAAGTATGCTGGCTCACTGTGCTGCATACAATTACACACTGCGTCGTGCGATTGAGACAAGGAAATTTGGAATGACTTTTCATAGGTAAGAATAGTTTTTGGCTCTTTTTTCATTATGAAATCTTGTTGAGAGCTTCCAGTCTATGAGAGCTAACTAGTTAACCACTAGCAAAACGCTAAGGCGAGCTAGCAGCTTGACAACCAAATACCAGACGATTAATAGTAGCTGTAGTATAGTTGTAAAAGCAGTAGTAGTAATACTAAAAGTACAAGCAGCAGTAGTAGTATAAACAGCTGTTAGAGTCATAGAAGTAGTATCAGCATTTGTAATAGTATTACAAGTTGTAGTAGCAGTGCCAGTATCAGCAGCAGTAGTTAATAGTCACATTGCTATTACTACCACCAATACTACCAATAGTAGTTATAAAGGCTAACTCATGTATATCCAGATTACCATCTATGTTCTTCCTCCAAACCCATTTTATGATTGGGATTACAGGCAGTTCTTTAGGACTGCTCTCAAATAATTGAAATGTTACTAAACAAGGTTATACTTATCAAATTAAATAGCTCTGCTCTCCAATATATTGGCGAATTTGGTTCTTTGTACTTAATTTATTAGCATGATTTCTTTTTAATATGTTGTGTACAGACTTAATTACTTGTCTGTCTACTTTTCTTACTCCATGTAGGTTTCCCAGAGACTATGGGTTGAGGAGGAATTGGAAGTTTGTCGGCTTAGACCTGGTGTCATTCCATCAGTGTTAAACTTCCCGGCTCATCCTGGAAGAGTACGTGCCAGAAAGACCACGACCAAGCAGCCTTGAGATCTTAGACAGCATCTCCCTCAGGTGGGTGTCGACGGTGTTCACGGTCAGGTCTGTGGTAATCCTGTCAAAAAATAAAACAGAAAAAAATCTAGATTATAAATCAACATGTAACCAAAGCACTCTGTGTATAACGCCATAGTATATGATGTAGTTCAGAAAATGTCAAAGTATAGTATGCTTTACTCAAGAACAACATAGTATGGCCTGTAGTTCATAGTACAGCATGTTGGCAAGAAAAAACAAAACAAAACATAGATTATTATGTGGTTCAAAAAGCGCAAAATGATAGGATGTTGCCTAAAATTGTCATTTATGATATGTGGTTCAAAAAATGTCATAGTGCAGTATATTGTCAAAATAGTATGTAATTCAAGAAAACATCAGAGTATAATATGTCATCTAAAAAATGCCATAGAATAATAATTTCATTGCACAAGTAAAAGTATTGTAACTTTTAAAACTGTTCGAATTCTTATATGTTGCTAAAAAAAAACAAAAAAAACTAAAACAAAAAAAAGTTACAGTAATATATCAATTAAAAAAGCCTATAGTATAGCGTGTCGACCAACAAATATCATAGTATAGCATGTCGCTCTAAAAACGTCACAGTATAGCCTTTAGTCCACAGCTGTCAGTAGGTGAGGAGCAACACAAAAACAGTCCAAATGCTGGTTTCCAGAGGGTTAGACGAGTATTTATTTGAAAGACTAAGTTTACAACAACACAACATGTGAGGGGGTTAAAAACAAATGGGTGTTAGTGAAATAAAAATAAATAAACAGAACTAAAAGTGAACTTCATGTTGACATTGATGGACATTCCAACCAGGAACAAAGTAAAAGATAATCAATATGAAAAAAAACTCTTCCTGTTCACCTCTTAAAATCCAAAAACACACCGCAGTAGCACCCTAAACTAAAACTACCAATGGGTTCCCTGTTTTCCTTTCTGAACAATTCAAAGGTCCCTCTCTATCTCCCCACACATCCACCAACCACTGGAACACATCTCCAAAGTTCTGCCGGGCCAGCTCAGCTTCCCCTCAGAAGAAGTGCTGCCACCTGCCAGATGAAGGAGCCTTTTGAGAGGCAGCTGGCATCGTGATTGGACTGTACTTTGGTCTGTTCCAATCCAGCTTCAGCTCCAGAGACGGCAGGCGGGACGAGTCAACGGAGGCCTGGTGGACGAAGGCATGCAGCTGAGTACAATCTAGAAAACAACAGAGGAGGAGTGCAGCAGCCCAGAGCCAGAACAAGCAGAGTAGCATCGTATGTCTCTTAGAAAACATCATAGTAGAGCCTTTGGTATGAAAAAACACCATCATATACATCGTATATTGTACAAATAACAAGTCAAAGGAAAGAGACATACATTGTAGAATTGTAGTAATTGTGGGCTGACTGATTATCAGTATTTTATTTTTTACTGATTTACGGTAATAAATACATTTAAAAATGGTGCTACTTTGGCTCTGAACCTTTATCTACCTGTGGTCGCTCTGTCTTCTGGAGTGATTTGATTGGTTATACGTAACGAATAAAACTCCTTTAACTTAACATCTGTAAACAAAACAAAAACGTATCAACAAAGTTTTCTGTTAGAGTTTGTGTTCTTCTAAGTTTAACTCAAGATTTTAAATACTTTCATTTACTGCAAATGAATATCTACTCCAAATGTCTCACTAATAATCATTATCAGCCTTAAAAACCCACAAAATACCCCTCTATACTCAACCACACTTAGTACAGTCCGGTTCCCCCTTCTATAAATCTGCTTGGAATCTTCCACTTCCTGTTTGTCAAAGATGCCTTCTACCTGGACAGGTTTTGTTGGAGCTCATGCAACAAACATTTTGGGTAACTGCACTTTAATATGGATGGATGACACTGAATTAGAGTCTGTTTTAATGAGACTGAGTTAAGATGTGTAGCTCTGTCATTAAATATTAAATTATTTCTCTGAATTCACAGAGAAAAGTCTGAAATATTTGCTAGGTTAGCGTCCCACATGTTCTTTGGCTCAGCTAAAGCTAACTCTCTCCAACTTCTGGATCTCTTGAGTTGCTTGTTGTTAAAATATCTTGCTGTAGGTGCTGAAGCTCAGAAAGTCTGAGATGTTTGTTCAAAATAAGCTCATTCTCAAGTCTTATCTGAACTGTCCTCTTTTGTTTGAACTTTCCCTAAACTTAGGAGTTAATGACAGAGCAGCACATCCAGACTCAGTCTCATTTATGTAGAGATTAAACTTCAGTGTCATTCATTGATGTTAAAGTGCAGTTTTTCAAATGTTTGTTGCACATGCTCCCGACCAAACCAGTCCAGGTGGAAGATGATGTGAAGAGAAAGCTCCAGAGGATGAATATCACACATTTACGTTGGAAATAAATGTCCTTTAATTAGACATTGTCATGCAAAAGTTGGATTTCCCTTTAATGATGTTCAAATCTTTGTTGAGTGCTTTGTTGATGTTGGTTTCTAAATGTTTTTTGACACTCGGCCCCAAAGATTAAAACCTTCTACGGCTCAAAAGCTGCAACAATTCACATATTATCAACTATCTTTCTGACTAAACTAAGATAAAAAGTGAAAAACTGCCTGATTCCTGCATCTTGAATGTAAATCTTTTTGGTTTTTATGACAGTAAACTGAATATATTTGGGTTTGACATTTTATAAACCAAAACAAGAAATGAATTACTGCAGAAAACAATCAACAGCTTAATGGACAAAGAAAATGTGTTTTCTAACATATATGGCTGAATTACTCTAACATTACAAGATACGTACAATTTAAATTCTGTTTTATTTATATAACGCCAATTACAGGTCAAATTGTCTCAGGACGCTTTATTTTTATATTTTTTTGTCATACTTAAAATATGACAAAGTAAGAAATTTAAAGCTCTTGACTAACCCAATTTATTATTTGGTTTTTAAGAGATTAATCGACAATTAAAATAACTTTCTCCACTAAAACTAATAAACATGAGGTCAAATAGAAGGAACAGTTTTAAATACTGCAGTCCCACGACGACAAGAATAAAGTTTCTCAACAAAAAGTAAATCTGCTGGTGGATTCCATTAAAGTCCTAATAAATGATAATAAAGTGTGATACCAAAGGTTTGTGGTGATAAAAATGTCCAAGTAAAGATATGAAGTTGAACATGTGGATGGAGGTTTATAAAAGTTGACCTCCCTTCATTTCTCTAGATTTTATGGATGGTGGTTAAAGACCTGCTCTTCTAGTCGTCGTCCTTCTAGTTGCTGTAAAAAGTCAGTCCATCCTGGCTGACTTCAACACCTCTTCATGACAACTTGTTCTGCCTCAGATCTCGTGGAAACGCCAGAAACTCGGGAAAACCCGTGGAGACTCGAAGAACTCGTGGAGACTCGAAGAACTCGTCAGGCGGGGGAAGGTGTGGTGGGTGGTGGTGGGAGGTGGGGGAGTAGAGGGGGGAGGCCGCCACCCACCTCCCCGCCTACTCTCCGCCCTGACTCCACCCAGACTCCGCCTTGGTTCCACCCATGTGGTCACTTCAGAAACTACGATGTCAAAGGGACGACGAATTTATTTCTTTTTATCTGATCTGTAGCTCAGTGAGTTAAGGATTTGCCTATGGAGCTGCAGGTCGCCGGTTCAAGACCAGACACTTCTTAAATTTTCTCAAAATCCTGACAAAGACAAACAAAGAAAAAGGCCGGTGGTGGGTCTTGAACCTGCAACCTTCCGCTTGGTAGCCCTCTTCTTATCCCCCTGAGCTATTCGCTCAGATACTAATTCTTCTTTTTTTTGCGCATTTATCATCTATTTTTTGTCGTTTTCGAGGTTTTTTTTTAACTTGAGTTTCGACTCGACAGTTTTTCTCAGGAGGTTGGACTTCAGCCTTTGTGCTGGAGGGTTGAACCCTCAGTTCCAAGACTTTCCAAAGCCTCCACACCTCCCAAGTCCTCAGGACCTGAGCTTTCAGACAGTCTGAGGGCTTAAATTTTCTAAGTCCCACAGTAGTTCTCTGTTAGTTTGAACCTTCAGACAGTCCAAGGACTGAAATCTTCGAAGTTCCTGAGTACTTCTCTGTTAGTTTGAACCTTCAGACAGTCTGAGGACTGAAGTTTTAAAAGTTTCTCAGTACTTCTCTGTTAGTTTGAACCTTATGGTTAACAGAAGCCTTAAAACTTGTGACCATGAGTCTTGATTTCACATTTAGACCATCCATCTGAGTTCTTGTCAGACCTTCACCTGTGGGTTTTTTAGAAATCCTCAACAAACTTTGATTGTCTTCACTGAACAGTAAAGTTTGTAGAGATCAGAAGATAACATTAGTGTGATAAATGCCTTCAACTACTAGTAGACTTTATCTGGAAAGCAGTTTTCTGAAATGAGTTCTTAGTAAATCTATCCACAATCAAACCAAGAACATAGAAAGAAAGAGGAAATGTTTGAAGAAACAACTTGATTTTTTCATTTCAGACTAGAAAATGTTTAAAGACCTTTATCTGTTTTTGCTCTTTTTGATCGTTTTATTCTCCTGTTTAATTTGAACTTCTAAAGTCTAACTGGTGTCTTTTCAAATGTTTTCTTTAGTTTGATTCTTCTTAAACATTTAGTTTTGCTCTTTTCTTACCTTTTATTCTTTTCTAATGTTTGATTTGATTTCCAAATGTTTTGTCTTTTTAATGTTTGTTTTTTCAAATGTTTTATCTGCTTGTTCTTTTTTTTCTTTCCCAATATTTAATGTTTCGATTAAATCTTAAGGTTTTTCTTTTTAAATGTTTTACCACCTTTTAATGTTTAATTTTCTTTTTAAATGCTTCATTGTATTTTCTGTTTAATTTCTATTTGAAGTTTTATTGTCTTTAAGATGTAATTTTCTAATTAAACATTTAATTTTTTAATTAAATGTTTTGTCTTTTTAAAGGTTTAATAATCTAATTAAATGTTTTGCATTTTTTAAAATGTTTAATATTCTTCTTGTCTAATTGTATTTTTTAAATGTTTAATTATTGAAAATATTTTATCTGTAATTTTTAATATTTGTATTTTAGCTATTTTGTTTAATTTCATAATGACATATATTGTATCTTGTTGAATGATCTAATTCAATATTTTGTCTGTTTAATATCATTTAATTGTATTTAATGTTTAACTGTATTAAACAGACAAAATATTGATTTAGGTAATTCAACAAGATACAATACATGTAACTATGAAATTAAACAAAATTTCTAAAATACAAATATTAAAAATTACAGATAAAATATTTTCAATAATTAAACATTTAAAAAATACAATTAAACAATAATATTAAACATTTTTAAAAATGCAAAACATTAGATTATTAAACCTTTAAAAAGACAAAATATTTAATTAAAAAATTAAATGTTTAATTAGAAAATTACATCTTACATTTCTTAAATCTTTTTAATAATAAAACTTTTTAAAAGTTTTATTGTATTACATTTTTTCCCTTTGATTTAATTGCTTTTTTAAATGCAATTTATTTCTTTAATCTTCTTTTTCTGTCAAGATTTTAACCCCAACCTTAAAAATGAAATAAACCCTTAAATCACAATGAAAATACTTTTGTTGTCACAATCATGAGTTAGTCAATTATTCAGTTTATAAATTCAACTTTATTTGTTTAGCACCTTTTATAAAGATGACAAAATTAAACAAGGAGAAAAAAAAACTATGCTAAAACTATGATTAAAACTCAAAAACATTTAAAAAAAAAAAAAAAAAAAAAAAAAAGATTTAACATGGTAATAAAATATGTTGTGTCCAGGGGATGGAGGGAGTTTATTGAAGTATTCTTGGGCTCACATGGTAAATCATTTAAAATATAAACTTGATATTCAGTCTAAGGAAACTGCAGACTGACAGAAGAACCAACAATATCTCCTGTTTTCTCCTTTAATGAGTCGACTCTTCTTGTGCTTTCAGACCAAAGAACTACAGACTCTTCACAACCTGCTCAAACTCTTGGTACAGGACCTCACCACACGGGTCAAGAAGGTTTCCGTCTCATTTCTACTCTGAAGATCACCTTCTCCTGCTCAAACTGCTGACAAATGTTTCTGCTGCTCTAAAGTCTGGTCTCCAGAACTTCCTAAAAACTCTCAAAGTCTCTTCTGCTGCAGGTTGCTTTGTAGAACTGTTCCAGAAAACCTCACTAAACCACATGGAGGGGCCTCAAGATAGTCGTCCAAATGAAACCGTACAAAAACCCAACTAGCACAACCCAAATGCTAAAGTCTCCTGCAGCCTACCAGAGAACCTCTGAGAACAGAGAATCAGGACAGGAACTCTTACCTTCTGGACAACCAACATTGGTTCACCAACAAGAACACAGAATGTGTCTGACCAAAAACCTCTGAAGACTCACTACAGCCAAGATAAAGACACAACTCAGCTGCACCAAATCCACTAATCACTGCACACATTAGCACCATGTGCTAACTGTGGCTAAAGAACCACATTTACCAAGACAACTATCCAGTACAAAGCCCTAAAACACACCAAGAAACACATTAAAGCCTGTTTTACTGCTGGAAGCTACAAGCCAATGCCTAAAGAACAAATTAAAGCAATGGAGCCAAACCCAGTTCACTGGTGAAGAGAAACAGAGGAAATGTTTGTCTGCAGCTAAATAAAGCAGGAAGACACTGAGCTGCTCAGGTGTTCCTGATAACACCAAGCTGCTCCTGATAACACCAAGCTGCTCAGGTGTTCCTGATAACACCAAGCAGCCACCTGGACAGCCAATAGGAACACAGCTTACTGGGAGTCCAGAGGGCTGGCTTAGTGAAGGAAATTTAGTTTAAAGTTGAAGCAGAAAGTTAACAAAGAAAGTTGAAAACCACCTTCTGATACCTGAAATCTCTGAGTTTTCACACAAAGAACACCTGAACATGTCAAACTGGTTCCATAGTAGAACCATCATTGTAAAAATGTCATAGTATGGTGTGTTGCTCAAAAAACATTAGGACCCGGCTGTCAGGGACAAACATGTAAGAAACATGAGAACAGAGAGAATCCAACCAGTAGGTCACAGTTTATCATCCCCCAGTCATCTCCTGAAGTCCATATGGTGAGAGACATCAGTATCTGGTTGTTAATTTACCAGAGGATGCTTATAATCATGCTGATGTGGTCCTAGACTCTACAGTATTTTAGTGACTCAATAAATGCCTAAGTTGTTTTTTTAAAAATGCTTTTTAGTTTTTAATAAACATTTAATAGCCTATATGTAATCAATAAATGGCCTTTGCCTATCTTAAGAAAAATTCACTCAGAACTCTGATATGTTAACAGTACTAAATAAATCAATAAATACATGCATACACACAAAAGTAAGTTAATACATTAACTGTGTTAAGATAAGATTTAGATTTTTAAAAAAAGTTGTTTATGTTTTTGCAGAATCCAGTATTGCTCACTGGTTGGTCATTACATTTTGTTAGTTTGATTTCACTGTTTAAAATGATGCCACCTCTTTTCAGACAGAACCTGTGATAATAAAACAATACAAAATTTTTAGTTCCGTGTTAATAAAGCACTTAAAGCTTTAAGTATGGCTAAATGCTTTTTTCAAAATTAAATATAACACTCCTTAGGTGGTAGTGGCCCCAAGTTCAGTGAAGTTGGAAAGATATTCACAGATTCACACTTCCAGCATCAATAACTCGTTAGATATAGGTTGTCAAAACATAAACGGTGCCTCTTTCCCATTGTTGCAAGGCAGACAATGTGCTACAAGCCCAGTTTTATCAAAAGCAGCTGTCTTTCAAGCTACAGGAATAACATTGGTGTCTATGGAGTGAACAGGGTCCGTCTGCAATTTGCAAAACCACTGCAACAGTAAAGAGAGACAAATATTCAATAACTTCACTCTTATACATTGTAGTGTCACTAAAATCACTGCAGCCTTCAACTGGCTCCTGTTGACAAAGTGTTTTAACAGAAATGTAAATGCTGTAATTTGATTCTTTTAATGAACCATGTAACTTGAATGGATGTGATGCTGGTGTGACCACAGTGCACACGTCTGATGTTGCTCACAGTGGTCCAAGGGACGCTCAGGGAGTTTGTGTGTTTGCTCAGACTCAGGAAAAATTACAGGGAACATTGATAGTAACCCTTTACTTTCCTTACTGTGGTGGATTTTATACTGTCTGTGATATGAAAATGTGAAAATAAAAGTAGAAGCCACCAGGAAAGCCCCATCTAAACTATGTTTGTATAAAAACAAACTGCATTCATAATTACCTTTTCCCAGATTATCTTTGTTTGTGACATCACAAATATGTGATTTCCTTATTCCTTTACTGTCACTTCTTTTCAACCAATCATATATTAGATGAGGTGAGACTCATCAACATGGTAACCCAAAAATGGGGGAGAAGCTTCAAACACATTTTGAAAGGGGGTATTTTAACCCAAACTGGGATATTTTCCAAAACTGAATCAAGTAATTTTGGAAAACCCAACCAAACAGTGAGTGAAGTAAGTTTAAGAACAATGGTCCCTCTCAAGGCAGGGACCTCAGTCTCTTGGGTCAATTGTAAATTTCTCTACCTTTCTTTTTTTGTCTTCTCTGCACCTCACCTCTGCTTCTTTCCCACGGCTTTCATTTTTAACTGATCTGACATTAGCAATACATACTTTACACAATCTGTCCTAGAAATACTGTTGCTTATCTGTAAATAAACATGGAGACAACGAAATTTGGAAGCTTGCACTTTATTGGAAAAATTAAACAAACAAAAATATAATCTGCAGGGACAATGCACCAAAAATGCTCAGTTAATGGATTCAGGGCCACTTTAATGTTCAGGTGATCTTTCAAACCTGTACCCACCCATTCCTGTGACTGGCAGAATCGGTTTGTATGTACACAAAGCGCCGATCAACAGCGCTCCATTCTCCTGCACAACTAGGCCTTTCTGCCCCTACAACCCTCTGTTACAGGTCTGACCCAACCATACCCCCAATGCCTCCCCCTCCCCTCCATTGTCCTAAACACAAAGTGCTTGCCTATGGATATATGATCTGAGCATGAACGGGCCCCAGGGTGGAGAAGGGCAGCCAGGAGCTTTGTTATATGTAAGAATAAATGGCATGCCAAAAGCATCAAAAGCATAAATGCAATTCCTTTCTAATGCAATGTTGCCTTGATCACAAAATGTAGTGCATTTATGAATGTGAAAAATGTTACCCTCACCAAATTCATAGAAACCAACCCCCTTTATCTGATGGTGCTATTGAATTATTAAGCTCATACACATCCTCAGTGTGACCTCTGGAGCCACAGATAACTGTACAAGGCATCATGCGAGTACAGAGAATAAAACACGAATTCTCTTTATATTAACTTCTTTCTTAAAAATTATCTCAATCACCCAAAATCTAATTCTACAATCAATCATACTTATGTATAAACCTGAAGACCTTCCACAATGGAGAGGTCAGTGAGTTACTTATATTTCCTTTTGTTTTTTAATGTAATCCTCTTTGTAAGGAATCATAAATAAATACAAACAATACATAAGGAATGTCTACTGCAAACAATACATAAAAAGAAGAAAAAATAAGTGGTATAAACAGCAGTTTGCAACTGGTTTTCCAATCTGAGGCCGTCTCAAGAAGGTAATCATGATTGTTAATCAAAAGAAGTGACTCTCAGCCTCACCTGGAGAGAAAAAAAGAACAAAAAAAAGAGACATTCAAACAGTGTGCATGTGTGACAACAAACCTGCTTTGCTTTTTTTCCCCAGGTACTTAAAGCAGTAATGTTAGACAGCTCTGCCTTTTGGGTGTTTCTCTTTGTCCAGGATACAGTAACGGCTGATCTTTGTCCACATGTTTTTAAATGGCAGCACACACTCTTCTTCTCCTTCTGTGACTTGGACATGACTAGATGGGCACAATGTCCACTGTGGTGCCTCTCTGGGATGGCCAGAGCTGCTCCCAGTCAATGTGATATTATTCAACCAGTCTTATTTGGGCCATTCATTCTCGGAGAGAAATGAGTTCATTAGAAGCAAACAGCCCATTTGCTTGGCTAGCTGACTCCCTCAGGTTACATAAACTGCATCTGGAAATATAAAATAAACAGTGTCAGCTTTTATTTCTTTGCAAACATGGAAAACAGCAGTAGATCCAGTAAAGGAAGACTAATATCCAGACTGCTCATGACTGTCAAACCTATGCATGTAAATACTGCAGCTAAAATGCTCAAACAAGGCAAAACAAAGGTACTGAGTGAAGCTTGCATTGCACATAGGAGCTGAAGTCCTATTCATAAGAGACTAGCGTCACTGGTATTTGTATTTCATTCATTTTGTGAGTGTGTGAGCTTAAGTAATGAGTCTGATCACATCATCACCTCATTTTTTTTGTTTGTTTTCAGTCAAACATTCTGATTTTGTCCGTTTATAGAGTATCCATGTTGTTATAGTTACCTAACTTGCATTGCTAATGGACATAATGGTCAAAATTCATGCCTTTGTGAAACTGCAAGTGCAACTGTCAAGCTCTCACAATTCAGCATGACAGCCGTCTTGAGAAAATAGAATTTCAGTCTCCAGCAGAGCAAAAAACATAAATAAATCAATCATTATTTAACAAGAGACAAGACACTTGTGCAGAAGGTGCAAAGCTGCAGTTTAGAGCGTGGTGGCATCTCACAGGAACTGCTGTGACCGGCACCAAAAATCATCCACTTAACCACCAGTTCCACTGAAACAAGCCAGAATTAAACATGCAGTCTGTTGACACACTTGGAGCCTGAAGTTGCAATTTAGCACACAGAGAAGACGAGCTGTACCTAAAGATGCTCTATAAGAAATTCTGCAGAAAGAGCTGTGCAAAGGGGTCCTTCCCTGGAGCTCTGAGGGGGCTGAGACTGGAGGGGCTAGACGCTGTGGGGGACTGAGTTACAGTGGAGGACAGGAGAGAGGATGGAAACAGAAAAGAGGAGAAATACAGAGGAATAAAAGACTAAGCCCAGAGGGAAAACGAGGCTCCAGGTTGTGATCAGAAAATTAAACTTCTATTATCATTATCTGCATCGCTATTTTTCAGTAATGCACAAAATGATAATATGTCAGAACAGCATGACAGGATTGCATTACCTCATGATAGACAAGGACTGAGAGGTGAAGGAAGATAAAGCAAGACAGCAACGCTCACGCTTCATCTCATCCAAAAATGTTTCTGCACTCTTAAGTTAAATTTGCAGAAAATTTGCTAAATCAAACAAGAATCAATAAGCATTTCCAAAAACATTCTGGCTTGTTTGCGTTTTATTTAAACCAATGATAGTCATCTTGAATTAAGCAAAGTATATGGCTTTGGTTTTCTCTCTCATATTTTGCAAGCAGGAAGGTAAGAATTGTGATTAAATGACTAATTCACGCCAAAAAACGAGTCTTCGTGCATGATCTAAATCCTGAACAAATTTGAAGTTTTCAGTGTGGTAGGTTGCTACTATGGAGGTTGTTGTTGTGTCCTGTAATGAAGGATATTTTGAAAATGGTAACTTGCTGCAGCAAACGGAGAAGAGAAAGTCACATGAAACGCACAGCTAATGGCCGGCTTATCCCTGCAGTCTATTCAGTAAGTCAGACTAGTCCATGGAGACAGACAGCTGGGCTGATGGAAATATATTTTTCAAACCGTGTCAAGTATTAATTCAGCTTTAATTTGAGGATATGTACATCCAAATCAGGTGAATGGAGGAATTACAACCCATTTTAAATGTGTCCTCCACTTTTTTAAGGGACCAAAAGCAACTGGACAAACTACCGTCATCATAAATCAAATTGTCACTTTTAGTATTTGGTTGAAAATCCTTTGCAGTCAATGACAGCCTGAAGTCTGGAACCCATAGACATCACCAGACGCTGGGTTTGGTCCCTGCTGATACTCTGCCAGGCCTCTACTGCTGCTGTCTTCAGTTCCTTCTTGTTTTTGGGGCATTTTCCCATTCCACTTCTTTTCCTTAAAAAACTGTTTGGTTGCTTTTACAGTTTGCTTCGGTTCATTGTCCATCTGCATCATGAAGCGCCGTCCAATGAGTTCTGAAGCATTTGGATGAATATGAGCAGATAATATTGCCCAAAATACTTCAGAATTCATCCTGCTTCTTTTGTCAGCAGTCACATCATCAATAAATACAAGAGAACCAGTGCCATTGGCAGCCATACATGCCCATACATTACACTACCACCACCATGCTTCACTGATGAGGTGGTATGCTTTGGATCTTGAGCAGTTCCTTCCTTTTTCCAGACTCTTCCCTTCCCATCATTCTTGTACAAGATGGTCTTTGCCTCATCTGTCCATAGGATGTTGTTCCAGAACTGCACAGGTTCTTTTAGATGTTTTTTGGCAAACTCTAATCTGGTCTTCCTGTTTTTGAGGCTCACCAATGGTTTACACCTTGTGTTAAACCCTCTGTATTCACTCTGGTGAAGTCTTCTCTAAAATGTTGACTTTTACCTCCTGCAGAGTGTTCTTGATCTGGCCAGTTGTTGTGAAGGGGTTTTTCTTGAGGATTCTTGTGTCATCCACCACACTGGCGTTGCTGAGCTCACCAGATCATTCTTTTTTAAAAATGTACCAAACAGTTGATTTAGCCACACCTAATGTTTTAGCTATCTCTCTGACGGGTTTGTTTTCATTTTTCAGCCTAATCGTGGCTTGCTTTACGATAGTGACAGTTCTTTGGACTTCATACTGAAAGCTGACCTCACCAGACTTTTTATCTGCTCCTTGTAAATGAAATAATGACGGAATAACACACACCTGGCTGTGGAACAGCTGAACAGACAACTGTCCAACTAAAAAGGTGGAGGGCACAGACAAAATGTGTTGTAATTCCTACACCGTTCACCAGATTCACATTAAAGGGAAGAAATTTCAATCAAGTTCTGACAGGTTGCATCACAATGTTTCGATGCAGAAAGAATGGGACAGTGTAGAAGTGGACATCCATTACCTGTGCACCCGGATTGGGCCCAAAGGGGTTAGGTGGCCTCATCACAGGCTGGGTATACATCATAGTGGGCTGTGTCATCATCATGGAGCCCATGTGGGGAGGCTCAAGGGAATGAAAAGAGACAACAGACAATGAATGGATGAATTCTACAGCCTAATCCCCCTTCAAACATAACATTCCGGGTAAGCTGGTTTCTGAATCAGTTTAGTGCTGCCACTTGCTACAGCTTGCTATAAATCAAAAAGAAAATAATGAAAAAACCCTGCAGCAGTGATGTAAGCCAGACTGTACAGTGATGGGCGACTATGAAAACTCATCATCTAAATATGGCCCAGCTCAGACGTCTTTGAAGGGCTTGTATTGTTTTCAGTGGATGCAGGAAAAAAAACTGGGAAAACTTGTGGCTGACGCTAACATATTTACTGGGATTCAAAAGGCACGCCTTTTCTCGATGCTAATTTATTCCTTCTAGCAGTACAGATTGAAGTGCTAACACTCACTTTTAATCAGATAAGAAAATATATACTGTGCACACTGATGGATACATACGGACACGTCACTGCTCACTGTGTGTGTGACGGACAGTGAAATACTGCTAAACATACACTTCTAGCTGACTTACCATTGCATATGCCATCATGCCCGTTGGTGTGGTTGCAGGAAAAGCCATGACAGATGGTGCCTGGGGTGACACACACAAAAAAAGATTGCTTCTCTAGAATCAGGGCACAGCAATACCCACAAGAACAATCTGAGATAGCCTTAGGTGATCACATTTAAGGATAATTTGTTTATATTTAATTACAGCAACTACAATGAGCTTTAAAAGCTAAAAAAAAAAAGGAATGTCATATTGAAGTCTCCAAAGAAAAACTCCATTCAATATCAATTTTGGGAGGATGGAGGCCGGCTCAGACAGTCATCATTTGATTAGTATCATTCCAAAAAGTACCAGACATATTTAAAATTCCGTATATAATATGGAAGTGGAAAAACTGCATCGTTGCCATGAGAGAATGTGTTAAATGTGACCTCGAGAATGTGGTGAAATATTAACAAGAGACTGCATGAAAACCAGACTTCAGGGGCATCTGATGTTATCAGAGCAGGATCCCTTTTTTTAAAATACGGAAATGGCAGGCCAAGGTAAGGGAAAGCAAAAAGGCAAGTGTGTTTAGTCCTGGAGGTAGACTGCCGTTACTGGCAGGTGGGGAGCTCGATGAGGAAAGCGATTAGAAAGACGAAAGTAGGGACTCTGTCTGAGCCCTTCTCGCTCCTCCAACAGCCCCTGCAGTGATAACAAACCCAGATTTGTCCAATGCACAGCCCTCTTGGGCAGGATATGTTTCATTAACTATTCAGTCATTGGCGAGGAAGGCACAAGTGAGTCAGACACGATGCTGGTGCCAAAATTGCCGCTTTCAATTCAGACTGTGCTTCTTTCATTGCACCGAGAACTCTGCTTCAGAACTCCTGCTCTCTGACAATGTTTGGCTTGTTTCAGGAGACAACTCACTCAGCGTTTCTCAGGTCGTCTATAATGCCATGATTACGCTCATTTTTTGAATCATGTTAAGGATTATCCTTTAATGAGTGACTGATGCTGTATGCATCTGCTCGTTAGTGTATCGGCTTCATTCAAGTGGCCAATTCTTTCTTTCTGGCTTCATCAAAGAACACTCATCAGCTTTTGATCATTATCGGGCGTCTTCAAAAACCCATGTGTGCATGCAGCATAATCCCAAGCAGTGAAACTACAGCCGGAGGTTAGACTGGTGGATGATTGTCAGAGGCTCTTTTGAAAAGTCAGACTACAAATTTAATAGAACTCCAAGGAACACAGTGAAACGGAAAGAACACAAGGTCGAGAGAAAAACAGGCTAATCCAATGACAGCTGATATAATGAACTAATCCAAACGAGACCTGCAATAATAAATCCATGAGCCAGTTAATCTTTATAATATATCCGGAGCCCAGAAACTGCTATTCGGGCCAGCCCTAGCAATCAGGTTGTATTCTTGGAAAGAGCTGAGAAAGAGGGAAATGAGTCAAAGCTCCAAAGACATTTGAACTGTTCTCTCAAGAGTTGTTCAATGTGATATCACAACCAAAAACAAGAGGCTGTCACTGTTACAACTCCAGTGAAGGACCAGTGTGTAGTATTTATCAGGATCCGATGAGTGTATCAGATGGACAGCGCATGTTAGATGTTTTTAAGATAAATCCGGAGAGGCCAGACTGAGATGGTTTGGACATGTGCAGAGGAGGGATAGTGAATATATTGGTTTTGAAGTGCCAGGCAGGAGGCCTAGATGAAGACCAAAGAGGAGGTTTATGGATGTAATGAAAGAAGATTGGTTGGGGGATAAAAGCAGACAGGTGCCAGTCCTACCATGGTTGCAGGGTTCCAGGTGGTAGAAGGAGCTGTTTTGGGTTGCCAGTTAGTTCCACCTGTCAGCTTCTTCTCACCAGGCTGACTCCAGTGAAGATCACTACAGAGATGAAATAAAATGTTAGCCACCTTTAGTACGCACTCATTCAGGGACATGAAGCTAAATATTACTTGAGGCCCTTACTTCTTTGCTGTGCCGTTCCCAATTCCCAGATCTAAACATGACAGAAGCAAAAAAGTGAATGTTATGATAAACACCTAAATTATTATGACGGATTATGTGAAAACAGATGCGATTATCCCTTGACTCTTCACGTATGTGTTATTTCTGGCCAATTTGCCTTTCATTACATGTCACAGTGAGGAAGAAAACAGGAACTGTAGGGACAGATAGAAAGGGAATGGCATGCAGTTCTGTCGAGCTGGGGATTCAACTGCTGAAAGATTAGCATTAAAATTGTGGCTTATAAAACAATTCAAATAATATTTCCTTATGCAGATAACTTTTTTCCTACTGTAAATCTTATAATCTGCAATCTTGTAGATTACTGAAAGGGGTGAAATTAAAACAAAGAAACATACAAACAAGAAAACTTACTGCCAACAAGATTGGCAAGTGAGGAGTCCAGGTCAGTGGACACCAGTTTGTGGGGCTGTTGGCCATTTGGAGTCATGCTCTGATTTGGTGAGGATGCCACTGTAGGTTTGAGGATGCCACCTAAAACATCTTAATCAAAAGGGGGCAGAAAAAAGGGAAAGGAAGGGAATGAAAGGGAGAGAGAGGCAGGTGAAAGGTTGAAGGGCCCAGAGTAGGTGAAGACACAATATAACAGACAACAACACGGCAACACACGACAAAACACAAAATGCACACACAGGGACAGAGAGAGGATGTCAAGTGTGAATGAAGCAAAAAGCAGGGATAAAATCTGATCAAGCCAAGTCTGTGTGAGAGCAGTGTGTGTCAGGTCAACTCACCCGGACATGCATATGCCATGCAAAAAGTCAAGGCCCCAGGGAGAGTGGGTGATCCCAGGACAAGGCAAAGAAGAAAATAAAAAAAGTGTTGTGAACTTGTGAGCATCATAGAATCCAATGAGGGTGTACGAACAAATTGCAAATGAGACTGCGTGAGGAAAATACAGCATATAGAAATGTTATTCTTGAGAGAACAAGTAAAATAGTCATTAACTGCAATCATACTTGAGTGCTACCTTTAGAGAGGCTGTTTTTGTAAAATGAAGACTAACCTCTCATTAATCTCAGTTTGTGTAATTTCCCAAACATTCATCTCAGTGGCACACATTGTTAAATGTGTGGAGGTTAAGGATGAAAACAATGTTTATATAAAGCGAGAGGTAAATATCTCTAAAACCTAAAAGTCAACTTAATCTATATACATATATGTTAGTGAGTGTGTGTACACGCACAGACTCTGATGGTGCATGAATGGGCACATTAACTGTCCATATGAGCCACACACTCAAACAAACTTGATGCAATGAATGTGAATGTGCAACCTGTCTCTCAAGGCTTCCACCGACAGCGTACGAGAAATCTGCAGGGTGGCAATTGGAAGACAAGATGCCAGCGTGAGTCCAATGCTTACCTGAAGAATCCAGGTTGTTGGCATTAGCGTTGCTGCCAAATACAGAGTCAAAGTCAACGTTAAGGCCTCGAGGGTTGTGTGGCTGCTGGGGGGTTGGGGAGGCTGTAAACCCTGAGGAGGCAAAAACACAACTCAGTACAAATACAGGTAGCAGTAAGGAGGTAGAGGAATCCACCAAAACACTCGATGGCTTAGTCTTTTCTCCTTCACAGCCAGGGACACATTTACAAACCACTAGGTTCAAAATTGTTGATGTTCCATTGCCTTCTATGTAGCACACACTGGCAGAGTTTTGGCAAAGGCTGATTTATCAGGACACACTTCTGCTTCCCAGAGTCCATTGCCATGCATGCTTCAGAGAGCGTGTACCACATGTGGCAGCAGTCAGGATGACCAGTACTCTCACCTCCCCATGAGTTGGTGATAGAGAGAGGCAGTGGCTGCTGGAAAGCTGGCTGCAGGTCCAGCAGGTCAGTGGCTGCTTTGGAGGTGCTGAAACCAGCAGGAGAAAAAGGGCATAGAGAATAACACAGTCACTCACTGACAAAACACTGTGTTCTTTTCTGTGTTTCAAGGTTGCTATGGGAGGAAAATTACATCTGCAATATTTTGGATTCCTGTGCACAGAAAGACAAAATATTATGTTCTTAAAACTTTGAGATGAGTGACATTGTAAATCCTGTGGCCTCACCTGTTGTTGAAGCTGGGGGTGGAGAAGAGATCGATGGCCGGGGCAGAGCTCATGGTCCCGCCCACAGTGGCGATAGGGGAAGACTCTGTAGACACTGCAGCAGGATTCTTCTGGAGCTCTTTCAGACGCTGCTCCTACAATAAATAAAAGGCTAATATTAGCAACATGTAATCTAACCTCGATCCAGCTAGTCTGTATGACGCTACTCCAAATTCTTTCATGAGGTTTTCGTTGAAGAAATTTCCTTCAATTTGGCAGCTCACAAGAGAGATACAAAGGATGTAGGAAGGGAGAGCAGAAAAGTCAAACTCCTTTGGCATTATCAATGAAAAAGGATCCCAATGAAATAAAAGGCAACTTCAAGGCTGTCAGTTAATATAACTGGTCACTTAAACCTCACAACAAATGTACTTTTTTTTTAGGGTAAAAGAGTAAAAATAGCATTATTTGTTCCCATTTCTACTTTTTGTAACAGCTACAGAGGTCAAATTGTTTTGTTTTTAGATACTTCATTCTGTTTTAATCATTTCGTTTTGTTTTCCCCAACCAGGAGAGCGCCATAGGCAGCCACTGAAATACATTTGTGTTCAGTGGAATGTACAATTTCATTAATAAAAGCTAGCTCTCTCATGAAATATTTGAAAATGCACAAACACCCAGAGGTGAATAATTCAACACAAAGAGTCAGCACTACTACCAGCACAGGGAAACTCCCCTGTACTGGTAGTCTGTTGATGGAGCTTTTTTTCCCTGAAAAAAGCTCCATCAACAGAGTTCCCCAAAGCCAATTCTCCCCACTGTTCCAAGTGCAGCACAAGAAATGTGCTTTAAGAGCTACATAGTGTGTGCTGGATGTTGCTGCTCTGGCCTGAAGCCAAAAGAAATGAAGTCGATTGGGGAAAAACGTACTTTTAGCGCTTTTAGGCGAGCCTGCTCTTCCTCCAGGGCTGCCTGTTTTTCCCTCTCGTCCGCTTTGGTGAAAGATATGCCGGTGTTGGCCAGGGAGGAGACAGCATTGGAGAGGGTGCTAGCCCTAAATCAAAAGGCAGACACAGAAAACGGTAACTAAGAATCATTTCAAGGCGATCAAAAATAGACACACTTTTAGAACTTGGCTGTGGTATATTTGTTGCTTTAACCTCACTGTAGTGACTTGTTTGGGATTATGACATATAAAAGAACAGTTACACTCTGTGGAATAAATTTTTTACCATCTTTTAATGCTGAAAAAACAAAACAATCAACAAATCAATCCAAAGCCTTTTTGACACGAGACATGGAACATTGCTGGCTTCATCAATCCATTAAACTGACAGCATTGTCTGATTGGACAATACATCAAATGATGTGTAATGTATATTAATGCAATTACAGACTAAAGCTCCACTAAAATCTGTCCAAATAAGTAACAGTGCAGTATATTTCTGATTTCTTAAACGGCGAAACTGAAAGCTCAGGACTGTACCTGAGGATGACTATGATGTAACCTGTATGAGATTAACAAAATTACAGTGTGACCAGCTGTTAGATCCTCGTTGGGATATTATAAAATTAAAGCTAATTTATGAAGTTAATGCTCTTTCTCCATGTGTAAATGTGTGCAGCTCAAATAAGCAGAAACAGCTGGAAACTAAACTAGGACTCAGTGTGTGGTAACTCACATGTCTGGTGGAAAGACTAGTATACCTACACAGCATGACTTGTCATCAGATCCTGGCCTGGACTGATTCACCCTCTCTGGGATAATTTATAATGACTGGATGTTAATGAAGCTACCTGAGCTGTTCCATTAGCGCAAATGCACACAACTTTTGCTGTTTTGTGATGCATTTACACTACCACCTAAAAGTTTGGGGTCACTTAGGAATGTGCTCATTTTTGAAAGAAAAGCATTTGTTCAATGAAGATAAAATGAAATGAATCACAAATACAGTCTAGACATTGTTAATGTGGTAAATGACTATTCTAGCTGAAAATTGATGATTCTGAATGGAATATCTCCATAGGGGTACAGAGGAACATTTCCAGCAACCATCACTCCTGTGTTCTAATGCTACATTGTGTTAGCTAATGGTGTTGAAAGGTTAATTGATGATTAGAAAACCCTTGTGCAATTATGTTAGCACATGAATAAAAACGTGAGTTTTCATGGAAAACATGAAATTGCCTTGGTGACCCCAAACTTTTGTATGGTAGTGTATATCCTTCTGCTGTCTGGTGTTGCAGGTATTTAAAAAAAATCTAAGGAAATAGTTCTAAACAGCTAAAAAGGAACAAACTTTGGAAGGAGTGGAGCCTAACAAATGTAAAATTGTAGAGCAAAGTGATGGAGAAAGGTTGAGATTTTAACGCACCGTGTATTAAATGCTTTCTGTGAAGTCTGTGGACAAACATTGGTGCTAAAATGTGGAAAAATGATGGTTTAGTGCAGTCTTGTGCCGTGTCGGATAAGATACGGCACCTAACTTTAGCAGCAGGGTTTTTATGGAAACTTGACCAGGGTGCACTTCTGACATGAAGCGGACACATTAGCCCCAGCTCTAAGGGTGATGGCAGGGAGCCAGATCAGGTAAACAGAGGAGTAGACCCACCTGCTGGCTGCTGTTGAGTCTTTAACTTTCTTTCCCTCTAAAGAGGCCAAATGCTGCTCCAGGGCATCTAGCAGGCTGCTGGGGGCCTAGCATGAATGTCATTGACACGCATTAACACAAGCTTTTATGAGGGGAAAAAAAGCACTGAAGCATGCCAAGTTATTGCCAAGAGTCCACAAAACAGAACTATTCTCAAACACAGAGATAGAGAGAGAAGATTCAGATACTTACACAAACTGTAAACTGAAAACGGAGAGACACAAGGAAGGGAAAAATACAAAAAATAAAGGTGCAGTCGAAATATTAGCAAAAAGATTTTGGAAGAAAGCAGTTTAATTCTGGTTTATCTGCTACAGTTAAAAAAAAAATCAACTCTGTACATAATAAAAATCCGAGCCTCCGAATAAATAGAATTTTGTACATAATGCACCACTTCAGCTGGATACACAAACCCTTGATTCACACCTTTATTTGCTGTATAACGTGCAAGGTCAGGAGTGAGTTAGCTGAAAGGTGTCAGTGCAATAGTGGGCGCATGCAATTTCTGCCTAGCGTGCGCAGCATATGGTGTTAAAACGTCTTAGGCCTAAAACTGCAGGGGATAGCAACCCGTGAAAAGACAGTAATAGCCAAATTTTATGAGTTCATATTAAGCAGGTCACATCATACAATGGCTCACTATAGAGTACCAGCCAAAACTTTGGACACGCCTTCTCATTCAGTGGTGTTTGTTTGTTTTATTATTTTCTACATTGTACATTACTACTGAAGACATCATAACTATGAAAGAACACATATAGAATTAAGCAAATCAGTGTTAAACAAATCAGAATACATATAGTATTTTAGATTCTTCAAATGAGAATCTTTGCTTGGATGACCAGTGTTATTGTGCTGCTACATAAACTGGAATATGTAAATATAACCGCACAATTCACCACCGCTATCGTTGATTGCTTCCAGTATGTAGAAGCTATCAAGAGACAACCTTTAAGAACCTAACGTGGACGTATGTGAGGCAACAAGAAAAATGAGCTGTTAAATTTCTTGTACTTTTAAACAGTCACCAAAGTCTTCGATTTGCATGTCGATCATTTTGCTTTCTCTCTCAAGGTCTTGACATCTTAATCTCCTGACTTTTTTGGACTTTTGCTAGCACCCAATATGGTACGAGCCAACAGAATTTTGTTTGTGGGGCCCAAAGCTTGAAGAATTTGGAAAACACAGCATCAATATTTATCTCCTCCTGGAAATACAATACAAATAAAATTCAATTCACCTCCAATGTTGGAGTTCTCATAATTTTGTATGCATTAAACATACTCTGGTAAGGACTATGGCATTTCACTTTGGGGAAGTCAGCAGATACGTTTACTGGTCACTTAAATAAGAATCTGGGTATCTCTAGAAGCAGGTACGACTCTACATTGATGATTGATTGATGATTCTGTAATAATGTAAGGTCTGAAAGCACACTTGTGATTTGTCTAAATGCATGTTACAGTATACTTATATTGAGCCCCAAAATTTGGCCATTCTCCATTTTTTAGTAAAGGAAAGCCAGCAGAGAGGTGCAGGATGTGAAGTTAATACATGTTATTCAAAGTAACCGTAAAGGTGCCAACTTATGATGATTGAATGTAACCTTACCTGAGACAGATCTGGGATGTCCCCTCGATCAATTCCAACTTGCTGCAGGAAAAGAAAAAATTTAGATGGGAAACGGCAGCAAAAAGGTATATATATAATCCTACACCACTTTACAATGCCTGAATGGCTAAACTGGAGTCCCAACTTACTTCTGCGACTTTGAGGAACTCCGAGATTCTTGTCATTCGTGTAAGGAATTTCTTGTAGATGTCCAGTCCTTCTTTACACTGGACCTTCTTCATGTCAAAGTATTTCTCTGTTAAGAGAATAAAAACAGTATCACAATACCAATGTCTTGACAAACAGTATCTTTATTTCACTTGAATCTGCTTCGTCTGGTACTTTGAAATATTTAAGACTCAGGACAAACATAAGCAAAAGCATATTACATGCAGGCTGGCAGGTTTGTTTTATATTTGCACTGTTAGTTTGCAATACCATCCTGTAATTCCATATAAAATGATATGATGATCTTTGAAGTCCTTTCTGTTTCACACTATACTGAACTGAAAATATAAAGGCTATGTTAAAACAGACGCTTGTTATTATTACCCAAGAGGTTAATAATGCCCTCATTGTAGGCTGCAAACAGTCGGATTGCATCTTTGAACAGAAGCATGAAGGCTGCGTTGATCACACCATTTGTGAGTTCATTGGCGTTGACCTGGAAGACAGGTGGAGGTGTTGATGAGAACATTTCTTTATTCAGATGCCAAACAGTACAGATAGAACTGAGCACTTACATTGAAATCAAGTAACACATCCATCTGATTTTGGATGATAGGGATGGTTTTGAGTAGTTTCTCTGTGTTAATGGTTCTCATCACTCCATCAGATCTGTGGAAGGGAAAGAAAGGGTAGGAGAGAATCTCATTTAATACACTACTGAGCTGGGATAACAACGATCTAAATTCAATGCAGAGTCAATTCAATTATATTTATAAGTGCCAATTCACAACATGCGTCATCTCAAAGCACTTCACACAGTAAAGACTTCAGGAATTATAAACAGAGAAACTCAATAAATCTAAAGTTTCCTTTGGATTCTATTTCAGCAAGCACTTTGCAACCGTAGGAAGGAATAAAAAAAATGACAAGACACATTTTGAATTTAAAATGCTCATATACATTTGTTGGTTTTTTTTTGTTGTTGTTGTTTTTTTTTTTAACCATATCTGGCCTACTATTAGGAAGTGTGGGGTAAAACATATAATACTACATTACATCCAATAAAGATATTACAAAAAAAAACCCAATAAGGGTAGTATGTAATGAGGAATATTTTAGGTTTTGGATTGGTTTTGTTTATTGTACTGTATATTTATTTTCTCTTTTGCTTTTACAATACTGCGGCATGTCTGCAATAAATCATATAAATAAAAATAAAACTAATAAAAAAAGAAAATATTGTGGTTCCTTTAATTCAAATGAAGAAACCTGGGGTTATTATGGTTTTCCTCTATTAGAGATAAAAATAAACTATTCTAAATTGCAGAATGCCACTGCCTTTCCAGTTTTCATGAAGTCTACATCAAGATGCACATTTGTGAATTACACCATTGAGCTACTCTTTTATACATGATTGCCTTCTTATTCTAAAGAGCCAACAGTGTCGAGTGATGTACGCAGTGAGGCCGCAGTCCTATCAACAACATTATCCACCTGTGTGGAACTAATGTTAGGGGAGCTGCTCTGCTTTATGTTGGCAGATGAAACATATGTAAATAATAACAGAAATATTTCCTTAAATCTAGTGTGCAAATGAGCTGAATGTGAAGATCCCTCACAGACAGCCACCCAACACCAGCTGATGGTCTACAGTAATGAGGTCAGCACCTAAATAATCTGCTGTAATGGAACATCTTAGTAAATGCTCCATAGTACATTGTTGTAAATGCATGTTTTTAAAAAGCGGTCAGATAAAAGAGAGTGTTGGGGAAAAACAGATGATCAATTTCTATGCCATATGTCAAAATAAGGTCGAGGGTGTGATTAAATTAGTGAGTTGGTTTTAACATTTAGAGAGAAACCAACTGACTAACAACAAACTGAATCTAGTGTAGAGGTAGTCATTCCTATATGGATCTGAAATAACCCATTACAAAAAAATTCACTCTTATTGCTGAAGTGTTTATCCAACTTTTAACTAAACTGTAAGAATGTATTTTGCAAGAAATAAACTACTGAAGGGATGTTCTTGAATACCATTCAGTCCTGTATGTACCCTCCAATGGATGTCAAACAAGGCCAAGTTTCTGGAACAGGTAATTCAAACTTTATGGCCTAGGTATATAATCAACACTAACATTCTAGTCAATTAGAGTGAAAGCTAAGAAGTGAAAGTAATCCTTACCCTCGTTTCACTTTCGTGAAGTCAAACGCAACTTGTCTGTAGGACACAGCTTTCTCATTCAGGTAGCGGCTATACCTTCTGATGAATGTTGACATATCGTAGCCTATGATACAAAGATAAGGAGTCAATAAATGCCTTGTCACAGATGAATATGGTTGAGAATTTTGTAAGTAGTGAAAATATACCTTGTAGGCCACTTTTGTCCAAAAAGTTGCTGAGGTTGAATAGTGTGTTCCTTGAAGCCAAATACTGTATAAATCTCTGCAAGAAAGACAACATTTCAGGAAGAGTGTATGCTTGCACAAGCACTGTGTACCACAAGCGATTGCTTTGAAGCAGCTAACTATTGTATTGTGTAACAGCGTGACTTGTGTGAATGTAGCATTTAGAGCACTATGTGCTATCTCATAAAGGTGCAGGGAACATTAAACACAATCTGGCTGAACTAGTAACACCAAACAGGTGTACTTTTTATATTTTTATTGAACACGCAGAGTAATCACTACAGGGCAGGCTGGAAAAAGTTAACTCTTCAATTTAGTAAGTGGTGGAATGTGCTTTAGCAGCAACAACTACCATCACATTTCCTGTAGTTGCTGATGAGACTTACACAACAATGAGGAGGAACCTTTGACCAATCCTCTATACAAAAGAACAAAATATCAATATTTCTGAGATGTCTCAATTGAACAGCCCTGTTCAGTCATATCCTCTCAGTTCTGTTAAGGTCAGGACCTTGATGTTCCGAAATTTGGATTTTCCATTCAAAAATATGAATCATCTTCATTTTAAACATTCTGTAGTTGTTTAATTGTGTGCTTTGGGTTACTGTCTTGTTGCATTATCCAGCCTCCCTTAAGCTTCAAGTTCCTGTATAATCTCAATTCAATTTTTAAATCATTTTTCCTCAGTGACTGTGAGGCGTCATGTTCTTAGTAGCAGCCCCCTGATGTCCCCTCAACTATATTTCATAGTAGAGACGAGGTATTGGTGAGCCACGGGTTTTTCATCAAAACACATTGGGCATTTTTTCCGCCCAAAAAATGACATTACACAAAACGTTAACCTGCAGTGTCTAAGGAAGGTCCAGATAGTCTTCTGAATGCTTGAGACTGCCGCAATGTTTGTGATTCTTTTAATTTTTTTAAAACAGTGGTTTCTTTCATGGCTTTTCACCTGAAGACCAGTCTCATTTAGAGTTGTCTTATAGTGTGCACATGAACAGTGATTTTAGCAAGTCAGAGATTTCTGCAAGTGTTTTGCTGTGGCTCTTCGTTTTCAGCTCTTTCAGGTTTGCACATTGTGTTCTAAGTGTACTGCAAGGTGCCCACTCTTGGGAAAGTAGCAACAGTAATGAATTTGCTCCATTTCTAGACAATTTGTCTCACTGTGGATTGGGAAGTCTTTAGAAATGCTTGTGAAGTCTTAAAAATTGTTGTGATTGAGACATGGCTCGCACTGACCAATCATTGCTAAGAAAAGCAGACTTTATAATTGCATTTATTCTGAACTGGAAGCATCTCTGCAACCTACACTTCCAGTTTTATCGACATAATCAGAACAGCTGACTTTAAGCAGCTGTAGGAGAAGATATTCGTACAAACATTCACATACTGAAAATAATGATCCAGTGTGTTCAGTAAAAACACTGTTCAACCGTTTGTGTATTACTAGTTCAGTCAGATTGAATTTGTCTGCAATTGTGATCGAAACCATGTAAATTTCACAAACTTTTTCTAACAGGTTGTTGTACAAGAACTCTTCAAATCATTATCGACATTCCCAACAAATTCAGCAAAGGCAGGGAACTGTCCATATGTAAGTGCTGACCTCGTTACCGTAGACCATCAGATGATGTGTGGTGGTGAGGGACTTGAAGACGACCACCCAGCTGGTGTTGGTGGTCCTTTCAAACAGTGTGTCGGCCAGCTGAGGGATGTTCACATTCATCTCATTTGTGCACTGAATCAAGTCTGAGGGATGAGAAAGAGAGAGAGGCAAGCATGAGGAGAGGGGGGTAGATGAGCCAGTATTGTATGGAGGCAATTAATGCTCATCACCTCAGGGGAAGCACTCCAGTTTGCCGTTGAGTGAAAGCACAGATTTTCCCCATATGGCTTCCTTATTTTCATTCATCTGTTCCTTTTCACAACAACTTACTGACTGCAATCGATAAACTACCAGAGGGCAGTGAAATGCTGGTGAGTCAGAGTTCAGGTAAACAGGCACTTTCAGGACAGACAAACTGTTCTAGAATAGTAAGACATGGCATCTTCATTACTTTAACCCCTGATGAGGTGCTTGCTACAGATTTAACAGATCAAAAAATTTTAAAGGACACAAAGTCCGAATGAATAAAAAAAATTAACAGAGAGTGAAAACAAAAGTTAACATGAGAAAGTAAGATTACTACATATTCACACTGTTACTGACAAATTACATTTACTACCTATGACTTTTAAAGATCGAGCATGCCTCTGATTTGTGAACTGGCAGGGCATACAGTCAGGAGCATAAATAATTGGACAATGACACAATTTTCATTCATTCATTCATTTTTCATTCAGCTCTGTACACCACCATACGGATTTGAAATGATCAAGATGTGCTTTAATTTGAGGGCATTTACAACCAAATCAGGTGGATGGTGGAGGACTTAAAACACATTTTATATGTGCCCTACACTAAAAATAAATACAATGTTCAGCTTCAAATAGGGTACCAACATGTATCAATAATAATTGTATGGTCCTTTAAGTCAATTACAGTATGGCAAATAACTACCGTAACTTTAACAAAACTCCTTTCTAACTGCCTCACTCCACAGAGCCACATCACTGTAAGCCACTAAAACACCTTGTTGAAGTTAATAGCTAACAGTAACTACAGTATTGTGCAGGAGGCAGTGGTGAGGCCAACTGTGGTATGTTTACCTGGGTGATGTATGAATTCACCTCAGTTCCACCACCTCACCTAGCTGAGAGCCACACAAAATACTTTTTTACATACGCAACTGACCACCCATGTGACAACAAAAGGCCTTTCAGGTGGAACTGATCACACTGTTCACACTAACCACCAACTTTTTCACTGGTGCTCTTTAAGTGTGTGTTGTCTAAGGCCAGCCCTCAGGTCTTGCTAATAAAACTGACACGTTGCAATTCTCTGAAATATATCTGACTAAAGCCACTCACAAATGAACAATTCATCATTTCCAGATAAAATTGAGGTAAAAAATGCAATGGGAACAGTCTCACATACAGACAGACAGCCTTATACTGATGTATAAGATCCATCTAAAATGAATTTCTAGTTTCTTTTTTTTCCTGTAAGCATGTGACTTTCAGCTGCAAGTGTTGAGTCTCACATGTTCTGTCCACCAGAGCCTGTACAGCCTGTATGTAAGTATTCAACTAAAAGTTTTTATACTGTTGTGTGAGGCCTGCCTGAAAGGTCCTTTCCTTTAGAGCTGCTCTCGTGTAGGTCGTTTTTTATATCTTTGTTACAACAAATATTTGTTGTCCTTTTGTTTCCTGTACTTGCTAGTGTGGTTGTTTTTTGGGTGGTTTTATGTGTTGGGTAAGCAGGTTTTAAATACTGTAGCTGACAACACACAACCTGTATATTTGTAGAAGGCTCAGAGCTTCAGGATTTCATAAAAGAAACAGAAATATGGTGCTGTGGTGATGAAGGACATTTAAAAATCAGTATCCAAATCTTTATCAATGCTTAACGGAAAAAAATATCCTGAAATACAAAATGATTAGTTAGGCATCATTTATTTTGGCACATCTATTGTTTGAAGTGTGCATGAAGAGCTCGACATAACACTAAAGCTCGGTTTGTTCTGCTGAACAAGGAAAACCTCCACTTGCTTCAGTGACTGTGGTCACAAACGTGGGGCTTGTTTCTTTTATCCTGTCCCACCGCTTACATTTGTCTCTGTTGCTAAATGTTGCTGACTGGGTTGAAGTAAAAAATGACTTGGACACAAGTGGTCATTGTCACAGGATGACATTAATTCCAAACCCACTGATGTAAATGTGTACTGTCACTGAAACAGAGTTGGAATTGTTAAAAGTCTAAGTAAAACACTTTCTGTTTGAGGGCACATTTTCTAAAAAGCATAATTCTGGCAACATGAGCAAAACTTTTGTCAAATACTACATTTGAATTATCTGTGAACAAAATTCCTGAAATGCATTCTGCCAGACAAAACAGTAACATATTCTTTCTGCTCTTCCACATGTTGTGAAATGTCACTTAATGCACCGTAACAGGGAGCTTTAGAACCCACACTCAGTCTGTTGACAGGTGTGGCCTGCACTTATTTTAAAAGGCCAGCCTGCTTCTTTAGTTGTAAATGCTGTTTTCTAGTCCACCTTTTCACAATAAACCTGGATAACAAATTACAAAGATGTCTGAGTGGTGAAGAAGCATTACTTTGGGGCACATCTACACTATAGTGTTGAGTAAAGGAAATTTAACAGTATGCTGTACTGACTATTCAGTCACAAATGTGTTCAGTTAAGGTCACAAAATAACGTTTACAGCTGCGCTTGTTAATACTGGTGAATTTTCTGTCATGTGAGGGTAGAATTCTTTCAGAACTTAAGCTGTGTATTTTGGTATTCACGTCTTTGTTTTATAAATGGTCTACTCCTAAATGATGATTTAATAACAGTCTACTCTTTTTTAAATACCATATATAGATATGTGTGTTAGAGATCCATGAATGTCTTGACTTTACTCTAAGCACAAGCTTTAAATTTTTCAAGCAAAGGAGAGATTAAAAACAAAGCATCTGTTATCAAGATGATTTACTAGACAAGAGGCAAAGAAGAAAAGGAAAAGAGGAAAATGTAAACCATGACAACATGAAACACAGATGATGGCAGCACCTTATGGCAAGAGAGTGATGGTATTGTACAAATTGTAAAGGCCTCTGAGATGAATTTGTGATTAGTGATATTGGGCTATATAACTTAAACTAATTTGACTTGAGATAGGATGATTTTTGGCCAATGTGTAAAGTCCAGAAAACACTCATATCTTAAACAGACGTGTGCATGTGATATAAGTGCAGAAAACGTTATCTATGAGCTGGAAAAGCATGTTTGTCCGAGAGCATTTCTGCTTAGCCTACACAAATGCAGTAGTGATATATTGATGGGGGACTGTTGCTCAACTAACAGAGCAATTTGTCACTGATCACAAGGTTGGTGGTTCAATCCTCCACATGCTGAAGGACAAGACACTGAACCTGGAGTTCTTCCAGTGGCAGACAAGCACCTTGAATGGCAGCTCTGTCAGCACCTGTGTGTGAATGTGTGAATGAGGAACACATTGTGAAGTGCTTTGAGTACCACTAAGGTAGATGCTTGATTCTCCCCACAGACTCACAAGTGCTTTACCTTTGTCAGGTTGTTGTCTGAGACTGAAGGAATCATCCTCCCCTTTGCTTATATGAGTACTGGTATTGCATCTACTGACTGATTAACCAAATACTGTTGAACACTGACAGCTTTTGTTTATCCAATATGTTGGACCGCTGTAGGTCTGCGCAGCTGGCCAGAGGGCAATAGAAAAGGTAGCCTCTGTCATAGCAAAGTGAACAAGAAAAGCGCTCGGAGGGCGCAGTACTCCGCCAAGGGTGCTCCTTCCTTGTATCATTTCCGACAGATAAGTCCCAATAAGTTCGCAGCGGTTGATTTGTAGTAGGATCATAATCATGTGATCGTCAGCAGGCAGCTGACGTAATGTTCACTTGTAGTCATAGTTACAGTGACGCCAAACATGCCATAATGTAGTTCTCCACTGTCTCTAAATCAAACCTGAGTATTTCTTCCACTACTGTCACAAGAGACAGGCCAGAGACTGGGTGTTAAAACTGACTGATCAAAGGAGTGGAGTTATCAGCCACTGTCCCAAATCCAGGCTATCAAAAGTCAACCTATTGAGAAAGCAAATGTTGAGTAACTCCAAGTACATGGGGAGGATTGAGCAAGTGCTCGTTACAGTCCTGTACCACATTTGTGCACATGAAGCAGAAATGCTGCCTTGCAACTATGTTTTTCCGCTTGCCCATACTGTTCTGTGAGCTTGTATCACGTGCACTTGTCTGGTTTTCATGTGGATGGATTTTGAGACTAAACACCATAAACAGAACAATATATGTGGTAGAGCTCAAAATCTAGTTGTAAGATGCAAGGTTTCTCACAATATGTGATGGTTTGTGTCTGTGGAGGATTTCCAAAAAAGGGTAGCATGAAAAGATGGAAGGTTAAACGATTGTGACATGGAGCTGACAGCCTTACACTGACACAGTCATATATTGAGAACATGAGAAAGGAAATGATCAGTAGGCTCTTTTGCAAAGAGGAAATGGGACGTAGTCGCTACTGTGAAATGGATTTACAGTAATCACAAAATAAATGAACAAATCCTGGAAAAACACATTTCTGTTTCAGTTACACTTTAATTCTCCATGCTGTAAGGACTTTGGTTTAGATTGTAGAGTAGGAGATTTTTAATTAATTCAGCTATGGCAACAGATTTTTTATAAAGTGGCATGATGAAGAAAGACACTGCAGGCTAACATGAATCAAAAGCAAAATGAAATGTGATAAAGATATTTTTTTCCAAACTCCAAGTACAGTATCTCACAAAAGTGAGTACACCCCTCATATTTCTGCAAATATTTAATTATATCTTTTCATGGGACAACACTGAAGAAATGACACTTTGATACAATGTAAAGTAGTCTGTGTACAGCTTGTATTATAGTGTAAATTCACTGTCCCCTCAAAATAACAACACACAACCATTAAAGTCTAAACTGCTGGCAACAAAAGTGAGTACACAAAGTAACTGAAGTGAAAATGTCCAAATTGGGCCCAGTTAGCCATTTTCCCTCCCTGGTGTCATGCAACTCGTTAGTGTTACAAGGTCTCGGGTGTAAATGGGGAGCAGGAGTGTTAAATTTGGTGTCATCGCTCTCACACTCTCTCATACTGGTCACTAGAAGTTCAACCTTGTTGGCACCTCATGGCAAATGCTATATCATTTTATAGTTAATCGATTAATCAGGACTATTACTAATGACCACATAATGTAAGGGAAAATGAAAACAACAGCACGTTCAAAAATCAAAAAGAAGGTCTTGTGAATTGCATTTTATTGAGCAAAGTCAATTGTCACTGGAGTCTATCCCAGCTGACTTACGGTGAATACAGGGGACACCCTGGACAGGTCACCAGTCTATCGCAGGGCTACATATAGAGACAATCAATCACACTCACATTCACACCTACAGACAGTTTAGAAATACCAATTAACCTCAGCATGTTTTTGGACTGTAGGAAGAAGCTGGAGAACCCAGAGAAAACCCACGCATTCACATTCAAAATGCAAACTCCATGCAGAAAGATCCCAGGCCCAGACTGGGATGCAAACTGGGGATCTTCTAGCTGTGTGGCGACAGTGCTAAAACCGAGCCACTGTGCAGCCCAATTCTCACATTCCAGTGGCCAAAAGTGGCCACTGGAATGTGAGATGCTTTTGCATGCTTGTAATTAACAGTATAATTACCAGGAAATGCATCACAAGTATCTGAGCCAATCTCACATTTGATCAGTTCAGATCCCCTGTGCTCTGTGTGCTCTGGGAAAGGCTAGGTTATGTAATAATTTCCTGTTGGCCGTTTACCCTTAGCGATCCAAAGCTTTCTGTAGAGAACTAGAGGAACACTTCCTGCTTCAGGAAATGTCTATCCCCTCACAATCCAGTTACTTTGTACATGATGTGAGCTAAGGCACACATGGAAAAGCTGAAAATATACCCACATCACTGAGAGCTAGCGGGAGCACGGATTAAGGTGTGTATGACTTGCTAGTACTTGCAGGGAATTTTTGATGGAGCATTATGTGTCAAGGCAAATTCTGATGAATCAAAAAGTTTGACACAGATTTGCTAAACTGGTATCTTCAAAGAATCAGGCAATAGATATGTGCCTGTTGGCCAAGTCTTCGTCACTGCATGCTGTGAGCTCTGGTGGACTGCAAGAGCAACTGCATCATGGTAGGCTGTTTGAGATGTGTATAGGATCTCATGTAGCCTTTCTGAGTCACAGTGCTGTCACTTTATCCCACTGGAGTCACACACTTCTGAGTAGCATTACATTCAGCATGGGGGGAGGTGCAAAGGTACTGATGTAGCTCCGACTGCCTTCACTGCTGTTGTGAAGCTAAGACATCATAGCACTAGTGAGATCAAAAAAATTAAACATACTTATTGGAAAGCACTTCTTTCTCTACTTCACTAGCTAATGACTTGATGGCATGATGTTCAGTCAGTCACCATATGCAATCTTTTGCACCAAACTACTTATACAAAAAAGCTCA
Source organism: Amphiprion ocellaris (assembly GCF_022539595.1). Classification (NCBI taxonomy): domain Eukaryota; kingdom Metazoa; phylum Chordata; class Actinopteri; family Pomacentridae; genus Amphiprion; species Amphiprion ocellaris. Next base: position 24,466,476 of record NC_072779.1, read on the forward strand.
GTTCAGGTTTCAAACTTTGCCTTCTGTTTAAATAATTAGTATACTTAATCTTAATTAAGTATTTTACTTAATCATTAACCTCCCTATGATGTGGTAATAGAAACAGGGTGCATGCCAAACATATTAGTGCAACTCAAAAAATTAGAACATTTAGAAAAAGTTTAATATTTTCCATCAATTATTTAAGGAAGTAAAACAATTAATATATTTTCAACTCACTACACACAAAGTGAAAATTTCAAGCCTTTCTTTGTTTTAAATTGAGTGAGTATGGCTTATAGCTCAAGCAAATCAGGAATCTGAAATTATTTGAACATAAAACCCAGAAAAAAACAACCATAAGTGTATCAGCAGACCAGCAGACCACATCGTTTGCCTCTGCACCCTGTTCCAGGAAGTAGTGCAAAATTCTTGCAGCAGGTGTATAACCTACAACCTCTCATTACTAACTCCTTTCACACATGCAACCTTTGATTAAATTCCAGGACAAAAACTGCTGTGTCTGTTTACTGTGATGTTTCTCTATCAAACTCGAAAAAAAAAATCATCTAATGATCCAAATGAGCAAAGGACCTTTGGCAGGGTCTAGTGTACAGGAAGACATTACTGCTTGTGTGTGAACTAAATACAGCATTGAAAAGGAAGTGGTGTACTTCACTTGTATCCGAGTATAATGTGCATATTCAGCAGTATACTCTGAAACGTCTGTGACTGAATTAAAGCAAAAATACAAACAAATTACCTACTTGCCTGAATTTTTACTTTTATCTAGTTACCTCATACATATAAATGAACCATTCCATTAAGTTACACTGTTTAATTTAAAATCCAGCTTTTAAACTGGGGTATGTGAGGAGGGAGAGACTATTTCTTTAATAGAAAGTCATTCCAGAGAAAATTGTGTTCTGTGGATAGTCTAGAGGAACGCAGACACGTTTCTGGAAAAAGATGTTACTGCTGAATTTTGTAAATGTCTTTTTTTTTTTTTTTTTTTTTTTTTAAAACTAAAACAAATAACCTCATCGTCTGAAATTAATAACTATATAAATAGCCAGATACCAGGGAGAAGCCAGATCATTATCATTTTTGTTTAACCATATTTTTCTACTTTATGTGCCTTTTCATCATTTGGATGAGACAGTTTAAATGAAACTGAAGGAACTAAATGCTCCAGTACATGAGGCTCTGTAAAGTGCCAAAATAATAATTGTGGGGCATTGCGTCAGAGGCTTTATTGACTGTTATTATTTGTATTTAATTCATTGTTTGGGAAACATTGGTATTCCTGTTGTGCATAAAGACTTTGCATCTTTGCACTGACCAAAATAAAGCAGGCACCGTGTGACGGCGCCACCCACTATACTGTACTGTACTATACTATACTATACTATACTATACTATACTATACTACACTACACTATACCATACCATACCATTATGCTGGCTGTCTGTATGATCTGCCTGTTTCTTTAGGCCACTAAAATTCCCCTGTGAAATTCCACCTGACACGAGAGAAAAAATTACAAGGTTCTCCATACAAAATTTTTTTTATCTTTGCTGGGAATAAAAACGTATCAACAGCTCTGAGGGATTCATGTTGAGCATAACTATTACCATCTCAGTTATTTCTCTATAGAAACTGTAAATATTCTGTGTAGCTGCCCAGTTGTTTGCCGTGCAAAAAAAAAAAAAAAAAACACATTTAGGTTGATCACAATGCCTTGTCAGAAGATGCAAATAATTAATGATGTTACCACTGTTGTGCCACCTGCATAAATAGTACCCAAAGGCCCTCACTCCGGAGATAGTGTTAAAAAAGCAACACTGTAAATTTGTTAAGTACGTCATAGCACTGTTCTATTGAAGTTCGTATTAGAATGTAACTGAAGGAGACAGAATGAGACAGAGCAAAGCCCTAGCATGACACAATTTGGATGTCAGGAAGTGGAGCTCGGCTCTGGTGTGCTCTAGCCTGATGATATCCACTCACCTGACCAGGAGGAGAACAAATAATCAATCCTGTGAATAGAGCAGACCAGCTGCCTAATAAGACAGGAAGAAGAAAATGTATAGAATTTTTCTATTGATTGCTTATTGACTTTTTAGTTGGAAACAAAATGGCTCAGATGAAGGCAGTGCAAAGACAAATAACTCAATAAAAGAAAATTTTCTGTCAAAGTCCACAGCATGTGACATCAATACCAATCAACACACGGGTATCTAGAGCTTCTAAATGATGCAGCACAGATAAACGGACATCATAGGGCCCATTCATGTTGACAAACCCTGTGAGAATTTTACACTGATTCACGGTGTCTGTGCTAGTGTCAAAGGTCCACAGCCACTGCTGACTTCATATATTCATTACCTCACAAGAAAGCTCTGAGCAGTCCAGCAGGAGAGGGTAATGAACTTTACATAACAGCAATTACCTTGTACAAAAAAAAATAAAAAATCACTGCCTACTGCTTAAGAGTAACTCTCAGTGGAGGAAATGCCATACATTACAGAGCAGGGGAGCTACAAAGGCCACATATCTAGTAGTCTGTGGTTTCCTACACACTGCTGGGGTCAACATTGTAGTAAACACACTGGTGCAAATTTTGCCGAAAGTCATGCAAATGAAGAAACTGAACCTACACACAGAGGTTGGTTTGCTCACCGATTTGTTCCCTATTTGTTAACCGCAGGAGTCTCTCTCTTATGCGACTGAGTGTATCTAACATGTCAGAGTCACAGAATTTGAACTACAGTTCAGCAAACACAGTTGAGACAGTACATATGTCCATATCTTACCTCAATCCAGCAAGTCATATCAGAGCAATATCTAGCTGGTCAGACAGTCCAAACACAAGTGCCCCCTTCAACTCTCTTTAAATACCTCAAACCTAAGCGTGATTCCTGGTAGTCAGAGGGTTTCCAGATCACTTCCACAAGAGGCTTCAGTTTAGCAAATCAACAGAGTATACACATGACCTGGTTGTAAGGAATCAAGAAGGTCACTGGGACTGTGGACTGCCTATTAGAGAGTGACCGATTATCAGCCTGACTGATTAATGAGGGCAATATGTGGCATTTTTCTGATTACTGGTATCGTCATTTTTATTGACCGATTATTGCTTTGGCTCTGATGCAGCTGGCTCTCTCTCTGTAGTCACTCAGTGATCTCAAGCCAAGTCCCATCCAAAGTGCTATCTGATTGGCTGTTACACGACATGATTAACAGCCAGTCACTGAAAGCCACTCATTACAAAGCAGGACTGATGAGTGCATTTGCAGAGTGCAGCAGTTCTAATGAATTAGCAGAGCAGAGTGTGGAAGGTGAGATGACAGATACTGCTGAAGTTGTAATAAAATACAATCTTCCACAAGCATGCCCAGTTTCTCTGTTACACAGAAAACATCACAATTATTAACAATTTGCTATCAGTGCAGCCGGGATGTATTTCACATACGGTGCTAGGCTAATGTTTCAACAGAGAGGTTTTGACCTGTGGCTAACTATCTGGAGTACTGCAAAATTTTTCTACTGTCACATGAACTTCTACAATCTGCGCCAACTCACAGACACATTCCTCTAGAAGAGACACAACCTACAAAATTAAAAAGAAGCTCAGCCATACCAAACAAATCAGAACATTAGATGCTTTCACAGTAGCGCTTTCACTGTGCTAACAGCTAGCAGCTAAGTTAGGAGGCAGCCACAGATTACCCTGAAATGGTGTCTGAAAAACAATGAGAAGTAATGCTGTAAGATATGGACCTTAGTGGGCAATTAAAAAGTTGGAACACAAAGAGATTAACAAAGCAGACAAGAATAGCAGACATCACTGTAGGAGACAACCTGATCAATCTCAATTAATCATCTTAAAGTAAAGAGGATTTTTGTTGTACATATTCAGTTATAGTAATCATTACTAATGAAGTAACCTAGTTATGAACGACAGGTTCCCTGCCACCAAATCCTGCCAATATATAGCACTCTTTGTATTCCGGTTCCAGCCATTCTTAATTTTCAATAATCAATAGACATCAGGCCCCCCCCCAAAAAAAACATATCTGTCTATCCCTGTTGCATACTCCATCAGCTTAAGGCTGTGGTTATAAGAAAACCCAAATTCTCCAACATCAGACATGGCACCCCTTGCTCAATCCAGGCATAGAGTAGGAGGTAAATGAAAATGGATTCCACACCATGCTATCTGGAATATGCACTGCTGTTTGTTGCTAAGCCAGTTAATTTAACAGAGCCAGCAGAATGATGTAACACATGCAATCCATTCACCAGTTTCTTATAAGTGAAAATCCAACAGGACATTTGTTATTGATCAGCCTATCATTCAAACTACAAATACCTGACATGTGAATATGTCAGTAAAATAATGATATCTGTGGGGTAATGATGACACTGAGAGCCAGCAAGCCGACTGATATTTTCTTTTCAAATTAAACAACAATAACCAATTTGCACACTAAGTGCACTGTACCATCACAATTTGAAAATCAAAGTTCTGCCAGGTTCTAGTGCTTGGTGTGTCTTTCATTTACAAAACTGTGCTAACTAGGCCGAAATCTGAGATAGGCCAACTCATGATAAAAAACAACTCAGTAGAAAATACTGTTTTTGAAAGATAAGCAAAGCATTGTGTTATTAACATAGATAGACTAACTATTAGAGGAAACGTCACTCAGTGCAGTTTATGGCAATTCACATATGGTTCTGTTCTGCTGATTGTGTGTTATCAGCCATAGGTTCGCTTGGCTGTTGCCATTTTGGTACTGACTCCTCTTAACTCTCGACTAAATAAAAATTAACATCAAGGTGAAGCGTGAGCAGAGATGAGGCGAGTCAGGAGTTTGGAGAACTGTTGTAATACACAGGTCCATCTCACATAATTAGAATATGGTGGAAAATGTTAATAATTTTCATCAGACAATGCTAAAAGTGAAAATTGTATACATTCTAGACTCATTGCATATAAACTGAAATATTTCAAGCTTTTATTTGTTTTAACATTTAATGATAACAGCCTACAGCTCAGGAAACTTCCCCAAAATCAACCTCAAAATAATAGAGTATTTCACAGTGAGCCACAGAGATGTCAGTCAAGGACCCCTAGACATTCCCACACAGTTCTAAGAAGAGTTCCATTTAACTCATAACACCGACAAAGAGCTTTAAAATCCTCAGTCTGGTTCAGTACACACAACCACAATCATGGAGAAGACTGCTGACTTGACGGTTGTCCAGAAGACAATCGACACCATTCACAAAGAGGGTAAGATTTAAAAGTACATTGTTGAAAGGACTGGCTGTTCACAGACTGCTGTATCAACACATATTTTTTCCTTTTTTTTAATTTAACCTTTATTTATACAGGTAATCTCATTGAGAAATTAGGTTTCATTTCTCTATGAGAGACCTGTCCTCAAATAACATAACGGAAAGTTAACTGGAAGGAGTAAGTGTGGTGACAGCAGACTTGAGAGGATGGTCAAGAAAAGCAGATTCAAGAATGTGGGGGAGATTCACAAGCAGTGGACTGAGGCTGGAGCCAGAACATCCAGAGTCACCAAGCACAGATGTGTCCGGGAAACAGGCTTCAAGTGTCAAACTTCTATTGTCCAGCCACTCCTGAACACCCAAGTCAGAAGGGTCTTACCTGGGCCAAGTAGAGAAAGAACTGGGGCGTTGCTAAGTGGTTCAAAGTTCTGTTTTTTGATGATAGTAAATTTTTTTTTTTGGAAATCAAGGTTGCAGAGTCTGGAGGAATAATGGAGTGGAACAGGATCAAAGTTTCTTGAAGTCCAGTGTGTAATATTCACAGTCAGTGATGATTCGGGTGCCATGTCATCTGCTGTGTTGGTCCACCTGAATAATCAAGTCCAAAATCAACACAGCCATCTACCAGCAGATTTTGCAGCACTACATTCTTCCATCTGTTGAAGAGCTTTTTGGAGATGCAGATTTTGTTTCCCAACAGGACCTGGCATCTCTCCACACTGTCAAGACCAGTCAGAAATGGTTCACGGACCATGGCATTACAGTGCTAGATTGGCCAACCAACTCACCAGACCTGAACACCATAAAAAATCTGTGGCGTGTTGTCAAGAGGAGAATGGGACGAACCAGACCCAACAATGAAGAAGAGCTGAAGGAAGCTATCATAGCAACCTGGACATCCACTACACCTCAGCAGTTTCACAGGCTGATGGCCTTCATACCACACCACATTGTTGCAGTAATTCAAGCAAAAGGAACTCCGACCAAGCATCGACAGAGCAGACATGGACATACTTGAGTTAGGATATTTCTGCATTAGAAATCCTTTTTTTAACTGATCTTTGCTGATTTTTTTGAACTATTCTAATATTTGAACGAGCTGTTAGAATCACAGTTAAAACAAATAAAGGCTTGAAATATTTCAGTTAGTGTAACCAGTCTAGAACATATTTAATTTTCACTTTGAGCAATGTCTAACGAAAAATATTGAACTTTTTCCCCACCATATTCTAAATATATGAGATGCAAATGTAATATTATAAGATAGAATGTAATATCCTTTATTTTAGGTTATATAACACAGCAGTGAGCTTACTGATATCTTACTTTTATGAAAACGCATGCACAATATTTGAACAATAAAGAATTATCGAATGCAGAGACGATTATTCAACTATATGTTAACGAGTATCCATCCATCCATTATCTATACACCGCTTAATCCTCATTAGGGTTGCAGGGGGCTGGAGTCTATCCCAGCTGACTTAGGGTGAAGGCAGGGGACACCCTAGACAGGTCAATCATACTCACATTCACACCTACGGAAAATCTCGAATCATTAATTAACCTCAGCATGTTTTTGGACTGTGGGAGGAGGCCAGAGTACCTGGAGAAAAGCCACGCATGCACAGGGAGAACATGCAAATTCCATGCAGAAAGATCTCGGGAAGGCCGGGATGCAAACAGAGTACTAACGTGCTTTGGAGACAGCTTCATTAGACCAGCAGAGCAACAGTATTATTATTTTATTTTTTTTTTTTTTTGGCATTTTCAAGTTTCAGTTGTGGAGGCTGCTGCTTGGTTTGTTTTCACTGTGTTTATTTATGTGTGTGTGAAAGAGAGAGCACAAGAGAGAAATAACAAAAAATTGAACATCAATAAGTGACGGACAGTGTTAATATTATGGTGGACCACTACAAATAAATCAATGCATGCTATAAACAGCCTGTGACTACTATTTCACTAGCAGATACCGAACAGTGTGCCAGTCCTCTCTCCCTGCCGCCACTGCTCACTGATTTCTGAACATCTTCTACCTCCATACCCCATGGTGGACTACTATGTTGCTGCACCTGCACATACCGAGCAGAAAAAATGTCCAGGTCCACAAACCAGTACAGTTTCCTGCTTGGGTTAAGCCGTTTAATTTAATGTCCAAATAAAGGCTGTGGCTGCCTAGAATTTGTGGTTAACCATTTCAAAGAAAAATGCTAAAGCCTCAACATTACCCCCGATTAGCATTAACAGGGATACAAGGTGCTAACACGGAGCTAATGTCATAGCAAACTGCTTATCAGGGATGAAAACGGTCCACAGACTGAGATAAAATGGACGACTTCTATAGCAAAGACTCTTCAGTAGTAGATTACCAGAGTATTTACCAAATTAAAGTAACGTTGATGTTGGCGTTACATGTAGTGTATGTGCAGGCCTCATAGCCGCAGACACAGCATCCAAATTCTGACGTAAACTTAAATACAGAGGAAACGAAATAGTGAGAGCTCCACCACTAACCAACAGAGAGGAGAAAGCTACTTACAGTCTAAATGTTTCTTTTTTGGCCCCATTACTTCATGCGTGGTTGCTTTGCACACCGTTTTGGAAATCGCCGAGCCGGTGACACTGTGTTGAGCAGCAGTTATCCTGTCAGTAATGCTCTGTCCAGACATCCTGTACCGGATTCAATAAACTTCACCGTTACAGAAATGTTTCCAAATCCAGCAGATTGTGGGACTTTTGAAGACGCCGTCGGTCCTCCAAAGGTCGGTGCCACCTGACAGCACAGAGACAAGACGGAGGAAAAATGAGAACACGGCACGTTACGTTTGGTTTGTAGACTAGCTAGCTGGTTAGCAGGACGTTTAGCCACCCATACGGTTATTAGTTACAGACGCGGAGTGAAGCAGCAACAAGAAACGTTCAGGTTTAAATGCGGTATGATACTAACCTACTGTTTTAATCAGTCCTCACGTCCACCGTCTCTTCTCTTCCCCTGTAGTCTCTCACATACCGCTGCTGAGCGGACCGAATAAAAATGGAACATACTTCCGGATATATTTTTCAGAATAAAAGCAATATTCAGTAAAACAAGTTGGGCGGTGAAATACCACCAGAATTTCCCATCTCCGGCGTCATTTCCATACATTCTTGTTGGGCTGCCACAGATTACCCCGGGCATGCCTTCCTACTAAATATTTACCACCCATCATTTAAACTGTAGCTTTAGCCACAGACGTGGGCCTGGAGTTGGAGCCTTTACTTTGGAGCCTGGACATGTCAGCTTGTTTTATGTGTGTGCAGCTTGACGAGGATCTCATTCTAGTTGTCTTTGGTTCCCACGATGAATTCCGTCCAGTTTTGAACAGCACCTCCCCCTCCTCGGTGTAAATCATCGTTTAAATGGACAGATGGTTTTAAAGCAAAGTGGCACGTCTATTTCCTGACCTCTCTAACTCTAATTTTTGTACACGAGGCACCAAGTGCTACAAATGACAGTCTCCTGCTGGACTGTTTGTTTGGGCTCACTTCTGTCCTGGCTTACCTTACATGGCTTTTATGTGCCGTTCGCAACCTCTCTCTTACTCTGCAGAAATAGCTTCAGTGCACTTTATGCCGAGTAAGTTTGATGGTTGAATCAGTTACAGTAGACATTACAATCTGAAAGAATTATTAAAAATTAAAAATACTTTACTTTAGTTGTCACACACCTATTATTTAAGACCAAAGGTGCGATTTTGAATTAATATTCCAGTATGGTTATTAGCTTCCATTGTCAGGATTTCCACAACCACTTGGGATTGAATTAACTATTTTAAGAACTTGTTCATCTCATATACAGCAGTACTAAAGCAACCTGAATTATCTTTTAGATCAGGGAATGAAGCACTTCTCACATTCTGATGAACCCTTGAACAAAATGAAATGAATCAGTAGAGTCTGTTATTCATCCCCCACAGGAAGCAGCTACATGAATTGCTCACTATGTGAGGCTCTCTGTACTGACCACTTCGCAAAGGGATCCTGTGACAGAGGCAGCCTTGATCTGGAAGCTGCATTTGACGTGTTTTGCATATCACTTAGAGAACTATTATGGGTTCTGTGGAAAATATGAAGTGAAACACCTGTTCATTTATAAAGCACACACAAGCCTATTTTTTAAGTCTCAAAAGTTGAAATGGAGAAGAGATAAAATAGTCTATTTTTTTGCTGTCCTTTATTATCTGAGGACCTACAGAGGATGTTTCCTTCATGACTTAACTGCAGGGCTAAAACCAGGGCCAGTGTAAAAGCTACTAGAGTACAATGACACTTTCAGTCATTTTTAATATCACTTTTAATATTAGCTAAACTTTCACGCTCTTTTCCCACACTGACTTCTTAGTAATACAAATAGTACAGAGAACTCCATTCAAAATGCAGCTGCATAGGTGTTTCTCAGCTCGAGGAAAGAAAATTTTCAAACCACAAAAAGGGAGCTGAATTCTCACTCCATATATATATATATATATATATATATATATATATATATATATATATATATATATATATATATATATATATATATATATATATATATATATATATATATATATATATATATATATATATATATATATATATATATATATACATATATACACATAATATAAGAAAAGCATTTTTTTTCAGTAAAGATAACATTAAATTAATCAGACATACAGTCTAGACATTGTTAATGTGGTAAATGACCCTTCTAGGTGGAAACGGCCGATTTTTAATAGAATATATATACATAGGGGTACAGAGGAACATTTCCAGCAACCATCACTCCTGTGTTCTAATTTTCTAAATTTGTCCATTTTGATTCTGAGGAATACAGTAGTGTTACAACATTAGTCTTAAAAAAAAAAAGAATAAAAATATTACCAATACTTTGGTGGCTCCTATTTAGTCGAGATCTAGCTATGACACCTCTAACAGCAACAGAACATAACTACATTTGCAACTTTGAGGACATCTAGTGGTCAACATGCAATGCTGGCTCTGCATATGCAGTAAAAGAGACACCTTGAAACCATCCATCCATCCATCCATCCATTATCTATACACCGATTAAACCCCTGTAGGGTAGTGGGGGGCTGGAGTCTATCCCAGCTGACTTAGGGTGAAGACAGGGGACACCCTGGACAGGTCACCAGTCTATCACAGGGCTACATATAGAGACAAACAACCACACTCACATTCACACCTACGTACAATTTAGAATCACCACCCAGAGAAAACCCATGCATGCACAGGGAGAACATGCAAACTCCATGCAGAAAGATCCCAGGCCCAGGCAAGCAAACCGGAGATCTTCTAGCTGTGAGGTGACTGCTTAGCAACCAAACACTATTGTTCATTGTTTTGCCTATGATCAATTTTTTTTTTTTTTAATTTCCTGTCAGCTGAGTTCATTTTGATGGACAAACATTCTTTGGTGGATATGCTCGTGCAGCTGTACATGCTTTTTGTATGATATTAATTGCAGTCCTGGAGTCCGTAATTAATTGCCATTTTCCACTGTACAGAACTAACTTTAAGCTGAAGTATCGTTAACCCTGTATTTAAGTGGGGTATTGTGTGTTTATAAATATAACTACAGTACTAGCACACTATTTATTATGCCTCATATATCTCAGTGTGATTGCAGAAAGAAATGTTTGTCATTTGATGTTTACAAAATTCTTTTTAAAGAACTGATTTTCCAGTTGAAAATATCTCCCCTGCACCCATTCTTGCATTCTATGATGTAAACCATAGTGAATTCAGGCATAAGCAGCTGTAGGGTGGGTGGCTTGCTGATGGACAGAAACCAGTGGCATTCTGCTCTAGAGCACTGACTGATACTGAACATTTCTGTAAACAGACAGAGGAAGAGTGCCTAGCCGGGCCAGGGAGAGATTCTCCACTCACCTATGTGACATTACAACTTCACAGTTCAAAAGGAGCACAACCTGCTTGCCTCTGCAATTAACAACAAATACCCTAATACACTTCCCCTGAGATGCCAGCCTCTGTTCATGCACACTATCTGGACAGTCACTGTAAGTAAGAGGAACGTGGACTATGAGCTGCAGGTAGTCATCAGACTGGTGACCCAGGGATGGCTGAAGTATATGAATAGCATAGGTACACACCAACGCATCCCATGAAAGGGATAATAGACTGCCAGCCTTAAAGAGCCCCCAGATTGTGTGGGGATCTCATCATCATTCCATACGGCATTAGAGGCGACATACTCTGACACCAGGGCATCACCAAGTGTTGTGAAAGGGCATGCATGAGTGTGTGGTGGCCCTTCTAACCTTCTAACATCTGTAAGCTCCGGTATGGAACCCGTATCAAGGCATTGTTACCATTACTACATTACTAGTAACACCTGCATTTATTGGTCTTAACCCTTGTGTTGTCCTGCCAGTCAAATTGGCCCATTTTAAAGTTTGAAAATGTGGAAAATATATATATTTTTATGTCCACATTTTCAACATTTTTGGGAAATTTTTGAACATTTTTTGGTGGAAAAAAAGAAATGTGAAAAAAATGTTTCTTTAAGAACATTCACCAAAAAAATCTACCAAAATCCAGCGAATTTCTCAGGATTTTGGTTGATTTTTTGTGAATGTTCTTAAAGAAAATATTGGAAGTTATACTGATATATGTCATCACTTTAGATATTTTTAGGATTTTTTTGAAGATTTTTTTGCTCGTTTTTTCAAAAATATTTAGAAGAATTTTCTTGCCAAATCTGGGGGATTATTAAAAATAAAACTTTTAGGGAATTATTGGAATTTTCTTCCTGAAGGTTCTGCAAATTTTCAGAAATTTGGGGGATTCTTTGCTGAATTTTTGGATTTTTTTCAGACAAGGAAACATTTTTTTGGTGCCGGTAAATGAAGACAACAGGAGGGTTAAACATGTTGTTTGGTATGTTCTACACTGGAAAGGACACTATTACAGACAATGCTACTGGCACCATGGGGGCATCCATGATTTATAGTGATCTAGTCTGATTTGCCAGCTGTAACCTGCCACTGGCTACACATTTTACACTGCTTTCCTCTTCCCTTCCACTATCGATGATAGAACAACAACCTACCTAGCTCAAAATGTTGTGTTTTGCCAAGGGCTTGGATTCTGCAGAAAGGCATTCCTGTCAGTTTTTGTTTGTTTGTTGTGGGGGGATTAGCTATTTTAGTAACATTGCATCCCTTCCAGTGTGCAAATGTTCCACTAAAACATTATCCTCATTACTATTTTGATGGAAAAATGTTGCTGCATCTTTGACTTGTGGTCAAGTTAAAGAAGTATAAACAAACCAGATCATTTTTTTTCCTATAGGAAAATGATAATGAGGTGAAGCAATGTCATTCTGTGCAGAAGACTGATGAAGCTGGGGCTGTTTCTAATTGTCAGTGCCATATTGTAGGGATTTTTTGTTCCTTCCCACCATCGCTCATAGGGAACCCAAAGGCATCTTTGGATTGTTGGATTTTCTGTTCTCTGTTTATAAATTCTTAATATCTGTACCTGACTATGCTAAGCGATATGAGATGGGACATCATGTTATGAATCTGCACTATATAAATAAAACTGAATAGAAATAGAATTGTCTTATGAACTAAAAGCTACAATTTGGTTTTAAAAATACCTTTTAACAAACATGCAAAATTATCAAAATGCTCCTCTTACCATTGTAAAATATTATAGCTATTATCAAAGGTTATGCATAAATGCAAAAATGTTTTGGTTAGGGAGTTTTAGTGACATAAATGAAGTTATGAGGTGCATAAATGTGAGATTTTCAGAAGACATGTTCAACCGAAAAGCACAGCCTTCAGAGGATTGCTAGCTGAGTCTGTACATGTCCACAAATGCAGCCATTTTAAATTAGTGTAGTGTTAAAACATTTTAAATCCAAAATTGAAATGTTTTGTCCTTTGTCTCAAGAATCAGTGAAATACAGAGACAACTGAGGCTGTGTATTGACATTACAGTTCCATGTTTTTTTTCTTCACAATAACAAGTCCTGTGAATTAGATCATTTCTTTATGACACATAGCATTAGAGCTTTTAACACTCCTGGCAATCAATTTATAACTAAGTATTCAGAAGAAACTGAACTCTGGACTGGAGTACAATTAATCAAATCATCATTCTATTTCAAAATATATATTCCCACTAAGTGCAGAGAATTGTTCTTTTACTGCATTACAGGTCCGTCTCCCTTGGCTAAATTAAACTTGCATGGGTTTTATTTAATGTCAGGCCAAGCCTTTTTTGGTCCCTGCATTTAAACAGTGATTCAATAAGTGAGGGAAATGTATTAATAGCAGATATGTTGAAGATGGTGATAATTAGACACCTGAGCTTACCACTCTTACCAGACACTGGTAATGACAATATCATTAAGACATTCAGTTAGACAATACATTTCAGAAACTGGAAAAAATGAAAACTCCCCCAGACCTTCCCTTCCAGAAAAAAGTAAATTCCTGAATCTTTAACATTACAATGGCAAACAAAATGAAGAATGTTAAATTTGTTTGCAATAAACAAAGGAACTCGGTTAGAAAAGTAGTTTTGTTTGCATGCAGCATTTTGCATTGTTAAAATCCTCTTATGAATCATCATTTTACAACTTTAAATCCTCTCCACATTCTATTCACTGTTCATAAACCCATTCACACTACTGTTGAAATACATTAAAAGCTGTCATACGTCAATAAATTTAAAAAATTAATGTTAGATATCATGTTATGTCATAGTCAGTTTTAGCATATAAAGCACAAGACGGGCTTTACAATCTCCAAATGACTTTTTCCTGTCCTGCAACAGCTATATATTGGTCAGGCAGAGAATACATCCTCCTCTGAAGAATGTATTTGTCATGTATATAATGGCTATGTCACCAGGGAGACAAGCTTATACAGGGATACTCTCTGAGGGACACTGAGAATGATGCAAAGACTTGGTTACTTGTATGCATGCCAAGTGATGATATTTTAGCCCACAAAAGCCAAAAGACTCACCCATTCATTTTGTCAAAGACTGAAAATTATTTGTGTGCCACTCAAACTGCTGAAGCGAGCACAGTGTGACGGCACCCAGACTAGATTGATTTCACTCTTGATAAAGGATCGTCAGATCTTTCTCTGCCAGAGAGATCAACCCGAGTTTTAGGATAATTCTTTTGTGGCCTTTTTCAAGTGGTATATTTTTTCACCAAAACTAAAGTCAATGACATATTTGACCTACTGACATTATCATCTCATATACAGAATATTTGTCGAACACAACGAACTTGTACATCCCAACTGACACCTATCTTACCTGTACGAAGGCTGCTTAAGGCACAGCAATGCAAGACAGACAGCTGCAAGGGTGTGAAATCACATCACAGTCATGTTTATTGACCTCCCACTCTCACTTTCATGAGTGTCATAAGATCTCAGGAGAAAGGAACAGTCAGTTCAATATGTTTGTTGTCTGTGCTAGCTAAATACATGCAAGACATAAACCACAAACACTTACTGCCACTAATGTTAGATGTGGATTCAATTTTAATTCTCCTTGAGGTAGGAAGATAGAGTAGCAGCTATGAAATGCTGCAATATTTAGTAATAATCTAAAAAAAAAAAAAACAGCCTATTTAAAACACAAACAGAAATTGCAGTTGCAGAGTAATCAATCCACTTATTTCCTCAGTGTATAGTACTTTATTATCATAATATGTGTGAAAGTGTTGAGTAGGATAAATGTCTTCAACTGAGAACAAGAACATTAATTTTACAGTTTTAAAACAGCTTAATATAACCTAAACCTTGATTAAATAAACTAATCATGTAAATGATTTAGTGTTAACAAAAAGGTCTAATAGAAACTAATAGCAAAGACTCTTAAATAGTTACACATTTTGAATTCATCTAAAGTTACCACCATCTACATTACACATTATGATGAGCTAGCTTTATTCATTCAGGATATCTTATCATGATCAAAAGGGAACCAAGAACAAATCACATGCAGAGAAAGAAAACTGGATACAATTTGTCTGTTTCAAATAATATTGTGTTAAATAAATAATAATAACAACAACAACAACAACAACAACAATAGTAATAATAATAATATGGTATTGTTGTCATAGTAATGCACAATTCAATGTTCAGTTGAAAAATAAATATAATTTATATATATAGACTAGACAGCAGATGTCCTAATATTGATCCATTAGGAATACTGTTACCAGCCATTTGTCAATATGACAATTTGAACTCTATCTGGAAGATCTTAACCAGCTGTAATGAAAATAATCAAACCCACAAAGACCAATTTGTTCCAAAAAATATAATGATCAATAAAATCAAAAGCGCAATATTACTTTTTGTCAAGTGAAATGAAAATATTGTCTGCAACAGCAGCTCCAGCTTGTTATACTATAATCAGGTCTAACGTTCTGATTGCTGTGGCTGAAGGACATTATTTTGCTCCACAAAAGCAAAAGGCAGAGTTGCCCAGTGACGCTAGGTTTTCAGACGTACAGGTTGGCTTAGATATAGACACACTGTTATTTTGGTATTATGTCTGTTGTCTTTCATATATCAAATACTATAAGTAACATATCTGAATGCACCTCTAGTCAAAATCACGATAATGTTGTTGTCTGTTTAATGCAATTTTGTTTGTATTTAGTCGAAGTCCAACAATAATAAATCCAGTTAAATTGAAAGACAGAATTTCGGAAAAATTTGACTATAATGAAAGGTACATATATCTTGCACTTGTGTCACTCGTAGTTAATTATGTTTGTGCAACAATGTATCGCTTATTCGACACATGATCACGAATACACGTTTTGACTGATGTATTAGGAAAAAAGTTACAAATGACAGGACAGAAGTAATTATGCTAATACAGTTAGTGTAGTAAATATAGAAAAGGAAAAACCTTGATCATTCAGCCTGTAGAATCTGTGTAACTGCAGCTTACAGATATCATGGCTGGCCAAAAACACATCATTTAAATAAGCCCATACAAAGACATGAGGGAAGCCAAACTAGTAAAAAGGAAAAGTCCATGAATTTCCTGACCCTGCCTCTGCTGTGACTATATAGAAATTTCAATATTTTTTTTAGAAAATATGCATTTGAAAGAATAAAACAGTCTCAGCCTGTCGCTAGTGCAGTGTAATAAAGTATACTGAAGAAATGAATAAACACGCGTTCAGAATTGCTCAAAAACTGCATTATCAAAAAAAAATCTGAGCTGCTTCTTTCAAACAAGAGTAAAACATTAACACTGATAAAAACTAGCTTTTAACTTGCTCAGGTTGTAATCAAGTTGTTTAATAACTTCCATACGTTGCTTTGGTCTTTTTTTGCCAAGAAAATGTATATTTTTGCTATGTTCCATAATGACCAGCTGTGATGATGGCCCATGGAAAGGATACAGCGCCGTGAAAAAGCATTTGCAGAAATCTTCTATTTTTGCATATTTGTTACACTTAAATTTACCAGATCATCAAACAAATTTTAACATAAGAAAAAGGTAACCCAAGAAAAGACAAAATGAAGTTTTTAGATGATGATTTCATTTTTTGGAAAAATGCTGTCCAACCCATCTTGCCCTATGTGAAAAAGTAATTGCCCCCTTAGATACCAATCTACCAAATGACCAGATTCATTCAGCAATTGGGTTAAATTTCACCAGTAACACTCATGTATGATTACTGTCAGGCTTGTTGAATCTAAACATCACTAAATACAACCTGTCTGACATTGTGAAGTAGCTAAAGGATCTCAAAAAGCAGCACCATGATGCCACGTTCTGAAGACTCGATGTTAAACAAAGTCGTTGACATTGTTTGTCTAGAAAGGGCTACAAAGCCATTGCTAAGACTTTAGGACTCCAGAGAACCACAATGAGAGACATTATCCACAAATGGAGAAAACACGATGGAACAGTGGTGAACCTACCCAGGAGTAGCCCAGCTACCAACATTTCTCCAAGAGCATCAATATCTAATCCAGGAGGTCACAAAAGAACCCAGACAAACATCAAAAGATCTGCAGACCTCACTGGCCTCAGTTCAGGTCCGTCTACATGATTCCACTATAAGGAAGACACTGAGCATCCATGGGAGAGTTACAAGGTGTAAACCACTACTGACCAAGAAGAAAATAAAGGTTTGTCAGGCTTTTGCAAAAAACGAATATATATCTAGATGAGCTCCAAAACTTTTGGGATAACATTGTGTGTACTGATGAGTCAAAGGTGGAAATTTTTGGAAGACATGGGTCCTGTTACATCTGGTGTAAAGCTAATACTGGATTCCACAAGAAGAACATCATACCAACAGTGAAACATGGTGGTGGTAGTGTAATAGTTTGAGGCTGCTTTGCTCCCACAGGACCTGGATGACTTGTCATAACTGATGGAGCCATGAATACTGCTCTTTATCAGAAAATCCTCCTGGAGAATATTCACCATCAGTTCATGACCTAAAGCTCAACACAAATGTGTTCTGCAGCATGATAAAGACCCAAAGCACACAAGGAAGTCCACCTCTGAGTGGCTCAAAAAGAACATAATTAAGGTTTTGGAGTAGCCAAGTCAAAGTCCGGACTTCAATCCAACTGAGATGCTGTGACAAGATCGTAAAAGGGCAGTTTGTGTCCGAAAACTATCTAATGTGACCAAATTACAGCTGTTCTGCAGAAAAGAGTGGGTCAGAATTCCTCCACGGTGATGAAAAAGTCACAACTTATCACAAACATTTAACTGCAGTTGTTGCTGCCAAGAGTGGACCAACCAGTTACGTACTAGGTTTAGGTGGGGCAATTATTTTTTCACAGGGGTGATCCAGGTTTTCAATAAATAATTAAGCAATCATCATTTAAAAATTGCATTTTGTGTTATGTGGGCTATCTCTGTCTAATATTAAATGAATATAAATATTAATTTGATGATCTGAAACAGTTATGTGTGAGAAATGTGCAACAGTAGAAGATTTCTTTAGGGGTGCAAATAGGGGTGCAAATGTAGGGGTGCAAATACTTTTTCACTCTCAGGATTTGGCCATAAGGAGAAATGAATATGACAATGTCAGTCTGTCTCTTTGTGCAAAGTGATGAAAGGTTCCAAATGGTGTCTGTAGCCTCTATGATTACCATGGTCTTTTGACTAAGATGCTCTTCAACTGATAAGACCACTGGACATCAGGCCTATAGAGTGTCCAAATGTCTTTTGAATAATTGAGGTGCTAGGGCACTCTAGATGGCTATCTTTTGCAGTGAAGCAAAGTGCTATCTCAGTTTTTGGCCAAGATTCTCATAATGACAATTTGTTGGATGAGCAAATCCTTACAAATTGGAAGTTACCATTCCCCAACTCTCAGTGCTCATGAATGTCTTGAGCTGCAGAGAGTCACTGCTGTCGTAGTGTTGGTTTGTGTTAACTTCAACAAGATTTTTTGAACAGAAAGATCCTGTGGACTTTAAGATGTCATATGTTGCTTCAACAGCCTTGGATCAATGGAAATACTATAAAAACATATTAACTGCTTAATCTTTGAAGAAATCATTGGAACACCAAAGATATCCTTAATCAGGGGAGACAAACAAGGTAAGGACTAATTACCTCTGATTAACTGTGCTCGGCTGAATTTAACAAACGTACAAAAAGCAATGGGAAATACTCTACGTTGTTTTTAAGATGATATTGCAGAGAAGTTGCCACGGAGACTAACCTTTACTGAAGCTAGTCTGAGATGTCTTGGTGAAAAATAAATGTGGCTGGATGCTCAAATGATCACGATACAGAAACCAAACAAGTGCTTCTGTCTTTTTCCACTGGCCCTTAATCAAGAGGTTTGCTGGAAACTTCACCTGTAGCCTTCTTTTATCTCATATTCCATATTCATAAGATCCCTGGGTGTCTTCTGTCTGCACAGCCATCACTTGTACTGGATGATCCCCTGAAACTCTATGAACTTTGCTTTCATTTACTTTGGCCTCTTTATGTGGTGGGAGTCCTGTGACCAGGAATCAAAGTTTGGGGATCAGGTGGGAGGCCGGCAGCAGCTCGCAGCCCCACCGAGCAGATTGCCTGCTGCTGTGCTGACTGAGAACTGCTGTACACAAAGCACGAAAAGTGTGGATTCCAGGGGCCAAGGGCCTGTGTGGCAGGTCCTGCACTCCCTGACTGGCCTGTGGAGAAAGGAACGGCTCAGTCAGCAGGCCAGGTCCACAGCAGCGATGAAAAGATAATTTTCTCTCCCCCCCACCCTCATGCGGCGTCAAACCATTTGTGAGCAGTGACAGAGCCAGATTGGGCCGAAAGGATATGAGTGGGAAACTTTAAAACCTGCTCATGTTTCTACAGAGGTGAAAGGATTTGTATAACACATTCAAATTTGATGGACTTTCCCATGTTCACCCCGGACAGCCTTTTTTTGTTGACATGTTCAAATAATGAATCTCTTATGTGTAGGATCCCTTTTTCCCCCCTGCGCCCGACTCCTGTTTCTAGTAGTCAGGTAGGGATGCTGTGCGGACCATTCCATCGTCTGTCCCAGGCTTATGGAGAACCGCTGACTTGCTGGCTTCCAGGTACCAGGGTGAGTGGTTCTGCTTTTCATAGTCCGACAGTCTGCCTTTTTATCTCCAGCTGTCAAGAACAACACAATCTGCTACAAAATTACTGCAACTTAATTAGTAAAATTTTAGTTTCCTCAGACCTGAGTCCCTGTATCTTTGACTGACAATGATCATGTGATGAAAGGTTTTCACAGGTCAGTAAGTAGTACACACAGATATACATAAGGTTTTGTAATTTATAAAAATGTCTGTAGTACATTATCCAGCATCACTTCTTAGAACTTTGACGTGAAAGCTGCAGGTACTCAGAACTTATTTAACGTGATATTTCACTGCTAAATGTATTTGGCGGGGACATGAAAGACATGCCTTTCAAGTCAGCAAGACAATAGAAAACTTTTGCAAAGATCTTTCCCTCTAACATTAACACATCTGTAAAAGAATATCTCGGGTTTTTCTCATAGAAAAATAATTTAACATAACACTTCTGTTTTCCCACCTTTAAAGGATATATTCTCTTAAGTGATAGGTGAAGTTTATAGGTTGAATTTCTTACACTAACTTCTTGTCCTGTTCCAGGTGCTGAAATGGAACATATATTATTGATTCTTTTACTGTTTAGTAAAACCTTTTCAGCTGAAGCTCAGTTCAATGGATACAACTGTGATGCCAACTTTCACAGCCGCTTCCCTGGTAAGGAACTCAAAAGAAAGAGACATAGATTCATACTTTTTGTTTCAAAAGTAATGGACAAAAATTATGTACAAATATGTTTTTGAAGGAAATTTAATTTCAGACTAGCGGCAAATTCCAAATAGGTGATGTTGGCATTTTTGTCCCCCAACAGTTCATAAGGTAATGTGAATAAAACTAAACTTGTTAATTGTCATCTGTAATCCCAGAACTGTATTTCTTTCCTAAAACATACTTTCCCACAAAAATCTCAACTTTTAGCACCTCACAAAAGATCAGATTTAGTTATTTCTCTTTTAATTTTAATTTTTGAAAGTATTTCACCAACATAACAAAATGACTTTGTGACTCGTTTCATGTACCTGTATTTACTCCTGTGTGTGTGTGTGTGTGTGTGTGTGTGTGTGTGTGTGTGTCCGTGTGTGTGTGTGTCTGTGTGTGTGCGTGCTTCTCTTGCAGCGGAGAGGGATATCAGTGTGTATTGTGGGGTTCAGACAATCACCCTCAAGATCAACTTCTGCCCTGTACTCTTCTCTGGCTACACTGACTCAGACCTGGCCCTCAATGGTCGCCATGGAGACGCCCACTGCAGAGGATTCATTAATAACAACACCTTTCCCACCGTTGTAATCTTTAGTATCAGCCTGGCAACGCTGGAGTCCTGTGGTAATTCCCTGGTGGTAAGAATAACAGACTGAATAACAGAACAAAATATTTGTTTTAGAGAGCATCTTTCCGATTGCACACTGTTGATCATGGAGTTGAACTTCTTTGCAGAAAGTATTATTGAAGCTTAAAATTTTACTTTTTTATTTTACTTTAGAGATCGGATAATTTCAGGCTTGTGCTGTGATTCCACACATTACAGACACTTCTTGCTGAAAACAGTTTCTGGAGGACCTGTTCTCCAGTAAAGAGTTGGGGATTAGTGAGGTGCATTATTATGTTCAGTGGAATGGTATCAATCCTGTCGGCTGTGGCCATAGTAAGATAGAGGTCTGTTACCAAGCCAGAAGAGGGAGCGTTACTCACTCTGACGTTGTTTTTCTTCAGGTGTCCATGGCTCAAGGACCCAATGCTTACGGGAACCTGTCCCTGGTACAAATTGGAAACATATCGGGGTATATCGACACACCAGACCCCCCAGCTATCATCAGCTATCTGCCAGGTCTGCTGTACAAGTTCAGCTGCAGTTACCCCCTGGAATACCTGGTCAACAACACACAGCTGGCCTCGTGAGTTGCTCTCACATGATTGCTTCCACTTTTAAACCTGTTTGAAAAAAAAGTGGTGTTATAGAGGACCAGCAAACCATGAATTAAGATGGGTAAAACCAGCTGTTGGTGATGATGGATTTTCAAATCTTATCTGGTCTGCATGATAAGTGAGGCTGAGGAAGTCAGCGAGGAACAGTTTGGCAGCTGAAATACTTGCAATGGAAAAACTGCAATGACTAACTGTAGATTCTTAAACTTATTCTTAGCATCATTATTATTAGACACTGCAATTCACTGCAATAGGCCTGAGACAATTTGTAAAATTTGAAATGTTCTTTTTTAGCTGACATGGCTAAGTGCTAATTCATCTTTAGGGTCATTTCTGAGATTGCAGTTTTTGATAATAGCAAATTATCACAAGAATAGCACTCAGAGAGTGCAGTACTCGGCCAAGACTGATCAGTCGTTGTATGATTTCTTACGGATGAAATCTTTAAAAAAATGTATGGTCCGCAGTGGTCGATTTTTAGTAGGATTAGAATCATGTCATCGTCAGCAGGCAACTGATGTAGCGTTCACTTGTCATAGTTACAGTGACGCCGTGCCGCTATCTCACAGTGATATAGAAATCTTTAACAAATCCGTGGAACCAGACTATAAGCCTCATCACTGCCAAAATATAATCACTTGGTCCTTGTGTCATTTCTGACCTTCCCTGAAAATTTCATCCAAATCCCTTCACCTGTTTTTGAGTAAAGTTGTGAACAGACAGACAAACAGACAAACCAGCGCCGATGGTCACGTAACTCCGTGTTCCTTGGTGGAGTAATTATAATGCCAACTAGGTGAACAACATAATAAAAACACCAAGAATGAAGAATTGATACAGTACCACAGTTTAGTGATGAATTTGTTTTTTTTTCCTAAAACGTACAAAACATTTAGTCTAAGTATAAGCCATGTAGAGACAACATAACTACAAAATGCAGAGTAAAAAATAAACAAAGTTGAATCAGAATGTCACTGACACAGAGTCAAAATGATTCTCAGCCTCACAGAAGTTCTAGGACTATTGTTTTTAGTTTTTTCATGTTTCATACGTCTAACGTTAAGTTATCTTGCTTTTGTTGTTGTTGTCATTGGCATTTTTTGTTTGTTTTTGAAATATCACTGTTTCTGGTGGGGAAATCATTTCTCAGAGCTGATGTGCAGAGCAAGAGTAGCTTCAGAATTACATACATTGCTGATATTTTTGATCGATTTTAAGAGATTCTTAAGTTAAATGGTCCTAGATTGTAAAGGGTTGTCTAAAGGCTATGCACTTTATGGCTAAGAAGACACTGCAGACATTGTGTAAGTCTGTGTATGTTAATCATATACCGTAGCTGTCTGAAATAAAGTGACAAGTTTAAGGTTTGTCCTTCAGTATTAATAATGTGATAAGCAAGCCAAAGAAAATCTCTGCGTACAGAATTACTCTCTGACTAACAAAAGATTGAAGTGTCATCTAAAATACTGGAATCACCTTTCAAAATGTTTTAAGCACTTTGAACTTTTTTTTTTTTTTTTTTTAAATCTTAATTAAAGGTCAGCTGCTGCAATCTCAGTGAAGGAAAGCAATGGTACTTTCATCAGCACACTGAATCTACTGCTTTACAATGTAAGTTCACAACAGTCAAATCTAAAAATCTGTTTCTTTGCTTCACATGGGACCTGGCTCTGATAAACAAGTCTATGCATCGAAACCATGAAAAGCAATCAACTATATAAACTCTGAAACTCTGCACTTTTTACATCTGTAATTATACCAATTTCTGAGAAAGCTGACACATACAAGATGGTACAAGAGCCTTTAATGTCATCATGGTTTGTGTGCAGGACTCATCCTACATTCAGCAGCTGTCCATCCCCATGGCAGGACTGACCTTGAAGACACGAGTTTTTGCAGCTGTAAGAGCCAGCAACCTGGATAAAAGGTATTTACTCAGCATCTAGCCACTCCGTCTGAACTGTAGATTATGTTTGCTTTTTACAAAAGTCTGTTATTGTGTGTGTCATATTGTGTACCATTTCTGTCTGCAACAGAATTTTTGGTACACACCTGTGCAATATTACTTCAATGTCAAATGATTCAAAACCATATCACCTTTTAATATTTCTAACGCTTGTTAAATTAGTAGTAGAACAGTAGGATATTTACTTCTGTGTAAATCAAAAATAGTTTACTGTTTATGGCAGTTTAGATTTTCTACTTTAGATTTATTAAAAATACAGCATGAACCCAATGCATCAAAGGTCAGTACATCTTTTATTACTGAGGTTCAAATATTTTATTTTCTCAATATTTCAACTTTATTTTTGATGACAAATTAAGTCCTCCTAAAAATGGAGGATACCGGTTTTACACAAATATCTGGATTATTCTTCAGACTATGTTTATGAGCTGTACTTTGGTGGAGGGGTGGTGTCGCTCAAATCTTATTTTTAAAATATCCTAAAAGTGTTCAATCAGATTTTTGTCAGGTGACATACCTGGTCTTAGTTGTCACATTCTCTTTTGTAAAAACTCTTGTGTGATTTTGGTGGTGTACTTTGGACAGTTATCTTGCTTGAATAGTCCTCTTCTGCCAAACTACTGCAGACTTGGAGTCATCTTGTCAGCCAGTATTTTGGTATGTTCACAGGCATTCATGATGTCATCTATAATCATCATCTCCCTAAAACCTTTTGCACCCATGCAGCCCCAAGCCAGTACGCTTCCACCTCTGTGCTTCACTATCAGAACTATGCATTCACTGTGGTAGTCCTGGTGAGGGTCAGGCCAAACGTGCTGGACTACAACTGAGCAGAACAAATGTATCTTTGTTAACCGGCTTCTTATCATGTTCTTTAGTAAAGTGTCATGTTGCATTTTTTTTCCCCAGTAGCAAGCAAGGTTTTTTTCTTGGACACCATCCATGGACTGATTATATACACTGTTCTTCACACATCTGAGTTGTCACAGAAAGTCAGACTTCCATTGCAACCAGCTCACTCACGGCAGCGTAATTTAAAGAGGATGGCTGCAGCAGCTCTGATTAGTGGTATTATGGTTCGTTCTGTACCTCCTGATTACTGCTGCGACTGTTTATTATACTGATTTCAAGTTGAAGCACAATGGAAGCACTAAACATCCTGTGTCCTTTACCATCTTTGCACAATCAGCTGTTTCAGTTCCTCTGGTAATTCTTTTCGATGTGAGGCCATGATGCAGACATGTAGATAGACACAGCCCGGCTGGTTCAAAACTAAGAGAGTTCTGGTGCTCACAGGTCATTTACAACCATGTTCATGTCAGCAGACTAATTGGAAATCACAGGTGTACTCAGTTATGTTTCAGTGATCATAGTTTTTCTAACGTGTGTGCCAGTGACTACAGATGTATTCATTTTTATTACACTGATTTTTTCCTTGGGCCCTTTATTTTTAGTATACTATTTCTAAAGTATTTGTTTTGATTGCTCATCAGGACAAAATACTCTACTTGTCAAGTCTTGTAAATGATTTGGAAACATCTGACTTTTAAATGATAATACACAAGACTGCAATCACTTCTGTTGTATACTGTATTTAGTTGTCTCTTTTGATCCCCATTGACTACCATATTTAACTGTTGCCACATCACAATAAAAGAAGAAAATATGTTATTCACCTCCTATGTGAGACTTTTAAGACTTTTTTTCAAAAAAAAATCTCAATTACAAAAACAAATGAATGAAAAAGTTACCAAAAAAATGAGAAAGAGCTTTGAAATCTGCGTGATCTATAAATACTCATGGGACTTTGAAAGGATTAGGATGGTAATTGTGTCATGTTGTTCACTGGAGAAGGACCTTTTTGTTTTGCAGCCAGCAGCTCCTGCTGAGAATACATAGAGAGTAGGGCTGTACCATGGGAATGCCTGGTCTAAGATTAACTCAGCCTTGATTTTGGACTATTTTTTCCCCCATTTACTCATATGAATTCTTCTATTAAAAAAAAAAAAAAACCTTCCAACCATATTCACACACAGCAAACAACATGGCTACTGCTGGTCCTACTTTTCTTTGATTAAAACACATTGTGAATTTAGGGGGATGTAGAACCCCTTGACTCTTCCGTGCCTTTCCATCCCAGATAAACTAATTGTTAGTTACCTTCCAAACCTCGCAAAAAGTCCGCCCATTCAGATATTAACAGCTGTCTGAAGACAGTCAGGGAGATTACAGTTGAGAAACTTTTGCTATTCAGCAGATGAATATGAAAACAAGCTATCGTGTCCAAACTGTTCCTACACACCTCAGCCATTAAAGCCACTGACACCTGAAGTGAAGAACATGGATCATCTGGGGACAATGCAATGTCCGACTGGGAAATTTTGGGTCCTGCCATTTTTTTTTTACCTGTATTACTCACTTGAACATTGTTGCCCACCAAGCACTTTTAGCCTCCTAAGACCCGAGCTTTGGTTGGGCTTGCATTTTAGATTTCTTCGAGTTATTTGGGATAAGGAGTAACCAATAAATATAATAACATATGTACACCAGGTCTCAGAAGGTTAAATATAGAAATGAGTTAGAAGTGTGTTAGAGATATGATGTATATTTAAACAAAACAGCTCTAACCTTACCTGAACCATCATCCACCCCAACCATCACCCTATGACTTTGTGCAGAAATCTCAACATTAAAACCACCTGCATTACATTGTGTCAGTGCCCCTTATACTGCCAACACAGCTCTGACATGGGAACACTGGACCTCTGGGCAGGTTTCCTGGTGATGGCAAAAAGATCATTTGGGTTCTGTGGGTTGCACAGCCAGGCCTCTGTGGATCAGGCTTGTTCTGGCACATCCTGTGGGATGCTCAATTACTTGATCTTCATAGTTTGAATGCTTAGTCAACACCTTGGGCTTTTTGTCATGTTCCTCGAGCTGCTCCTGTGCAGTTTTTGTGATGTGACAGGGTACATTGTCCTGCAGGTGGAGGACCTTGGTTTTGGGGAGTTCTGCCATTAGGGGGAAGATTGGTATGCAACAATGTTTAGGTGGGTCATGTATGTCAAAGTAACATCCACAAAGATGCCAGGACCATGGGTTTCCCAGCAAAATATTGCAATGCAATACAACTGTCAATGTTATTCACCTCACCTGTTGGTGGTTTCAGTGCTGTGGCTAATCGATGTATGTATACGGCATTTGTAATGCTTCCTAATGCTTGAGGTTAGATTTGTGATGTCACATCATGTTTCTATCTACTGAAAGCACCTATAGAAGGAGTGATGAGTAACAGTGCCCTATCAGTCCTCCACATCTACATAAACCATTTGCATTTAAATCCCAGAGCTCTGGATTCAATCATTTTTAATGTTGAATAGATGGAATGTTCTAATGGACTACTGTTACACCACACCATCTGGAAACCCTAATGATGACCTCCGCTATGATCTTTTCTTTAGGTAAGTCCAATTTAAAATCTAATCACTGATTTTTTAAATATTTATTTCTTTCAGTCTCCTGTCTAATAATTCTGTACATTCTGTGCAAATTTACTTCCCTGAGCCAGCTGTGAAAAAGACCCTCAGACCACTGTCTTTGAAAATGGAAAGAGCCAAATGGGCCGCTTTGCCTTTGAAGTATTCCGCTTTGTAAAGCACAAGAACCAGAAGATGTCCACTGTCTTCCTGCACTGTGTCACCAAGCTGTGTCGATCTGATGACTGTCCAATGCTCATGCCAGTGAGACTAAAACACACACATGACACACATGACAAACTTAAAATGTAATAGTCAGTATCTCTTTTAAACACATCCACGGCTTCATTCCACGAGGGAAGGATTTGCTGGACACACTCCATATTTCAGGTGGATTTACTACGTGTACACTATATGCACCGTTCGAAAGTTTGGGGTCACTTAGAAATGTCCTTATTTTTAAAAGAAAAGCATTTTTTTCGATGAAGATAGCATTTACTTAATCAGAAATTCAGTCTAGACATTGTTAATGTGATAAATGACTATTCTAGCTGGAATTAGCTGATTTTTAATGTAATATCTACATAGGGGCACAGAGGAACATTTCCAGCAACCATCACTCCTGTGTTCTAATGCTACATTGTGTTAGTTAATAGTGTTGAAAGACTAATTGATGATTATAAAACCCTTGTGCAATTATGTAAATGCATGAATAAAAGTGTGAGTTTTCATGGAAAACATGAAATTGTGTGGGTGACCCCAAACTTTTGAACGGTAGCGTATATTAACTTGAACTGAGATGAGCTCCACCTCAATGAGCTACGTCTAAATCTTCTCATACACTGAGGACAGCCTTAAGTCTATCTAAAATCTGTGTCAGGTACCCATAGAAACACTAAACAAATTCTGCTTGCTGTAATCACTCCTCCTCTTCATACTGGCCCTTCTAAAAGTATTTTCAGTTTACATGGGTGGGACTAGATTCACAAAATTTTTGTGAAACAAATACAATCCAATTTGTAGCTGAAGCCAATTTGAGACTTCAGCAGTCTCTGTTGATCTAGTCAAGTGGGTACCTCTCAAAACAGTCTTTTTACTATTAAATTACTTCTTTGTATTTCACCACAGCCAAACACTGAAACACTAGTGGGTGTCAATCCAGTAATTTATTTATTTACTTTTTTTTTGCAGTTTATAGAGGGGCAGTATGAGTAGGTGGAATAATACATAAATTAATATTTGCTACATTGTTCATATGTTTAAGTTTAAGATGAACTTATGAGATTCAAGGTCACTCTGTAAGGTTTTTTTTTCTGTTAATGCTTCTGCACTTAAGTAGCGATTGGCATGCAGGACTTTAAGTTGCACTGAAGTATTTTATATTTTATATTTAAAAGACCTAAATAATGTGTATTCCACAAGTGCTATTGATAGATTTCTAATTCCCAAAATCAGAAATTTTAAAATCTATTTAAATATAGATGGAACTTATTATAATAACAATCAATAAAAGGTCAAATTACTGAAGTACTGATTAACTCATACATAGTGTCAGCTTCTATGTATTACCTTGAGGTGCTTAATATCATGCTGAATATTTAAAGTTAGCATATATTCTTACACATTCACACTCCAGGGTGGTGAAAATATGACTGCCTCCAGAGTAAACATTGTGGGGAAATATCATTACTTATTATTACAGTGCAGGCCATTTATATTCATGCTCACATTCCCAAGCAGTGCTTCATTAGCACCTAAGTGATGGTAGCTTATCACTTTATAGAATCTATAAATGCAGTCATGGCAGAGCAAATACATCATATTAAAGGCAATCACACTATGTTACTTTATTTTCAGCCCATACACTCTCTAAGGAGAGCCTGGACTGTTCCCTCATCTGTGTTTTTTTCTGAATACCAGATGATGAGACAGTGGAACACATTAAAGGGGTTTCATTATAACTCTTCATTTTTTTTCATAGATCTGTGGCAGCAGGAAAAAGAGAGATGTCACAGAAGAAAAGGAATCAAATGCTGCATCTGGAAATGCTGTCTTGACTGCTGGGCCTATCATCACTCGGAGTGGTATGGTTTGATCACACTGCTTCTCCTCTGTTATTCCTTCTCCTCAGATGGTGTTTCTCACCAACCAACCAAGAGTGCAGTCTTTTAAACTGAAATACAACACCTCATGCCATAATGCAGCAAAAGAAACCCCTTTCATTATGTTTGCCTGCACATTTTTTCTTCTTTCGACCCTGGTATGTTGATTGATAGTGACATATAAACTGGGCAACACAGATAGTCAAATAGCACCTGGAAGTATACTGTTGACTGTAAATGAACACATTAGACAGTTACATATACTGTAGTTATTATTATGTATTGTTGTTATCCTTAATTGTCCTTTCCTGTTTTTTTCACAGATGAGACATCAACCAACAACTCTCAGCTGGGTAAGCCTCCATTGCTTTTCAATCATAAAAAAAACACAAACTTTCAAATTCAGCGATTTAGTGATTATGTGTTCCAAAAGCCGTACATATTGTTGATTTGTTATGTCCTTGTCTATCTGACTAATGGCAGTGAAAAGAAATTGCTATATGTGCTGTTAAAAGGGAATTCTACTTTCCTCAGATTGTTGATTGTAGATGCTGTTTCATTCTTGCTGTTGTGGTTGGCAGAATCATTTTATGATATTAAATGCAACTGTAACTGAGCTGGAAATATCTCTGCTTCACTTTAAAATTTGTATAATCTTCCTCAGAAATGAAAAAAACATTGCATTAAGAAAAATTCTTGGTGCATCACCAATAGTAATTTCTGTATGGTGGATTTTGTCTTTACCTTGCATGACTTTAGGAGCAGGCACTGAATGGCAATAATACGAACGGTTTTGAACGCTTGTTTCTTTGTGTTTGTGCTGCTTTAGCAAATATGAAAACTCCAGTGTTCCAGATGAACACAGTGACGAGCGCGCTCATCTCAGGCGTGATCATTCTGGGCGTCATGAGCGTTTGCTTCTTTATCTTCTCCGTCACCCTCCTCAAAGGGAAGAGTGCTCCTGTTAGCGTCCTGTCTGGAGTCCGCAATCCAGCGTTCAACTGAGCGCCTGAACCCAGCTCACTGCAGAAACTCCTCCACAGCTCACAATGCTAAGGCGTGAGAGTGAAAAACAGATGCAACGTGATATTTGTGCATGTAGTCATTTTACAGGAGAAAAAAGTATTGATTTAGTTGACTATTACCAGGTCTGTACAATGTGCATTAGTGTAGAAGTAAAGCAGGATTTTTTATATGTTGTTCTGTGCTTTGTGTTTTAACCACATGGAAGGCCAAGCCTCAGCCTGCATGTGATTATTTGCCATGCAGCTTTAACCCACATAGCGGGGACACTCATAACTTAATTCAATACCTCAGCTATACAGCTTTCATTGCAGGGTACAGGATAAATAATGAGTCTTACAGTACATTGTAATAGTGTATGATTTTCTGGCAAAACTCACAGTTGCTGTTTAGAAGCTGAAATATAGGAACACTTCATTAAAACTATAACTTGAGACAATGAAAAAAACTCTAGTGTATAAAATTCAAGGTAATTCCTTTGACTTAGTTATTAAACGAGCTAAATGCTCAGTATTAAGCATAAAGCTTTTAAAGTTTTCTTGAAATAAATTGAAAATGTAAAGGTACATGATATAATATTTGGAATAAATGCTAAATTTATTAATATTGCTAAATATTAGAGAACTAGTCTTATTAATAAACATCTGATAGGTCTATTCTGCCTAAATATGTACTTCACTCACTCTGCAAAGATTTTTTGCAATGTGGTAGAAATAAACTTGTTTGTTCAATTTCATTTGTACAAGTACCTGTTGTAATTGTGTGTAACGTTCCCGAAATGTATTCTTAAAATTCCATTGATGATTCCTGAAATGTTCCAACTGTGTACAATTGTGCATGTTGCAAATATTGCACTTTGATTTGTGATTAAAACTGGTCCATTGTCATATTTCTAAATATACAGAATGAATCTCTTAAACTCAAGAACTTCAGTTACAATAGATAGTGACAAAGAAGTCAAATGTACTTCAATAAAAAAAAAACACGAAACAAACAAAATTAAACACAAATTCAAATTGCTTTCATTAGTTACCTTTACATCCAGTTGTTCAGATTGTATATCCAACTTAATTGCAAGGCACTCTGTGCTTTACTGCAGGGACTTTGAATAAAAATAAAAATAAAATGCCACAAGAGGTGATAACGCTTTCCTCGCCCTTTTAATTACTGGCAGACAGTGGAAACCGAGAGGGAAATAATTCTAAAAATCAGCTGTTTGTACAATGTTATAGAGTCTTTTTACAGGTTAGTCATTTGTTTCTCACATTTGAAAGTACTTCTGTCATCTGCATTTTGAGAGCTGGACAGTCAGCAGACAGATTCTTCATACAAATTTAGTTAAATTGCCCTTGCTTTTATAAAAAACCCTAACCCACTTAATTATACAGTTTGTACTATATATATATATATATATATATATATATATATATATATATATATATATATATATATATATGTTCAGTCATGACAATCAAAATATCTGACAGATCAGGTATTGTGATCTATTTGGTTATTTATAATTTGATATTTATTATTATAAGTTTTCAGTTTATTTATGTAGTTTAAGAGGGGAAGCCCTGCTCAGCTGGTTCATACAAGCTGATAAAGTGGTGATTTACTTATGAATTCATATAAAGTACGTCTGAACCATGAACACAGACCACAGACCGCCTGTAGCATTTAAGAGCACCCTGTCATGACAAAAATGGCTGGAGACTGTATACAAACCATACGTTGGATATATGAGTCCTTTTATTGAACAGAATTTAAATGTAACAGGATGTGTGTCTCTCTGAAAACCATGTACAGACTGACAGCCGGTGGAAACTGGAAAATATTACTCCCTCTTTCTCTACCGCCTTTATGTCAAACTATGTCCGACAGTTGCCGAAAACCACGCGAGAAGCTGTGCGGTCACGTGACCACAGGATAACCCACGTGACTGAACTAGCAACCAGAACCGCGGAGTGCCGTCCCTATCTGGGAGTAGAGGAGCGGCTCAGGTTGTTTATACCTGAAAAACACAGAATGCTCCGACTTTTGTGGCTGTTTGCCGTGCTGGACGCGGTGCTCCTGCTGGACACCGGCATGCTGTTCCCCCGGGAGTCCTCCTCCAGAGAGCTGAAGGAGCTGAGTGGGCTGTGGGTGTTCAGGGCTGACAAGTCCCCAAACAGGAACCAAGGCTTCGAGAGAGCTTGGTACAAAAGTCGCCTGGCAGAGGTGAGCAGGACTGTAGCAAGCAGCAGTTCTGACCAAATACAGCAGGTCATTTTGTTTAAATGTAAATTTAAAAAAAGACCCATAAACATCATGCAGCGAATATATAGGCAGAAAACATGTCATAGTAAATTGTGCCTTAGCATGTATACACATTTAAAGAAACGTACTGCTTATTACACGTTCGTAACAGAATCCTAGTCGCACATAATCATCCCATTATTGGACAGTGGTTCCTAAACCTTTTGGTCTATTATCCCTTAAAATGACACTTATAGATTCTTGTCAAATCGTGTAAGAGGTTTAGATGCATTTAGAGATCATCATATTCAATGTTCCAAAAGAAGACAAACAAAAAAAGAGACACAATAGAAATGTTATCTTATAGAAAATTTGTGCTTGCCAGACCTTTTTACCTCTGATCAAAGACACTTATTGAGTTCCAACTATTGACATCCCGTCAAACTCCTGCACCATTCAAAGGTTACTGGTTGCAAAGGGCAGCACAGTATGTCTGCATAGAATCTCAGTCATTCAGGCCCTGGCAAACCTAAAAGGTTCAGTAGATGACAACTGAACTTCTCTTTTTTGGTTGAAAATGCTTTGCCTTCTGCATGAGTGGTGGTGCAAGGACCAAAAAGAGAAGTTCAATTGCTTTCTACTGACACTCTTAGGATTACCTCCGGAGCAGAATAATTTAGAACAGATCAAGTGAAATACAGCTAATTATACTACTGTTCTAAGGTTTGGGGTCACTTAGAAATGTCCTTATTTTTGAAAGAAAAGCATTTTTTTTTTCAATGAAGACAACATTAAATTAATCATAAATACAGTCTAGACATTGTTAATGTGGTAAATAACTATTCTAGCTGAAAATTGATGATTTTGAATGGAATATCTACATAGAAGTACAGAGGAACATTTCCAGCAACCATCACTCCTGTGTTCTAATGCTACATTGTGTTAGCTGATGGTGTTGAAAGACTAACTGATGATTAGAAAACCCTTGTGCAATTATGTTAGCACATGAATAAAAGTGTGAGTTTTCATGGAAAACATGAAATTGTCTTATCTGGGTGACCCCAAACTTTTGAAGAGTAGTGCATGTTCACAGTTAAGGATTATTATCAGTGTCAGTATTATCAGTAGCAATTCCAAAAGTTGCCCTATAGATATAACAGTACCTTCTTCTCATTGACGTTTTATGTTCCTCAGACTGGTCCAGTGATTGACATGCCAGTTCCAGCCAGCTACAACGACATCACACAGGACAGCACACTGAGAGATTTTATTGGCTGGGTGTGGTATGAGCGAGAGGTGGTGGTGCCTGCCCGCTGGATCACAGATGAGGGAACCAGAGTGGTTCTCCGAGTGGGAAGTGCTCACTATAATTCAGTTGTGGTGAGTATAACATGTATGTTCCCATTTTTCTGACCCATACAATCAGATAAAGGGAGAACAGAGTCGTCGGCATCACATGTTGCTATTCTGAGACTTGCTGCTCATCCTTTTGTATCCATGTCCTGTAATAAAGAGCTCACTGTGTTTAACCTTTGCAGTGGGTAAATGGGGAGAAAGTGACAGAGCATGCAGGTGGCCATCTTCCTTTTGAGGCGGAGATAGGCAGTTTAATGCGGAAGGACCCGACTCGCCCATGCAGGATCACCATCGCTGTCAACAACACACTGACTCTGGAGACTCTTCCTCCAGGAACCATCCAGCACATGAACGACCCCATCAAGTAACGGCATTCTCTTTAGTTTGAATTTCAACACTGAATTATTGGTAAGCTTAGCTTTAGTCAGATGTTTGCAGAGGTAACAGTAGTATGGAGCTGGAACAAACGATAACTTTCATTATTGGGTAATCTGCAAATTAAATATTGAATTGCTTTGTCAAGTAGAAAAGCACTCAGAGAGCAGTACTCCGCCAAGGCTGTTCATTCCACCGTATGGCATTGTCAAAAATGTGTTTTTTTTTTTTGTTTTTTTTTTTAGAAATGCAGCATTTGTTTATTAGTCATTGATGATCAGAAATCACAGCAACATAAAATGTGGACATTTAATATAGGGGTCATTACATATATCATCATTTTTTTCCATCATATATAATGTTCTATAAGTATGTAAAAATTTATAAAAATGTAAGCGGGTCAGGTGGGAAATTTTCTTAAAATCTGTTGATTTCATATGGAATGACCCATAGCTGTACCCACAAACAAAATGACCTTGCGCTGAGCACAGGCGTTATTAATTAATTACATAATTAATTACTTAATTACTCACTCCACCATGTTCCTTGGCAGAGTAATTATCTGTCAAGAAATGGTGAAAAAAAACTCACTATGCTTTCACAAATCAGCATCACACAGAAGCATCACATGTTAGGGACTTGACTCACTGTCAGTTTAACATTTTTGTAAAAGTTTATGTTTCAGACCAATCTTGAATTCAATTAATTTGTCATCAGTCTACACATAGTACTCCACAAAACCACAGTTAAAACATTTTTTGGACTATGCTGTAAATTCATGATAAATAAAAACTGCAATAGCTCCTCTACTTAAGTATTCACGTCCATGCATCTATGGCAGCGATGACAGCCTCAGGCTTTCTTGGAAATTGTTATGGGGTGGTTTGAGAACCCAGGCGCAGGCACAGATATGGCAGACAGGTGGCAACAGAAACAGGTCTTTATTTAGCCCAAACAAAAAACTAAACCAATACAGGAAAGAGAAAACAACTACGAGAAACTAAACCAAATCTATTTCTAGAATAAGCTATATTACAAAACCTACAAAAACCCACTGCGAAACTACAAAACAAAACTGGGATAAACTAAACTATGCAACAAACAAAGTACTTACAAAACCAGTGTGGGACAGGACTGATGGGGCAAGGTAGGCAGACACGGGGAATCTGGAAGTTGGCGGAGAAACAAGACAGGCAGACAGAGAGCTGAAAACAGAGGGGGATCGGCAGTTATCCTGGAATGAGGGTGACAAGAGTCCAGGTGGGGCTATGGCAGACTGGAGACTGGAAACAGGGCAGGTGGAAATCCTGACAAGAACAGAGTCCAGGTGGGGAAAATCCAGGGGGAAAAACTGAGTCCAAGAGTGAGAGAGCAGTGAGTCTTTATGATCCAACAAGGTGTAACTGAATGAGCTGAGCTTTATACTGCAAGAGGTGATTGTGAACAGGTGTCCTGAATGAGCTGATTACTGCAGATGACACTCATTGCAGTAATCAGCAGGTAGCAGAATGCAGGCAGGTGAAACAGGGAGAGCAGGAAGGAGAGAGACAGGGAGAGAGAGAGACATGAGGGAGAGGTGACAGACAGACAGAGGGAGCCAAAGAGAGACAGGTCAAAGCAGAAACAAATCAGGACCCAAGGGAGTAAGGAGGAAAAAGTGGAAGAAGGGGAAAGAAGGGCAGGGGCTGGAGCAGGATCATAACAGAAACGATCCTACCAGCTTGACACAACTTTCTTTTGGGATTTTCTTCCATTGTTCTTCATAGAATCTTTCAGTCTCAGGCAGGTTGGATGGGGAGTGTCAGTGCACAGCCATTTGTTTCAGTTTTTCTGAAGCATCTCCTCTGTTTTCTTGGCTGTATGCTTCAGGTCTCTATCTTGTTAAAATGTAAACTTCAGCCTGAGATCCTGAGAACTCTGGAAATGATTTCCACTTAGGATTGCTCTTTTTCCGCATCCATCCGTCTCTCTATACTGACTGGCCTGCCGATTCCTGTTCCAGACAAACACCTCCACAACTTGATGTTGCCACCACCATGTTTGACTTTAGGGATGGTATTAATGAGGTGATGTTCAGTGCCTGCTTTCTTGGCCAAATAGTAAAATCTTTACTTCATCAGACCACATGATTTTGCTTCGTATGATCTGAGAGAGAATTCATTCAGTCAGTCCTAATATGAGTTTGAAACATAACAAAATGTAGAAATCTTGAAAGGGTCTGAAAACTTTCTGAATGAATTTCACGTGAACTGACACTTTAGCTCTGCTCACGATTAAGCTTTAAATGCATGTGATGCTTCAGCTGCTATCAGCAGTGACACTTCAAATGACATTTCAGCTCCTTTCATCACTTACACCTAAAACTATGTGATATTTGCAAATCCTTTATTTACTTTCACTTGAGGATGCTCTTCAGTTATTTCTGCCACACTGATACATGAGAGTATTTTTATAATGAGGAGACTATAATTGTTCTACAGGTATCCTGATGGGTATTTTGTGCAAAATATCTATTTTGACTTCTTCAACTATGCTGGGATACATCGTCCTGTACTGCTATATACTACTCCTAAGGTGTATGTGGATGACATCACAGTGGTGACTGATTTCTTGGACAACACAGGTAAGAAAAAAAAGGACAGGAATACAATAAATCACTAATTTACTGTCACCAAAGCATCTGTACGTATAAACCAGTGGTGTATATATAGATATCATAGAGTGCGTTAATGATCTATATCACATCTAACTCATAACTTATGATTTCTGTCCATTTATTAGACATTACTGTTTCCTCGTTATAGGCTTTGTTAGATACCAAGTGTCAGTCAAAGGTGCTGCAACAGCCACCCTGAAAGTTACTTTGATGGACAAGGATGGCCATTGTGTGGCCTCCTCCAACGAGGCTTCTGGAGTGCTCAAAGTGGTTGATGTCAAGCTGTGGTGGCCATACTTGATGCACGAGAATCCTGGCTATCTTTACTCAATGGAGGTGAGACAACATGAACCCAACTACATATTTACTTCTGGGAGGATCACGGGGCTACATCCTCCACCTCGTGTTCAAACTTAGGTTTGAATTGTATGTACAGGTGAATAAAAATGTAAGGTTAATGCCACTGTTATTATTGGGTTGTAATTCAAAGTTATTTCAACTTACTTTACCGGGGCCTGGTCTCTTCAACACTCAGCTGACAAATGGAACTTGTTTTTTACTTTTTCTTCCCTAAATTTCAACTACATGCAGTCTGAAGTTGAGGTCCTGGTCTCCACTTTGACAGTGCTCTGAATGTTCAGTGAAGTAATTCTCTGTGAGACTGTACTTTTTGAGCAGTCATCTGCTCCAGGAAC
The DNA here is from genome assembly GCF_022539595.1 of Amphiprion ocellaris. NCBI lineage: Eukaryota > Metazoa > Chordata > Actinopteri > Pomacentridae > Amphiprion > Amphiprion ocellaris. The sequence goes on from NC_072779.1 coordinate 24,504,224, forward strand.
GTGTCACATTAAACTTAAATATGTTGATATTCCATGAGCCATGATGAATCAGAGTACTGTTGGTCACTGCTATGAAAAATTGCAGGGTTTTTTTGCTCTGATTTTCCCTCGTCTGCATGACTTGGAGTTTGTTTTGTTGTTCTAGGCAGCTGTAGTTGTTGCGTATCCAGCACAATCTCACAATGTCTGTTGAAAGAGATGCAACGAAAACCCTTTCTACCATTTATGCTTTAACATCTAGGTTCACCTCATGGCAGCTGATGAGAGATCAACATATGAGGATGTATATGCTCTACCAGTGGGAATCCGCACAGTCAAAGTTACCAACACCCAGTTCCTCATCAACAACAAGCCTTTCTATTTCCATGGGGTCAATAAACATGAGGACTCTGATGTGAGTACCACTAGAGGGAAGTAAAAGCTTTACAGAAGACTCAGCCTAATTGAGCTTTGTGACACCATGTCTGATGTAATATTTACTCACATTAAGGACAGTTTCTAATAAATAAACCTGAAATGTGGATGAAAATATGAAGCCAAAAAAAGATCTCATTCAGAAACCTAATCCCCATTTTTTGGTATCATGTCACTCTTTTGTAGATTCGAGGTAAAGGCCTGGACTGGCCTCTAATTGTGAAGGACTTTAACTTAATGAAGTGGTTGGGGGCCAACTCATTCCGTACCAGCCATTACCCCTATGCTGAGGAGATACTGCAGATGTGTGACCGCCATGGCATCGTGGTGATAGATGAGTGTCCGGGGGTGGGCATCAAAGACATGTAAGTGTCACCGCACACATCTCTGTGACCTTTGAGTGTGTTTGAGGGTTCAGGGTTTGTCAAGAGTGTAAACATCTGTAACAATTGTAACTGTGTAGGAATACAAAGGACAGACTTACATTTGAAGTTTTTTTGACAGTGATACTGAAAACCTGACTGAAATTAATGCTATCTAAGGTAGAATATGTTGAAACATCCTGGCTGAGTAGAAGAATGGACTAGCAGAATGCAGGACTGAAACGATTCCTCGAGTTATTCAAGTAATTTGATTACTGAAATTCCTCGAGGCAAAATTCTCTGAATCGAGACTTTATTTAATCCACTACATACTAGACCCCCAGATCATTAACTGGCGGACTGCGGTCCGAGTCTGGACCTGGACCTTTAGTCAATAAATTATAAGGGGATTTTAAATTTGATAGGACTTTCCTGTTTAAACCGGCGCAGCTTCTCTAGTGTTTACGGCATTTAACAGAACAGAGGCTGAACTCAAAGGCAGTTGAACATAGTCAGACTTTCATGTGAGTCAGCTCGACAAAAACTAGAACCTCAGATTTGATTCAATTCAAGCCAATTTTATTTATATAGCGCAAGTTACAGGTCAAATTGTCTCAAGATGCTTTACAGAACCCATATGCCTGAACCCAGGCATAACAGGTATGAAGGTGGTTATCAGCTTTCTTTGTTAACTCAGACTTTCTGCTTCAAACTCGTCCACACAAACAGGAGCCTTTCACACTCATTTGACTAGTTTTCCACACAAAATGAACCGATTGTGTTCAGCTGCTTCAGTCCACAGGTTGTTTTAATGGAGAACAAGCGCTGTGACTGGAAATTATGTAAGACAGGAATGCTGGTAGAAAACTGTTAAACGTGTGTTAATGTATATATTTTACCCATCAATGCAGCTGATTATTGATAACAGACAGCTGCACAATAAAACTATCAAACTCCATATATTTAAACATGCTATTGTATTGAAGTGCATGTAGATCTGACACTGTCTTATAATGAAGGAAATCACTTTAATTTGTGTTCAAATCAAAGAGAAACTAATGTTACTAATGGAATATTCTCTGTAATACCTACTAATAAACTAATCAGTTTTCTAATTCTTGTTCTATCAGCTGCAGTACCAGCAGTTTAAATGGGCCAAACATAAAAACACATTTATGTGATTTCTGCATCACCAACTAAATACATACCGGTATCCGACAATCTGATTACTCAATAAACCGTCAGAATAATCAATGGAATACTCGATTACTAAATAATCGATAGCTGCAGCCCTAGCAGACAGTGAACATTGAGTTAAAGGAGATCTTGATGTTGAAAAAAAGGCAGGTAAATACACCACATTAATAAATACATATTCTCAACAGGTTATTGAACATGTATGTGTAGAATTTGCTGTTAACGGATTTTTTTTAAGTTGAGTTAAGATCAACAAAATACTTTCCACCCAAAGTTAACAGAATTTAATCTAGTAAAGAAATAATAAAGTGGTACTTTAAAAGAAGAGTAAGAAAAGAGGTAAACATTAATATCTGATCATTGTGCATCTGTAGGCCAAATATTTTAAGATGTTTGCTAAAGTTTTATCCAGCAGTGTGGCTCTATGCATGACAGTGTACATGCTAAGCATCAGCATGTTACGATGTGTTCCAATACCCGTACTACAATACTATATAGCATGCCAGAAAAAAGCTTCAGTATGTCTCAATACATAGGAAGCCAGCTGGAGTACGCCAGAAATACCAGGATGTCCTACTACATCTGGTCAGAATTTTTGCAGTGTGCATGCCAGCATGCTCTTCTGGTCAACCTGACCTACAGTACTCTGCAGTTATGTCACATTTTTTGGCAGGGTGTCGCATCAGTATAAACAAGCTTAAGCTGCTGGGAATGCACAGACGGATGATGGCTAAATTTGCACGAGAGACTGCGACGGTCAAAGTTTAAGGCACAGTATTATGATAAAGTAGTGTATCCCAATTGTATGCATACTGCATGAAACAATACACACTTTGTGAGAGCTGCTGTATTGCCTTCTTAAAGTGAAAAGAAAAAGTATGTGATTTGGAATGCAGTCATAGTAGTGCAGTTCTTACCATGTTAACATTCTGACATTAGCATTTTACTCATAATCCTGCTGTACCATAAAAGTAAAGCCTCTCATTATCTGCTGGTTTGACTCTGGGGCCAGTTTTAAAGAGCTGAACAGGTTCACATCTTACAACTGTTTATCTATACGGAACACACACTCCTCAGTTCTCAGGTTGCTGAAGGCTCAGGTTAGCTTCAGCTGAGCTTTTTATTGCATTATAACCTGAACAACATATAACATTTTTATGGGATCATCTATTTTAATCACGGTGCTCATATGCAAGTGTTCCATCTAAACTATTTGACTCGTCACTATTTTGAGGGAACACCAAGCTGCATCCTGGGCTCAGCCTCGCTCATGATGGCTGTGATTGGATTAAAGTAAATACAAACAATGCAGAGCCTCTCTTCCCACTATAGCATAATGATAGTGTGGTGCAGCCAGACCACGATGTACTACAGAATGGGCCGGCAAAGCGACATTAGTATAGACTAAATGAGTTATTACAACAACATTTCAGCTTATTTATGAGCAAATCAAAACGTAAACCAACCCTTTAAGGCAGGAAATCAAAGGATGTAGATAAATTAAATATTTCCTTTTGTGGAGTACTAAAGGACACACTGAATGTTTCTGATAAGCAAAACAGTTGTGAAGGGAGTGTGTCAGTTTTGTCTTGTGAGCTGGTGAGTAACTAGAACTAATGGATGGATTTGGTTTGTTAGTTTGCCAGCTCAGTGTGAGATGTGTCTTGTGCCTCGCTGATGTAGTCGCAGTTTTGGAAACGCCTCTCTGGCCCACCACCTGGATGTCATGGACGAGCTTGTACGTCGGGACAAGAACCATCCCTCTGTGGTCATGTGGTCAGTAGCCAATGAGCCCGCTGCAGAGATGCAACCTGCTGCACTTTATTTCAAGTGAGTACTAGAGATTTTCTTCTTAGATGTGAACCACCGAATACACTACCAGTCAAAAGTTTGGACACACCTTGTCATTTAATGGTTTTTCTTTATTTTCATGACTGTTTATATTGTAGATTCTCACTGAAGGCATCAAAACTATGAATGAACACATTTGGAATTATGTAGGAAACAAAAATGTGTGAAATAAGTAAAAATGCGTTCTGTATTTAGTGTATATCCAGTCTTCAAGTATTTACCACTACACAAACAAGCAAGATTACCCCAAAGAAACTGTAATGTAACAAAAGGCAATTTATTTACAATTTAAAGCAAAATTAAATGAACTGAAAGCGAACTTCTAAACATAAACAAAGCCAATCCAACAGTCATAAAGCACCACACGCTTGGCTGAGGCAGAACCGGCCACTGGCAACGATGCTCAGGGTGACTTGGCTTTTAAACTCCCTGTCGATTGTAGAATGGCTACAGGTGCACCTCGCCACTCCTGCTGGGTGTATCCTGAAAAAAGAGAAACGCCACACAACCTACCTACACACAAGTACTCGGCACCAAGGACTGAAACAGTGACTGCTGATGAGATACTTGCTCAAAAAGTCCTCAATGCAGGAAAACAGTTGGTCTTGTGGCTTCTATGCCTTAATGGGTCAGAGCTGTTTTGGGAGCAAAAAATGCACCCACACAATATTAGGAAGGTGGTTGTAATGCTGTGATGAATCAGTGTAACTGTACTGCACAAGCATCTGCTTAGTCACACCAAAGTTTTAACAGACTGAAGCAAATTCCTTTAAATGACATTACAGTAGTAACAGCCTGTCAGTGATTATCTGTCTGATACTTGGATAACCCATCTCACTCGGCACTGTGCTGACAATCTAGTAACGTACATTTTGTTTTTCTTCCAGGACTTTGATAACGCATACTAAAGCTCTGGACCCTACCAGGCCTGTCACCTTTATCACAGACAGTAACTATGCCAGGGACAAAGGGGTGAGTGTTTGTAGCCTTCACGTCAACATTAACGCTATATTAAAGTGAAAGGTTCCAGGTTGTGTCAGGACACAGTGACATCACTGCTGGGTGTGGTCAGACACAACGGAAAAACACCACTGAACAGACCAGTAACTCTGTATTTAGAATGTTTTTTAAAAAGACACGTTACCAACTCGTACACTGTGCAAGCTACCTATAGGTAATATTTACAGAATCTGCAACTTTATCTTCTCGTAGATGATGATCAAATGTATCATACAGTACAGTATGTCTTATAGCGCTCATTTTGATGTTGCTGACTTGTCTAAATTGTGCATGAGATGAAACAACAAACACATACTGAAGGATAGATGCTGATGATATACTAAGATGTAAAGTTATCTGCATTCAGTTTAAGTATATCTTTGTGCCTGTCAGTGCTGCAAGTCAGATCATGTCACTTGACAGAATGTTCTCATACATTAAGACAGTGGCCTCCAGTGAAGCAGATAGTGCCAGATAAACAGTGTGGAAGTTCAAGTCAAATTGTACAGGTATCTTCAGAGTTTTATCTGTTTGATTTCTGATTCCCTTGTTCACCCGATGTTTAACTAAGTTGTTGACATGCCAGAGATTGTTTTCACATTCTTCCAACATGTTCTTAGTAGCTTAAAGGAAGTGACTCTTCAGCAGCCACAGCTCTGTAAAGACCAGAGGAGGAGTGAACGCCTCTGAATTCACTGTTCCTACACCAGTGACAGCTACTTTACATGCTTTGATATTATTGTATTGATAAAGCTGTAAAAGATGACCTTTGCCTTCAAAAGTGTCATACTTTTATATCGGTGAATAAGTTAGTCCACAAAAAGTTGAAGTTATTGTCGCAGCCGTTATCATGAATAACTGATCAAACCAGTTGAACGACAAGAAAGTCACGGACATGTTGAAGAAACAGCTGCCTCTCTTTGTTGTCTGTCTTGTCTCTAGGCTCCCTATGTGGATGTGATCTGTGTAAACAGCTACTTTTCCTGGTACCATGACCCAGGTCACTTGGAGGTCATCCCTATCCAGCTCAACGCTCAGTTTGAGAACTGGTATGGAAAGTACCAGAAACCCATCATCCAGAGTGAATATGGAGCAGATGCAGTGCCAGGGCTTCACAGTGTGAGGAATCTCTCTGTCACACACACACACACACACACACACGCACGCACGCACGCACGCGCACACACGCACACACACACACTGATTGGTTGACTATGGATCGGCTCCAGTGTCTTCTCTCTTTTATGTGTTGCAATAATTTTGTTAAAGTAACTGTTCAACATTTCTTCAGTTTAACTCCAACATGATCTGTTTCAGTTGCCTCTGTTTGAAGTACATGAGGAAGCTCAGCATAGTGGCGCAGAAACACCACTGCTGACTAGCATTTCACTGGTGAAATTGTAGAGCAATAAGATATTTTTTCACTCCTCAGGATCCACCCATGATGTTTACTGAGGAGTACCAGAATGCAGTCCTTCGGAGCTACCATGACATCTTTGACCAGAAGAGGAAGCAGTATGTCATTGGTGAACTCATCTGGAACTTTGCCGACTTCATGACTGCACAAGGTACTGCAGCAGCGTCCAGTAAGGCTGCCATTGGTCTGTTTTTACTGGCCTCCTGTTGGCGTACTGAGACAATTTTTGCTACTTATTTTCCTTTTAAACAGAAATCTCTTCTGTGTGATGATTATGTTCATAATTATAACTTAGATGAAGATGTAATCAGATTTTAAGAGGAATGTATTCATAAATGCAGATAGTTTCAAAAGGTTTACATAGTTTTTACTGACACTGGACCCAGGGAGATTTAGTTGGTATTTGACATCACTTTAGCATTGAAAAAACAAGAGAGATCACTGACAAATCAGAACAGTGTGGCCACAGCTGTTTTTGCTCACTCCCAACTACTTGTACTCAAATGCTTAACTTCAGTAAGAAGAATATCTTCATACCTCATTAAATCTGTACATCAATATAATTACTGACGAAACGCCTTTTTTCTGTCATGTTAATGACAACGTTCTTAGCCATCTGTCTTGTGTCTGCAGGGATCACTCGTGTGGTGGGCAATAAAAAGGGTATTTTCACCAGGCAAAGACAACCCAAAGCCGGAGCATTCATTCTGAAAGAGAGGTACTGGAGACTGGCAAATGAAACAGGCAGACTTCCTCCTTGGACCAAGTACCCCTGCTCACTCTGACAAGCACCAGTGTTGAGGCACCCAGATGACGAGAGGCTTGATACCATGGAAGCAGTATGCCTTCTGGAAGAAAGGTGGTTAAAATGCTGGCCCTAGAACATTTCAGCGTGTACACATGAGGTCAGACCATCGTGAATCACAGACAGCCACCCTGTTCCTCCAGTGTGAATTTAAAGAACAACTTGCAGGTTGGAACCCCCTATGAATTAATGTGTAGAAAAATGAAAAAATATGTCAATATGTGCGCTAAAATAACATTTAGAGTAGTTTTTATAATTTAGGTCTGCTTCAAAAACACAACTTGGTCATGACATTACAAAAGTGAGCGCAGCTGAGCTACGTTAGGTTTGATAATAAGAAATATGGATCCCAGCAGCAGTTAGTATATTCAGAAATATATATGAGTCCACACTATTAATCCTGTAGTTATGAGCTTGCCAGGCATAGAAGAGACCAGGAGCAGACAAGGATGAGTAGAGATAAAGGACCATCAGTGAAAAATTGTGGTGTGAGGACAGTCAGTGCAGAGCAGGTCGGATATTATGGCGTCTTGGTGAGTCACCAGCATTGGATAACTTTACTAACATTGTTTTACATCGAGTTTGCTTTGATCTATAATGGAAATTAATATGCCATGATCAGGCGGTTATATTTTGTCTGTCTAATATAAACAGACAGTTATATGGTGGTGAGAGAAAGGTGGGAGATAGCTGAAAAATCTGTGTTCAGATTTACAGTTTGTGTTTTCGTTAAGCTGTTTTTCTGATGGATCTGTAACCCCCAGCACCGCAAGCTGCTGCTGACGGTGAAACAGAGGTGGCTGTATGAACTGAAGGAACCTCACCCACTATCACTTCACATGTCCTAACTTAGACGTCCCATACTGAACTCCATCGTATCTCTGGAAACATAATCTCCTGTCTAAACTGAGCGCTGCTTGTGTCCGTGTTTTACATCAGATTCACAGCAGTCAAGTACTGTCTCTTCATCTGCTTTAAAACTGGTCCAGGCATGAGAGCAGCTTCTGAAAAAGAACAAAAAGTGTGGATTTGATGTCCTGACAAGCTGAAGTTTGGGGAACATGCAAAAATACAGTAAAGTACCATGATGAAAAATTGTGACATGAAAACAATTGGGGGGGAAAAGGCAAAGCGATTAATGACAGCTGCTCAGACTGGCTACCACCTACTATCACACAGTGTCCAGAGGCAGAGACTATTCCCTCATGTGACGTAACATGACATGTAGAAAAAAAGGGGTTCTAAACTTTACTGTTTAAAATGACTACTTGGCTCTTTAAGAACTAAAATATTAACACTATAATAACTTTTTCCAGGAGTGTGGAGCATTTTGCGAACACATATGACATTTTTATGCACCAAAAAACTCTAGTGCCTCATCAAAGTTGATCAGCCTGATTGATATGAATAAGCAGATATTATTAGCCTATGTTATATTCTATATAACTTGACCATAATTGCATAAAAAGAATGTCAGTCGGTAGATTGATAACACAGTTATTTTTCTCTAAAATCTGTAATGACATTGGGCTCAGTTGTGGTCAGGCTCCACTAAGGACACACTCGCTGGGCATGGTTTCGCATTTAATTTTGTTTATACATTTTTCTCCTAGATGAGATTAATGCAGGTTTTACAGTTTAACAAAAAAAAGACCCCAGACTCACGTAGATCTAAGATCTAGGCATCCATGGTAACACTGACTAGCATAAACTGACAAAAATGGAAGGCTCATCATATGTTAATTGGTAATAATATTGTGGAGCTGGAAAGTGGTGGTGGTTGCATTTTTTTAATATTAGATGGTTTTCATATTGTTAGGTTATTTGCTAAATTTTCTGGGCAAAATATCTTAAAATTCCTCAGGGAGATATTAGATTTCTGCTGGAGCTGTACAGTTGGTAAGCCAAGTTTTTAATTTAAGTTTTAATTTACCCAGAGTTCATAGCAAACTAGTCCTGATTTAGTCAAGGGCTAAACAATCTTATGCAGTTAAGTTTACATGTTTCTCTAAAGTCTATTAGTTTGATCTAAGCTATAGCCAGTGTGCATCTTTGTGAGACCAGTGCCTGAGTGGACACTAGAATGAACTTAGCGTTTACAGGATATTCTGACACAAATAGGTGAAGTGAAGTTTTGTTGGCATTAAAAGGCAGGTCAGAACCAATAAAATCTTTCTTCACCAGTAATAGCTGCCCTTTGCTCTAGTCTGATATGAATACAACTGGCAGAGAACCACACGACAATACAAAGACACTGTCCCCTCTCATTTATTTTACAAAATTTGTCTGAGGAGAGGATTTATAAAATAAACACCGTGTTTGCAGTCTATGTTGGAAGTTTACAAAAGTGTAACCTGTCATTTCTGTGCATTATGCAACCAATCAGAATGTATGTTTTAGCTTTTAGCAAGACGCGATGTTAATGTGATTTTTAATGCTGAATCAAAAGGTTTTATTTTTTAAACAACCGACAATATGTCATTTCTGATATGTCATTTGCATCAAGGTATTAAAGACAATATACTCAATATGCAAACTGTATTATTTTCACATTATTACCCACATTTTACTCACAGTGCAGTTCTAATGTGTACTTTAGTACTTTGGATCAAACTACTGTGACTGAATGTTTTCAATAACTCCACATACAAATAAATGGCTAAGTGACGTGTTGATTGTGTGAATGGTGGCGTGACCTCAGTCAGACCATACATTATCAGTGACATCACCCTCATCACACGGTTGACCTTTGTGTTAGAGCAGGACAGATATTGACTATTGACGCTCACCTTCTGATTTCTTTGATTATATCATAGCTAGCAGTGTGCTTACTTACAAGGCCTTGTAGACAGAGTTTAACAAATATCTGACTTGTCAGAAAACATGAAAAGCAATCAAAACAGCATTTGTACACACTATTTTCCCCAGTATTTTCAAGACTTCTGGATTCGGTCCAGCTGTACTTGCTGTTTACACAATAGCTGAGTTTCATAACTGGATGTTGATGTGTCATTATGCTCAGGGCTCCTTCAACACTTTCATGCATCATTAAAACATATCAGCACCTATTATGCCCTTATTAAATTTCAGGATTGTCAGCCAGGCATGTCTGATCTGCAGTAGATACACTGTCATCAAGGTTTACACACATGGTTCATAAGACTGTTGGAGAGATATTGCATATTTAGGTTCACCTTGGACAGGTCACCAGCCTATCACAGAGCTAAACGTAGAGAAGGACAAACAGTTCCACTCACATTCACACCTACAGACCATTTAGAAACACCAGTTAACCTCAGCATGTTTATGGACTGAGAGGAAGCCAGAGAACCAGCATTACGTATGTAACTACTAAATGTAATAATGTAAACATACAGAGTGAAAATCTAAGACCTAAAATCTAACCACCAGCCAGCAGATTGGATATAAGCTACTTAGGAAAATTGTTACCAAGACATTTGTACATTGTTCTTTCTTGATATGGATAAAAGACTTCCTTAGAACTTTTTATTTACATTTACCTCACCTTACCCAGCACCCGAGCATTCTAAATTTGTAAAAAATTATTCATTTTACTGTCATAACTTTATGAAGTTAATTTCTAATGGCCAGCAGGGGGCGACTACTCTGATTACATAAAGAAGTCATCTTGTATAGTAGTCAATGACAACAGGACCCCACTTCTCACTTGATTTGTTATCTCAATAAATCACTAGTTTCAAGAGTTCTTGAATCCAGCATGATGTTCATTTTCAAATTTATGGTCCCATTTAGAGTAGGTCACTTAATAAAGTAGAGAATGTTTAGGACAGTGCTTTCTTGTGATTGACAGGGTGTTACCACATCGGTATGTGTCCTTGAGTTCTCTGTCAGATACACCAGGCGCCTGTCATGTCTGGTTTCTACAGACAAAGCTGGTGAGTCAAATTCCAAACTTTAGGCTTCAAACAATAGTCCACCAACCAAAGGGTGACATCACAGTGGCTACGTCCACCTGTTACTACAGTCTATGCATGACATCATCTGAATTTAGACGCAGTCATGATGCGTTATGGGTATTGTATTATCAACTGTTTTCAATTTGTCTCTTGTGGGTACCTCGACTTTATGGACGTATAATACCAAACAAGAAAAGCACTCAGAAAGAGCAGTGTTCTGCCAAGGCTGTCCATTTGCCCCATATGGCATTGTTTTTATTTTTAGAAATGCTTCACTTGTTTATTAGTTATTGATTATCAGAAATCACGGCAACATAGAATGTAGCCATAATACAGGGTTATTCAAAAAGACCGAACCGATTTCATTTCGCATTATTTTAATAAGGAAAAGCAATAGAAAACTCCAGCCAAGTCACAAGTATTCTACTCACAATCAGCTTTTATTTGATGTTTAAGGTCATGGAATGACATCGAATAACAACAGCGATCAACTCAGTTGATTGTGATATGGTGATATGCGTCTGGGAGGAATTCTCTTATCGCATTGATGTTGCCTGTGCTGCAGGTTGTGGCCACATTGAACACATGTAAGATAAGGAAATAAAAGTTGATTTTGAGTAGAATACTTGTGACTTGGCTGAAGTTTTCTATTGCTTTTCCTTATTAAAATATTGCATAATGAAATCAGTTCATTCTTTTTGAATAACCCTGTATAGATGTACCCACAAACAAAATGACCTTGCACTGAGCATAGGTGTGTTATACATGTGTATGTTATGTACAGATACAGAATCACGTGACCTAAATATGTAGTGGGTGGCAGGAATTGATGGGACTCTGAAACACCCCCAAAATTTAATCAAATGTTCCTTTTATCATTTCCAATAAGGATAAGTCCTGATAAGTCCACGGCGGTCGATTTGTTGTAGGATCACAATCGTGTGATCATCAGCAGGCAGCTGACGAAGTGTTCACTTGTTGTCATAGTTACAGTGACGCCGTGCCGCTATCTCGCAATGATACGGAAATCTAATCACTTGATCCTTCTGTCATTTCTGACCTTACCTGCAAATTTCATCGAACTCCCTTTTTAGAGTAATGTTGCTAGCAGACAGACAAACAGACGAACAAACCAATTGCTGATGGTCACATATATACTATATATGGATTTACTCCCTTTACAAATAGTTATTTTATTAAACTGGAACCACATCCAAAACTGAACCTAAACCTTAAAAGATTGGTTAATTTTTCTTCAAACAGAAGGGTCCTTCAATGAACACCCAATTTTTAAGAGAAGTACCTCGAACAAACCTCGAATACAAATAAGGAGGGCAAAATCTGCAACGCCCAACTGTGGAAAAATATAGCCCAAAGTTAATGTGTAGCTAAGATGAGGCTTCACCAGTCTGAGTTAAAGTCAAAATCAATCAAATTCCCTCCTTGTTTCCTAGCAGTGTTCCTGACTGAGCAATAATAGCAGAGAGAGATAGTGCTAAAAAGAATACAACTTTGAACAGAATATCCTTTTTCAACTTGTCTAACATATACTGCTCACACTTCACATAAAAGCATCTGACTTGTTTTGAGATTAAAAAAAACAGTCAGCTTATTACCGATTACAACACTATTTAATTTAAAATAACTTTAAGTGACAGAAGATTTCAGAGGGAATGTTTTAATGGTAGACCATTTCCACATGACAATGACACAATTAAAAATGTTCTCATGTCAACCTTTTCCACAGTTTTCCCTTAAGGTAAGTTGGATTTAAACAGATTATTTTCTCCGCACCCTCCTACCATTCGTGTAACACTTTTCCATGTAAGAAAATACAGCATTTTAAAACATATTTGGCAATACAGAAGCAAACCCAGTAAGTTTTCCTCCACAAAAAAATTTAATAAACATTTTATGCTGACACATGGATTCCTAGCCCTCCAACCCCTCAACTTTTTTTTTTTACTAAAATAACCCAGAATGTTAACAGTCTATACAGCTAAACGACATAATTAATGATGAAAAAAAAGAACATTACAATCTTATCATTTGCACAGAGTGTAGCTAAGAAACTAGACAAGAGAAAGATGATGATTAATAGTGGAGTTTAGGAAGGGAAAAAAGGAACGGCCATTGATTTGATAGGGCATTTTATCTGGCAATTTCTGAATGGATTTTTGCACTGATACTGGACATCAAATCTTTGGGTTTTTTTTACGAATTTGTCAGATTACATGTTAAGGAAGGCAAGCAGAAGTGCCTGTTGCAGTTACCATTCTTCATTTTACAAGGCTATTACTGTTGCTTGTCTTTGGCTCAAGGCCTAGTGATCAAACAGAAGGCACTTTTGTTGGCATTGGTGATGCAACTAACATGGCAGTTATACCTCAGGGCCAAAATGAATATTCATGAGGATGCAGTAGTGATCATTTTCACCTTCTTTTTTTGACGTTAAATCTTCACACAACACGGTGATCCTTTTACCAGCCAAAGATTTCACAAACTTTAGACCTAACATCCAAATTCCTTGCCCATTTATTTAAAGTAACTTCACACTACTAGTGTAATAGATTTGCATATGACAAGAATCGTGAACACAATGATAGGCTACCTACTGTACGCTTGTCAGTTCTATGTCAGTACTCACAGGACTCATACTTGTTGCCAAAAAATAGCAAGTTATGTCAGTTTGACTTCTCTAAAGAAAAATAAAAGACTTGGGCAAGAATCCATAGGAGACTTGACTTATGTAACAGTGCACAGGCTTTTCCAGAAAAAGGACAAAGACAAAACAGTGTGGTTGGTAATCTCATTACGAGCTGAGATGAAAAAGAACCTGACGTAAGCCGGACAAGACAATACTGTGCATAAGGGAGTCGTAAAAGAAGACCTGCTGAGATGGGATGGAAGCAGGTAAATGGTTCTATTGAGGACCACAGTTTTGTAAAGGACGCTACAGGTTCTTGGATGCTTTTGACAATTTTCCAAAGCAAACCAGTGTTTAAATGCAAGGGTCTTTTTCCTGAATAGAGGAATTTTTGGCCGCACGCAAGAGGTTTAAAAAAAAAAAATTCAATTTGTAGTTTTGTTAACTGAGGTTTGATTTTGAGCCTAACAGACATTTTTGCTTAACAAACTGTCAGTAATAACTAGCAAATGCATAGGTGTCTGTCAAGTACGACTGCCTTTGCTGTACATGAATCGATCACACTTACTATTGTGTGTAGTCTCCCCGTGAAGGTAACACCCTGGATGAGTTCTTCTGTTCCAGGCAGCAATTGGTTCCCCACTGTTGTTTATAGCATGGACATCAAGTTGCAAAGACTTGAAATACACATAAACTCACCAATTGCCATTATTAGTCTAACACCCTCAAATCTGTATAAATCTGTCAATCAAGCCAAGTTGCATTTTAGGAAATTAATAAATTCTGATATGTGGCTTTTATTTACCCAATCAGACCCAAGTTGTGATTTACTGGTGGAACACTCTGAAGTTGTTACCCGTCAGAGTGACACTGGAGTCTATATTTAACTAGTGGCTCACATTACTTAAACCCAAAGGGCAAATATTGACACAATGAGCAGTATTTTAGATCTTTACAGTGAAGGATTCACTGATCACTATTACACAAGGTATGCTCTGGAAAATGGCCAACAGTAAACAGCCTGCACACTGATCAGCCACAGCATTCTAACCACTGACAAGGGAAGAGAATTACACTGATCATCTTGTTAAAATGCAATGCTCTGTTGGAAACCTTGGGTTCTGGAATTCATGTGGATGTTATTTTGATAAATACCACAAACCTAAACATGGTTGCAGACCAAGTACACCATGGCAACAGCAGAACACAGAGCCCTGCCATACCATAAAAACATAAAAAAAAGGTCCAGGTCCATGACTCGACTACTCAGAGGTGCTTTGACAGGACGAGGAAACCTACACAATATGAGGCATGTGGTTGTAATGTTGTGGCTGACTGGTGTCTAGATGACATATAGCAAATGGGTCACAATGTGAAAGACCAGAAATTATTTTTAAAAAACAATGATTTCAGAACTGAAAGTTAGAAGCACGTTGCTGAAATCACTTTCCTGACAGTGGCTACCATCACTACTTGAACACTTCTCATCCAATGAAACAGCTGTCAAGGAAAACCTGAATTCTACAAAAGGGACATGGAGACTAGCAGTGATAGAAACTATTAACAAGCTGGTTTATCACCACAGATGAATCACTTCATTACAGCTAATACTGTGACAGATCTTTGACAGTGTGGAAGATTGTCCAATGGCCAACATGATGCTTAAAGCCAGGAGATAGTGTACCATAAATGTGACAAGTAGGATACTTTAATGAGTGGGTTCTGAATGAAAAAGCGACCACAGTCCTACTGTCACTTCTCTACAAGCTGCAGGTCCTTTTATCCCAACAGTGATCTACTTCAGTCAAACCTCGCTACGTTACATCAGCCACTTAGTGTAATAGCAACCTGCTGGAGCAAAAACCCCACCTGGACTCCACATATGGCTTAACACACCGTTTAGTTTTCTTACAGAATCTTAAGCCTTGTTCCATTTGTCATTCAACAAAGCATTTTACATTTTTCACGTTTTGTTCACAACCTGCAAATGAACTGTAACTCAGCTTGGCAAGATCACCGTTACTGTTCAGTTGACATCAAATGTGCACAAAAGCCAGACGAACATGAACCGAAACAGCAAGGTAAGAGACACTTCTGCCACCAGGCCGCTCTACCCTTGAGCAGACAATCACAGTGTAGCAGCCTTTTGCTACTTCATGAGACTATTAGGGAGGGAGAAACACTTCAATGGTATCTTAATTTACAAAATTATGGTCATAAAAATAAAGCCTTGGACCTGTGACAATAAAACAATGAGAAAAAAAGTGGTGTTAACATGACATTACCCACCCACACCCCAAAATAAAGGAAAAAAAAAGTTAATTCACCTTAACACTCCTTTAGGCACATAAGTCTTTATGGATCCCACTTGTGTGGCGGTCAGGAATGCTTTTCACACAATAACAAAAACAAAAGAGTGAGGGTGCCTTCATGCGAACTTGGTGAAAAGAACCTGCAGTTCTCTTTGAAGGACTTGTGTCTGTGGCTTCAGATGAAACAATAACCACTCAGAACAAAGAAATCCACACACGTCTGAACTGCATGCCTGACCAGAATCACAGGACTCCAGATGTCCCGAGAGCATCCACCTAGCTGTGACCTCCATCACTTGTTGTTCCAGATTTACTCCTGTTTTCTTGTTGGTTGTTTTGAAATTTTTCCTTAAAGGTTCATGTCAACACTAAAAATCACAATCTAGCCTGGAATATTGCTCAGCAGCTATTTACAGAATTGCAAAAACAAACAATCTGACTGATCTACACACAATATCTCACACTGCCCCGTCTGTGTTTTTTAGTGGTCCTCTTTAAAAAGAAATGTACTACAAAGTGTAAACATGGAAAAAAAAAACTATCCTATAGAAATGTTAATCGTTTTGTTGCCCCTTCTCACCCTGCTATAAAACCTTATCCGAGAACTGTGAGATAACCTAATGAGTGTTTTTTTTTCTAATTTTGGGACCCTTTATTGGCCTCTGACTTTTAGTGCAGATGCGCTGTGCAGTGATAGGAGCTCTCTAACCATTTCATGTGAACCTCTTCAAATGTCCTGTGTTTTCCTCCACTCTGCGATCCTTTTTGTTCAAATGAGAGTTGTCCTCCATCGTTGTGTTTTGTGGCCTTCTGTCTCTGCTTGCTTGGGTTGTTGTGTTTCCCTCACACACACAACCAACTCCCTTCCTTAAGTGAGTACGTTTATTTAAAAAAAAAAAAAAAGACAAAAGAAATTAAAAGTAAAAAAGAAATTAAAAAAAAAATCACCTTTCACTTACAAATCCTTCCGTGTTTGCAATCAACATTGAGATGTCAGGCCCAACATTTAAGTTAAATTTCTTCATTTTTTTTTAAACACACAGCAGAATAAACATTGTTTGGAAGCAAGGTCTCCTGGTGGCAAGTCAAATGTTCAGAGGTCACATTTCTTTTTTTTTTTTTTGTTTGTCATATTTTTCTCGCCGCTCTCGGCAGCTTAGTCCTGCTTGGCCTGGAGCTGCTGCTTCCAGGCCTCGTTCAAGTAAACCAGTCGCTTGTAGTTGAGAATAAAGAGAATGAAGTTCAGCGCATATGTGGTGACACAGATGATGCAGAAGTCCTTTAGGACAAAGTAGAGGATGTAGCCCAGGTAGAGCGAACCCACCACCGACAAGATGGATGTCGTCATGAGAATTAGGGCGGCCATTGCACTGACAGTCATTCCTATGGCAAGAAACACAAACTAAGGCTTAGGCAAGTAAATTAATTTAAAAAAAAAAAAAAAGAAAGAAGAAGAGACAACTTTGCAACACACAAGCAACCCGATGAGTGGTCTGTTTTCAGCCTCAATCTTCTCTATTTTTATTATCAACATCCTCGTGATGACATTCGGCTGAAGCACTGAGCAGACCGTCATACTATTCTGTCACATGAGGTTCAGTCATACTTCTAAGGCTCAGTCTCCTCACTGTTTGGTTTATTTTTCATCAGGTTTAAAATGAGGCAGCGGCTAAAGAATATTTTCACTGTCGATTATCTTCTCAGTTTGACAATCAATTGTCCAGAAAAGGGTGACGTTATCTAATGTCTTTATTTATCCACAACTTGAAGATATTGACTGAACTGTCATAGAGTAAAGAAACCAGTCAGTATCTTCAAATTTAACAAGCTGGAATCAGAGAAATATTTTTTCTACTCTAATAATTCAAACGGATACTTGTTGCAGATAATTTAACAGTTGACAAAAATGAGTTGTTGCAGCTTTGGTTTGTAGCAATCACTACCAATCAACAAAGGAGGTTTCTTTTGTTGCTACCAAAATTGTTTGTTTCTTGCCATTATTGAGATCTTCCCTCTTTACCCAGTATATATTTAATATGAATCTAGGCTGATTTATAAATGATCTCTGACTAGCAACATACTCATATCTATGTCTCCTAGAACTGGACAGATTATTGGCCTGGCTGATTAACAGCTACATTTTTCCAATTATCTGCATGGTTTTTTTTAAAGGATTCCTGATACAATAAATGCCTGTTGCCTAACTGTCTGTCGTCACTGTGTGGCCTCGACCAGCACTTTCTGACAGGCTACTACTCGTGATGTGTAACCAGTCAACACTGAAAGATAGATGCCAAAACGCCTTAGAATATGCAAAACATAAAGGCATCTAAAAGAAGTTTTGTGGTGAAGTTTGTGTTATTCGACGTGTTGATGCCAAATCTACATTTTTACTCTCATGTATGTAAATTCCAAATATCAGTTATTGGTCTCCTTGATCAACAATAATCTGTAACGGTCCTGAAAACCACCAACGCCTAATGTCTGAACATGCTTGAATCACATGAATAGGTGACTCTGAAGGCATGAATAAAGCGTAAATGTGAAGGCTCACTGTCAGACGCAGATGGATGTTAATGTTCACTTGATTTAAGGTAAAAAATGTTCAATAATACCATTAGTATATTTGATAGAAAGAAATTTCTTCAGCACCTATTCTGATAATTTTCTGAACTAATCAAAAACAGTCGTATTTTTTTCTTTTAACAGGCTCTCCACTAATTTTCCAAAGAATTAACAGTATCGTGCCATATATCTATATTGCAGTGCATAACAATTGTTTTCATAATGCTTAATTACAGTTGAGAAAACCTCAAATAAAAGTGATTACAGACCTTTTAAGTAAGTACCACAGAATGTGCCCCATCCATAGCATTAATTTCATGTTTTGCAACAACAGTTCCAAGCTGTACACTGGCATAGATCAGAGATTAAAGCCCTGCTTATGCAGATTTTGGAGTCGTGCCTACTAACGAATGTTGGCCGCCGTGAGGATAATCAAGGTTCTGAGACCAACTGGCCTCGCATTTAGTATGGAAATCTTGACCCGCTGTAGCAGTTTGAGTTAACTGGGATGCTATTGTGTTGGTCAAATGAGTGGTAAATGCTGTGCCTATAAAGACCTCTTGTTCTGTGCCAGCGCCAGGTGGCCAAGCAAGTCTACAGGCCACTCGGCAGGCAAACATGTCAAACCAGCATGACTGAGTCAGCAGCACCATTCACATACTGAGGGGAGGAGAACTTTCAATGTAAAGGCAGCAGGAAAAAAGCTGTTCAAGTTAAAACAAGTCGCACATGAGGGGAAATATTCATGATCACACTGAAAAGTCAATATTAGATGGTGACAAACACAAAGTAATGGGAGTTAATCCTAAAAGAATGAAGCCACTATCTGTACAATAGTAAGCATTTGCATTCTTATTAGGTTAATATTCTATCTCTGCAGACTGCATTGAAATTAATTTTTTTTAAAACTAAATATATTTTAGTTCAGTAGAATGATCGTCTGACAAATATGAGCTATCACTTTAAGTGCATCTCTTAACATAACATCAGTGTCATGTGACTCAGTCAAATATAGCTGTGACACCACAAGTCAAAGAGTGAGTCAGCACTTGTTGCTCATGCACAGGCTAGGAAAATGTGTGACCTCAATTTGCAATGCTAGCAGATTACGCTATATAAAATGCCATCTTACCTAGTAGGAGCTGAAAGGCATAAAAGACGATCCCATAGACACTGTTGGGTTGGTTCAGTGCACTGTCATTTCCAAAGATTGAGCCCAAGAGTCCAAATCCTCGACCCCACCTAAAACCATAAAAAAGCATCAAAGAAGATAGTTACAACTTTATATAAAGGTCAGTAATATCAAAACTTCATGAGTCAGACCTAAGTATGCAGATAAGATTAGAAAGGCAGAATACAACAATCAGACTCAGGTCATATAACTGGATTTATTTCCTGGAAATTATTTCCTGGGTTTGTTTTCAGGAATAGTGACTAACCAGGTGTGTGAGCTTTTCTTTCTAGCAAAACTCTGTTTCAGTATAGAAAAATTACAACTCACACAATAGCAGTGTAGTGTCCAGTGAACTAAAGATTACATCTTGACTAGATCTGACTTTACTGTTATTGTGCAAGTACACAACCAATAAAATGCAGCTAACATCGAACCAGAAATGCAAAAGAATAGTATTATTTACAGACCGGTACAGGGAAAACTTCTACAACATATGTGATGTTTTTCAGGAAGTACAGTGTTATTGATAGTAGCAGTAACACTTAAATTGTAACTTACAATTATTTTTCATTCCCACTTGCATCTCCATCAATTCTGATTTGCAATAAATTGGTTCCAGGAATTTTTCAATTAATAAAAATAATCTATGCTGACTTTTTACATCTTAATATTTTCTGGTTTCACTTCTCCTCTAAGTGAATAACAGATTGAATATCTTTAAACGTCTTTTTCTGACGCCTGTCATTATGAAATGTTTTGAAAGGCTCATCCTGAGGCACATCAAGGACAGTATTCCCCTAACCTGGACAGCAACCAGTTTGCCTACAGTGGGAAACGATCCACAGATGATGCAGTCTCTGTCTCACCTGGAGCATCCGAACACATACATCAGGATGCCTTCTGTTGATTTCAGCTCCGCCTTCAACACAATAATCCCCCATAAACTGGTACTCAACCTTCACAACCTGGGACTGTCCGCCTCGCTGTGCTCATGGATTTGTGATTTTCCCACAAACAGGCCCCAAAGGGTAATAATCGGGGGCCAGACATCATCCCAACTCATCCGGGTGCACCACAGGGCCGTGTGCTCAGCTTAAGGTTGATAAACCTCTACAAACTGAATGAACCAAATGCCATCAAAGGGAAAAGCATGATGGAACAATAAAGAGCAGCAGACCAGCACTGACATTTCTGTTCCAGAGTTTTAGATTTTACTTTTTGTCCACATACAGAAAAAAACACATCCCACCAAACCAGCAGGACAAAGGAGTCGCAGAGCAGAGGGAGCCTCAACCTGACCCACACTAATCTCTCACCTGGTCTCCTCCAACCCCAATGAAATTACTGTGACCTGCCCACACTTTCATTTAAAACACACATAATTTAACAATATTTACACTAAACATACACAATGCAAATAACTACAGCCTGATGAAGATTCAAGAAAACACACAATAAACTGAAGAAATACTAAACACTGGTCAAATTTATCAAAAAAAATCCCTCTACCCCCCTCCCCTCTCCCTCCTCTGATCCTTCAACTCAGTTTAAGCAGATGATTGGTGACTGCTGGAGGCCTGTAGCCACACCCTCATGCCTGCACTCCATGAAAACACCCCTCTGAAGTGGACCAACACCAAATAACAAAAAAAACCCTTCCTGTATCAGTCTGTGTTGTCCATCTTTATTGTCGATACGCATGTGTTCCTTTTTCACTGTAGTGAGGGGATGCTTCCCAGCTCCCTCATAAGTCCTTTTCACTCTCTTCACACATGACTGCACCCCCACCCACACTTCCACCACCATCGTGAAGTTCACCGATGACACCACCTGTGATGGGTCTCCTATCGGACAACGATAATGATGATGATGACGAGACTCACTACAGAGAGGAAATCCATCACCTGGTCCAGTTGTGTTCAGACAACAATCTGCTCCTAAACACAGGTCGTCGTGGACAAACGGAGCACCCAAAGGACACCACACACTCCACTATTCATTCTTGGGCTGACCTCACCTGGGCCATGAACACCTCCCACCTGGTGAAGAAGGCTCAGCAAAGGCTTTTCTTCTGAGGAAGCTCAGGCAGGCTGGACTCTCCTCTCAGCGACTGGTTAACTTTTACAGAGGCACCATCGAAAGCATTCTGTCTCTGTGTGACTGTGTGGTACCAGCTGCACAGCACGAGACAGGAAGGGCTTGACCTGGGTGGTAAAAACAGCCCAAAGGATTGTGGGAAGTCCTGGACACTGTATATTCTGGTCACCTTCAGAAGAGGGCTAGCATTATTGCCACTGACCCCACCCACCCAGGTCGTAAGCTGTTTGTCCCCCTGTCTTCAGACTCGGACTAACAGACTGAGGAACAGCTTCTTCTCCAGAGCTGTAACCTCCATCACACTCATCCTCCAGCCCCTAACAACCAAACTGAACTGTTCTCACTGTAAAACCTTGCACTCTATTGTTGTGGCTGCTAAAAACCAAATACAGATTTTGTTTTTCACTAATTTCCTTAAACTACATGTTTTGTGTTTGCTTGTTTTATGGCTTGTTTGTTTTCAGTTTTTATCTGTCGTTTTCATATGAGAGTATCAAATTGAATTTCAATGTACAATGACAATACAAACAAGACATTGAAGGAGATCATCTTAGGCTTTAAGAAATACAGATAGAACTCTTTTCACAATTTTTTGACATTTTATTGACCAAACAACTATTTGGATAACTGAAAAAATAATTAGTAAATTAATCAACAATGAAAATAATCATGTACAGCCCCAATTTTCATTATCAACTTATGTCCTGATTATTTTGTTGACAAATGTTTCATCTGCAAAATGTCATAAACTAGTAAAAAACTGTACATCGCAATCTTCCAGTCCTCAGTGTCTGCTTCTGACCACAATCTGAAGAAGACATTGCAGACCAAGTTTGGCAATTTTACTTTAAAAATGTCAAACAACTGATTATAAAAGTAGTTTACAATCAACTGTCCTCAGTCACTTGAGCACCACAATCATGGTGGGATTGAATTTGAGTTTCTGTGGGCCAGCTATTAGTTGTGTCTCCACAGCTTAATACCATTCACCACCATTATTTCCAACCTAGGGGAAGAATTCGGTCTCATGTCTGTGTGCGCCCCGGGAAAAAAAGAAGTTTTAACTCTGCTGTAAAGCAATTTGTCTTCAAAGCAGATTCCAGGCAAATTTCAAAATTTCTTTTTTACCAGCAAACAAAAATATTTCAGCTTCACTCATTGAGGTAAACAGTAAACATATTACAATGTATCATGTAGTCTGGACACCGTACTCCTGTTATACAACACTACAAACGTCTGCGTTACGTTTCCTGCACAATATAACAAGTTGTATGTGCAAACTGGCTTGCTCATGCATTCCTTTCAAATGATTTCAAAAGTAGACTAATTAATCAGTAAGCTGCAGATTTGCAGACAAATTTAAAAAGCCTTAATACAGAGTGATGTATTTGTAGAATAGTTTATCTACTTCTATACACGTACAATGTATCACCATTTATAATGCAGCAGTAATTTTCTTCTGTACTAATGTGTAGTGAATGGATCTTCTCATGTCCACATTAAAGCTCTACAGCAGCAGCAAGGAGATATAATTCTGGTTCAATACCTCAGACCTTTATTTTACATCTGCTCATTTCTTACAATCCACTGTGCTTCAGATTAACTATCCTGAGCATGCTGGACATGATTGAAAGTATGCAACCATTTAAAAAATCTATTTAAAATAGCACATAATTCTTAGCATGCACTATGTTTTAGCAATCTCATTTCCTCCACTGTGGTATTAGAGCTTATTCACCTTGAGTGATATAAATTTTATTTTCCAAGATTACAACATGTCATGCTTTGACTTTGGCAAGCATTCTAACAAGTACTTTATCTTTAACTGCATTTGAGGAAGCATGCACAAAACAGGCAAATCAGCATTACGTTATATCACCAAATTTAGGGTATTCACTTTATCTACATCCACTGATGATATGAGAGACTAGAATGCAGGGAACCACGTTTGTTCAGGCTAAAGCTAGTCTCACTCACTTCTGTAAAACATAATGGCAAACTGCAACTACTTTTCATGTATTGGGCGGAAATGTAAAATAAATAATGTACTTGTAACTGACTGTTTGGAGCTTCCTTCATATGAGAATGGTGAGACTGTCAGACAGAGAATTCACTCAGTCATTAAACACATATGTCAGACGTCAGGTTACATTCCAGCAGAGCTGCAGGGTTTGTTCATCGCTTGCAAAGGCTCTCATTCAGTCAGATTCTCAAGGTGGGGTTAGCTTGATTCATTGTTAGCTGCATAACCACTGTGAAGCTGGTATGGCAACTATGGTACATTTATTTTTATAGAAGGACTGTGACCTTAAGAATGTATTGGGATCTTATTTTGATTGGATGCACCTTTTGAGTAAACCAGCTCCAGCTACTTTCCCCATTACAAATAAATCAGACTAAGTCCAACAGCAGCTTTATCTGTAGAATTTGGGGTCCTTATCTAACTGGGAACAATATTGATGGGTAACAGGGGCAGGAATAGTGTCCAGTCCTCTCTTCTGACCTCTGGACAGCTCTGTGCACTGTCCCTTTAGGTAGCCACGGTTTAACCCCTTGGGCTGACATCTAGCTGGTGACATTAGCACGATAGCTAATGACAGCTGCATGACAGCTAACGTGAGCTATAACCAGTAGGTTAAACAGTTTCCTTCACCCAAATCCATCAATACTAAGTCATCTAACCACAACAATAGTAGTTTAGTTAGAGGGACAAATGGCTTAACCCAGCATTCATACATTGACAACAATAAAGCACAAGCTACCGTCAACTCCTGTGCTAAAGTTGGTGTTACAGATGTGTTAGCCTCACAAACACAGAGAGCAGCCGGTGGGATCAGTCAACATTAGCAACTGATAATTAAACAATGCTGAAGACAGACTGTTGATAGCACACAGGCTAAGAAGTAAGTTAGCTTTAGTGTTGACCCAAGAGGTTCGTTAGCTACCGATTAGCAAAGTTAGCTTCGTCGAGCTAGTTAGCCAATGATGTACTTATTCCCTGACAAGCTAACAGTTAACTTATTTGAGGGAGGTTGTGGAACCAACAAATATCTCGCCGGCTGCCGGCAGTAGTAGTCTGCAGTTAGCTTTAGCAGCCAGACGTTACGGAGCTGACAGTTTAGAGCGCGCAGCCCTTCCCAGACTGCCACAATAGCAGCAGCTTCATTGAGCGCCACTGTCGGCGCTCTTTGCTGAATTCAAATTACCTTGAGCTGAACACTTTTGAACAGCTGATGGAGCTGCTGACATCGCACATAGCCTTATAACTGGGATCCCGTGCCTTTTCCCTCTCGACGTGAAAAGCATATAGAGACAGCAGTATGCCCAGCAGGCAGACGAGGAGCCTCGCTATTCTCTCCCACCGAGGGGTGGACACTCTCAGGACGGGCGCCGCCATCACTCTCTGGCCTAGCTGGAGACACGCATACATACGCAGCCAGTTCGCCTGTGAGGCAGAGCTGCGACGTGGAAAAGCGTCAGGACGTGTTTCACCGCGAGGGGCGGGCCGCCGAGCCCAGGAACAACACTATCCACCCTGAACACCACTCTCTATGCGGAAACACCCAACACAGGCGTGGATTTCTGAGGAGACGTCCCCTAAATATGTGGAATATGAGCATCTTTTATCTCAAACACAAAAATGTGTCATATGTTCTAAAATGTGCAGAAAATTTGAGCAGAAATCTTCCTGAAACATATCTGAGCTGTTAAAGTCCACCGGGTTATAAATAAATGAAAATGAATTTAATTAACAGTGATGTGAACAGGTGCCACATGCACTATTAACCCTCCTGTTGTCCTCATTTACGGGCACCAAAAAAAAAAAAAAATACTGTTTCCTTGTCTGAAAAAATTCAAAAATTCAGCAAAAAATCCCCCAAATTTCTGAAAATTTGCTAAACCTCCAGGAAGTAAAGAATAATAATTCCTTAAAAGTTTCCCTTAAAAAAATTATTTTAAAAAAATCCCCCAAATTTGGCAAGGAATTCTTTTAAATATTTTCAGAAAATAAGTAAAAATCTTCCAAAAAATCCTAAAGATATCTAAAGTGATTACATATATATCAGTAAAACTTCTAATATTTTCTTTAGGAATATTCACATAAAAATCGCTGCAAATTTCGCTGGATTTTGGTTGATTTTTATGTGAATATTCTTAAAGAAACATTTTTAACATTTCTTTTTTTCCACCAAAAAATGTTCAAAAATTCCCAAAAAATGTTGAAAATGTGGACATCAGAAGTTTCACTGTGAAAATATAAATACATTTTTCCACATTTTCAAACTTTAAACCGGGTCAATTTTGACCCAGAGGACAACACAAGGGTTAAAGGGAGCACTGCCCCAAACAAAAGGCACTAAAAAGGATAGAGCAGTATGTCTGTATGTGTGCTGATCAGAAGCAATATTAAATAAGAAAAGCTGATACTGGGGGGGGGGGGGGGGATGAATGACTGAGAGCCTTACTGCATTATTTTGCTTTATGCATTGAATTGTCACATGGTGCCAGAATTTTGTTGTTTTCCTTTGCATAACTAAAGATGCTTCAACCATAAACCGAAGCATTAAAGTAAACAACTGGTGCATAAAAATTAACCAGGATGCAGACAATGAAGTATTTGATGCTAAAATATTTGCAAAGTGGTACCCAAGAACACTCATTTAATGTATTCCCCCAATGTGTAAACAAGTTCTACACCCATACAAGCAAATAAATGAGATTTGTGGTATATATGCTTTCAAACATCATACAGAGTTTTTTTAAATTAATTTTTTAAAGTCTCTTATTCATATAGAATACCTGGTTACAGGGTGGAGCCAAGAGGACCATGGCAAACTGAAGTCTGAGAATCCCACACAAACAATAATGAAACTGGAGTTACATCCAGAACTTTTTTTGCAGAACCATTTGTTTTGAGCTGTTGTTCTCATACAGGTGGATTTTAACAGCACAACCGCCCTGCAGTCAGTGTCTTTCAAAAATGCACAATATGACCAACACCCTGTAAAAAGTTATTTTTTTGTGCAACACTGATGTTTGTTTTTTTAATGCACTTTTTTGTTAGGATTTTTTTTTTCAATCATCTGATTTAATTATACCACATTCACCTCCAGTTACATCTGCTTTGTGACTGTGAATCTGCATGGAAACACTAAGACACTAAACAGTGTCTTTAACTGAACAATAAATGGACTGAACAACAGTCACAATTTAAAATACCTACACCTGGAGGTTGTGGAAAATGAACTGCAAGGATGGAAAAGTAATTTAAATAACCAAATAAATAATTGTTCCATTGATTCAATGTATTTTATTTGAGCAGAGACCAGTGACCCATTGGGCCACACGATACAACCAATAGAGAATCCTCACCCAGTCAACCACATGCAACCAAGTTCTGACCACTGATTTGGTTGCAATGCAAAGATTTCTTATTAGTGGAAAATGTGTAGACAGCATGAAATGCATCTGTTTTATACATAAAGACTCTATTTGTACATGTTTTTGTTAGCTAAGGTCTATATGATTTAGCCTGTGGATTTCAGGTACAAGCTTTTACAGATAGTAAGGATGAAACCTACTTTAAAGATTTCTGGTAATAAAGTGTTGAACAACGTAAGACTGACCCACAACCTGCAGCTAAAAGAAAAGTCTGGATGGACATAATGAGACAGCTCAACTAGGTGAATGTCCAGAGCAGAATACTTTTGTCATATGACTTTTCTCATGTCATTACTCCGCCAAGGAACACGGCAGTTATGTGACGCTCAGCGTTGGTTTGTCTGTCTGTGTGCAACATTACTCAAAAATGGATTAGTGAATTTGGATGAAATTTTCAGAGAAGGTCAGAAATGACACAACGACCAAGTGATTAGATTTTCGCACTGATGCAGCTTATAGTCTGGATCCACAGATTTGTTAAATATTTCTGTATCATTGCGAGATAGCGGCACAGCAACACTGTAACTATGACAACAAGTGAACACTACTTCAGCTGCCTGCTGACGATCACATGATTGCAATCCTACTACAAATCCACCACTGTGAACTTATCAGGATTCATCCGTCAGAAATGATACAAGGAACAATTGGTTAAATTGTGGGGGTGTTTCTGAGTCCCATCAATTCCCGCCGCCTGCTACATAGTTAGGTCACTTGATTTGGTATCCGTACATAACGTACACATGCAAAACACGTGTCTGTGCTCAGCACAAGGTCATTTTGTTTGTGGGTACATCTATATGAAATGGACACATTCTATGTTGCTGTGATTTCTGATCATCAATAACAAATAAACAAATGCTGCATTTCTGACAATGCCATATGGGGGAATGAACAGCCTTGGTGTAGTACTGCGCTCTCTGAGTGCTTTTCTAGTTTCAAATGTAATTATCATATGAGTTCTGTCACCTATTTACAAAACATAACTTTATCAACCATTCCAAATCTTTAAGAAATTAAGGGCTATATAAAAAATATATGGTCCATTCCACAATTGGAGGACATTTTACGTCCCACCTATCAACTTTCAAATAATCCATGTACAAAATACCAAAATATGCAGTTGTTGTGTAAATTTATTTGTCCTGATATCAAAAAAAAACTAGGAGAAAAGAATGTTTGAAAATATTTTTCAAAATCCCAAATAAGTCTGGAGTTCCCCCTAAAATGCCATTTTTCTCTTGTCCCACCAACCTGATGACAAAACTGAATCTCAAATAAGACAGTTAAAATGAAATTTAAATCTCATTTTTTTGGTATTATTTTTTTCATTAATGTCTCTTGTAATTGTGGGCTTTTTTTTAAATGAGCATAATATTTTAAATAATAATCATTATCCATGGAACATGTGTCCCACAACAACCCTGTCAGCATAACCTTTTTAGCTGGTAGAAGAAGAAAGCAGTGAATCACACAATACGCTGGAATTAACATCATCAAACAGTTTTCCAAAAGAATGGGTAGAGCAAAGCTATGTCCTCTGTTTTTTTCATATTTTCATAACATTATCAGCTTTGATTAAATGTCTCACTCAACCTCATGCAACCCTGTTATGCATATTATCAGATGAGAAAATTATTTTTACTTTTTTCTTTACTGTTTTCCATCAGTAAGTTTGTCCTCTTGGTCAGCAGTAACAGCTAAATATGTAGCTTCTACTCCTGAGAAAAAGCTAACATTAGCATGGATTACCAGCCCTGTTACTGTGATTACAGTAGGGTTAGCAAACAACTAATAAAACATAGAATAAAAATGGTACCATTGATGTGCAAGCTGAGCCAATCAAGTCTTTGATAGTTTATTACCTATTATTGATGAATATGTAACAGAAAATTGTAAAAAAGAAGGTTTGTTTTTCAAAAATTTTGAAGCCCAAATGTCCTCCAATTCTGGAATGACCCATTAAACTGCACTCTAAGAAATTTCCCTGTAAATTTACAGTAAAGAGCTGGCAGCTAAAGTTGCCAGCAGCGCACTGTTATTTTACAGTAATCCCACCGTATTCTACAACAGTTTAATACTGTAAAAAATATTACGGTATTATGCTGTTTACAGAGCTATTTCCTGGGGCTTTCAAAATGAAAGCCCCAGGAAATAGCATAGCATAGAAATGACTCAGACAAGAGATGACTTTTCAACATTAAGCTTTTATTAAAGCCAACACTGTATCAAACATAGTTCAAAAACTGACTTATTTAACCCATTAAATTTTAGTAACATACAATCATTTCCTCATGCTGAACAGGTTCTCATTGTGCATGTTCTAGTTCAGGTACACTGAGTTTGGTTTCCATTTTTCCTGAACTGTAACAAAAGATTCCTATATATCACTTAAATTATTTAATACTGCATTGAACACATTCAGCAACTAACAAATTTCAAGAAATTGAAGTCTTGTAAAATACAATCTATAAAAACAACTAATGATTTTTAACAGGTTGTCAACAATCTGTTTAAAAATTGCACATCACATTTCAGGTACCCTGCCTTCAGAATCAGTCTTTCATAACTCTTGATCATGTTCAATAAACACCAAGTCATGGAACAAACCTGGAACTACAAAACTGAGACACCAGGACTGACGTATTTTATACTGAACCAAACACAATACTGAGACTTGTTACCTTAGAATGACAGTATGAACATCTGGTTGCAGACGGGGCTTTTCCTTTGTGAAAGTGAGGTCCTGTGTGGAGAGGTGTTGTGGGTTTACATGAAGTCCCACTCAGAGTCCATCAGTCTTTTTATAAAGGAGGCTACATGAGGATTTACAGTAGATGTCTTTTTCTGGAGCAGCTCCCCGACCTCTTGGACATCTCCTTGCTGGCCTTTGTTCCCCTCTCAGGGTTGATTACCAAGGAAGCGCCTACAATGAAATGACAAAGAAAGAGTATATTAGGTGTGGTAGGCAAACATCCCTTAAACTCAATATGGAACTCTGTCACATTCATCAAAAAAATCCAAACAAACTAACAACAAAAAAACAAAAAACAGGAAACTAAAATTAAGCAAAACAGAGGCTTCCACTTATAACAGCTGTTTAGTTCAGTACACATTTAAATCTAATTTTTGCAGCCGTTTGCATAACAAGCAAGTTTACCTTTCCTAAGTGGAGAGAAAAGCAACATGACAAATCCTACAAACCTTTTT
This sequence comes from Amphiprion ocellaris, assembly GCF_022539595.1. Classification (NCBI taxonomy): domain Eukaryota; kingdom Metazoa; phylum Chordata; class Actinopteri; family Pomacentridae; genus Amphiprion; species Amphiprion ocellaris. The sequence continues at coordinate 24,534,654 of NC_072779.1, forward strand.
AAAACTTGAAATTACCCAAATGGTGGAATGCAGACAAGTACATGTGGAGATGTGATAACAGATCAGTGGAGCATCACGTTGGATATTTGATGGAAAATTACACAAAAGACAGAGATAGCTAACCTAACCTAGTTGGATCCGGTTGCTTAGAAATTCATTTTCCTGGTCTGGTTTAAAAGAAAGACCCAAAGTTTTGTCCACTCTGCAGCCAAAGGAGAGTATGCTAGCTGCTAGCTAGCTAACAGTGTGGGAAACGTTAGCATTCATGCTAGCTGCTAGCTAACAGTGTGGGGAAACGTTAGCATTCATGCTAGCGACTCGTGGCTAACACCAAGCAGTAACTAACCTGGCTATATTTATGTTACTGTCAAAGAATAAAACATAAATAAAATAGACTGACAGAATTAAAAGTAAGGCTGACTTTTTAATAATCACAGTTACCTTGTTCAGTGAACCGGAGCAGGATGGATCAGCTACAGATGGTCCCTGCAGGTCTGAGCCGGCCCGAAAATCGTTGTCCTCAGTTCTTCCTTTTCTCCACATCTTCCCTCAGTAATGAGTAAAATCACTGATACAGAATATTTTAAACCTATTTCGTCACTTCTTTGTGTTGGCTGTTTGCTAAATGTGGTGATGTGCAGGAAGATTTGCCGAGACCAGTAACAGTCGGACTGCAGCAACAGTCACACTCAAATCAACCCAAACCAGAAAAATACTGTAATCTGCTGTAAGATTGTACGGTAGCTTGCTGTTAATATTTTGTTCTTGAAAAACACGTGAATTTACAGTATTCAGCTGTATTTACAAAGAACGGTATATTACTGTACAAAATATGCTGTATTTTTACAGCAATTTGTTACAGTGTGTATATGAGGTCTAATTTACTTCTACATGACAGTATTGTCTGCATTAGCAAGTAATAAGAGTGAATAACCAATAAAACTGTGCGTGGTGTGTATTAATGGTGATTTAAGCATTAATTTCTATAAATGAATTCACATAGTGCCTGCAAGAGTTACTGTGTGGAATTTAAATCAATATCCACATCCCTACCACATTTTACAAAATAAAAGCCCTTGTGCCTACTTTACCCAATATAATGGAAAAAGTGGCTGGAAATGAGAAAATGAATGTTATCACACACAGGCCATATATATATATATATATATATATATATATATATATATATATATATATATATATATATATATATATATATATATATATATATATATATATATATATATATATATAGAGAGAGAGAGAGAGAGAGAGAGAGAGAGAGAGAGAGAGAGAGAGAGATATGTATATATATATAGATATATATATATATATATATGTACACACACACACGAGCGCACAACTGTATGCAAAGTAGGTAACAAACCATGAACTAGGAGCCAGCCTTAAAGCGAACAGCTCTGGTCACGTGACTGCGTGGATATAAACACAGGGTGACATCATCTGTTTACTCGCTCTGAGCTCCGTCTGAGATACAGTCGCTACCTTCTGTGTCCAAATGGAAACAGATATGGAAAGATTTGTCTCTTTCGAGGAGGCTTATTACGACCAGTACGATTATTACAACTTGATGGAATATTCGTGCCACGCTGGAGGCAAAGGCAGATCCAAGAGGGAGATCGAGCTGAACACAAACCGCCATTGCCCCGCGGGACACGAGAGGAAGATCGCAGAGAAATATCACAACAGCGAGATGAAGCGCAGGAGAACCAAGAGCTCGTCGTGCTGATGTCTCTGCTCGATGTTTACAAGGTGACAGTGTACGTTTGGAGTCTGCTTTCATGTCAACTTCTGTGATTTTACAAAAAACGCCTCCTGCTTGCATATTTCCGTAGAGAAGCAGACCTGCAGCCTCAGCAGGCAGCTCACACCCAGAAATGTGAAGTGAACAACACCTTGCTTTGTGGTTGCAGTCAGAACATTGTGATCTGGGCTTGTACATTCATGCTTTACCTTAACTAGGAGGTCAATCTGATGGGGAGGGACCGGTGGGTGTGTGTATTTCTCATCTAACATGTTTTTCATTCCACCTGTTCTGTTTGCATCACCATAAAAACAAACCAGGCTCTATTTTCCACACAGCTGGAATAACTACTGTGGGTTTTTGCTAACTTAAAACTGGACTAGTCCATATACAGAACATCAATCAGGTTCAAGCTTCTGCAATGTGAGGATTTGCTTCACACATATTTTAAACTGGACATAATTTGGAGTTGAAACTGTTCACTTTTTTGACATTTTATAGACCAAGTTGTACGGGCACTAAATAAACTGCTGACAAATAGATAAAAAAATAATATCACATGTATTTATTGTGCTTCAACTGTATTGTCATTCAAAATACATAACCATGTAACGCAGGGGGAACTTTGATTCTAACAGAAAGCCCACCGAGGGCATGCTTTTAATGACCATTTCATTCCTATTTCCACACAGATTTGGTACCCAAGTTGGATTTCCGATGTTGACCATGGCCAAGTGTCTCTGCCTTTCCTGATCCAGCGAATGGAGCGCTGTGACACCGGGAACTTGCCCAGCACTCTGTCACGAGACAGCCCTCCATTCCAAACTCTACCCAGTAATCAGACCTGCTCCTCTCTGGTTACAGCTGTGCAGGAATAGTTTGTGTTTAGCTATATAGGTCAGTGGTGTGTGCTTGATAAATATATATATAGACTGGGTCACGTATGTGGTCTGTGGGTGGAGAAGATGTTATACTGTATTTTAATTCAATAAAGTGATGTTAATTAAAACCGCTTGGGTGTTTTTTTTATTACTAGTGTTCGTGACGGATAATGAAAACATAGTTTGTGTTTTAATTGTTCCTGTAAAAGAAAGATTTATCCCCAACACTGTGTAAAGTTGTCCTTTGTATCTGTGTCAAATGACTCTCTGAGGGAATGAGGTTCTCTGTTTACTTTCTGTCAGGTGAAGTGTTATGTACACAGAGACACACGGATAAGTTGCAGGCCTTGCTCAACAATATGGCCAACCACCTATTAAGATCATTTTTGTGCAAAATTGCAATTTTTTTGTTAAATTTCCTGGTTATTTTTAGTGTTATGAGAAATTTAATTTGACCACATCAACCTCTAGTCACATCTATGCAAGGCTCCTAGAAGAGTTTGAAGTGAATAGACTGGACAGCAGTGACAACTACAAATGCCTGGAGGTTGGGGAAAGTGAACTACAGTGATGGAAAAGTTACATAAATAAATAATGAATAAATGAAAAGGTTAAGGGTACTTCGATATAAGTGCAGGAGCCAAGCAGTTTCCATGAAAACCACAGTTTGGCAACCCCACTCAGCCAGTGGTGACGTCTGCTACAGGGCTACACATGTAGTCATAGAGACAGTTACATCCAGTAATTACTGTTTTTGTGGCAGAACTTTTTTGCAGAACCATTTCTTGATAGACGCTCTGACACAGATGCATTTTAACAGCACAACAAACCCTATTCAACCACATACAATCAGGTTAATCAGTTTTCCCTTTGTAAATAACAAATATGTTTGTGCATGTGTTTATCAATTAAGGTGTGTATGATTTATGATATAACTATGGATTTAGTTAAAGTTCTTGTACATACTGTTAAAGGCTGTAGAGATAAAGAGTTCTGGACGCAAACGGCTGAACAATCGAACACTGATCCAGAACCTGCAAAAGGAAGAAACAAAAGGCTGGACTCATTGTGTTGTCTTAACTAGGTGGATGCCATACTTACAGTCATCTCATGAGCTTTCTGTTAGAAAGCAGAACTTTAGAGACAGTTTCAGATTTGAATCAATTAAATGTTACATTAAAAAGTTTACTGTATTTGAGCTCTCTTCTACTTCCACATGGCAGTCTTACCTGCATAAGCAAATGATGAAAGTGACTAAAAAAAGTATTGTGGCTATAGTGACTATAAAACATGCCTCTGTCCTGACGAGAGGCTCGCCAATACTTGCTAGTGTTGATTTTGTATTAGTTGTACTTCTCTCTGAACATTAACCAATTGGCCGGCTTTTATTTTGAAAGGAGACTTGTTCAACTGGAATTGCTTCCTTCTTGATCCTCGCACACGCAGTCACCATTAGTTGTCTGTGTAGTCTCTCATTCATGGATCACCATTAGTTAGCAAGTCAACAAGATTTTTCCGTTTTCATTCTTTGTACCCGCCGGGATCATGCAGGTTTGCAACGTGTGCAGCGAACAGACACCAAAATACAGATGTCCAGCCTGCAAAATACGATAGTAAGTCAACCTTAGTCCACTGTTTGCAAGCTAGTTGCAGTTAGCATCCAGTTTGTTTAGCTACGACGTTAGCTCGAAATTGATTTAGACCGGAAAGTCAGTATCTTGAAAAACGATTTTCTGCTGTTCTGGTAAATCACTTTAGAGAAGAGCAAACGTAGCAGTTGTATCCGCCAAGAGACCGAAAGCTGAATTATGCTTTATAGCGATGGTGTGAATACAGCAGATTCACAGAAGTTGAAAATACTACAACACTGCAAGCAAGTAGATTAGTTGTAAATTAAATGTGTTATTTAAAGAAAAAAAAGATTAGGCTCGTATTCATGGCCTGTGTCAATGTTTTAAAGCAATGTTGTTGAATATAAACGTAACACCGAAGAGCACCGGGACCACATGGGACGGCAGCCCGCGAAGGTCAAAACGATATGCGATTTTATTTTTATACCATTGACAGTGGTGAACAAATTAGATGCTACTGATTGTTGACTGAATACTGCATTAAACCGCTGGTTTTTAGCTTAACCTATTAATAAATGGACATATAAATAATCATACTGATCACATGTAAAATGTGTCCTGGTGTCACTGGGTTATCTTGAGTCTGCCCTGCAGAGATTGTTATGATGATCTGCCAGATACATTGGTTTTTCATTACAGTTTTTGACTTTTACAGTTGTTCACTTGGCTGTTACAAGAAGCACAAAGGTAACCGAGTCTGATCTTACTATTTTATCATTATGATATTTATACGAGCTGTGACTAATCTCAGGAAATGTTGTACGCTTCATTATCTAATGATCCATAATGTGTCTTTCTGTCTACAGACACTTGTCTTCCTGTTGAGAAGCCTCCAGCTCTTAACCCTGAAACTAAGGATTCTGTGAGCACTGGTACAGTGGTTTTTGTCTAATAATTCCTGTCATTGTAGTCTTAGAATGTCAGCCAGTAAGGGCACAACTTTGCAAATAAACTACAACATGTGAACAACATGGATAATAAGTGTAATTAAAGCTGCATTAAAGCTCGCCGGTCCTGGTGTGTGGGGCGATTTTCATGCGTTTTCGTGTAGGTTTAGGGTGTCAAAAATGCCGATTTCCTGGCCGATGAAAAAAAATTCCTAGAGTTTCAATAAAAAACATATAATCACATGACTGTGCAATTAAAGTAAATCTACATTTTCTTGAGATCTTGCCCCCTTCTGTTTTAGATGTCAGTGCTTTTTCATTTAGTCATTAGACTTGTAAACAAATGATGCTGCATTTCATTGAACAAAGTTGACAGAATTCTGTTAGTTTAGTTGTTACTTCAAGTCACAGCAATAATTAGTGAGAGTACTGCTTTAAGGCACAAGAAGTAAAATACAAGTTTAACTGGCAACATTTTTTGCTGATTTGTGTAAAAAGCACTTTTTTCCTCTCTCTTTGCAGAGTCGTGGAGTGTTGATGATCTTCTGCATGAAGATGACATCATTGACAAAGTACCTCTGCAGAGGCTCCAGTTGTTAGGTATTAATCTACCATCACCTTTTGTTTGCTGCTTAACTTTAAGGCATTTGTGGGTAATTGAAGTTTTTTTTTCTCCGCAGGTCAGTCAAAAGAGCTCAGAGATCTTCTTTGCAACCCCCATCTGAGACAGTTGTTGCGCTCGATCGACAGCGCAGACAGCAAAGGAGATGCGATGAAGGCTGCCATGCAGGAGCCTCTGTTTGTTGAATTTTCTGATCAGTGTTTAAAAATTGTAGAAAATGAGGAAAAATCATTAACGTACAATGAGGATGGTTATTTGTAAAACTGTACCTGCAGCAGTTTTTGGTGTTTCCATAGAGGGGTTGAAATACCTTTTTGTACATCTATAAAATGTCTTGGGTTAAGCCACATGTCATGAATGTTGTCTCGCTACTGCAATTTTTCTTGTGCCTTGTCATGCTACAGAATATATATCATGTTTAAATAACTGCTGACAGTCAATCGGATACAAATTGCAAGGAAAATCTGTAGTATTTTTTACAGACTTTTATTTAAACAAAACAGTCATTTAAATATTAATATCAAGTTTATAGACATGAATCCCTTATAAAATGAAACAGAACATCTGTTTAAAGTATACAGATTCCAAAGTGTAACTGTTGCAATGCCCTGACATACTAACATGAATCCACAGCAAGAGAAAGCAACAAAGGAATTCTATGTTAGAAATTGACAGTGCTGTCCTGAAGGTAACATGAACAATTAAAAGCTTGGAGAATAAATATGAGTGTTACATGCAATGTTTTTGTTAAATGTGAATATAATAAAACTTGACAGCTATAATGTCAGTTAAAAGACAATCAAGTCTGTTCTCCCACACAAATACTGTTGTGTAAAAAGACTTTGGTATGTAGTACAGTACTGGCATTGCTTTGGATAAAAATCCACACAAAGTTGTTTAGTCAGATAATCTGCAATCATGTGCATAATACAAAATACCCTTTTTTAAACAAAAAGCAGCAATTTGAAAAAACCTGGCTTCATCCTTTCCCCGTTTCACATTCGTGAAGCGTCTGCTTGTTATGTCTTTTTGTCTGCCTCTTGTGTGAGCAGGTGTGAGCGTTTAATGTGCAATACGTGCTTTACATGTGCAATACTTGCCTCAATTTGTCAAGCATAAACCACACTAGTAAATGCTGGATGTTAAAGTCTAAATCATATGAGCAGCTGAATCAAAATGTATTTTTTACACCCAAAATTAGCCTATGAAATCAGACATAATCACCTTAATAAATAGATGTACAACTAACATCACATTCTTGATTTCATGAAAGGCACTTGCCACAAGTCCTAATATACTCAACTATGAGATGTTCCAAAGAGACATGAATGAGATAAAAACCTGGAGTCCTCTATTTATAAGGTGCTAAGATTGTGCCATATATGTTTTTAGTTCAATAGAAAAACAAAGGATTGTTAAAAAATTATAAAAATAATGTTCGTCTTGCCCTGCAATCACATCATTACAACCACAACTCACTGTTTTCTGTATCTGGGACACATGGCACATGTTCCAAAAATGGACCTTCTCTGACTGAAACATAGCAGAGTACAGTCTATCTGCCTATTGGCTGTGGTGACTTGAGTCTCTGGGGCCTACAGGTCAATACTAAGGATATTTGAGTAGAATTATCTTCCTTGACCACCTGTTAAAACATTATTATGCAAGAGTGGAGGCTTTTGCAAATCTATCCACACACACGTGCAGGGCAAGATAAAACTTTGATATTCAGAAAAAGAAATCATTAGTGTTTTAAATCAGTTGCAAAAACATGTGAAGTGGCAGCATAAAATACCTGATTTGTTCCCTCTGTGTCAGATAAAAAATAAAACAGCTGCTCTACTGCAAAAGTACCCGTGTGCCAGATTATCTTTTCACTGTGTCCATGCATTTAGTTTTGTGCAAAGAGGGAACCTTTACAAAGTTTTCTCTAGCAGGATCTCATTGAACCCTCTCACGTCACTCTTTAGGTCTGGGTGTCTGTCAGCATAGAGAAGTGGAGATCGCTGACAGTGCAGCTTTACAGAGCCCTGTGTAGAAAGAATCCAAACACTTAAATAGAAAAAATACCAGCTGACAAAAACGTTATCAGAGATTTTATAGCATGTGGGTGTGCTCTCACCTTGGGTTGGGCCCGTATGGAGGCGAGCTCCTCCGTGTACTGGTTGGTTGTCACTTTGTACTGCCCTCTCCTGGATGGCAGGTTGAGGGAAGCCATCGCAGACATCATCTTCTGGAAGCCTGTGGCTGTCAAAGAGACGGTGATGGATGGGGCAGAGGCCAGAGCCAGGCCCATGGGCCACCCTCTCACTGGGACAGGCTCTGGGATGGTGGAGAGCTGCACCGAGCCCCGTTCCCTGACAACAGGGTTCAATACTGGCACGTCCTCTTCCACAACATCCTTTGCATCATCAAGTTCTGCCTCAGCCAAGGATTTCAACAGTGTCTGCCACAAAAATAAAACAGTTTTTAATAGATTTCCAAGTCCACAGTAAGAATGAGCTAGAAAATGCTTTCAATATCTCACCCTCCACTTCTTCCATTTGTTCTGGATGACTCCAGCTGCTCTGTTCCATCTCCTGACCTTCTTCCTGACCAGCCAGGACCGTACCGCTGCAAGGAGGTCAAAAACAATTCTACAGGTTAAGTCAGTGCACAGCTTGTCCCGTACAAAGACATGTTGATGCAATCCCATTCAAAAGTAGCATCAAAACAACAGCTGTCATGACAGAGCCTGTCACATATACAGCTCAGTTGATTGACTGAGCTGTATATGTGACAGGCTCTGTTTTTGCACGGATCAACAGCGTACAGTACAGTTTTCAGACTCCACCAGCTGGTTCCTGTCGGCCAGACAATCAGGCCAAAGCCAGCAGACTGACACACTGGGAGCCAAGCCACAGAGCTCTGCTGATTCCACTCAGCAGTACCTGGCCAGGGCATTAAGAGGTTACCTGCTTGGATCAGAGTAGCGGACTGCCGGTGGGTGTGGCGTCTGCGGCGTTGGTACCGCAGCCAACAGCACTGAATGGAGAAGGCGCACCGAGATAGGATCTTCTTCCTCTGATCCTCCAGCAAATCTAGCTGTGAGACAAGCAGGCAGGCCAGTAAAGATCCTCGGGTACTTCACAGTAATGAAACATTTACAATACCAAGTAAGGATAACAAGATCAAATGGCAAAAAAGAAGCTCTTGTAGTAATTTTGCAAACGATTTTCATTTTAAATGAAGTGTTAAAGTGCCTAACCATTGCCTGGGTGAGAAAAACTTTAGTCTTTCCGCAGTGCACCAGAGAACTGTGTCTGTCACTGGAAAGGTGGTGTAATGCCACACCGAGGAGCTTCTTCACCTCTTGTTGAAGAGCATCATTGTTGTCAGCCTCCAAATCTAAAACAGAGAAGTAACTGAGCTCAGATTAAGAGAATCACTGGAAACATGAAATACAATGAGGTTAGAAGAGCATAAATAAAGTGATGACAGCAAGGAGAAATTGATCGGGATGAGCAGTGCAGCTTCCACAATCACTGACATAGTCACTGTGAAATCAAAGCATTACTGAGACCTGATAACATACACGTGCAAAAAAAGAAAAAGAGGAAATGTGAAGAGTTAGATGTGGCAGCATTCAGTGTTAGTGAGCAGGTGCTTTGAACTTTAACACACCAAGACAAAGAGTCTACAGACATTAAAGCAGCTCTGTGAGGCTACACCTGAGATAAATGCTGTGAATGTCACCATTCTACCCTAAGAAGAGTCCTGATTCCACAAAGACCATCACTTGTGATCTTTCTTTGGATGGTTTTTGTTTGTTTTATTTTTTTATTGTTGGTCATTTCTGATTATTTTGTGAATTTGTAATCTCCTGTGTCCTAACACCACAGTCTATGTTTGTGCTGTCTTACATTTGTATTATTCTCACTTCATTACACTGACTAAAAGGGGGAAAGTCTTGCACACCTCTTGGTTGCACTCGTTAAATAAACACATTAACAGGAACCTTATCAAAATATTTATTCATATTAACTGTCTGAAAACAATTAAAGGCCAATAATATAAAATAACTGGATTTTATTAAACCGCTCATCTATCAATATAGGTGTCAGTCAGGCTACGTTAACTGGCACTAAACACGAATGAAAGCTGAGGCTGACGTCATTAGTTTTGTATGTATTTGGTAATAACACCAAGTACTGAACAAATGACATGATGGTGCTACTGGAGAAGTCATCAAAGTTCATCTCGAGGGGGAATATGAATGTCTGCATCAGATTTCATGGTAAACCATCCAATAGTGTTTGAGACATTTACTTTACTAAAATCCCAAAAAGGCAACTTGCTCAAGAGGAAAGGTTAGGGTGATGGACAGACAGCCCAACCCTGCCATGGAGCTATGCTAAAAACCAGCTAAACAGTGGGGTTAAGGTGAATATATTGCAAGAATGTCATAATCAAGAATGAGCAAATAAACATGCAAAGCAAGCTCTGACAGTCAGACATGCATGCATTTACCTGGAAAGTTCATAAGAAGGTGCAAATTTTGTTAGAAAGTCCAGTATTTTGACACCAAATTGAAAAGTCCCAAGGAGAGTAGAGAACTGAGGATCACATTTACTAAGAGGACTAATGTAGGTAAAGAGGAATAAACCAGCAGACCTAAAGAGAGGAAATAAAATCACTTTTTGTCCAAAGTTGACATGCCAAAATTCACTACAAGTGGATTCAGCAGCAAGCTTGTACTTACCAACACATTGACTCCTTAATTTGGAATATTTTGCAATTAGTCCATAACGCTTCATGAAGCTTTGGAAAGGAATTCTGTGCAACAAAGACAAGAAGTCAACTGAGACCCAAGCGAAAATAAACACTAAATTAAGATTAAAATTTTGATTTTAAAAAAAAGACAAATGTTTCACCTAATTGGAAATCCAGCAGCACTAATATGAATAGTCTCCACAATCCCACAGGCCTCCAGCTGCATGATAACCTGACAGCACACATTAGGTGACCATTAAATGTATTTTATTTTCATTGTGGTACTGCTGAAAACAGAGAGTAATAAATGTGTGAGTAGAACATCTACCTCCTCCTTTTTGAAGGTCAGTGGTTTGCAGTCGGGGTTGGGTTTGATGCAGCGAGTGTAGTGAGGGGTTGTGGTGTGAAGGATCTTCATAAGGTTCTCCAGTGAGTTCTATAATCAGATCATCACATCATCGGTGCCATGACTAAACTCTGCCAGGAGACAAGCTAATATAACCCCAGTGATAAAGCCTTCAACTCCTACCTTGAACTTGGAGACCACAGTGACTTTACTGAGCCCCCTGTTAGTCGGGTTCTCAGTTTTCTTGTCAGCGAAGATCTCCTGAAGCAGGGGGTTGTCAGACTTCTCAAACAGGTTTATGAGCTCTGCTGGTACCGGGTCCTAAAAATATAAAATCCAGTAGAAGAGGAGTGAATGAATGAACGATTGATGGATGGATGGATGGATGGATGGATAAGTTTTTCCTACCTTGTTTTTCTCCACCATGCCCTCTATCTGGTAGTTCACTCTCCCAGCATAATGTGCCACAGTGAAATGTGGCACCTTACTGAACTTGTCCCAGCTGATGTTGCCGTTATCAGAGAGCTCCTTTTCCAAACGTACCCTGAACATTTTTGCGTCTGAGGCTCGATTGAGACGACTCTCCTAGAGAACATATATGGGAAAAGCACTGTAACATCCATTTGGTAAAAACACACATATTAAACTTTAAATCCATACACATATTAATCAAGGAAATCACTGCAATTCCTTCTACACAAACAAAGGGTTGAGAAAGATGAAGGGAAGTTGCTTCAATTCTTCTTGTCACTGATTGTCCAAGTCTCTAAACTTAATTGCAGGGATGAATACTATTGTTCTAAAATATATTCCTTCATCTAACACGTCTGTTCAAAATCTGCCATGGGTGTTGAACTGAATTGAGATTTAGTGAGTGTGAAGGTTATAGCATAAGATACACATCTTATTTCATCAAAATAGTTAGTGACACTTTGTGCCCTATGGATGAAGGCATTGTCATCCTGGAAGGGACCACTCCCATCATGACAGAAATGTTTCATGATAAGACAAAGGTGGTGACTCAGAACAACACTGTATTGCTTTTCTGTAACTCTTCCCACTAAGGGATCAGGTGGAACCAAACCATGAAAGTAAAATGCCACCCACAGCATAACAGAGCCACCAGATCCTTTCGCTGAATTTAAGGGTTAAGGCTTTTCTTGTAATTTGTCCATAGTTAGCGTTGCCTTGCCTATATGCAAAAAAAATATGCTAATATATTATTTTGAGCTACAAAAGCAAATCATAGTGTTCTGTTAGCTTAAAAAAATAATGCTTGACTAAAATAATTAAAAATAATAATAACAAAAGAAATTGGCCATCATACCTCATTAAGAAGAGAAAACACACTGATCGGGCTTCCCTCTATAAGATCCAAACAGCTCTGGTTGTCTTGATATTTTACAAATGACCACTGCAACCCCTCTGACACATATTCCTCCTGGGAGAAGTAGACATAAAAATACATATTCAAATACAACATTCACAAATTGAGACAAGTTGTTGTGTTTTCAATCATCATCGATTTCATGAAAACTGAGGAAGCCTCCTGAAGGTCTGAGGTCTGGACACGGATATAAAAGGCAGATTTACATCAGAGAAGTTGGAACTCTGCTGAGATCTCTGCATGGAAACTGAAAGCTGGTGGACGCTACCTGCTGAGCTCTGAGATAATGAGCCACAAAGTGCTGCTGGAGTTTCTCGTTGGCGTAGTTGATGCACAGCTGCTCCAGGTTATTGATCTGGAAACACTCGAAGCCGTACACATCCAGGACTCCTGTAAATTACAGAGGAGACGACAGTGTCAGCTTGTACAAAGAAGGTGAAAGTTTATAAGGGCTATAAAGAAAACAATGCTTTTACCTATGAAGTTGCACCACGTGGATTTGTCTGCACATATGCTGTTGTTGATGAATGTAACAATCCACTCAAATAATCTGGTGGAATAAAGTAATAACTTATTATAAAACATAGCCTATAATGAAGATTAACAGACATATCATCCTCACTGTTTACTATAAACAAAAAGACATGATGGTTTCACATTCAAGGGTTTGGTGGAAAGGAATGTGTGACAGGACAAAAACAAGGTCGTGCATGAGCAGCCTTTATAACAAACTGTTATCACAATGGGACAAACTGTTGTGATATTTGAAAATCTTACTGAGCGTAGATGAGCTTGGCCAGGCAGTCTCTCCTCACACTGCACTCTGCCTGTGAACAGGGCTTCAGCACATTTTGCTTTCCTGCCTTTAGAGTTCTCACTCTTAAACATGTCTGAAGTTCCTCAGCAGGGACACACAGCAGCTCAGCAGCCCTCTGCAGGAAGTCTAAAACACAGGCATGACACTTGTTGCATGTTTGTCAATTCATGTTATCAAAGAGCAAAATTATGTAATGGAATTTACTGTTCAACCCAGCATAAAAATATTTATAATGAATTCATTATCACTATTTTTAGTGTTTCTATGTTACTCATAGTATTCTAAATGTAATTCTTTCATAAATTTCTAAGCATTCATTGAGCGGAAGTCATTGGGAGAGTACCTTCGGACTGTTCACTGAGGTGACAAGTCTGTGATTCATCTGTTGAAGAGGAAAAACTCACATTCCCCAACTGCAGAATCCCAGCTAATATCTGTAACGCATTACAACAAACAGACAAATTAAAATTTGTGTGTACACAGGAAAAAATAATGCACATAAATTGCTGACAGTTGTTGATTCTATGTAATGTTACTTTAACTAGGAGGAAAGAGGATTACCTTACCCTAAATATTTGCTGTTGTCTCTCTGCATGGATGCCCAGATGAACCATTGCTTCCACAGTCTCATCAAAACAATCCTCTAGGAAACATTAATTACATGTTAGGAATAAAAATCAAAATGAGCCCAAAAATATATCAAAAAATACACAAATAAATAAGAAAAATGGCCTTAATCCACACAAAAACTGAATACCAACCCTCAACTGTTTTTTCTGAATTTGGCAGCCAAGCAAAACACTGATCCTGTGACATCATCCATTCTTTCCTCTGCTGATCTGTGGCACCTTTCATCATCTGAAAAACAATTGTGCACCATTTAGCTCTGTGTTTATGTCAAAAAAGAAAGGAACATATGAGCTTTAGTGAAGGTCTGTTGACTCACTTGGTAAAAGATATGGAAGTTTCTTTCATTGGCTGGTTGGCAGGTCACCCTGGTCTTCTCCAGCAAATATGTCTGCACAGACGCACCGACTAACAGCTGACACCTTCATGTAAAAACGACATGTTAAGCTGAGAATAAATTCACCAACAGCAAGGACAAGTGAGCTGATACAATGTGGCTCATGCCATCACACGCAATGATAAATGAAGTGCTGCAGGTACCTGTCCAGCTGCAACTGGATGTACTTTCCAAAGCGGCTACTGTTGTTGTTCCGCAGTGTGCAGGCATTGCCTACATGGAAGGTAAACTGCTGGTCAGTGACTGTTTATAGAGGTAATTTGCCATTAACAAAACAACCCTGATTGGATATCTTACCGAAAGCTTCCATTATAGGATTAGAGTCCAGCACCCTCCTCTCTATCCTCTCCACTGTGTCCTGACTCTTCATCACTGAGGAGGAAGCAGCTACTGTGGCGTAGTATTTCATCAGGCAACGAGATGTCCATGTCTGCAAAGAAACCACATTTAGAAAATCATTTTTTAAAAGTCTGTCTTGTAAAGACCTACTTATCTTGAGACCAAATTTAGGCAAAGGTGCTTTCTTGTATATTATCATTTTGCCACCATGTTCTTTGTAAAAGGCTATTTTTTGTGGTGTTTCCCCAGAGATCAACTGACGGTCAGTGTGAAAACATTCTGTAGACACTCACCATTTTGTAATAATCTTCCTTCATGTTAACTTCCTAATTGATTGTTCTCAGTGAATAGAGTTATTGCTTTACCTTGAAATTGTTAGAAAAATGTGGTTTTATCAATTCAGTTCAATTAATTTAGAATGATGTAGCACCGCTTCACAACATGTATCATTTCATCACATCTTATGCATCACATAGTAAGATCACAACCAGAAAATATTATATTTTAAAGCGAAACCCATTGACTCCCTTTGAGCAAGCACTTGGTGATAGTAGGAAGAGAAGATCTACATTTCAAGACCTAATTAAAAAAATACCATCAGTTTACAAGAATAT
Organism: Amphiprion ocellaris; assembly: GCF_022539595.1. NCBI lineage: Eukaryota > Metazoa > Chordata > Actinopteri > Pomacentridae > Amphiprion > Amphiprion ocellaris. The sequence continues at coordinate 24,549,719 of NC_072779.1, forward strand.
ATGTAAAGGAAAAGCAGCCAATTCTCATATTTGACAAAGTGGAGCCAGAAAAAGTTACTGAAAAACAACCACATACCAGAATAGTTGAAAAATAAAACAGTGATGTCAAAGAAAATAAAAGCTAAAACAGAAGTATCTGTTTATACCAAACAAACTACTGTTGCTGCTAAACTTGTAAAAACAAACACGTATCAGTTGCTGTAGGTTGGTAGATTTTGGAGGTATGCAGATCATGACAGGTGTTGGACTGCAAGAAACAACAAATACTATAGTTTTCAGGACATGAATCACACAGACTTAAAATTCTTGAAACAAACCAGCTTACTATGTGCCTAATCAGCTTAGCTCATATTCTGTAAACGTACCACTGTCACCACTTGAACATTTGAATTTGCTGCACTTTAAGTCAGTAAAAATAAACACCTAAAATGACATTCTAAACCTCTATTTGATGTAGCAAGTATTTTTATTCTTTCAGCACAACACTTTGTGCTTGTTTACCTTTCCTGCACCACTTTCTCCGCTGACCACCAAGGACTGGTTTACTGGCTCCAGCTGACCCTGAACATTCCTGTAGGCTTCTTCCGCCACAATAAAGATGTGTGGTTTGAACTCCTGTTGACAAAAATATCCAGACTCATTAAGTGGAGAGTCATTCCTGACTGTAGGCAGTTTCCACAGCCTTAAGCAGGTTACAGACTTTAATGGGTGCAGCACTGTTGAGTGGCACTGTGAAGGTCTGCATCATTGAAGGAAACATCTATGTGAAAATCCCATGCATGCTAAGGATGCACTATGATATCTGCACATCATCAACACAGGCCAACAAAGGCTTACAAATGAACTTTCTGTATCAAAATGAACACTGACTGCAGATAACACCTGTAAAGATATAAGTTTACATTTTTTGCTGGTATTGAAAATGATACACAAATATAACTATAGTATGTTTTACATGTAAGTTTAAAAAGTTTTCTTATTCTGCCAAGTAACTGTGTATATTTGAGACGCATTGTATTTTATGTCTGCATCTGTCAGTGGGCCATCACAATAAAAGCAGGCAAAATAATATATTAATTCCATTTTCACAGAGACCTGATGCTCTCCGCAATTATATAAACAAAATACGTGCATATACTGTATCTATAAGAGCAATCAGACAAAATGATTTGTAAAATATTGACATATCGACTATCAGCAGCTAGAGTTCAACATAGTGCATCCCTAATCCACACCCACTTGTCCCACCATCCACCTTTTCCTAACATAATTAAAAAACCTTCAAAGATAATGATATATAGGTAATGTGAATAACTGAGAGACTGGTGTGATGTTTTAAATACCTGGGGCTGAGAAGCATAGTGATACTCCTTCATCACATCCAGAGAGTAGAGATCTGGAACGGGCTGGAAGGGGTTCAGAGCCACCAAGGTGCAGCCAGCATGGGTGTAAAACACCTTCACACTGTACCTGGCCTGCAGGCATTTCAGCACTGCCAGGAAAGAAACATTAAACATCATTAGGAATTAACAGGGAAAAAAATGTCAGGCCAAAACTGAATATACGGTAACCACCAGAAGAAAGAACAACAAGAGAATACCACAGAATTAGATTCAGATAATACAAAAGTATTCTGTCAGTCATGTCATGTTGATAAAAATTTACAGGTTTCCCATATGTCAAACCAATAAAACCAGTGTTGCAGATAACTTTAACAAGTGTAACTAAAGCCCAAACAGCTAAACTGCAGGTCTGACTCAAAATATTCACTCATTCTTGAATACTATGCATACTTTAGTACCAATCCTGCAGCAATTCCGTGATCTCTACTGTTAATAAACTCTATTGTTATATTATTTCCCTTTGGGCTGAAACTAATAGCATCTTGAAACATGACTTAATAACAAACACCAATCTATACAGTATCAGTATACCTATTCTATTATGTCAAAAAATATTTTCAAGCAATGGAGAATGAACACCTACCTGTGCCATATTTGTAATGTAAATGTATAATCAATACAAGAAAATAAGAGTGGATTTTCTTGGCTCTCTGACGGGCCTGTAGAGTAACTCATGCCCTTGGTTCTGTCCCTTAAGTGAAAATTGCTCAATATCCTTGTGCTTACTGCGGTAGTTTAAAAGAAAAGCAACCATTCATGCAATAATATATTTTATCATCCCTGCAGATTTTATCTTGATGTGGGCAAATAATGCACAACAAGCACTGCAAGTCCAAGGTGACAGAAGTTGGAAAACACAGCGTAACTAACTTAAACTACTCTAAATAACTGAAATTATTCAAATTACACTTGGGTGAAACAGCAGACACAACCAAGCCCCAAGACACATCTTGTTTACATCATCAAGTGCAAGGGGCTGCAGTGACATTACAGTACGATCTGATACCTGTTGTTGGGGTCACCGGGTTGACTTTGGTGAGGTCATCATAAGTGTGGAGCTGGTCTTCATTAATGAGGAAGGCCTGAATTTCTCCCTCCAGTGAATCATTCAGAGACGGGTGAGAGAAGTCGACATTCTGGATTAATCCCTCCACCTGTGGTGATTTGGGAAAATATGAGGTTTCAATTTTATTTTTTTAAATTGGAGAAAAATAAAGCAAGATGTTTAACTAAAGTCAGAAAGATGAGAGAAATGTCTTGTTATTCCCATAACCTATGGCAAATATTTAAAACACAAACACCTTTCTGCAGAAATGAAAACCCAGACATTTGTATCCAAACCACAGACGTCACCATGACATCAAGTCAGACTGCTACAAATCTCAGCAGGTATATTTACAGCATTCAGTAGCTTCATGGAATCTCTCAAACTTTCCTTAACTGTGAAGTACCTCCCTATATTATTTATTGTTACGACATAATACAGACCACTACTTTCATGGACATGGATCTAAAGACCTAAAAAGCCCATATTCATATAAGAATAATTGGTATGTATGTGTTTTTGTTACAACATATAAGTTAAGCGTTAAGTGTAATGCATTCATTTATTCTGTCACAATCACTCCAGCCTGACAAACGGAATTCCTCTTTATCCTGCCAAGATCACATGGCCTGGACCTGCAGTCCGCCTGAGGACTGTCAGCAGTCTGAGGGACTAATTGTGTGCAGGCAGATTTAATCCAGCAGCTGGTAACCTACATCCCATCATTCTGCAAGGCCACTTTAACACCATGTAAACAATCTTAATGTCATTAATTTAATACCTACAGGTCTAATACCCACAGTACACACATTATGACGCATAGCTAGTACATGAAGTCCCTGTTAAAGCAGAGCATTCTGACTTCAGAGAGTAGTAAATATAAACAACACAAGTACAAATATCACATCTATATACAAAGATAGACAACTTGTCACCTGTTTGATTAACCCTCGTCTGTGCCTGCTGTTCTCCTACCAAATTCCATTCAGAAATTTGGCAGTTTAACAGATGTTGCTTTATATGCATATACAGGCAAACTAAGAACTACTCCTACATAAAGCACTGCGTAAATAGTATAATTTTAGGAAGCAGTACAGCATAAATAGAGAAAGTACAATAGTACTGTAAAGGTAAACAATGAATACCACATGAAAAAAGTGATTTTTCAAGCTTTCTGTCACCTATGTATGTAGTCCTCATCTGTGCCTGGAGTTCTCATACAAAATTCCATTAAAAAGATAGCAATTTAACATATATACTATACACTACCGTTCAAAAGTTTGGGGTCATTGTCTTTATTTTTGAAAGAGAAACAGTTTTTTTCCAATGAAGATAACATTAAACTAATCAGAAATACAGTTTAGACATTGTCAATGTGGTAAATGACTCTTCTAGCTGAAAATGGCTGATTTTTAGAGGAATATCTACATAGGGGTACAGAGGAACATTTCCAGCAACCATCAGTCTTGTGTTCTAATGCTACATTGTGCTGGTTAATGGTGTTGAAAGGCTAATTGATGATTAGAAAACCCTTGTGCAATTATGTTAGCACATGAATAAAAGTGTGAATTTTCATGGAAAATGAGAAATTGTCTGAGTGACCCCAAACTTTTGAAAGGTAGCGTGTGTGCATATATGTATATGATATTGATAAATAGATACTGCAGAGCATTGTGTAAATATTATGAGCCACTGACAGTCACAAAACATTACATCGTGTAATTCTCTGATTTAACTGCTACTAAGGGCACATTTAGCAGTGGTACAACACACAACAACACAACAAACCCCAGTGACATCCCGCATGTCTGTTACTGTTACCTGATCTGAAGAAAGAACACAATGTGATTTTTCTATTAACTTTGCAGCATTTACTTCTCTCACTGGAGGGACTATTTTATTCTCGCGCAGAAGCATCGCTTCACGGTGCTGTTATTCGGTAACAGGTACGTATTTCTTAAAATAACGTTTGTATACGAGCCAACCAATCAAAACTGAGAGCAGGTACAGGAAAATAAAGGGTTTACAAGTCAGGATAACTTGTCTTGTGCTTTTAAAACAAAAGAGAAATATCTAAACCACCGGTAAACAAACTGTGGACGGGTCTTCCCCTCGTCCCAACTTACCGTTGCCCCTCCATTTCTGTATCCAGCTCTGACGTTACGGCGGTTGTCCGCAGAACTCATTGATTTCACCGTTACCGCTGAGTTTTCTTAAATGCCAGCAGAAACAGGAACAGCAGTGCCTCAACTATAATTCAAATGTGTCGCTATTCTATTCTGGAGACCTGAAACTCAAAATTTCCACTTGCGTCAGAAATTCCTCAAGGACGACTCTCTGTGCTGCTCACTGTCCGACTGCGTCCCCAACTCCCAAACTGCACGTTTATTCCCGCCCTCTTCCTGATACTTCATGGACCCAGCTGTACTTCTGTAACGCCTCTGTTCACAGTTACACGGGTAAAATTCGCCCTAACATTACGATTGAAAGTCTGTATTATTTTGACAGCTCAGTGAGAAATTACCATTTTTATTGCGTCGCTCATTTTAACTAAACTTATACTTATGGAATTTCCAGAGTATACTTAGTCTTCCTGTCGTTGACGTTATTGCCCATATCAGTTTTTTGTTATATCTGTTGTTTTTGTCAAACCTTTCTTACGTTGTGTCTATAATTTTGCAAATGTTACTGAAGCTCACGCCATTGTGCCAATAGTTTATTAACAAAGTAAGAAGCTTAAGTCTTCGTTATTTTGGAGGTGTCCAAGAATCCGAGTTGTTTTGAATGCGTCATATGACCCAACACGGAAGTAAGCAGAGCAGCTCCAATGTTGTGAAACAGGTCTTCTTAAGAACCTGCATTTCCCACGCCCAACACACAGACCTGTGGTGAGTACTGACAATTAAACTCACAACCCTGCTAACGTTAGCAAACGACTCGCTAAGGTTGAAGAAATCCATTGACTCAGCTCTTGGTGAGTCACAAGAAATACTACTTGAGAAAGAAAATTAAAAAGAAAAGTAAAAATCTATCCTGAGGAGCAGTTAAAAGTTTTATTTACAAGTGCTTTTGTACAGTCAAGCTAGGGCTAACCGTCAACGACCGTTTTAATGGGAAATCAGTAAATCAGGATTGAATAATGGATGTAAACATGGTTAAAATGGGATTGTGAGGAGGAAGAGACCTACAGATCAATCAGACAGACAATAGAGAAAGGGCCGATATGTCAAGTAGGAAGTAGTTCTAGTTAAATGTGGATTGTCCAGATTAACAAAGTTTGTGGAAAGACCTGCTGCAGCTGAAATTTTTAATGTTGTACCACAAATTCCATTGACCTCCACTGTATTAATGGCATATCAGTCAGATCTCAAATAAGCCAATTCGGAATCTCGCCGCGCGCAAGGTATGCTGGTCCGGGTTAAAGGTCGAGTGCAACGCAGATATTGATTACTTTGAGCGTTGTAAAGTCGATGCTTTAAAGGAATTTTGTAAGAAACGAGGATACCGTGTTATCGGGATGCGAAAGAAAGAACTCGTGTCCCTTGCTTGGGCATTGTCATTTCAAAAGGCCCCAATAGTTTTAACAAAACAGCAGGAAAGGGAGGCTGTCAACCTTGATTATAAATCCCTGCTCGAGATCGATGTTGACGGGTGTCACCTGAGAATTCCAGATCCTGTAGAGCTCAGAGAAGGTTGGGAGAATGAGTCGACAGCAGCAAATAAATGGCCACCCTGCATGTTTTTTTTTCTGCAATTTTTGCACTCTGTTTCTTTTTCTTATCTATTCCTGCCTTTATACTTTTTCTTTGGAGCTGCTGTAACGGTGAACTTTCCCCACTGTGGGATCAATAAAGTTTATCCTTATCCTTATGTACATAGATATCAATAATTATCTGATTAGCAAGGACGAGCAAAACTTGCTAACGAGACTTGCTAACGACTACAAAGAAGGTAATAATATATGATCTTATGTCAAACTTACTAATTTAATCCATTCGGCACGACGTTCTGGATCTTTTCTTTCAGTAGGAAATGTGACGAGTACATAAGGCGGGTCACATATACAGCGCGAGGTTCCTTTACTGCACTCGTGAATAGGGCAAAACTCTTCCATCCACTTCTTTAGCCCACGGGTACCATTGTGGCAGTCCCGCACTGAACTATGGGGACCTGGCATATTGCCTTAAAAAGACTTTAAGCAGTGTAAACACTTAATAATCGCTACAAATAGGAGGTCGTTCCACTGCGATAGTATGGCTTCGTCGAGCTTTGTTGCTAACGTAGTGTGGGATGAACTCTGACCCGGAAGCTATTGAGGGATAAACGCGCATGCATACTGATAATTCCGATTTGGCTTATTAAATCCACCTATCTGAACTACCAGATTCCACTGGTGAGAAGCTAAAACGTTTCTAAAACTCATTTTTTCTGTATTTTCTTTACTGATTTTGAAGAACAAAAAGTTTACCTGAAACACTGTAGAATACTTTAGGACACTAGTGCAACTACTCTGTTGTATAGACCTGTAAATATATATACTACAGTGTTAAATCATTTAATAGTTTTATTTATTGTTGCTATCATTGGTTTTTAATTGAAGGTTCAGGGCCCTGTGATAGGCTGGTAACCTCTCCAGGGTGTCGCCTGCTTTCACCCTAAGTCAGCTGGGATAGACTCCAGCGCCCCCATGACCCTAATGAGGATTAAGCAGTGTGTACATGATGGATGGATGGATAGATGATGGTTCAGGGAGCACTGACAGTCCTGTCATACATTTAAAAAAGTCATATTTCTGCTTCGATGCAAATAAATTATCTACAGTAACTTACAGACTCAAGAGTTATTATCTTTTCATTTTTGACTTTTTGTTGATTTTTTTACTTACTTCAGTGATTAGATCAGTTCATACTTGCTCTAATTCCACTAGTATAAACCTTACTGCAAAACAGAAAAAAATGCACTCTTTCATAATCCATGCGTACACCTGAAAAAAAAGTGTCCAAAGTAAAAGTGTATTAGAGGAGCTGAATGTGAGTTGGTGATGCTGTGTGGAGCAGAACTCCGGCAGGGTCTGATTTGGACGTTAGGACACGGAGCTCAGCTCTGATGGGTCTGGATGTAAACTCTGCAATGCTTCACAAAGTTCTTATTCCTCTGAATTTAACGCCTGTTCCCATAATGCTTCAGTGTCAGTCATATTCAGACTCTTTTGTCTCTAAGTACAGTCATGTTTCTCTTTATGAAATAAATAATGAATTGTAATGTTTGCAGGTCATGGCTCAGAGGGAACTGAAGGAAGCGTTTGTCAGCAATCTCAATGGGACCAGCCTGGCGGAGTTGGCACTGGACTCATTTCTCTCACCAGTGTGTCTTGTCAACAGAGGCCTCATTTTGATCCTCTACTATCAGTCCAAAGGGACTCTACCGCTGCCACTTCCACTGTTTTCTCACCTGCTTCTAGATCTCTCTGTGCTTATTCTTCCCCTCATTGTGTCATGCACTCTTCTGAGCAGCATTCTTCTCCAGGTCACCATAAGCCTCATCTTCGTAGCAGCTTCTATGTTTTGCTACATCTACCAAACCAGCAGTTATTCTTCTGCTCAGCACCCACAGAACGCTGTCAGCAGCTTCCTTCAGAGTCATGTTCAGTTTGACCAGGTTCCCTTTGTGACTCTCTTCAGAGTGTTTGTAAATGTGAAAACAGTCATCAGCATTCTCGCCGTAGATTTTCCTGTCTTCCCAAGGCGATATGCTAAGACGGAGACCTATGGGACGGGGATGATGGACTTTGCAGTTGGAGCATATGTCTTTGCAAATGCTCTCGTCTGTCCTGAGGCCCGGAGGAAGAACATCTCAGGATCCAAGATAAATCATATCACAAAGCAGCTAGTGTCTGTGTGGCCTCTGGTTGCTCTTGGTATGGGGAGACTAGTAAGTGTCAAGATGTCCAACTACCACGAGCATGTGACAGAATACGGCGTCCACTGGAATTTCTTCTTCACACTGGCCATCGTCAGAGTTGTGGCTTCTATACTTTTGACTGTTTTACCAGCCACACAGTCGTGGGTCTTCGCCCTGTTGATGAGCGGATTCTATCAGTTTGCTCTGGAGACAACTCAGCTGAAGGCTTTCATTATCCACAACAATGACAGAGAGAGGGACTTTCTGCATGCAAACAAGGAGGGAATATTCTCCATCATGGGCTACGCAGCCATCTACCTGACAGGAGTGCAGATCGGACTCTATGTGACGCAACCAAGATCCCGCCTTAAAGAGTGGCTCAGAGCACTTTTTACCCTCTTATTGGGAAGTTTTGTCCTGTATGCTCTTGTATGCACATGTCAGACCTTCTTGGAGCCAGTGTCTCGTCGTTTAGCCAATTTACCATTCTGCCTCTGGAGTGTTGCTCAGTCTTTGTTTTTTCTGTCCTGCCTTGGTTTAGCTGATATTGTTTTACTTTTTTCCAAGCAAACAGCCGGTTGCCACTTGGTACTCTCATCATGGAATTTGCATAAAACAAAATCAGACTCTGGCAAAATCTCTGACAAAAAGAGAGGAGAAGTAGAAAAACTGTGCCTCATTCAATCTGTCAACAGGAATCAGTTGTTGTTTTTCTTGCTTGGTAACGTCATGACGGGACTGACCAACTCAGTATTGGACACACTCAGCTGCAGCAGTTCATTTTCAGTGTGTGTTTTGCTGTTGTACATGTTCATAAATTGCTTTGGAATATATGTTTTACATCTCTGTGGAATTACAGTCAAATTCTGGTAAAACAAGAAATTTCATTCATGAAACCACAAGTTTCATTTGTGTATTTTGAAGGGAGTTTTTGGGGGAGTGGAGTGAAAATTACAAACACAGGGAACACTTAATGTTGTAAACGTTGATCTGTAATGCCAGCCATACTCTTAAGCATATGTTTATTTATGTAAATAAATACCTGTATTACATAATGGGTGTCTGAACAACTCTTGTTTGTCTTGTTTATAATTAATGCACTCTATTTATATTGGATCAGACTACAATATCAATCAACCAAGAAAACTTTATATATTGTACTTTTCAAATGTAGTTCAGGTACTTACAAATAAGTGACAAAATATTGTAAAACTAGATTTAGAGATGCTATATCGCTGAATATTTAGTAAAAAGCCCTGAATCCATTCATCTGTCATTCAGTTGAAATTAACCCCTCAAGAATAAGAGGATATTGTTAATCAGAAATGAAAGTAGCCAACATTTTAAGTCCTCTGTGTGTCTTTCAAGCAGCAACTCTACTCCACACTGCTTGGCACTTGTGTATTTTGTATGAGCTTATGCAAGAGAGTGCAGTTACAGGGCTTATCATTGTCGGCATCTGCTGGTAGTTTGTGAACTAATTCACTAAGGTAAGAATTCAACGCTTTGGATGTAAGAAGATTTTTCAAATAGAACAAGGATAAAGACAACAAGCTGCAGGAAGGGCAAGAGAAGGTGAAGGAAGAGTTATCTCCTGTTACTACAGTAGGGTCATTTCTTAGGATAAACATGGACAGAACTTTCAGTGTTTTTCTGTCAGCAGCACAGACAGAAACTGTGGTTTATTGTGAACTTTATGGGTGAACTTTTCCCCCTCATCAGCACATGCATCTCTTTTCTATGGCTATTTAAAGGGTCAGTCACCCAGATTGCAAAGTATTAATAACCTATAGGATATGAAAATGTCATTTCAACTGGTAGCTACAGCTGGAAACCCTGGTGTAACTCAGTGGAGTGCAAGCATTTTTGTTGCTGCTCAGTGCCCCGCCCCCAGATGCTCCTTCCCAGCCTCCATTCACAGTGGAGGATGTACACCGGCAACTGAGAGGGTGTAAAGTGGGCAAAGCACCGGGTCCAGACAGCATCCCAGCCAAGGTGCTGAAATTGTGTGCTATGGAGCTGTCACCCATCCTCCACTCCATCTTTTGGGACTCTCTCAGATCAGCACGCATTCCAACAGTCTGGAAAACCTCCACAATTATTCCGGTTCCCAAAAAGCCCCGCCCATCTGAGGCAAACCACTACCGTCCCATCGCATTTACCTCCATCATAATGAAGTGCCTGGAAAGGCTTGTTCTCCATTCCATTCTTCCAACAGTCAGACCTCTGTTGGATCCATATCAATTTGCCTACGGGGCCAGGAGGGGAACGGAGGATGCAGTAGCATGTCTCCTTCATCCCCTTCTACAACACCTGGAATCACCTGGCACCTTTGCATCCATCCTGTTCACTGACTTCAGTTCAGCTTTCAACACAATACAACGACACCAGTTGATCAAAAAACTCCAACTCCTCAACCTGTCCCCTCTTCTCATCCGCTGGATCCATAACTTCCTCAGCAACAGACCACAGGCCGTCAGAGTGGGCTCAGTAATCTCATCCACCTTAATCACCAACACCGGCGCCCCCCAGGGGTGTGTGCTCAGCCCCTTCCTCTACACCCTCCATACATATGACTGCACCAGCACGTCACCCATCACCACATATTTCAAATAATCCGATGACACTGCCATTCTCACACTGCTCACAGATAGTAACTCCATCACTGCCTACCAACAGTCTGTCACCCACTTCACCAGGTGGTGCTCAGAGAACTACCTGGAACTGAATGTGACCAAAAAAAAGGAGCTACTCCTCCACACCCACTCAAGCACCCCAGACCTGGCTCCTACCACCATTCATGGCAAAACAGTCGAACGTGTTCATCACTTCAAATACCTTGGACTCACACTCCACAATAAACTTACCTTTGAACAACACGTTTCCGACATCCATAAAAGCTCCCAACAAAGACTCCACATCCTCTGTAAGCTCCGTGCCTTCTCTGTCGCCCCACACCTCCTGTTACTATTGTACACCAGCATCATACAACCCATCCTTTTATACTGCTCTCCCTGCTACTTCAACATGCTCTCCATCTCCAACAGAAATAGACTCACTAAAATAACACATATAGCATCCAAAATTATGAATCTGCCCACCAAGGACCTCTCCCATCTCAACAATAGAGCTGTGACACGCATGGCTCGGACAGTCAGCAGGGACCCGGACCATCCCCTCTACGCCCACTTCTCCCTACTGCCTCCCCAGGTGGAAACGGGCACGCTTTAGCAAAAGTTTTGTCCCCTCCGCCATTGCTGCTCTTAATCACCGGTAGTGTGTCTCCCACCCATTCCTCACCAGTATGTGTGTTGTCCTATTGTCCTGTGCTCAATTGTCCATGATATGTGTATTTCTTATATACCTGACAGTTCCTGTGACAACAAATATCCCCTTGGGGACAATAAAGGTCTACCTATCTAACTATCTTTACATATGGATAGAGTTGTAAATCATAAATAAGACCAATGCCAAGGTACACATTTTGCTAACCACTATTCTAGCTGACTGCACTCTGTGTGATAATAATGTGGACCATGGACTTAACATAGAAACAACAAGAGACACACTGTGTCACATATTCACTTCACTCTGAAGTAACTTGAAAATCATAAAAGAATTCTGTATACATCCGTTTTGTGAGACAGCTGCATAGGGCAAAGATGAACATGTCCAAAAGTTTCAAACATCATACTGCCAAACCATATCAACATACAACACATAGTATAGGAAGGTTTGAGTAAGAAAACATCATTCCACCAAGTCAGGGCTTTCAATAACGCACAGAAACGTAAGCATTATAAATGTATTCCAAAAACTGGTTACACAGAATGGATAAAATCCTACAATACGAATGCTTAAAACGCCCAAGGACTCCAGGTCAGCTGGGGCCTTTTTGTGTGGAGTTTGTATGTTCTCCCTGCATGGGTTTACTCCAAGTGCTTCTGCTTCCTCCCACAGTTCAAAGACATGCATGGTAGGTTTATTATTGATTACAATAGTGTGAATGTAAGTGTCCATGGTTGTCTTACTTTCTGTTTTGACTCTGTGTATTCCACCTTTTGCTGTGTGTCAGCTGAGTTAGGCTTCAGATGGAAACAAATGAGTTTGATGAATTCACATCCAACAGATTTACCCTGGCTTTTGCTTTTGCAATTATCAGGTTAAACTATATAGGTTTATGGGGGACCTAAGCCCCCAATGTTTTAAAATCTTAACAAAGCTTCCTGTCAGTTTTATATACCCTCAATCAGAAACAGGGCCTATATGTTTAAAATCTAACACCAACGAGAATCTTACATCTGGGAACATGATTTTGACTATTGATTTATGTCTGATTCAAAATTATTCTAGAATCAAAGCATTTACCTTACGGATAATGAATGTTTTAACCTTTATTGTGATGAAGTAGTTTTCTCTAGATGTGTTGCTGTATACTGATTTACACATTGCATCACTGTGCTCATTTGAGTTGCGCTTATCTGAGGAATAGGAGGGTCTCGAACATCGTTCCCACTATGTGAATGGAATGAATAAAAGATGATTTAGTCCAGATCAGCTAGAAGGATGCAACCGCTTACACACACACACCACAACATATCCATATACATACAAACACCACACACACCTCATACACTGTTTTGTCACATCTACATTCCATTTCTAAGTTTTGTTTAATGGGTATCCTAATCACTCAAGCATGCTCTCTCTATCCCCTAATCTGACCCGGAGACAGACAGGCGCTTGGTAAAGATGACATAGGGATGGAAGAACAACTATCTGGCTCACAACGTAAGAACTACAAGATTATATTGCTGTGTCACTGTACAGATGGATCCTGAACTAGCAGTCCTGCCTCCACATTAGAGTGTAACATAAATATGGCACGCCTTCCAAATGGAATAAATGGTATAACTGTCTTTATTTTTGAAAGAAAAGCAGTTTTTTTACAATGAAGATAACTTTAAATTAATCAGAAATACAGGCTAGACATTGTCAATGTGGTAAATGACTCTCTAGCTGGAAACAGCTGATTTTTAGAGGAATATCTACATAGAGATACAGAGGAACATTTCCAGCAACCATCACTACTGTGTTCTAATGCTACATTGTGCTGGTTAATGGTGTTGAAAGGCTAATTGATGATTAGAAAACCCTTGTGCAATTATGTTAGCACATGAATAAGTGTGAATTTTCATGGAAAACGAGAAATTGTCTGAGTGACCCCAAACTTTTGAACGGTAGCGTGTGTGCATATATGTATATGATATTGATAAATAGATACTGCAGAGCATTGTGTAAATATTATGAGCCACTGACAGTCACAAAACATTACATCGTGTAATTCTCTGATTTAACTGCTACTAAGGGCACATTTAGCAGTGGTACAACACACAACAACACAACAAACCCCAGTGACATCCCGCATGTCTGTCACTGTTATCTGAAGAAAGAACACAATGTGATTTTTCTATTAACTTTGCAGCATTTACTTCTCTCACTGGAGGGACTATTTTATTCTCGCGCAAGAAGCATCGCTTCACGGTGCTGTTATTCGGTAACAGGTACGTATTTCTTAAAATAACGTTTGTATGCGAGCCAACCAATCAAAACTGAGAGCAGGTACAGGAAAATAAAGGGTTTACAAGTCAGGATAACTTGTCTTATGCTTTTAAAACAAAAGAGAAATATCTAAACCACCGGTAAACAAACTGTGGACGGGTCTTCCCCTCGTCCCAACTTACCGTTGCCCCTCCATTTCTGTATCCAGCTCTGACGTTACGGCGGTTGTCCGCAGAACTCATTGATTTCACCGTTACCGCTGAGTTTTCTTAAATGCCAGCAGAAACAGGAACAGCAGTGCCTAAACTATAATTCAAATGTGTCGCTATTCTATTCTGGAGACCTGAAACTCAAAATTTCCACTTGCGTCAGAAATTCCTCAAGGACGACTCTCTGTGCTGCTCACTGTCCGACTGCGTCCCCAACTCCCAAACTGCACGTTTATTCCCGCCCTCTTCCTGATACTTCATGGACCCAGCTGTACTTCTGTAACGCCTCTGTTCACAGTTACACGGGTAAAATTCGCCCTGACATTATGATTGAAAGTCTGTGTTATTTTGATAGCTCAGTGAGAAATTACCATTTTTATTGCGTCGTTCATTTCAACTAAACTTATACTTTTAGAATTTCCAGAGTATACTTAGTCTTCCTGTCGTTGACGTTATTGCCCATACAGTATATCAGTTTTTGTTGTATCTGTTGTTTTTGTCAAACCTTTCTTACGTTGTGTCTATAATTGTGCAAATGTTACTGAAGCTCACATCATTGTGCCAATAGTTTATTAACAAAGTAAGAAGCTTAAGTCTTCGTTATGTTGGAGGTGTCCAAGAATCCGAGTTATATTGAATGCGTCACATGACGCAACACGGAAGTAAGCAGAGCAGCTCCCGTGTGCTTGCAGGCATGATAGTTGGATGAGACTCGGGTCTCCAATTAAGTGTAAAGAACAATGTTGTGAAACAGGTCTTCTTGAGAACCTGCATTCCTCACGCCCAACACACAGACCTGTGGTGAGTACTGACAATTAAACTCACAACTAGCCTGCTAACGTTAACAAACGACTCGCTAAGGTTGAAGAAATCCATTGACAGCTCTTGGTGAGTGACAAGAAATACTACTTGAGAAAGAAAATTAAAAATAAAAATAAAAATATATCCTGAGGAGCAGTTAAAAGTTTTATTTACAAGTGCTTTTGTACAGTCAAGCTAGGGCTAACCGTCAACGACCGTTTTAATGGGGAATCAGTAAATCAGGATTGAATAATGGATGTATACATGGTTAAAATGGGATTGTGAAGAGGAAGAGACCTACAGATCAATCAGACAGACAATAGAGAAAGGGCCGATATGTCAAGTAGGAAGTAGTTCTACTTAAATGTGGATTGTCCAGATTAACAAAGTTTGTGGAAAGACCTGCTGCAGCTGAAATTTTGAATGTTGTACCACAAATTCCATTGACCTTCATTGTATTGATGGCGTATCAGTCAGATCTCAAATTAAATCCACCTATCTGAACTTCCAGATTCCACTGGTGAGAAGCTAAAACATTCTAATTTTTTCTGTATTTTCTTTACTGATTTTGAAGAACAAAAAGTTTACCTGAAACACTGTAGAATACTTTAGGACACTAGTGCAACTACTCTGTTGTATAGACCTGTAAATATATATACTACAGTGTTAAATCATTTAATAGTTTTATTTATTGTTGCTATCATTGGTTTTTAATTGAAGGTTCAGGGCCCTGTGATAGACTGGTAACCTGTCCAGGGTGTCGCCTGCTTTCACCCTAAGTCAGCTGGGATAGACTCCAGCCCCCCATGACCCAAATGAGGATTAAGCAGTGTGTAGATGATGGATGGATGGATAGATGATGGTTCAGGGAGCACTGACATTCCTGTCATACGTTAAAAAAACAGTCATATTTCTGCTTTGACGCAAATAAATCATCTACAGTAACTTACAATCAAGACTCAGAATAGTTAATTATGTTTTCATTTTTGACTGACTGTTTGTTGATTTTATTTTTATTTAGTTCAGTAATTAGATCAGTTCATGCTTGCTATAATTCCACTCGTGTAAACCTTACTGCAAAACAGAAAAAATGCACTCTTTCATAATCCATGCGTACACCTCAAAAATAAGTGTCCAGAGGAAACAAGTTTGCTGAAAATCAAAATGTATTTATTCTGAGCTCAACCCAAGGATTTCACTGTAGGAACTGTGAACCTGAGCAGCAGGTCAGCTGTTTGTAGAAAAGCATTTAGGTTATTAAGACTATGTAGAGTCACAGTAACACAAAATGAAGAATAAAATAATGGATAAAGGCAGCATACCATGTCAATAAATTGTTCTCAGCCCCTCTCTCAGTTTGAAATAGTATCTGTAAACTTGCTGTTGGGTGAAGTCACAGCTGTTTGAGTCAAAAGAACAAAACATTCTGCCTAAAAGTGTTTTAGAGGAGCTGTATGTGAGTTGGTGATGCTGTGTGGAGCAGAACTCCGGCAGGGTCTGATTTGGACGTTAGGACACGGAGCTCGGCTCTGATGGGTCTGGATGTAAACTCTGCAATGCTTCACAAAGTTCTTATTCCTCTGAATTTAACGCCTGTTCCCATAATGCTTCAGTGTCAGTCATATTCAGACTTTTTTGTCTCTAAGTACAGTCATGTTTCTCTTTATGAAATAAATAATGAATTGTAATGTTTGCAGGTCATGGCTCAGAGGGAACTGAAGGAAGCGTTTGTCAGCAATCTCAATGGGACCAGCCTGGCGGAGGTGGCACTGGGCTCATTTCTCTCACCAGTGTGTCTTGTCAACAGAGGCCTCATTTTGATCCTCTACTATCAGTCCAAAGGGACTCTACCGCTGCCACTTCCACTGTTTTCTCACCTGCTTCTAGATCTCTCTGTGCTTATTCTTCCCCTCATTGTGTCATGCACTCTTCTGAGCAGCATTCTTCTCCAGGTCACCATAAGCCTCATCTTCGTAGCAGCTTCTATGTTTTGCTACATCTACCGAACCAGCAGTTATTCTTCTGCTCAGCACCCACAGAACGCTGTCAGCAGCTTCCTTCAGAGTCATGTTCAGTTTGACCAGGTTCCCTTTGTGACTCTCTTCAGAGTGTTTGTAAATGTGAAAACAGTCATCAGCATTCTCGCCGTAGATTTTCCTGTCTTCCCAAGGCGATATGCTAAGACGGAGACCTATGGGACGGGGGTGATGGACTTTGGAGTTGGAGCATATGTCTTTGCAAATGCTCTCGTCTGTCCTGAGGCCCGGAGGAAGAACATCTCAGGATCCAAGATAAATCATATCACAAAGCAGCTAGTGTCTGTGTGGCCTCTGGTTGCTCTTGGTATGGGGAGACTAGTAAGTGTCAAGATGTCCAACTACCACGAGCATGTGACAGAATACGGCGTCCACTGGAATTTCTTCTTCACACTGGCCATCGTCAGAGTTGTGGCTTCTATACTTTTGACTGTTTTACCAGCCACACAGTCGTGGGTCTTTGCCCTGTTGATGAGCGGATTCTATCAGTTTGCTCTGGAGACAAGTCAGCTGAAGGCTTTCATTATCCACAACAATGACAGAGAGAGGGACTTTCTGCATGCAAACAAGGAGGGAATATTCTCCATCATGGGCTACGTAGCCATCTACCTGACAGGAGTGCAGATCGGACTCTATGTGACGCAACCAAGATCCCGCCTTAAAGAGTGGCTCAGAGCACTTTTTACCCTCTTATTGGGAAGTTTTGTCCTGTATGCTCTTGTATGCACATGTCAGACCTTCTTGGAGCCAGTGTCTCGTCGTTTAGCCAATTTACCATTCTGCCTCTGGAGTGTTGCTCAGTCTTTGTTTTTTCTGTCCTGCCTTGGTTTAGCTGATATTGTTTTACTTTTTTCCAAACAAACAGCCGGTTGCCACTTGGTACTCTCATCATGGAATTTGCATAAAACAAAATCAGACTCTAACAAAATCTCTGACAAAAAAAGAGGAGAAGTAGAAAAACTGTGCCTCGTTCAAGCTATCAGCAGGAATCAGTTGTTGTTTTTCTTGCTTGGTAACGTCATGACGGGACTGACCAACTCAGTATTGGACACACTCAGCTGCAGCAGTTCATTTTCAGTGTGTGTTTTGCTGTTGTACATGTTCATAAATTGCTTTGGAATATATGTTTTACATCTCTGTGGAATTACAGTCAAATTCTGGTAAAACAAGAAATTTCATTCATGAAACCACAAGTTTCATTTGTGTATTTTGAAGGGAGTTTTTGGGGGAGTGGAGTGAAAATTACAAACACAGGGAACACTTAATGTTATAAATGTTGATCTGTAATGCCAGCCATACTCTTAAGCATATGTTTATTTATGTAAATAAATACCTGTATTTCATATTGGGTGTTTGAACAACTCTTGTTTGTCTTGTTTATAATTAATGCACTCTATTTATATTGGATCAGACTACAATATCAATCAACCAAGAAAACTTTATATATTGTACTTTTCAAATGTAGTTCAGGTACTTACAAATAAGTGACAAAATATTGTAAAACTAGATTTAGATACGCTATATCCCTGAACATTTAGTAAAAAGCCCTGAATCCATTTATCTGTCATTCAGTTGAAATTAACCCCTCAAGAATAAGAGGATATTGTTAATCAGAAATGAAAGTAGCCAACATTTTAAGTCCTCTGTGTGTCTTTCAAGCAGCAACTCTACTCCAAACTGCTTGGCACTTGCGTATTTTGTATGAGCTTATGCAAGAGAGTGCAGTTACAGGGCTTATCATTGTCGGCATCTGCTGGTAGTTTGTGAACTAATTCACTCAGGTAAGAATTCAACGCTTTGGATGTAAGAAGATTTTTCAAATAGAACAAGGATAAAGACAACAAGCTGCAGGAAGGGCAAGAGAAGGTGAAGGAAGAGTTATCTCCTGTTACTACAGTAGGGTAATTTCTTAGGATAAACATGGACAGAACTTTCAGATGGGAATCCTCAGAGTTTTATTTGGGAATGAACGTCTCTCCTCTCAACATAACCCTATGCTGCGCCCCCTAGTGGCCGCGCGCTTTACGACGTCAGCTGACGTGCGAAGGGCAAAGTTCAAATCAGTAATGTAGAGTCCGCCACCGCAGCAGCCTCGCTCACTGTCGCACTTGTTTATTTTTTAAGGGGAACTTTCACAAGAGGGTAAGTGAAAACAATGCCTGGTTTTATTCACATGTACATTTATTATACCGAGGCTGCAGATTCTGGACAGTCTTTCAAACGTTAGTAGTAAAAGCTGACGAAAGTGACACTCGCTAAGTAGCCAGTCATCCAGTTCAACTTTATATTAGCCGTATATTAGCTTGCTAACGTTAGCCTTATAGGACAGCGATGCTAACGAGTAAGTTAGCCAAGTTTCCTGGCATCGACAGGGCGTAGACAAACTGTGTCAACATTACAACACATATATCATTAGTTAAGGTGGTGTCAACTCCAACGTATAGTATTAGCATGAGGATATTAAGCACAGAATACACCGACCGGCTTCCTCAGTTTCTAAAATGGCAAATGAAATTAGCTAGCAGGCTAATGTTAACTAGCTAGTCGCCGGTATTTAGTTTGTCGAGCTCATACAGTCTATGGTCGAGCTACGCGAACAGACGCGAGGGTGAGTGAACCTGTCGTCATAACTTAAATAATTCTGGCGAAAACGCCTGCAAACGGATTTTATGAATTATAACATAATAACCTTTCCCCACGCAAGCCCTTGTTTCTCAGGTTGTTTTGCTAACTTAGCTGGTTAAATTTGGGTCAAGACAAATCTGTCTTTAAGTTCCTCTAACAGTGTTTGTAATCTATTATCAGACGTTGTTAATTTCAGTAAGTGCACTATGTGTTGCACTGCGTTTAAGTGTCAGGTAATTAGTTAAATAGCTTTTGTTCTAGTGACAAGATTGGTGTTGTAGTTAGCCCGCAATGACCTGTAGTAGATTAGCATTAGCTCGGTGTAGCCGGTGCTCGTCACATTTGGTCAGTCGGTCTCTTGTGTGTAACCTGCAGGCGAGCTGCACCACAGCCCCATCTGCAAGAAGTGATGGCACGTCTTGTAGCAGTTTGCAGGGAAGGGGAAGAGGACTACCCCTTCCTCGCAAGACAGATTCCCCTGTACATCGATGACACACTCACGGTTAGTAAGCTGTTCAACGTATGTATGACAACAAGGAGAATGTCAGTGAAGCTCACAGTAGGGATGTGGCTATTGTTGTGATATCAACTTAACATGTAGCAAGGTGTGGATGCACACATTTAAGGACAAAATCCCAACTCTGATTATGTTTATGCATTCCACATGTGCCTAAAATGTGACATAGTACAGTCTCAGGAGCTCATTTATTCCTTGTGACTATCAGTGCAGATTAAATGAGGGTCTGAGAAGTTTAATATTGTGTAATAACGGTTGACTATTTTCTCTTGCTGTCAGATGGTGATGGAATTTTCTGACAGTGTATTGGATGTTGACAGCCATGAAATAAGCACGTCTCATTGGAAACAATTTTCTGAGGTGAGTAATTTTATTTTAAACAATGTCCCTCTTAAAGTGTAAAAAAAAAAAATAAAAAAAATTGGCACATAAGTTTTTATGGATGCAGACGCTGAAAAGTGGCCCACAAGTTGCCTCCATGCCTGCAGATGTTCACCCACAACAATTACCCCAATATTATTTTGCAGAAATGCTGTCACTGCATTCTCTGCTCATTAGCTCACCTCTAAAGAAATACAAAGACGCCAGAGTACTTTTTTTTCCTACAGCTGCATGACAACGGAGTGCGACGCAAGACTAATTTGATTTTGGTTTGCCAATCTTGGCTGGTGATCAGTCATCAGTCAAAGTAGGATTGACTAACACATGACATGTATATTTGATTTTGGTAACCTAACTTTATAACAAGTACTGTTGTTAATATTTACTTTTATCTCTACATTAACAGACAGCGTGGTGCAAGAAAAGGTGCTTTAACTCATTAAACATGAAATTTAATTACATGCTTTTGAAACGCTTGATTGAAAGCAATTTTAGATATGCTTGTCGATGCAGCAGGTGCTTATATTTGAGTTAGCCTTAGCTAACGTAGCTATAGTGAACCTAGGCATACTGTTAAATCAAAAACCAATGGAGGACAGGCCCATCAACTTAATTGCTTGCCCATGTAAATGAATTTTTAGAACGCTATAGTACATTCAGTCATATAGTTAGAAAATTTTACCACTATTGTTTACCAGGAATCCTTCTAATGAAGCTCCAGTCAGTCACATTCTATTTTTCACTGACATATGTCACTCTAGATCTTGCAGCATGCTGTCCATCAATGCCATCTTACACTATGTGCCATTTCTCTGTCTTAGTGGTGCACTGTTGCTCAGGCTAGTTCAAATATAAGCACCTGCTGCATCGAAAATGGCGTATGAAATTTCTTTATAATCACATATTTCAAAAGCACTGCAACAGAAAGAACCAGGATGTTTCATGAAAGCACAGTGTGTACACCACATTTTCAGTGAAGATAGTCGTAAAAATGTTTACTTACTTATGATGAGTCATTACCATTAAACTTACACATGCATAATGATGTGACAGTCTGATCAGCCAAGTGTGGCCAAATAATATTGAGCAAAGTCTTATGTGTCTATGAAATACACGCAGCAGCATATCACTGTAGAGTACGCATATGCCACTGAACCAGGAGTAGCAGACCATCGGCTACTTTTTGATC
This sequence comes from Amphiprion ocellaris, assembly GCF_022539595.1. Classification (NCBI taxonomy): domain Eukaryota; kingdom Metazoa; phylum Chordata; class Actinopteri; family Pomacentridae; genus Amphiprion; species Amphiprion ocellaris. The sequence goes on from NC_072779.1 coordinate 24,571,388, forward strand.
TTGGCTCACCTGTGAATTTTTGCTCTTGCCATGCTACTGTGTACACAAGCTTAACCATAATGTGTGTAGTTTGTCTGCATGTGACTTGTTAACAAAGTGGTGACAGATGTGTGATTCCCTTGCCCTCAGTATCACTCCAAGTTGAAGCAGCAGGACTTGAATATTGCCCTGATGGTGACATCCAGAGAGGTGTATAGTGCATTATCTCAGTTGGTGCCATGTGTGGGCTGCAGACGAAGTGTAGAGCGCCTCTTCTCACATTTAGTGGAATCTGGGAACCCAGCCCTTGAGCCACTTACAGTGAAGCCCACAGGCATGCTTTCTGTCACCAAGGCCTGTTTGGCAGATGTGAAGAAGCTCTATACCCTCTTCTACGTCCATGGGTAAGATACAGAGAAACGTGTCTCTATTTGTTTTTACTGGAAAATGCATTTTTCTATGAATCGACACTTTATTAGATAGATAATACTGGTGTATTTATAACAGTTCTTCAACACTACACTGGATTTTTGCATATTTTAATTGTGAATTTATTATTGATTTACAGGTCAAAGTTGAATGACATGATTGATGCAATTCCAAAAAGTAAAAAGAACAAACGCTGCCAGTTACACTCCTTAGACACACACAAACCTAAGCCTTTGGGGTGAGTAGTATTCATGTTTTCATGTATTTATTCATCAGACTATATCAGTTGTTTACATCAGCATTTAGTTTGTATGAAAGTTGTGGTTCGAGACAAGCTTTGAGAAGTAGAATAGTATGTTTTTCCTGTAAGCAGGACCAGTGTGTTAAAGTTGTCCTATATCTACCATGAAGTGGAGGTTTTAAGAATTAAACTGAAAGACATATAGAAGACAATAGCTTGGACATCTGTTTGACCATTTGCGCCCACCCTGGAGGTTTTAGAGGAGCTTTGGGAAGCTTATTTTATACATTGTTGGCCTTGTGAACAGCAGCACATGCCTAAAATGATGTCATTACCTGCTTTGTGGTGTGCTTTGGTGTCTTTTTTCAAGCTGCCTCAGCTTGACTCAGCTGGCACTTACGCAAAATGGGTGAGCTATAAGTATGAGTCTGTGAGCAAATCTTCCTCTATGGTCCATTAATGTAGGAGCAGAGGGATTCACACATGGCACATATGTTTTTGTTCCTTTCCACTGCAAGCAAGTGCTTGGCTTGAAGGGAATACAAAAGAAACTTTGGATTTGTTAAATTCTCAGTTTAAAATTTGCCCGATCTTCACTTTACTGTGTATAGTGCTATGAGATGACATATGTTGTAAATTGGCATTAAGCATAACAACAGCTTTCTAGGCAAGGCAATGTATTATAGTTTTATATGTGGGCAGTTACATACATAAACATGAACTTAAATTTGCAAAGTTGGTTAGCAGACACCAATATAGGGTTTTAAATGCCTTTTGGGGAGTTGTCTGATTGTGCTTATTAAAGCTTGGTATTGAGTACAGCTTTGGCCATAATTATGGTTCTGACAAGAAATCATGTCCTGTGGAGAATATAACATTTTGTAGAACTCGGATACACTTATAACCCGTTTAGCATTTTTTAAAAGATTAAACAAGCCTTTTAATGTAGAATAGCTGCATATTTAGTAGGCCTGAAATGATTCCTCAAGCTATTAGAGTAATTCGATTACTAAAATTCCTCTAGGCAAAATTCTTTGAATCGTGGCTTCGTTTAATCCACTCCATACTGGACCCCAGATCACTAACTGGTGGTCCAAGTCCAGACCCAGACTTCATCCCATACAGATCCTAAACTATAATCAGTAAATTATAAGAGGATTTTAAATTCGACGAGACGCTTCAGTTTTAACCGGTGCAGCTTTTCTAGTGTTTACGATATTTATCAGATCAGAGAACTGAACTACGAAGGCAATTCAACATAGTCAGTTTTTCTTTGTGTGAGTCAGCTCGACAAAAACTAAAACCTCACTCAGAGTTAACAGGTATGAAGATGGTTATCAAGTTTCTTTGTTAACTCAGACTTTCCACTTCAAACTCATCCACACAAACAGCGTTTAACGTATCCTTTCTGGACAAAATGGGCAGATCGCCAACAGGATGTTTTAATCAAGAACAATGAGGAATATTAAAATTTATGATGGTAAAAAGTGCTACGACTGGAAATATTGCAAGACAGGAATGCTGGTTAAACGTGCATAATATATTTATTTCACCGATCAATGCAGCTCATTATTGATAACAGACAGCTGCACAATAAAACTATCAAACTCCATGTAGTTAAACATGATATTGTACTAAAGTGCATTTAGGTCTGCCTCATAGTGAGGGAAATCACTTTAATTTGTGGCCAAATCAAAGTGAAACTAATGTTATTTGGGCCTTTTTTGTTATGTCTTTTTTTTTATGTGGACATTGCCTTTTTTGAATTGGACTATGAATATCGTCCTGCAGTTAAGACATTGATTTATCAAACCTATACACCAGTTGCTTTTTTTTGTTTATATTAAACAGGACAAACATGCTTAGACTAATGGTGTGTGTCAATGCTCATCTTGCATTTATGTAAATATTAAAGAGCTTTCAGTTAATGGCTGTTTAGTTTGGATTTAACTATGTGGAAAAAAACAGAGTTATGTCAGTCCGTCTAAGGCTGATAATTATACTGTGATTTGAACTGGGGTATTACCACATATCCATCTCCTGGCATACACAATAATTTGATACTTCTTTCTCACAGAAATCATTACACAGTGCTTGGGAACATACGGTACACAGAAGCATTTGCCAGAGTGTGATTACTGGGAATAGACAGCCTCAGTCAGACAAAGTGGTGTTTAGACATAACTGTGGGTCATTTAGCCACTTAAGAGCCCAATATTTCCCTTTATGCTGATAGAGACGTAAACAGTACGGAAAGAAGAGTGAATGCTGAAATTAGCTTCTCCATGTGGCCAGAAAAACAACTCCTAACGAATGAAATGTTTTTGTGTCAGCAGTGTGTTGAAATACCAGCTGTTTTAAAACAGTTTCAACATGTCAGTTTTAAAAGAATGTCAGTGTTGCACATTTAGCTTATTTCTGCTGTTGCAATGTGGCCATAGTCTTTTTACAGGTTTAAGAGGTGATAATTGTGCTTTGTGACTGCATCAGTATGATAACTGTATGTTACAGGGGAAGCTGGATGGATGTGTGGGAGCTGATGTCTCAGGAGTGCAGGGATGAGGTGGTCCTCATTGATAGCGCAGGTCTCCTTGAGACACTGGAGACATACTTGCGTAAACACAGGTAATCTCATACTGTCATAGCACAAATTTCTGGATTTCCACTTGGTTTTCTTTGTTCAGCTTTGTGTTACGAGGTTAAATGGAAACTTTCTGTTACCAGGTTTTGCACAGACTGTAAAAATAAAGTGCTGAGGGCATATAACATCCTGGTTGGGGAGGTGGACTGCAGTAAAGAGAAGGGGTACTGTGCTGCCCTGTATGAGGGACTTTGCTGTTGCCCCCACGAACGCCACATCCATGTGTGCTGTGAAACAGATTTCATCGCTCACCTCCTTGGCAGGGCAGAGCCTGAGTTTGCAGGAGGCTATGAGTAAGTCAAATTTAAACTGTGATTACAACCACAAACATTTGCCATTTATGAATTTAGTACAATAATTTATTGCCATTGTATGTTCTTTTTTATTGTGTTCAGTTCAGTTCATGATTGCTTTCTCCATTTGTTTCTTTTTAAAGGCGCAGAGAGAGACATGCAAAGACCATTGACATTGCACAAGAGGAAGTCCTGACCTGTCTGGGTATTCACCTCTACGAGCGGCTGCACAGGATCTGGCAGAAACTACGAGCAGAGGAGCAAACCTGGCAGATTTTGTTCCATATGGGAATTGATGCACTACGCAAAAGTTTTGAGGTTTATACAGCTACATACAACACATTTATCAGATGATTAATGCATTGTAGCTTTGTGATAATGTATTTATCACCCTGCCCCTCTAGATGGCAGTGGAGAAGATGCAAGGGATCAGTCGACTGGAGCAGTTTGTCGAAGAGCTGTCTGAGGAGGAGAGAGCCAAAGAGCTGAAGCAGGAGAAAAAGAGGCAAAAGCGAAAAAATCGGCGCAAAAACAAGTGTGGCTTTGAAATGTCAGAACAGGAGGCAGAGGACAAGGAGAAAACTCTGGACGAGGTAATCCACTGCTAATGATGAGAGTCTGGGGCATGAGACTGCCCTTGTGCTTTAATTAGGATTTGTGCATTATTCTGCAGCTAGGTATGTTTGCCTGAATGTCACTCTGGTCATTCTGGTGTGTTGCAGAGTTCTCTTGAGTCTGTGGAGGGCAGTTGCAAGGCGTGTGGCAGCCATGATGAGGAGGAGGAAGTCGGCTGTGAAGCGAGTGTCGCCACCAATGGGAGCCCATCCTGCAGTTGTCCAGACAGCAGCAAACAAGGTAAAAAAGCACAAAGACTTCACTACAAGCTGTTAGACTTGTCTATTCATTAAGGTAATGCATTACTAAGACAAGTCCTTCCAGTACTTTGATGTAAACACAAATACGGAGCTGACAGGTAATCACATTTCTCATTTGTTTCTCCAGATTTGTCCCCCCACAGCAACGGTAGCGACTACGGCTACTCCTCAAGTATAGAGGGCAGCGAGATGGGATCACGAGAAGGCTCTGATGTCGCCTGCTCTGAGGGAATCTGCAACCATGACGAAGCAGGTCAGGTTTGAGCAGCCCTGAAACAACTTACAGCATTAATAACTTCAGCTTATTTTTAAACACTATACCTGCAAACTACCGGTAGTCACTTTTCAGTGGCAGCCACCATTTTTAGGGGGAGTTAGGTGTCTGAAGAGGCTTATAACTGACTCATAATTATGTCAGTTGAATTTTACTTGGGGAATAAATAAATATGCATTAGAAAAAATAAAAAACTAATTTTTGAAATTGGTTATATATTGTGGTTAAAATAGTCAAAATTCAATAAAATATGTATTTATGTTGTTTTCTCATTACATTCTAATCTCAAAACATTCCAAACGCTTCATTTCTGCATGAAAAGGGGAACATCCCTCTAACCGCCTACCCTGATTTGGATAAGCATCTTGTCACCTTTTCTACTTACTGTAGCATTCGTAGTTCTGAAATATACAATGTAGTGTCTTACTCTATTTTCCCCTAACTGTCTGCTTTTTTTTTACCCTCTGAAGGTGATGACCCAAATGTCCATCACTGTGCTGAAGACAAGGAGGAGGATGGAACAGACAGTTGCGTGGACTGCTGGCCACACTCTGAGGACAACACTCAATGCAAGAGTAAAAAGAAGAAAAGGAAGGGCAAGACTTTCTGCCACGATCAGGTGACAAAAAAAAATGGAGAACTGACGTAGTGTGTGTGTGCAGAATATTCAACAATGTTGAATATTCACAAGCTAACATGCGTGCATTTCTGCAGGTACAAAAAGGTGAAGGTTGTATGTCGGATGGGAACACAACAGGCCGTAGTCCACCATCAACGCACACATGCCGAACCAAAGAAATCTTTTCCTCCCTATGTGGCGATAAATTTGCCAACATTGCACTACGGTTACCATGGACAGTACATCAGAAGAACCTCAGCCTTGATGTGAGGCCTCCAGAGACAAACATTAGTCTTGTGGAACTCCTGGTAAGTCAGAACTGAGTTTAAAGATAGACCTTTCTTTCGTCGGATTGTCTGCCCTCTCACAGTAGGACAGGAAAAGTAGTAACTAATAACATTTCCCCTTTGAGTCCAAATTCACATCCCACCGTATCGGTTAAATTTATCTCTAAATATTTATTGCACTGAGGTGTTGCACATATCAAATAAACCAATATGTTAGTATCTATGCAGTGCAAACATTGCATAGATACTAACATAATGCTAAGTTGATATTGGATCACAAGTGGAACCAGAACTTTGTAAGTAGGTTGTTAAATATTTGTACATACTGAAGTAATGTTATGAGGGCAGATTAAACTTCTAAAAAACATTTATACTAATTTCATTAGGTCATGGAGTTCAGATGATACTGGTTGTTACTCTCTGCGACAGAGCAGTTGAAACGATTCCGCTTTCTACAGCATAGGTCTAACATTACATCCCACTCTGTGTTAAACACAAAATTATGCATTCAAAAGTTGCGATCCAAGGATGAGTGCAGTTCACCAGTGTGCAAGAGGGTAGTGGTGATTGTCAACTCTTCAGGGCCTGAGTCAAAGTGGCTTTTTTATGGGCCCCTTGTCTAGTAGGCTACTGTGAACACCTCAGTAAATAAATTAAGGACATTTATTTCCATTGACACAAAAACAACAAGATAGAACTTCTATGAGAAGCCCTGAAGTTTAAAAGTAAAGGTTGTGAAGCTTCCCCAAAAGGTTTTTACTGATTTGAAAAAGAAACAAGACCATGTATTCTTTGAACTACACCTTATTTTACCGTTTCTTAAAAATAATAAATACAGCCGTTACATTCCTTACAAGCTCCTCCATGTAACCTCTTCCACTTCGGTTGTGTTCCTATCACAGGATGATTCAGAAGTGACTTCTGATGAAGAGAATTGTCTGACACAGGATGAAATCCAGGCGTTTTTAGAGAGAAACCAGTCCTTCTACAACAACCGCCACCAGTACCGACAGCTCCTGAAAGAGAAATTCACCAACTACTGCCGTGCCACTAAGCGGAGTAAGCCAGTCTGTGGGAAGTGGTTCGCAACAACCAGTGTCAATTAACTACACTAGTGACATCTTCTCCTGGGACAAACACTCATGACCACTGCTGCAACATTGTTAAGAGAAGATGCATCTCTGGAGTACCTTTGGTGTCTTGTTCAGTCATTTCTCCTTTGAAGTAAATGTGATTATTACTTTCTCTTTGTCATTTCTCTCTCTTTTGCACTTGTACAACACACTTTCCCATCTCATTTCTTGGCGACTTTCTTCTCTGTAGTTGTTCTCTTTGACCAAGCCTAGCTATTTGTTGTTGGTCTTCTGTAGGGTTTTTGGGTAAGAGCACAGTGGAATCAATAATCAAGCTTTGCAAGCTGTGACATTAGGCATACATTTTAGGAGTCTTATGTTTGTTTTTTGTTTATTTTTTAATTTTTGGTTTCTATTTTGTTTCTCTTTGGTGACACTTCAGTGTAGTAAAAAAGGTTGTACGATTAAATGTGTACAGAAATTCTAAATATAAAGATTTTACAGAGAATAAACATCCATTTGTAATAAGGATTTGGGTGTGATGTTAAGAGCGCAATGTGCAAAATTTACTAAATAAAGAATATTTATTAATATGCATTATGCATTTGTGTTATTTATTGACATTATGAGTGTCAAGTGGCAAATTACTTTGTCAATCAAACGCTACCAACACGGGACAAAGGAAGTAAGCCCGAGATAAAAACATTATTCAAATCCCTGATGCAAAAAATTTTGAAAACATCTAAGCAGCCAACAGTTTCAGTGTTATTCCTGGTCCTTTCCAGTAGGTGGCGCTTTGTAACCACAGATAGAGCCCTCCAGACCATGGGGCTCAAAAAGAAAGTGGGAGGTGATGTGAACCAAACATTTACACTCTCCAGGACTCTTCATATTTCGGCCAGAGGAGCGCATGGATCCGGGTTTACGCGCACTGGCTGCTGCTGTCCTGGATGCTGAACAGACTCATCCACAAGACTGGAGCTGCTGCATCCCACATTTTGAAATAGATCGTTCAGAAAAGCTGCGACTGAGAGAGAGCTTCAACTGAGCAGACAGAGGTTCAGCACGCGGGAGCGGTTGTTTCGTGTAAATAGTGCGGTGGAGATGGAGCGGTGGAAAGGCAGAGTGGCCCTGGTGACCGGAGCCTCGGTGGGAATTGGAGCGGCTGTAGCCCGGGCACTGGTCCAGCATGGCATGAGGGTTGTCGGCTGTGCCAGGAATGTCGACAAAATAGAGGTGGGCCATTTCATTAAAACCGCGTCAATTAGTGCTGTGAAATAAGTCGGTGAGAGGAGAAGCTAGCTGTGTTAGAGCGACAACAAACTAGCTAACTAACGTCCACCGCTAGCTAACATTAGCTTTACAGTTGGAGCTAGAAACCTTTAGCCTCAGTGTTACAGCGAGTCAGGGATCATCAATGAGGGAGAAACAGCCGTTGTGGCTTTGTTTGTTGGAATTAACAAGTCAGGTGTGATGTTACTGAGGTCATTATGCTCATTTAAGAAAATAAATGCCTCTTTGCTGCTCACGGCTTCATTACATTTTTGCTAATATTAATGTAAAACTAACAGTAGAGACAAGCGCTAAAGCCTAACTAGCTCGTGTAGCTATGGTATTACAGAGATATTCCTGTTGGACTTCCTCACAAAGTACTTGATGTCACACACCAGCATCCATTAAACCAGTCAATACTGATGCTCCTTTACCAGCATCCCTCTGCATATCTTACCACACCCCTGATCTATAATATTCTAAATTATTAATCCAGGTTGGACATTTCACTTTCTCTTGGTTGATCTTCTTCTTTGAGGTTAGAGGTCAGCTTACCTAATGGTATTTAAGTAAGGGAGGTACTTGCAACCTAACCATAGTGTGGGAAAGTAACCAGTGCGAATAAAGAGTGTAAAAGCATCTCTCCTGATCACAGGTTTCAGCCTCGACTGTATCTCCATCAGCAGGATTAACAACAACAAAAAAAGATCCCGATTTTTAAAAAGTGACCCAAATTTCTACCTTTATATAACCATGAATGTTTTTTCTAAAAGTCAATTTACAACAAGGTTTTCCTTGGAAAAAAGATTTAGATCTGGGCTTATGAAAAAGATATGTCTCAATTGAACAAGTTGTCCATTGATTTATTTTTCCATGAAGACTTTTTACAGAAATAGGCATTACTGATTTAGTTTCAGACAAATGCATTCAGATACAGATATAGCGTTTGACGGATCTTTGTTTTATCTTTATCACAGGGAGCTTAAATCACTTCCACTATGGCAGTAAAAGACTAGTCTTACTATTATTTAAATCCCGCTCTCATCATCAGCGTGAAAGTAATTAGTGCCAGTGGTGATTATGCTTGAACTGAATTTGTCATGCTGAACATGTGAACTTTTGACTTACCAGTAAACTAGAAAATTAAATAATTATTATAGTGAATATGTGAGGCAAAAATAATTTTAAGATCAGTTCAGCTTTCGTGACACGCATTCCGGCAGAGATAGTTGGAGGAATCAGCTGGAGGGCAGACACCTCTTCCAGGCATGTTTTACTGGCCCTGCCCCACTAACTCTAGCCTCACCATAAGCCAAACGCACTGCACCTTGCTTATCTTGTCAGCCAATAATTAAGCCTGAGTCTCTTCGTCCCACAGACTCCAGCACTGTGCAGCAGAACGCCTACGTATTTTAGACAGCTAATGTGTTGTTAACTCTGTTATGTTTGCATATTATAGGTGTTGTACTGTAGGATGTCACCTTAATATGCCAAGGTGTGTATTCTAAATATTTAATGTAGGTAGCCATTATTCATAAATTCTCGTGCTTTTATGTAAGTCTATGTTAGATCATGTAATCAAGATTAAGCAAAATGCCTTCTTTTTTTTTTTTTTTTTTTTTTACCAAGTTCACAGAGTGCTTGACAGAAGAGATACACATTGTTCATTTGACCATACTCTGTTAATAAAGCAGCTGCCTTCCACTTCAACCTACAATTCTCAACAACAGGTCATCCATGCAGTATCATGTGACATTACACATGATGACCTGCGATATCCCATTGTCAAGCAAGAGACACAAGCATGTGACCTGATGTTGTTGATTAGTTCTTCACCCAACATCATTTATCCTTTTTCACCCACTGGTCCAGCAGTGTGTCGCACAACACTGTGGCTGTTACACCATCTGTCACTATTTGCAATAATGTAGTTTGGCAAACCTTGGCAAGGCTGTTGTAACAACATCCGTTTCAGGAACATTGATGATAGTGGTGATGTAGAAGTAGGCCTTCATGATATGAGGAAAATCTACATACACTACCTGCCAAAAGTTTGGGGTCATCCAGACAATTTCATGTTTTCCATGAAAACTCACACTTTTATTCATGTGCTAACATAACTGCACAAGGGTTTTCTAATCATCAATTAGCCTTTCAACACGATTAGCTAACACAATGTAGCATTACAACACAAGACTGATGGTTTCTGGAAATGTTCCTCTGTACCCCTATGTAGATATTCCATTCAAAATCAGCAGTTTTTAACTAGAACAGTCATTTACCACATCAACAATGCCTAGACTCTATTTCTGATTCATTTAATGTTATCTTCATTGAAAAAAAATGCTTTTCTTTAAAAAATGAGGACATTTCTAAGTGACCCCACACTTTTGAACGATAGTGTAAATACCCAACCAGTTAAACAGAATATGAATTTAAAGATCCCCTCCACTGAAAATCAAGTTTGCTACTTGTTAACATGTCCATATGGGGTTTCTTATGTAACCTAAATTATCAATAATAACCATGGTTGAGCTTTCCATTGACAAACTGCAGTGTATTGATAACAGCCGTAAATACACGATTCAGACCTCCAGAGTCTCTCAGAGGGCGTGCAGTACTCCACTGAGGCTGCTCAGTTGTATGATTTCTGACGGATGAAATCTTTTTAAAAATTTGTGGTCCTCAGCGGTTGATTTGTAGTAGGATCGCAATCATGTGATTGTGAGCAGGTGGCTGGTGTAGCGTTCATTTGTTGTCATAGTTACAGTGACGCCATGCCGCTATCTCTCAATGATACGGAAATCTTTAATAAGTCCGTGGATCCAAACTAAAAGCCGCATCACTGCCAAAATGGAATCAGTTGGCCTTTGTGTCATTTCTGACCTTCCCTGAAATTTCATCCAAATCCATTTGTCCGTTTTTGAGTGATGTTGCTAACAGACAAACCAACGCCGATCATCACATAACTCCGCTGCAAAGTAACAAACGTGAGGAGCCAATCATGTCAACTTGTAGGATGGAGCTTTCTGCGTCATTATTGTTAAGAATAAGTTTCTGGTTCTAACATGTCTGGCTGAATTACTCCAATATTACAACTTGTCATTGTGTAGTGTTGAGTAGCTTTACAATGTTTGAGCAGAAGCATAGGTGAGCTGGAGTGCTCAACCAGCAATGAGTGGTGGTGTCATTTTAATACACAGAGATGAATTTTTAGGAATTTAATCAATGTCTAGAGAGGGACTCCATTTCTTTCCTTTTTCCTCACTCTTCTCTGTCCAGCCACTGTGACAGCACTCTGTAAAAGGAATGATTGCAAGCAGATTTTTTTATTATTTTTTTTTTTTTTGGTTATTTTAAGTTAGGTTAGTTAGTTTTATGACATGCAGGCATTTCCCCCACCTTGACCACACACACACCCATACCCTAGGCAACATGCAGTGAACAAGAATTGTGCAACAGATAGCCTCCCTCCATTCATACTCTGGTCACACACCTCCTCCTGTCAATAGTTAACTGCAGCAGCTGGTTTGAGCCCGTGTTTGTGACTTCTGCAAGACTAAAACAAGGTCACAACATTTTAAATCTATATGGTACTTTAGATATAGACATCAGTCAGTGCTGAGGAGCTGACTACATTTCAGGTTATTTATTATGGGTCACAATACACAGAGTCAAAACTTACTCAGATTCAACTAAGTGAGAAGTAATTGGTTGTGCAGAGTGAATAGTTTCTGTCTCTCATTCCATGTTGGATTTCATCATTTGTACAAGACCTTAGAGAGATGTCTGTGTGAGTTGAGGGACAAAGCCAGTATTGTACCCTCCCTGCTATGTAAACTGGGTTCTTGCTGTTGTTGTGCCAAACCTGGCATGCTGCTAGTTGGGAATGCAAGTGTCGATGCATCACCAGGCAATTGTTCTTGACTTCCCTTCTGTTTTTATATCATTTTACTGGGGGGGAAGCTCTTTTAGTCATTCTTTTCCACCAGCAATATTCTCCCACACAGTAGACCTGATTGAAACAATGAGGAAACGCATTGAAACATTATAGGCTTCTGTTTTCTGTGTAAACAAAACTCTGAGAAAGTGGAGTGGAGAGTTCTGGCAGCAGTATTGTTTTGTTGTCTGCGAGACTATAGAGTAGGCAGTAGGAGAGCGGTGAGCTGGAGGGAGACGTGTGGTCACCATGGGCTCTGTGCAGGAATGGAGACACCAGGGCCGCATCCAAGTAGCAGAAACACAGCTTCTCATTAACTCCAGTGAAGCCCTTTCAGACCAGTGGATGAAGGCTTTATTTCGCTGGAAGAAAAAAACCTGTGCACAGTGCGCACAACGTGTTCTTTGAAGTTGCAAAGTGTTTAAAAGTGGCCTTGGTGCAGTCCAAAAGTGTGCCAATGAGAGCCACAGTATGTATGCACATTTTCATTAAGTCGGGCACTGCAGCGTCTGAGTTCAGCGGTGAGGAGGGACATAATCAAACAAAAGGAGCAAAAAACAAATGTGTTCTGCCTTATCAGATGAGCTCATATGTGCAGCAGCAGAAGAAGAGGACAGCTATTCACTGATTGAAGAGGCCTTTTTTCTTAGAACTCTCACCCACATAGCACATATGTGTATGTTTTATCTGCTTGCCTTGCACATTGTGAAGCACTGATAGAAACACAGTTACGGGAGTATGAACTCTGTTGCTGATCATACATGAGATTTAACACTAATATTCAGTTGTTTTCTTTCACCCACATGTGGCAGTGAAACTTCATAATAATCCTGTAATCCATACCTTAAGTTTTCATATTGAAGCGATTTTTAATTTTTATTCACTAAATTTGATGCACAAATAAACTGAGCTGTAATTAAATATGGAAATAGATTTACAGGTTTATTCTTGGTTGCTATTAGGAGTGTCCTTTAAGGCTGTGTGTATACCTTTTTAATCTAAGCCAGTTACATTTTTAAGTTTTTGCATTATATACAGGTAGAGCTACAACGAATAATCAGTTGATTGATTAGTGTTCAACTGTTATGTGATTTATCTTCAACAAATAATAATCAATTGAGTAGTTTCTTTAAGAAAACAAAGTCAATGCTACTTATTTCCCGCTTCTTAAAACTGAACATTCACTCTTTTATGGCCATGTTTCCATATCGTGTTCTTAGGTGCGTTCAAAAGTTTTTGACTTTTTGGGAAAAACATATGTAGTGAATATTTAACGCTCATAACTTATCAACTGTTTCCACTTCCAGCTGACATAAAAGAATAACTACAGCTTTCCTGACTGAAAACGTCTCACCAATTTTCTCACATAGATGGACAAAATCTGTTTCTTCTTGTTTGTGTTTTTCAGTGGTTGGCAAGCAACAGTTTTTTTTTTCTCTGACTTAATGTAACGTGGCCTATATTGCCACTTTATGACAATACTATGCAGTTTATTTGCACCAAAGCAGCTCTTTGGAAACAAGCCAAATTCACATTATCTTTTTAAAAATTTGTTGTGACATTTTAAAAAAAATCTCTTCAGATTTGCTTGTCAGTTATATGAAAACATGGCTTATGGCAGTAAACTGAATATCTTTGGGATGTGGACAAAATAGGACATTTAAGGACATTAACTTGAGCATCATTTTATACACCCAAACAACTAATTGATTAATTGAGAAAACACTTGACAGGTTAATTAACAATGAAAGTAATGGTTAGTTGCAGCCCTATCAGCTGGTCTCTGATGGTTTACTGCAGAGGGGATTAGTGAGGGTGCTGCAGTTGCTCGGGGGGAGGAGAGGCAGGGGTGGGGACAGGGTGGGGTCTGAATGCGGTTTTTATATAACATATCTCTTCACAGTAGGATGCAGTGTTTTACACTGATGTGTATTTAAAATGTTCCCTTTTTGTTACGTAGGAGAATTCTTTGTTCTTGGAGCCAGGAGTCAGAAAGAGCGTCACCGTCTGGATGAGAAATACATCTATTTATATTAAGTCCATTTGTAACTGGCATGCCTGAGGTGCTTTTGAAGCTTTGAAAATAGAGGCATATGTCAAAATTCAAAGCTTTGGCTGTTGCAATTTTGGATCAGAGAATTTTAGAAAACATAATTTGTGTCTCAGCAGATTTGTGGACCGCCTGTGTTAGCAGGAGATTGGGAAGAGATTGCACATGAAGTAGGCCCAAAGAAGATAATCTGTGTGAAATTATTGAGCTCAGCAATAAAGATAAACAATGTTGGATCAAAATACTGAGAAAAAGAGGAGTGTAAGTGACAGGCAGATATGTGAAATTATGTTCTATTCTTGGAGTGTCATCACTGATATAAGTTTGACTACATTGGTTACATTCTATATGCTTCTGGTCCTGGCCTGTTTTAATAGTGTGTCAATGCAAACCAACACATTTTATTCCAGTTGACCATTATGCAGCTCTGTACAAAACAGTCGTTTCTACGTTTCTGCAGACTTTTTGTCCATTGCTTCTTTAACTAGCCTGAGCATCTTTTATTTGTTTGAGTAAATCATGAATTCAGTCCTAAAGCTCTTGGCAGGTGAGCCAGAAGGTTGATTTCAGACCTTGGCTGACCTGCTTCGACTTAATGCTGATTCTAAAAGAGGTAAAAGGTGCTCGGTCATGCTTCTAAAGCTGAGGTGGCACAGTAAAGGCCTGTCAGGGTCAGTCTGTCTTCACATCTGAAGCTTTCTCAGCCACCTCCTGTAGGCTTTGTCTGGACAGTCTGTCCTGTTGTTTCATAGTGAATGGATTTCACTCCAGAAAGGATTTGAAGTGGGTCAGGTCAGACAGCTTTACTCCCTTTGTCTCGTCCCCTCTGCCTCACTTTAGATTTCTATCTCTTTTATTCTTTGTCCTGATTCTTCTTTGTATGTTTTTTTTCTTGGTCTTCAAATCTTATCGTTTCAGGAATGCTGATGTGTGAATAATGAATAGTTAGATGGGTGCTCAAGCCTTTTTCCAAGTTCCCTGTAGCACTTGGCTATAAATAGTCCAATATTTTTTAACATTGTGTCACTTGTCATCAGCTGTATGAAAAATTTCTGCTCTGCTGTCTTCACCGCCACAGTATTTCCCATGTCAATTTTCTCCTGAGCTCATCGAGTTACTTCACAGCCTTTTCGGCTCGCAAGCTTTTGTCTTACTCATGCAGAAAGCTTTTCCACTGACTGCACGCTTTCCACTTGAGCTGTGAGCTGACAAAGGCATATACAGTGCATATGGAAAGTTTTCAGACTCTTCAGGATCTCCACATTTTGTTATATTCTAAGCTCCTCTTGAACCCTGTTGTTAAGGGACTAGTATTTCCAGGGCACCTCACCTCTAGTAATTTGTAATAAGTGTGGAGGTTATCTGTGATCTAAATCCCTGCAAATCTGCTCTGTCTGTAATTTGTAAAGTGAAAATTCTACCACAAATTATCTTCTATTTTCGCCAAACAAAGAGGTCCTGTGATAATAATAGTATGTGCAAGTTGGCGTTTTGGTCTTTCTTTTTTGTAAGGTGGTTTGTTTTCTCTTTACCTTTCTTTGATATTTTTAATAAAACGTTTACATGATGGAAACACATTCACAGAAAGCATAAACTCGAATATATCAGAAAATCTAAATCTCTGAAGGATAATAAGATGGATGACATTGCAGCATCCAGTCAAGGATATTTTGCTGTCTTTCAGCAGGCTCAACAGTTATTATGTGACAACCTGTTAATATATCGGGGGATAATGTCAGCAGGTTTGAGTAAATGCAGACTTTGCTTTTCCTGTGATGCAGGAAACACAGATATGGGATTTAGTACCTGGTTAGATCTTGGTCTTGCAATGTCTTGCAAGCTCGGCACACCTTTGTTTTAGAATTTTCTTCCATTCCTTAACCAGATTGTATGAAGAGCATCATTGCACAGCCATTTTTAGGTCCCTCTAGAGATGCTTTATTGTGTCCAGATCTTGATTCTGGCTCTGCCACTCCCAGGATTTTTAAAGTTTTCCCCCTAAATGTTCTTGGTGGTTTGTGTTGTGTTGTTGTTTTGAAATGTAAACCTTCCTTTCATCCTGACATCCGGAAAATTCTGGAGAGGGTTTTGTCTCAGTGGATGAGTAGAGCTTGCCTGACAGAACACCATTAACTCTCACATATCACGATCTATCAGTTTAGAGTCCATTATGCCACAAATGAGATTAGGATCTAGTTTACAATGGCAAATGAGCTTCTCTGCGAGAAGGAATGGCTGGATACTATTAAATGCCAAAGAGAAATCAATAGATAAGGGTCTGATATGAGTCATGAGGACAGCATCCTCCACACTTCCACCAGGCCTGTAAGGAAAATGTAAAGGATCAAGTTGTTACTTGACATGCATTAAGACCTCATTCTTGACATGATTCTCAAATGACTTCATAACTAAAGACTTGCAAAGCTACAGACCTGAAATCATTTAACACTTTAGGGGTGTTACATCCTCACAGAATGATGCTGCTGTCACCATGCTTGACTGTAGAGATTGTATTACTAAGGTGATGTTCAGCACATGGTTTTCTCCACACACCGTTAGTGCTGGTGTGTTGATGGTTGTCCTTTAGGAAGGTTCTTCCATATCAACAAAGGATCTCACTCACAGTGACCATTCTTGGTTACCTGTCTGACTAAGACCTGCATTCCCATAGTGCTCAGTCTTTTTTGGCAGCCAGATCTAAAAAAAATAAAAATAATAATGTTTTTGGTGGTTCAAATCTTCTTTTGTTTGAGAATTATGGAGGCTGACAACCTCTTTGGTGGTTTCAGTGCTGCAGAAATGTTCTTGTGTCATTCCCAAGATTTGTGCCTTCACACAATCCTGCCTCACAAATGTACAGACAAACTTATAAAAATAGATGTGTGCGTTTTATAATTATGTCCACTGAATGCCATGAAGCACAGATGGACTCTTGTCAAGTTGCAGAAGCATCTGAAGGACCATTGATAGAAGTAGGATGCTCCAGAGTTCAACTGACAATCTCAAAAGAAAAGGCCTGAATACTTATGTAAACTAAATATTTCAGTCTATTATTTTTAATAGATTAACAAAACGTTCTAAAAAAAATCTCTTTGCTTTGTCACTCTGGAGTTTGATGCATACATGATTGTGTAGCATAATAAGTGGAAAAGTTAAAAGTGTCTGAAAACTTTCTGTATTCAATGTACCGTACAAATAATCCTTCAAGTTTCAATTGATTCAGTCCCCAAGAGAAGCAATATTTGTACCAAAACAATGAAGAACAGCATTTCCTCATATATCAGTTCTGAAGCAGATAAGAAATCAGTCTGTTTCATCTTTGTAGTGGTCCCAAGTGTACAACCTCTACTGAACTCAGTCGAACTTGAAATTAGTTTTAAAACTGCTCTTACTTTTTCTGTATCGACAGGCTTTTGTGAAGTGCGTGCAAGGAATATGCGCATGAGAAGATTATGCATAGCACAGAAATAGCCAGTAAAATAGTACTTTTTTTTTTTTTTAAGGTTCTGTCAGACCTATATTGCCGCGGTGCTTTTTTACTGTATTACTGTAATACAACCAGTATTCCTGCTTAGGCCGCCAGACCCTGCGCTTGTGAGAGGGGCTTGTGGTCAAAAACACTCCCCGGTCTGGGCCTCAGTTGGACGACCCTACGTCCCCTGTGTGCCCTGTGTGGAACTTTTACATTGCAAACATTTTGTAACATGTTCTTAGTGTTCTTTAGGTTCAGGAACTTCTTTAGCATTTATTTATTGCATCATATTGATGTTGCAAAATGAGTGTGTTATGCATGTGTACATTGTGTACGGATACTGCCCGCTACCTAAATATGTCGGGGACGGCAGGAATTGACGGGACTGGAAGCACCCCTACAATTAAATAAAGTGTTCCTTGTATCATTTCAGACGGATAAGTGCGCGGCGGTCGATTTGTAGTAGGATTGCAATCATGTGATCGTCAGCAGGCAGCTGACGTAGTGTTCACTAGTTGTCATAGTTACACTGATGCCATGCCGCTATTATAAAATGATACAGAAATCTTTAACAAATCTATGGATCCAGACTATAAGTCGCATCACTGCCAAATTCTAATCAGTTGGTCCTTGTGAAATTTCTGACTTTCCCTGAAAATTCCATCCAGATCGGTTAGTCCGTTTGTGAGTAATATTGGAATACTAAAATAAAAGGAATACTGCTGTGAAAAAGCACTTTAATTGATTAAAGTGTTTGCATACCAAATGTGATTGCATTTTTGTTCATATAGCAGTACTTTTGAAATAAAAGTACAGAATACACTACTTTTTAATTAATTATCCACATAACAGTGCGATCAATCGCGATTAAAACAAAAACATTTATAAGTTGCATTTCTTCTCACAGTTGTGTATAAATTATTGAATGTTCTTATCTCGAGTGATTTTAATTGCTTGTTATTGTGGCTCACCTGTGTCTTGTCTAGTTAACAGTCTGATTGACCTAGACAGCTCAGTGAGCCCTATGAGCTGTTCTCCCTGCACCACCACTGTGCTGTCCTCTCTGCTTATCAGTTTTCAAGGTGTAAGCATTACTGGCATTGACATTCCCTCCGCGGGCCTCCTGCTATGATAGGTGGAGCGCTTCCTATCCTGTCCTGTCCTGTCCTGTCCTGTCCTGTCGAAGACTTGCTGTAGAAAGTGCGAGACTGTGTATGCATTTGCATGAGGAGATCTGATGTAAAAGGGAGGAAAATGTCGTGAATGTGTTAGTGCGGTTGCAGCGGCAGGTCGGCACTTGTAAACTGAATGTATATTTGTAGCAGAGAGAGAATAATGAGAAAGAACGCACTGAGGTGAAAAGGAGTTTTATGTATCTGTAACAAAAACACTGAAGTTCGGGGGGGTTGGCAAGATGCAAATTGGATTGTTTTTGCTTCAGAAACCAATTTGGTACGGGGTATTTGTCTATATTGGAAACATTTTATGGCTCCTCAGAGCTCACACATTCAACAGACAGATCAGGCTGGCCCACTTTGAACGGTTTTAATTTTGGACTGCGTCGGAACAACACTGTCTCCATGAGACTCTTGTCCTCTTGTGTTTGTTGTCTTCTCTGGACTTTTGTTGTCTTCTCTGGGCTCAAGCCCTCGTAAATCTAGCGTACATAATGATGTGGCTCATGGCTGATATCGGGGCAGTGTTGAGAGCCGAGTTGTCATAACGATTGCTTCAATCAGGTGGGCAAACAGCCCATCACGAGATGCAGGAGGAAGGTGGTGCATGCTGGTTCACTAGAAAGAGCCCCTCAGCGTGTTTCAACTACAAACAAGGGAACTGGAGAGCATGTTTTTAATCATATGATGCCCGTGTGAATACATGAATAAAGGCTGCGGTTTGTAGTTGTCCAGTATTGAAGCAATGCTGACAGAAGTTCCACCTTTGCACTGTTTTCTCTTGTTTGGAATAAAGTTCATCATTTGCGTTGAAATGGGGTTTTTATCACTTTGTTTGGGAAAGTAAAATCCAACCACACAGGTTACACCAGTCTGTTACACAACACCTGGCTGCCTGCTCTGTTTTGAGCATGCCAGGGTCATAAAAGCCTTTTCATTTGAGCCAGATTCACATACCAAACATTAGTTGTCATTTAATGCAATGTTTTCTTTCATTTACTCTTCACCCAGCACTGTAGTATGTTTGAATTGAAAGTTATCTCTGCTCACTGTGATATTTCAAAACTACATGGCTCCTTAAATTGCCCCATGGCCAGTCATTACTGGGAACTCCCCAGTCTTTTAGTGAATGTAGTTACTAACAAAGGGTGTAATTATTTCTCTTATCTCCTTGTCTTGATTAGACTGTTCTAAAGGAAGCACTAGAAAACCAGCCGGTTCAACCTTTAGACCTTTTAGTGGCATGTTTTACTGTGAACAAGAGATAATCACCCAACCATCCCTTCTACTCTGCTGCAATCCTATTATACAGCCAGGTGTCACCTTTGACACCTTTGAACGACTGCAGCCGCCTAAACTTGAGACTATTTTTACGTCATTAAATGGCAGTAGAGCTGGATAATGAGTGATAGGGCTTAGCGGAATTAGCTGTCTCAACTGGATGTGTGTATGAAGGATGAACTTCACACATTTTTTAAGGTGTGGCTACAAGTGAGATTTTACGACGTATCCAAACACTGTTTTGGCTCTCTGCTTTGTGGGTAAAGTGAGAAGAAATTTTTAGTGATGGGGTGTTTTTTTTGCCTTGAAGCTGTGCTCGTACAGTTTTGCTACTGTTCTGCTGCCTTCGTATAAACTAAAGCATACTGAAACCTGAATATGCTTTGATCAGCTTTTATTGAGTCTGCTTCAGGATGTGTTTTCTGTTTCTCTCGCTCTCCTTCTGTTTTACTCTTGGCTGCCAGCCCTCCCTCCCTCCCTTCATCTCGTCCTCCCTCCTTCTGCACACTTTTTGTGATCACTGGACAGCAGTCTCAGTAATGAGGATGAAAATGCATTATGACAGGCAAGATTGTTTTGTGTGTCACAGGTACTTGGGACAGGAAGGATGAAGAGGGGGAGGCTTTACTGGCTAAACTATGGTTGCATTACATCTTTTGATCTTTTTAGCCACCTACCAGTCTCAGTTCTTAGAATAAGAGGAGGCACCGCACCCTATAACACAATCCCCCTTTTGTATGGGAGAACTCCTGAGTCAATGTGACACAAATCTAATTTCTCAGCTCTCTCTGCTCATGGCCGCTGCCTTGTGCTATTGATCGGGCTCACCACTTAAAGCTTGTCTGCCTTCAGCGCTTCGGCATCTTTATTTTTATCTCTTTTCCCTTCTCTAGTGAGTTGTTTTGCTGGTCCATTTACAACAGATCCACGTGAGTGGGTGAATGATTGATAAACATGGCGCGGGACAGTAATGTCCCTTGCATTGTAAGCGTTATATAACAGCCCCCTGCAAGGGTTACAGGCCATCAATGTGACTGTGGGCATGAAGACATGTATCTGGGAGTGCTGCAAAGGTCTTTGTACACCCATTACTGTAACCTGTAAAGACTTTATGATCTGTTTTAACATTATTTGTCTTTTGAATTCCAAGAATTTTTATCTTTAAACATTGCTCTTATCTAGACTGTCGAGGTAAATGCAAACATTCATTTATTTGAGCTTGTATGTGCAATCTTCCATCCCCACCCAGGAACAAAACAATATGAAAGTGGCTGATAATACAGGTGATATAAAAATAACTTTGTTCTTGGGCCGAACAATTTGGGACAGACAGATATTGCGATTTGATTCAGGATGTAATTAAGTCAAGCTTTAGTTTAGCTGTGTAAGATATTTAAAACATTCGACTGAGCAGAACCACATGATATACCATCAAAAATACAACTGTCACACATGGAGGGCAGCAAACGTTTGTAAAACTATTGACATAACAGTTGAAACCTGGGTGTCTAAATTGCAGTCTTTATGACTTGCTAATTGCAGCACTGTAAATCATGATTTTGATTTAAAATCAATTAATTGCTCATCCCTAGTTTGTTCATGTAAAACATTTTTTAAAATGTCAATATTGTCCAAAGACAAAGCAAACAAGATGCAGAAATCCAGCTAGGACTCCATGCAGCTCAGAGCTTGAATGCTGCATTTAAAGACAATAGGGATTTATTGGATCCATTGGCTTTATATTAGGGGTGGGCTGATGCTCTGATGCTGATTATTAGTAATCAAAGAGACTGAGCCAGTTAGCTAGTGTTAGCCACAGGCCTGAAAGCAAGCCTGTTAGCTATAGCCTTATAGGTAAGTGAACTACTTATCAGTAAGAACGATAAGTTGTTGACTCTCACTGCATGGGTTTGATGTGGCCATGTCTCTGGTCACCACTAGGACACCCTGCCATCAAACCAGCATATTCATTCTCTAATTCAGCTTTCTAAAACTGAAGATTTGTCTTTCCCATTCTGTGACAGTAAATATGTTTGGTTTAAGGACAAAGCAAGACATGTGATGACGTCATCTCGGGGTTTAAGAAGCTCTGGTCAACATTTTCCAGCATTTTCTGAAATTTTCTGGACCATAAAACTGAGTGATTAATCGAGAACATCCATCCATTATCTGTACACCGCTTAATACTCATTAGAGTCTATCCCAGCTGACTTAGGGTGAAGGCAGGGGACACCCTGGACAGGTCACCAGTCTATCACAGGGCTACATGTACAGACCAACAATCACACTCGCATTCACATCTACGGACAGGTTAGAGTTACCAATTAACCTCAGCATGTTTTTGGACTGTGGGAGGAAGCACAGGGAGAACATGCAAACTCCATGCAGAAAGATCCCAGGAATGCCTGCACGTGAACCAGGGATCTTCTAGCTGCAAGGTGAAAAGTGCTAGTCACAGAGCCACTGTGCAGCCCTAATCAAGAATATGTTCATATTCAAAAAATGTAGCGACTGTGGAAAATAATCTGTAGTTGCCGCCCTATACAACATCACTTCTGTCTGTCTGAGATATGTTTTGTGGATGTTTTTAAATTAATTCCGATGCCAAATGTCCACTTTTATTTTGGATTGTGATGAATGAATCATGCATTTGCCAACTCAGCTGCTGTCATATTTCCAGGCCAGGTTGCTTATCTGTGGGCCAGCGTGCTGTAGAGCTGTGGCTGTAGGTGTGGCCTGTATGAGGGCTGGTACTGACCACAGCAGTGTGGCCAATGCCAGAACACACCCACATACACAAACACACAGAGATTCACAGCCTGAGACTTCCTGTAGTTGGACCGAGATCACAGCCGGTTTGCTCTGCTGCTCCCACTTCAGCCTCGGTAATGCGACTAATTCCTCCTCTCGAACAAAAGACTGGCCCGGCTTCCCCTTTACATTAACCTCCTTTCTGAATAAAGAAGAGGCTCTCCACCATGCTGTCAGCCTGAGAGCCGGTCCCTACAGGGATTCAGGCTAGTGGGAAGTAAATAGTGTTGGTCGAAAGGCTGTTCAAATACCGGAGAGGCACTATTGCAGCTGGACAGACCAGTGACCACAGCTTCACGTCTTAGCTAATGGACAGAAGCTAGTGGCTCACCTGTCTACAACACAAGCAAAGAGTTTGGTGTCGTCTTTGCAGAGGAGACAAGTGTTTTCAGTGTTTTAGCATTTTCACAGCTTTGTTCGGGTAATGCCTCCTCTCTCTGGATAATCCCAGTTAAACAGCTTAGAGGAAGAGCAGTAAAATCTGCTCACTCCAAGTGTGAGATAGGGTGCAGTCACTCTATTGTGTGTTTTGTTGGGGAAAAAAAACCCAAAATGATCCTTCAATCCTATTTCATCCTGATTATAAAAAGAAGGCTTCACAAGTATACTGAGTTTCCTTTGGGAGCGGCTGCAGTAGATGTCATGTTTGTGCTGTAGTTCTTGTGTCCACGTGTCAAACATTTAACAGAAAACCTGACAACATTGTCACATTTACCCACCCTGTTACACAAGCTGCTGCTTTTATTATTTATGATCTTCCTGCTGGCTGTTATAAATGTTCAGGTATCCGTGAAACATCCGACCATACTTCCTCTTCTTTGTCATTAATTGATTGTATCACAAAAAGTGCTGTTAACATTGTGAACCATAAATACAGGCCTCCTATCTTTACAGCATGATTCACTCCGCCTGTAAAGCAAGGGTCAAAATGAGATGAACTAAACAGAGGTGTAATTATGTCTTTATTGGCTGATACTGTGTTTTGGACAAATGATGACTAAGGGTGAATTGCAATTCTTTCAAAATTCTATTTCTCTCAGGTTGTGATTTCCTTCATTACTCACTGTGCTTTTTGGGAAGAAGAGTATAGTTGTGATTTTAAAATATTCATGGCCACGCCCTCAACATGTTGCTGCGATCTGTTGTTGCTGCTCTCGTGTAGAAATTGGTCTGTCTGTGCTTTGGTTTCTTCATGCATGGTTGGACAACAGTACAAACAGATTGATCTGGAAATAAACCTTTTGTTTCCTTAATGTGCGATTAAGACCAAAAACTAATATTTGTTATTTATATTTTAGATAATGATTGAAAGGTGGTTGCTCAACTGGCTCAACTAATTAACTCAACAAAACTCAGCTCTTATTTACAACTAGTGATTGTGATAATTAGTTTAAAAAAGAAAAAGAAAAAACATGTCTACCTGTCTGTGTTAAGGAGGAAAATAAGCTACCAAGCAGATTACAAACTAGAAAATCAGTTAGTAGTCACAAATAACTAAATAGCTACCACTTATAATTATTGCTAATGATAATTAGATAAATACTTAGCTTATAGTAATAAATAAACCCTTACATCAGATAAAAGTAATAAAAAAATGCATATTGTCAGATAAAAGTAATTCAGAAAAAGTAAAATTAGCTGTTAGTAATGAAGAAAGAGCTAAAAGCAATTAATAAAAAAGTGAAAAAAGTAGCGGACATGAAAAATAAATAGCTAAAAGTAATTAATAAACAGTTAAATTAGGTTAAAGTCATGAAATAATAAATAGATAAAAGAAATAGTTTTCTTAAAGTTTTAAACAGTTAAATGAGGTTACGCTACTGAAACATATATCGCTAGGTAATTTAAAGTAATGAGTAAAGAGTAGGAATATTTCAAAGTAAAGACAAATAAATAGATGGCTAGTAGTAGTAAATAAAGATTTAAATGAAGTTAAAGCAGTCAAAAATAAATATCTAGCTAAAAGTATTAAATGAACTGCATTATTTAGCTAAATGTAATTAAAGAACAGTTAAATTCACTTGAAGTAATAATGGAACAAACACAATAATTAAACAGTTAAATGATTAACATAGTTTAAGTGACATGTAAGCAGCTGAAATGGCTAAAAATATTAAATAATTCAAAACTGGAGAAATTGGCAAGAGTAATGAACGAGCAGTTAAGACTGGTATGTAAAAATAATAAATACATATTTAAAATAGGTAGTTATAAGTAACAGATAAATGACTAAATACCTAATAAAAAAGAAGAAGAAGAATTGCTAAAACTAATGAATAAAATGTTGGACCTAAATTGTGCAATGTCTGCCACTTCAAATTTAGGCGTATATCACGACTTTGGGCGTCCATCAGAAACAAGAAAGCTGGGAACTGGTGGTTTAGATCACTGAAAAAAATCAGCCAGGCTCCATGTCCCTCTGCTGGAAACATTCAATAGTCAATTTTTGCTTTCATGCGTCTACGTGGTCAATTTGCTAAACATTTAATCCTTTTGGCAGCACAGACGCTCACACTGACACTGTTACAGCGCTGTGCATCATCTCTATGCTCCACCAGCCCCGCTCTCATCACCCATGCTGCCTCCTCTCTGACGGCACCCAGAGCGAGACATCAGGTGACTGGTGCAGCTGTGCCTGGCAGGGGGATCTGTGTCAGTTTGTATCAGACCCCACAGTGGTGGAAGCCAGCTGACCTGGTTGGAGTGCAGCCGGCTCGACCTGCAGCTCAGCTGTATCCATCAGAGGCATCACATCCCTGCGGAGCTTCACATATAGGCTCAGGACGTTTGAAAGAATGTAAAATTCCATTTAATTATTATTATTTTTTTGTTATCAGGGAAAATAATGTCAGAGTCACTGGAGTGGTTTTGGCCACACTGGTGCTGGCAGGTTGCACTTGGCCATCTACTGATGTGGGGTTGATTTTATGGCTGCAGGTTCTCACTGCCTGAGTGGGTAGGGTGTTTTTCATTTGACTCCATCTTAATTATGGTAATGAAAGTTAATCATTTCTAGCTCTTATCCAAAACCGTCTCAGTCCTAAAGATCAACGCATGGGCATTTATGGTGTTTAAATGTCTGTTTATGTCCTCTGTCAGTTTTGCATCATTTAAATTGGACGTAATTTGTGTTTTTCAGAAACTGGCAGCAGAATGTCAGAGTGCAGGCTACAGTGGTACCCTTATCCCATATAAGTGTGACCTGTCCAACGAGGAGGAGATCTTGTCCATGTTCTCAGCCATCAAGACGCTGCACAAGGGCGTGGACGTCTGCATCAACAATGCTGGCCTGGCCCACAATGAACCTCTGCTCAGCGGAAAGACAGAAGGCTGGAGGAACATGATCGATGTGAGTGGATCACAGATGCACAGATATAAATGCTAAAGCTGACACAATCTGGAGAGATGCTTGGTGTTTATTTATAAAAGGGAATGCTAGTGATACCTCCCTTATGTTGTATTGATTTTATGATTACTCTGCTCAAACAGAACAGCAGAAGGGAGGAACTGAGATGGTTGCCTAGTGTGAGTGGTAGTCTTGTGTTTGTAGAGCTTTTGTTATTCAAGGAATCAGAGTTAAAGCAGAAACATGGCTCTGCACACACACACACCTACACACACACACACACCTACACACACACACACACACACACACACACACACACACACACACACACACACACACACACACACCCACACACACACTGCTTCCCTCCCCTCACAGAGGCTGCTTCATTGGCTCTGAGGAGAAGCTCTGGCACAGCCAAGGCCTGCTAATGAAAGCCAGCACTATTTCTCTTGTTGGGACTTTACATTCTGATTCATTGAGCTCTTGACCACTGAAGACCCCCTGCTCCAAAGTCTCTGTCTCCAGGGTCCAGCATTTGTAACGCTCGCCCATCTGTTGTCATGGCAGCCCACATGAATGTGTACAGCAGAGTATTTTTAGCCAGTGTTTAATCTGTACGCTGACCTTGTTTGGTCACCTCCCCCTATCTTGCTACCATGCTGGCGTTAACCTGCTGTCTATCAATGTCACTACAGGAGCAGCTTAGAGGCCGCAAGCTGGACAGGAGCAGCAGGTTCAGATGGTTTAACACATTGACCTGGTGAACATCAGTCAGCTGAAATGACACTATTTCATCATAGGCGTTCCTAAACGTGACTTAGCATTAAAACACAAGCTGGTTCTACACAAATATATAAACTCACCCATTAGTTTTTTTCCACAACTTGACTTTGGCTGCTTTTTTCAAACTTATAACTGATAAATAGTTATAGAAGGTTGCTGTCTTTGCCTCCTCTCCAGGTGAATGTCTTAGCCTTGTCTATCTGCACCCGTGAGGCTTACAAATCCATGAAGGAGAGGAATGTGGACGATGGCCACATCATCAATATTAACAGGTACGTTATAAAGGCAACTTACAGCATCTAGGTATCGTTAGTACTTAGATTCACAAATCTAAGTATCATCTTTGTTCAAGGTGACTTTAATCCTGCAGGCTTTACATAAAGCCATTTGTGAACCCCACCTAGCTCCTGCTGGATGTGGAACAATGCAAAGAACAGATGATAAACTAAAAACAGTTTTATGTGTAGACTTATTTCTGTGCTTTTTATTAATCAGTGTATAGCTTATTAAATACATAATGCTGAATATTGGGCCACTATATCATCTGAAGTGAGAACTTAAAATATAATAGACAATTTAAATGTGAAAAGTATATTATTATTTGCTTAAAAGTCAGAGATCACTCTGCACACAAGAGAGCAGCGGGGGTGTCTAGAGTCTGGGAGGAAAGTGGAGTACCCAGTGAAAACCCATGCATGTACAGGGAGAACATGCAAACTCCATGCAGAAAGATCCCAGTCCGGGACGTGAACCAGGGATCTTCTAGCTGTGAGGCGACACTGCTAACCACCAAGTAGCCCTGTTATGGATACAGTTTAATTTATTCTTTGCCTCTCAGATGCACTGTATTCAGGAGAAGAACCTTATGTTAAGTCTTGTTAAAAGGCAGAGATTTGAGTATTAACAGGAATGTAGCACAACATGAAAGTAAAAGCAGTGCTACTTTTATTTAAATGTGAAAGTTGTCCCTAAAATCATAACCATCATCATTATCATTTTGGCCATGTTTTTACATTTTCTGAATATGTTTCTAAAGCCTAGGAAAGAAGGACAAAGGTAGCATATGATAGATAAACATTGTCAACATGGATTGTTGACGTTTGATTATGCCCTGGATCAAATGTATGCCTACAAATGTACTAATTGTCTTGTCTTGATTTGCGTGTTATATCTTGGCTTTAGAAGACTGTGTGTACATTTAGCTCCTGTCTGGAAGATGCTATGGTTAGATGATGGTGGTTAACATGCTTGAGTGTTTGTTTTTTTTGTCTGAAAAAAAAAATTTCCATGAGTGATGGAGTTAAAGTAAATGAGCAGACATTAATGTAATATATTCATTCATTCATTTGATATAAATGTCAGCTATTACTTGTGTTAGCCTGTTTAAGCCCAAGTATGATATTAAACAATACAAATAAACTTGTTTTATCAGAAATATGCTTAAATAATAAGCAGATTGAGGCGTTCAAAACAACAAAGAGGTAAATTCGAGAAGGTAAGAATTAGTCATTTATCGAACTAATTTGGACTTGGATCAAGGTTGAACTTAAAAAAAAAAAAAGCCAGCTCACTTATCTCAAACATGTTTCTCTCCTGTGTGTTACAGTATGGGAGGACACCGAATGGTGCCAAGTGCTGATGAGCATTTCTACTGTGCCACTAAATACGCTGTGACTGCTCTGACTGAAGGGATACGACAGGAGCTTCGAGAAGCAAACACCCACATCAGAGCCACAGTGAGTGAGCTGTCACCATCATAGTGGGAACGTCCTTCTTTGGTTTGTGCTGTTGGTCGCAAATGAGATCACATGAAGTCCATCAGTGAACGGAACATTTCCTGAAATAAAACAGCCAGAGTCAATTAAAAGCCAGGTTTTGATAATGGCCAGGGGTATAGTTGACACAAACAAACAGTCTGGGGACAAAACAATAGGCAGTATCGGGGGGCAAAAAAATGGGG
The DNA here is from genome assembly GCF_022539595.1 of Amphiprion ocellaris. NCBI lineage: Eukaryota > Metazoa > Chordata > Actinopteri > Pomacentridae > Amphiprion > Amphiprion ocellaris. Next base: position 24,600,192 of record NC_072779.1, read on the forward strand.
ACACTTTCCAGCAGCCTTCAGTCTGTACAGAAAGTTACAGAAACATGCTTCCCCCTCCATCCCTACCCTCTGAATCTTGTTTTCCAGTTTGTACATCCTTAATTCTTTTCCTTGACTTCTCTCCTCATGTCCTTGTCCCTGGAGATGTTGGCAAAGGAGGCAAGGCAACAGCCATTTAACAGATTAATACATCCACACCTTGGCACTGATATATTAGAGCAACGTCAAATAAACATAACGTGTAGCTCAGCTGTAACACCTGAACATTGTTTTGTATAGCCAACAACTGTATTTTACAATCTCTATCAGATGAGCAGAACAATATTCACGATAAAATCTAATTTATATTTACTTAAAATTCAACTCACAATGAAGCACAATGTGACAAGATTTAATGAATGCCATGTATTTTTATTTTTATTTAACGTGTGTGGTGAAGTATAAAAGAGCCATGGCACACAAAAAGAGTTCTATGCAAACAAGAAAAGCACTCAGAGAGCGCAGTACTACACCAAGGCTGCTCAGTTGTATAATTTCCAACGGATGAAATCTTTAATAAAAAATGACCTTGCACTGAGTGCAGATGTTTATTATGCACATGCACGTTATGTACGGATACCAAATCACGTGACCTAAATATGTAGCAGGCAGCAGGAATTGATAGGACTCAGAAACACCCCCACAATTTAATAAATTGTTCCTTGTATGATTTTGGACGGATAAGTCCCGATAAGTCCGCAGCGGTGGATTTGTAGTAGGATCGCAATCATGTGATCGTCAGCAGGCAGCTGATGTAGTGTTCAGTTGTTGTCATAGTTACAGTGATGCCGTGCCACTGTCTCGCAGTGTTACAGTAATGTTCTACAAATCCGTGGATCCAGAGTATAAGCCGCATCACTGCCAAGATCTAATCAATTGGTCCTGTGTCCTGAAAATTTCATCCAAATCCATTAGTCCAATTTTGAGTAATATTGCGAACAGACAGACAAAAAGATGGACAAACTTACATCGATCGTCACATAATTCCACCACATTCCTTGGTGGTGTAATAAAGAGTGACATATATAATGATTGACTGATATATACTATGTACACAATGTTGTCGGTCATGCTCCTTGCATACTTTGTATATTCCAGCTAAGAGCCAGGCTTCTTTCATGAGGCGGATGCAAAAAGAATACAATGAGGTTCCACAAGTGCATCCTCACTCAGAGCTTTCTCAATCCTCTCTCCTCCTTTTGTCCACTGTAATGTTGGGACTTTCATTCTGAAACAGTTGCATCCCATAGACTGTAGCATCCTGAAGGGGCGCGTTGGGGAAGGTCAGCAAAGCTTTTGGATGTTAGCTGAAATGTTCAGCATGTTCTGTCATACTGAGTTGTTCTATCTTGCTGTGTTTTATTCATGTTGTTGTTAGATTAGCAAAGCTGTGACACCATGACTGCAGTGGGTTGATCAGGATCCTCGTGGTAGCAGACACAGGTGTACATAAAGTTAAAGACTTGTGCTGAGAAACCTGAATTTATCCACTGGTCTCTCAAAAGTCATGAATAGTGTGTTGGAGTAATTTTAATGAAGCAACCAGGAGCAGATTAAAACAGGCCTCATTAGTAAACTGTGATGAATTTTACTCACTATAAAAAAGGATTCATTATAATGTTCCGTCCAAAAACGGCCTGTCACCCTCTGCAGTTAATCTAAATATATGCCCCGGTCAGTATTTGAGGAAATATGTTTGCAGCCCATACAGGAAAAAGCCCAGAGGAAAGTGTTTTATATATGCACATCTCATTGTGTGTAAACACTAGTAGCAGTAAATTTCTCGTGCATTGTCCTACCCTGCAGTGTATATCTCCTGGAATCGTGGAGACTGAGTTCGCCTTCCGGCACCACAACAGTGATCCAGAGAAAGCAGCTGCAGTGTACGAGAGCATCAAAGTAAGACTATGCATTTGATTGAGTCTGTAAATGTGTTTCACACTGAAAATACTCATGTGCTCCTGCATCAGTTAAACCTCTTTCTCCATCTTTCAGTGTTTGAAAGCAGAAGACATAGCCAGTGCAGTCACATTTGTCCTCAGTGCCCCTCCTCACGTCCAGGTATGTCTCTCTTTCTGTCTCTCTGTTGTGTTAAAGTGCATCAACAATTTAATAGTGGTTGATTTCTGTATTGATCTGCCTTTTTCTTGTCGTCAGATTGGAGATGTGCAGATGAGGCCAGTAGAGCAGGTGTCATAGCAGTGAAAGGTGAAGCTTGCAGGAGGAGCAGACAGACAGCAGCCATGGTGACTCCTTGGCGACCTCTGCTGGGCAAAGGGGGTGGGGGGTAAAACAAATCAACTACAGCTGTGTTGGGTCTGCTGGACGTAGCCAAGGAGGGCTGGAGCCTTAAGGAGGCTGTGTGAGGAAATGAAGGGCGTGGACTTTGTAAACCACTACAAACATACTACTGAACGCAGCGAGCTGGCATTTTGTGAATCTTTGGGCTCGGTTCTGTGCTGAGCCGACTCCAAACTACAGTAGGATCAAATAAAGAGAGAGCTGCTGCTGTGCTGTGGTCATCTGCACAGCCGTCACTTCAGAGGGAAGAGTATGCCATTGATTGCACATGTTTTTTTTTTTCTGTTTTGTTTTTGTAGTTCATATGACATATCTTTTTGAAATTAAATTGAAAGAGTAATTGCCGTTTATAAGAATGACAACTTTTTTTGTTTTAATTTTTTAAATAAAGATTTTAGCTTTTGATTATAGATAGATGCGGTCTCATATTAACTAACTCTAAACAATACCAACCGTAAGTAACCATTAGCAGTCTGTCCATCCTGCCACCTTTACTCACTATGATTTCACAAGCATATTCAGCTAGCCTTGTTTGGATCTATAAACCCCATATGAGGGGTCAGGGAAAGTACAGACATCCCTTGTCTGTGAAGCACATGGGTTTCCACAACCCACCTTCTTGCCTGTGTAATTTCCGTTGTTCTGCACTTTGGATTCATTCGTGAGGAGTTACAAGAAGGAAACGCTGGCAACTTATGTAGGGGATCAAACTAACTCGACATGCACATGTATACCCTAAAGACATGTACCCTTCTGTTGGAAATTTCATATTAAATGAGTAAATAAAAACTTGCCCAGAAGTAAGTTGTGTTTGTGTTATGTGTAACAGCATATTTTGGTCAGCTTGTCCTGGCAGAAAGAAGACACTGTGGACTTTGCAGCTTTTTATTACGCCTTGACATTACATACAGTTTGCATGACCCATGATCTGTTAACAATTAGCTTTTTCCATATTTGTCGGCAGTGCTCTGTTGCGTTTGACCTAATAAATGAGTCAGCAACAATAAATTGACAGTTTTTTATGTTTTTAAGAGGAGTGGTTAAATACAAAAGTACAGCTGTGAACTGTAAATCTTTAACAGTGGCATTGCTTTGATATTTTCATATTAAATGTAAGTCTGCTACCTGATGTTTAAACAGACACGACCAAAAGATGGCACTCTTTGCAAAGTAAAGTCCATAAAGGAGAGCAGTGAAACGCTTGTGAAATCCACTCCTGCCAGACAGTGAAGATAACACAGCAACAACCGATTTTATAACTGTCTTCCAATATGTCTTATTCTACTAGACATGAGCAAAAAAAAAAAAGGTAGCAGAAGTTCAAAAATCTTACCAATTAAATTCACAGATTCACAAAAACGGCCATCTTATTTTATCTGAATGGCACATATGCAGCAACACTTTCACAATCGGGTAAATAATTTGTGTAACATGCTTCTGTTTAATCTTCTGACCAGAAGTTTATGTAAGATTAAAGTCTGATTGCAAGCTTAACTTTTGATTAACTTTAGCATAGTAATGACCTGCCATTGTTGTTGGCGAGGCAAGCATTGTGCAAAACACTGAGGTGTCAGAACTTTGTCTGACTTAGAGGTTTTTCAGGTAGCTCGGTGTTGCTGCTGATGACAGCGATCCCTGGATGGCCGTCTGGTCCTCCCCTCTCATAATATGGCATCTTTGATTTTCCATTCAGTGCGAATGGTGTGATGGACAACTTCAGTTTCTGTAGGAGAAATGTACCGACAATTTTTACGCAAACCCTGATTGTACAGTACTGAAATATTACTTGAAAATCAAATGATTCAAAACTATCACCTCAAATGATCAGAGTTAAGTTGAGCTTTAAGTTGAGCAGTACGATATTTGCTCCTATGTAAAATTAAAACTGCCCACTAAGAGTCATCGTGTCAGCTAGTATTATGGTATATTCACCAACATTTATGGTGCATCTATAAATGTGACCTCATAGAACACTTTTTGCAATCATTAATCCATCCATTATCTACAAACCGCCTAATCCTCATTAGGATTGATGTCAGGGCCAGACTGGGACGTAAACCAGGACTCTTCTATCTGTGAGGCAACAAAGCTCACCACTAAGCCACTTATCATTACATTCTCACCTCCATGTTTCACTCTCGGGACTATGCGTTCACTATGGTAATCCTACTCAAGTTCATGCCAAACATGCTGGAACTCATCTGAGCTAAACAAATTTATCTTGGTCTCATCTGACCAGCTGTTATGTTCCTAACAGAAAGCAGGGGGTGATTTTCTGGGATGCTGTTCACAGAGGCTGACATTATGCAATATTCTTCCCACTGTCTGAGCTGTCACACAAGCTCCTGTGCCAAATCTGAAACACTTGCCTGTGTTTTATTTATTTATTTATTGTGGGGTGGGGGTTGGGGGATCTGTCTGCATGGAGTTTGCATATTCTTCCTGTGCAAACGTGGTTTTTCTCCAAGTACTCCGGCTTCCTCCCACATTCCAAAAACATGCTGAGGTTAAATTTTAGATCCTAGATTCTAAATTGCCCATATGTATGAATATGAGTGTGATTTTGTATTTGTCTGTATATGTAGCCCTGTGATAGACCACTGACCTGTCCAGGGTGTCCCCTGCCTTCACCCTAAGTCATAGACTCCAGCCCCCCTAGGTCCCTAATGAGGATTAAGCGGGTTATAGATAATGGATGGATTAATGGATGGATTTGTTTTTGGGTTGTGCATACTTGTCAACATAGAAATGACATAAATATAGAGACCTGATACAGTTTTCAGTAATTTCACATTTAGCTAATATTGCACAGGAGTGTACACACTTGTTGTATATTGTATATAAACATGCACATGTGCAAAAGGTAAATACACATTACCTGCAGTAATGTACCAGGTAGCAGCCACAGTGTGTGAATGGCACCCAAAGGAATCCAGATGATGGAGGCCAAGGCAATGCACCAGCCGACTCCCTGAGCCCAGGAAGGGAAGACATATTGCTCGTAGCGGGCTGGTTTGAACTGGATTATGGAGAAAATCAGGATGACCTGCCACAAGAGAAAAAAAATATTAAATTCAGTCAAGACACCTTTGGACGGATCTCAATTTTTTGTCAGGTTAAAAAATTAAAATGTGAATCGTCATGAAATTTAAAGGTTATCAAAATATTCATTGATTAAACAAAAAAACCCATTTGACTTGCAGTGATCAGCACAGGAGCAACTACTAGCCAGCACACTCTGAAGAAGATGTTGGGTCTTGAGCCATTCATCTCTTTAACGTTGGCTGAAAGTCGAGTCACACCTGAATGTGAAAAGGTACTTTAGATCAACCCTTACTTGTCAATGAACAGCTGCTCGCATTTTATTTGGATTTTGACACACTTTTGCAACATTGTGGCAATTAGAATGAAACTGCACATAACTATAAATGTTTTACGATGTTCTGCAGTACAGTGCGTCATCATCAAATTAAGTGGGTCATGGCCTAGATGTGTTTTTCTCTCACCATAACTCCAACAGATGGCAATGACCTCAAAGAATGCAAGGAACATGATGGACACAATGGCAGTGTAATGATCCATCAGCTGGAAGACATAGATTCCCACCTGGATAGAAACACACTCTTTAGGATGGCAGCTGAGGATGTTACAGTTTCGTTCTAAACGGGTAAAAGTTTCTACAGTGTGTTACAGTCTGTACCTGCATGACACAAGGGATTCCTAAAAGGCAAGCCACCCCACAAATTGCAAGAACAAAGAACTCCTTCCGCCTGAAAATGTTCATCAGATCTCGATGGAATGCATCCATGAGGCTGGTCACCATCACTTCAACCATTGCAAACTGGTAAAAAATGAAGAGAGAAGCTAAGAATTCCTGAATTATACAGAAGCACAGTGCAAATATTAAGAGTTTCCCCCACAGTGGATTGTCACTGAAGTTCCCAGTCCACTACCTCACTGTCCAGTCCAAGGCAAAGCAGCATGAAGAAGAACATCACAGCCCAGAGCTGAGCAACTGGCATGTTGGCAAAGGCTTGTGGGTAAACAATATAAACCAGTCCTGGACCTAAATACACAAACGTGCAAGTTATGAGCATGACATGCCTGAACAAGCAATGCAAGGCTCTTCTCAAGCACACTGAGACATGACTGCACATGTGTAAAGGTCAAAATCAGAACGTATCTTTGAAATGTGAGTTGTTAGATCTTTAGTCTCTCATGGTGTAGGACTAGACATGTTAAAGTAGTAATGGGAAAAAGTATGCTTGAAAGACTGCAACATTTTAAGTTTCACACTGTATTACAATTGTAAACATATATTATATTTTTGCACTGCAGGTATGTGAAGCCCTTTTTGTGGAGATACAAAATTTAACATAAGTGTTAGTCTAGTTTACTCAACTTGAAAAGAGACACACATCTACAAAATGGTAGCGATGATGCATTAAATCCAAACACCATTTTTTCCCCCAATTTGCTCCTTAATTGCAAAAACATGCCTTTGCAGATGAAGACAATGTGATGGAGTATTTTTTAACCAGTTAACAATCCTTTATCTACCTAGATGGCTAAAATGCTTTAGCTACTGTTTTAAGGCTTTTACAGTGTATAAACACAGCAGTATGCAGGGAACTATCTGGATAATTAACATTGCACTCACTGTTCAGAGGTGGTATAAGTAGAAGAATCACCTATTACAAACCCCTGTGTAGAAATCAACGGGAGTGTTCCTGAACATCAAAGTTGGCGGTTGTATAGTACATCCTTGACCTCCCCTGAAAAAGTCAACCGTCAGCTTTGTAACAGCTCGCATTGACTCAAATGCCGTGTTTAACTTTTAGGGACTAATGCTTTTTAAAGCTTATTTTGGGGAAAAATCACTGAACCTTTTTGTTTGTTTGTTTTGTTTTTACCAGAATTGGCCGGTGATTCTGTACATACAGTCACTATGTACTAGTGACAATTGACATCGCAGTTATGGTCGTCTCCACATTCTTAGGATCTTGCCTGGTTAACCCAAAATAACGGCCTAAACCCTCTGAGTTGTGAGTCACTGCTCCAAGCGAAGGAGTTTAAGTATCTTGGGATCTTGATCACAAGTGATGGGAAAATGAACCATGATATGGACAGCAATAATGTAGCAAAAATGTTGCACTGGACCATAGTGGTGAGGACGGAGCTGAGCTGGAAGGCAAACCTTTGGATTTACCAGTTGCATCTGCGTTCCAACCCTCACCTCTGGGTAACTCTGGGTAGTGACTGAAGGAATGAGATCTGAACACAAGCTGTCAAAATGAGTTTCCTCTGTAGGGTGCTTGGGCTGAGCTTTAGAGACAGGGTGAGGAGATTGGAAAACCAGAGGGAACTCGGAGTAAAGTCACCTTTGTGTTTAAAGGAATTGGTCGAGGTTGCTCAGCATCTGATTAGAACACCTGCATGTTTTTCAGGCAGCTGGAAGGAGACCCCAGAGAAGAGCACTCATTGAAGACACTACATATCTCATCTGGCCTGCGATGATGAAATACTCCAGGAGGGACTAGAAAGTGTTGCTGAAGAGAGGAACATCTGGAGTGAGCTGCTGATCCTTCTGCCACTATGACTCGACCTCGGGTAAGGCTCTAACTTCCCTGGGTTGTTACCAAAATGTCTGCCGAGTGGCAACATTTGCCAGTAAATACTTTCCTTTAGTTTACTGCATTAGCTTAGCTACCTAGAAGCTAGCTTTAGCTGAAGGAGCTGGTGCTGGGGATCTTTAGCGTGAGGGTGTATGATTGATCAGGATACCGATAAATTATTGCTGTCATTTTTAACTATTTATGCAACAATGTCACTTAAGGATTTATTAAATGTCTGACTTGTTTGTTGTCCATTTACTATAATTGTTGTACTCTTCATGCTGGGTTAAGCAGTTAATGGCGATTGTTCCTTTCTATGTGCATTAGCTGCATAACCTGCACTTCAGTAAGTCAGTATTATCTCTGTAATAGCCAGAGATAGATTTGTCAGCTGTGGTATGTCTGGAATAATTTCATGTTTACTACATTGTACATTAGGCCTACATTCATACATTCATGTCTGCTGTTTTATCTTTTACTGTGAGTTGAGTGCTGACTCTCAGACTATGCATTTTCACAGGATTGAGCTTTAAAAACTCTGTACAACACGCATGCAATAGACATGATGTTATGAGGTGAAGCCTAGTGACCCAGAAAACGCCATTTCTTTCTCACAATGTCTCTGAATTCCCCATTTACTTTTGCCCTGAATGGTTTATGATGTTGCATTTGGCAACATTTTATTCCCAAGCCCTGGGTAGACATCATTCTCTCTGTGTGCAAAATACACAGTATGGTTCTGGTGGAAAAAGACTACCATTACCACCATAAAGCATTTTTGTGATGCTTCAAATCTGAAAATGGACATGATCCCCAACTGGACAAGTATGCCAAGTTTCATGTGTCCATGAAAAAGTGAACATCATTTTCTCATATCATCTGGACTAAGAGGTAATCAGGGTTGGTGAATCAGTGGACAGGAGGGTGATTTCAGACAGAGCCAATGTAATTATTAGGCTTTCCTTTGATATTTATAGCTTGAGTTTTGCATTTCTCATATCACCATGCCTTTATGTTACTATCATGACTCATATTTTATTGCTTACTATCTTGATTCCACTTACACATAGTCAGAATTATTGAATAAATTCATAAAATGATCTGAAACATGTATCACAGCCAGAGGCAATGTCTTTCTAGAATACTGATTTATAAACTTACAAATCCTCGCACAGGTCAAATGACCTATTTTCTTTTATCACAATTAAAATAACTTAAAACATCAATAACATGGTAATTACCCTGTTTTTATTACTTGTTTTGTTTACTTACCATCCACAGCCAGTTGGCGGATAGGAATGCCCTGCAGATAAGACATGTATCCGAAGGCAGAGAAAATGACGAAGCCTGCCAGGATGCTTGTGAGGGAGTTGATGATGGATATGGTCAGTGTGTCCCTGGGGGCGAAAAGATCTGTTTTAGATCACTTTCTCACTACTTAGAGATCAGTATTGTCAGCACAGACGGAAACAAGAAATGCAAAACAAGATCTTTGAGATGATTACTTCAGAATGTTGTTATTGAAGGAGTTGTAGCTGGACATTGCCAGGAGGGAGCCAAAACCAATCCCGATGGAGTTAAAGATTTGAGCGGCAGCATTGACCCACACCTGCAACACCGAGGAGCTCATCAGTATCATCAGTACAGATGCAACATCAGAAATACACTGTAAAAACTATTTAGTATTATTTTACAGATTTTCTCTCTTATTGTTAAATTACAGATAATATCTAGTAAAATTACAATTGAGAGTATTAATGTACATGTCAACCATAAAAAAATAGGCAAAAACTGTGAAGAATAAAGATATTAATAATAAAAGTATTTTAAAGAAAAATAATGCATAATCATTAATTAAAATGCTACATCATCTTGAAAGTTATTTTACAGATTTTCCCTGTTTAGTTAAATTACCCATAATATCTAGCAAAATCACAGTAAAGAGTATTCATTTACATGTCAGCCATTAAAAAACAGGTCAAAACAGTGCATAATGACAATATTTTCTGGTATCTTAAAGAAAAATAATGCATAATCATTAATTAAAATGCTTCATCATCTTAAATGTTATTTTACAGATTTTCTCTGTGTTGGTAAATTACATATAATATTTAGTAAAATCACAAAGAAAGGTATTAATTTAATTTTTAATAGTCAGTCCTAAAAAAACAGCCCAAAACTGTACATAATAAGCATATTTACCATTAATTGATGGAAAAATTGCAAATACAATGCATATTAAAGACAAAAAATGATGCATCTTTTTTAAAATGTAATTTTACAGATTTTCTCTGTAAGATTACACTTAATCTAAGAGTCCATATTGGCTTTTTAAAAAGGCATAAAACGGTAAATAATGTCTACATCAAAAGTCTGTATTTTTACAAATAATAATGAATTGTTTTAGAATTCATCACCATAACAGTACACCGTTTTTCTGCATTTAAATCAGCAAAAACTACTTTATTGTAATTTCATATTTTATGATATTTTACACAATTTCTTCTTTTTTTAAATAATTTTTACAGTTTTTAAATGTTTTAGTACTCCACCGATTTTTAAACATATTTTTTCAGGCACCTTTACTGCAAAGTTTCCACAGCTTTTTGCATTTTTAAATTTATTTTTACTTTTACTGCCCTCATCGTATCGCTTCTTTCTTACGTCCACTGAGCGCAGCTTGTCCCATTCCGGCACGATGAAGTAGGTTATCCCATCTGTTGCTCCAGGAAGCTGCACGTTGTTGATCAGCAGTGCAATCAGAATAACATACGGGAACAGGGCAGTGAAGTATACCACCTACACACACAAACACACACACACACACACGTGAAATGAAAAGTATTTATTGTCTGTCAATCCTTCCACTTCCATGTCTTTGCCTCAGTTTTTCTCTCTTTTCACTCACCTTGCCTGTTGATTTCACCCCCTTAAAGATGCAAAGGTAAATGAGGATCCAAGCCAGGATGAGGATCAGGAAAAGCTGCCATCGTAGCGTTCCTGCTTCATGCACTCCATCAGTCTGCTCCAGCATCTTATATCTTCAAATATGGTATAAAAAAAAAAGATGCTCTGAGATTTGACATTATTACAGATATCATACTTCAAAGACGAGCTCACTACAGCCATCAACAAACAGATCAGTTTCCTGTTGTAATAAATGAATCATTACAATCGCATGGCAGGAAATCATTACTAAGTGGTATTCCACACTGTTTAGGCCTTTTATTATTTCTAATTTATTGACCATTCACCCAAACAATTCCTATTTTGGTCTCTGTTCAGTATTTATCTACCACAGTATGCCCATTCAGATCTGGTGCCCGGTAATCTCTCCACCACAACATGATACTGTAACTTCACACTGGAGATTCTGAATATGGATTTGATTTTATGCATGTAAATATTTGCCGAAAGACAGATGGGGGAGAAATTAAAGGAAAAACCAACATAAAATCTCTTAGTAAGTTGTCGGGTCACCACGTGCTTGTAAGAACACCATTCGTTGACTCCCAGGAGGATAGACGTGCTTCATTACAGGATAAAGATGATCATTCATAACATCTTTGTATTGTTTTGCAGTGTCTCTTCCCTCTAAGCAGACAAGTGGACCCAAATATGTTAACAAAATGCCTCCACAGCACAACAAAGTCACCAGATCCCCTCACTGTAGAGGTGAAGGGTTCAGGCTTTTCACTCAGGTCCTTATCATCTACATGGATTGCTATGAAACTCTGTATGGACAGTCAGTGTCCCCAGATAATGAGTACAAATGGCGTCAATATGAATGCTGATTAAATGATAGTACTACTTATACATAATACTTACATAGCGCTTTTCAAAACACTCACAGATTTCTCCTCCAGTGTCACCATGATAATGATATTCACCTTTTACAGAAATGTCCTTTCTAATACATGTTGCCAGAAACCTTAATTCCAAGACTAGACTCACTTTGTAACTGAATTTTTATATATTAACCCTCATGTTGTCCTGTGGGTCAAAATTGACCCATTTTAAAGTTTGAAAATGTGGAAAAAAATATATTTTTACAGTGAAACTTCTGATGTCCACATTTTCAACATTTTTGTGAAATCTTTAAGCATTTTTTGGTGGAAAAAAAGAAATGTTAAAAATGTTTCTTAAGAACATTCACAAAAAATAATCAACCAAAATACAGGGAATTTCACTGGATTTTGGTTCATTCAAAATATTTGATGTTTTACTGATATAATCACTTTAGATATTTTTAGGATTTTTTTGGAAGATTTTTACTAATTTTTTGAAAATATTTACAAGAATTTTTTGCCAAATTTGGGGGATTTAAAAAAAAAACTTTTAAGGGAAATTTTTAAGGAATTATTGGAATTTTCTTCCTGAAGGTTTTACAAATTTTCAGAAACTTGGGGAATTTTTTTTGCAGAATTTTTGGATTTTTTCCAGACAAGGAAGCAATATTTTTTGGTGCCTGTAAATGTGGAAAAAAGTGTTTGGTGTCTTTACAGCACAGCAGAGCTGCATCCTCTGGTTGATCTGGTCACCATTAATGTTTTTACAGCAAAAAGATTTTGCATTTTCAGGTATGAGTTTTTCTACTTTAAGTCAGGTATGAGCAGGAACCTGAATGTGCCTGTTGCCTGGTAGCAGCCAGACAAATGAGCCGTCCTCCCTGAATTCTGTTTACCATTTGGTTTTGGCATTTGCCACAACATAATTCAATATTTTTTAACAAACTGCTTGAATAACACATTCTATGCAAGCCACGGAGTACTTTAACTCACCGAGTTCCTACATTACTCCACTGGTTACACAAGTTAATAAGTAACTGTGTAAATGTGAAGCTTCACTGTACTGTCTGAACACTCAGCATTCCACTACAAAAAAGGCAGATAATTGTAAGAACTGAAAACCCAATACTATCAGCACCAAAGTCAAATAAACCACCATGTGTTTTTATAGCAATTGTAAAGCAATATCTATAAATCAGCATTTAAAAGTTAAAGTTAAAACTGACTTTCCTACACTTCATTGAGGTCCTTTATCTGTTAACCTGTTATCACTGACCCTCCATTGCCCTGATATCCCTCACGTGCCTCTGATAGGTTGTGTTTTCAGTTGCATTTTATGTCCTGACTTAATTTCGGTTTAAAGTTATTAGAAGCAGCGCTGGTTTGTCCCACACAGTGAAACATACTTGAAGAACTCCTGGCTAGCTGTGGAGGAGAAGTTGCTGCCGTTGATGGCGTGAGCGGTGCAGTTTGGTGTGTTCCAGGTGTTGTTGCAGTTTTGCCATGGCAGTGGTGCCTGGAAGGAGCTGAATAGATAATAGAGGGCCCAGGTGATGACCACATTGTAGTAGATGCACATGATGAAGGAGATGGCCACTGATGCTATGCCCACTCCTGAGATCAGACAAAAATAATGTCAGGCTTTTTCTTGCTTCACTGTCTGACAAATGCTTTCTACAAATGTTTGCTTTTACTGAATGGTCAAATTTAGTACCTTTCAGTAGCGGACACACACTAGCCAGAGCATGGACAGGTCCTCTCCTTGTGTACTGCCCAATAGCCAGCTCCATGTAGAGCAGAGGGATGCCCAACACAAACAGCATTAACAGGTACGGCACCAGAAAGGCACCTGGCAGAAAGTTATAGTGGGTCAACAGTCATATTGCTGACAAATGAGGTTACGACTGTGCTAGTTTAATGGCCTCCTGTAATCCTAAACTCTTGTACAACATTTTAATAACCTCTTAAATTCCTCCCTTATATTGTTCATGTGTTTATCCTTAAATAAAAATGTTCACCTTTTATTACTGTAAGCTAAAGATCCTGTTAATGCTATGCAGAGCTGAGAGTGCAGTGTGAGTCTGTAGCACATGGAATACATTTGAAGGAATTTGATAACGATTCAAACATTTTTCAACACAACCAGTGTCACTGCAGAGCAACAGATTAACACTCACAAACATATTTTGTTAACCTTTGCACCCAGTGTGGAGGCCTGTGTATATGCAGTGTTAGATTAGAGGGTGGTCTAGTTTCATAAGTCTGCCTGAGCCTAAAGTGTCAGCTTGGTTTCTCACCTCCTCCACTCCTGTAGCACAGATAAGGGAACCTCCAAACGTTGCCGAGACCCACAGCACAGCCGATGCCGGCCAGCGTGAACTCTATCTGCCTGCTCCATGTTGGTCTGCTGGGCGGCTCATCCATGGCAGCTCCCTGCGTCACCATCGCTGTCCGTCCAGACCCAAACTCCATGGACAGTTTGACTAGCATCTAAATGACTCTGGGTGATATAACCTTCCTTTTTATTATCCTTAATGATTAGCTTAGTAGAAACAGCATGCAGCAGCCCCATGGCTCACAAGGAAGGAAAACTTGTTATAGTTAATAGGTGCCATAAAACCACATCTGATTTGTTATTTTCAATTACTTGTAAAATGCACAAAGATGAAAGGTTACCAGATAGTAATTTATAACACGTTTTTATTGAACGTGTGGCCAACTACTCAGCACACTTCTGGTCATCTTGGATGTAAAAAACTTGATGATTTATTTTCAGTATCTTGATGTGCATGCCCTCAGAATCTCATCATGACTAAACAACCTCTACACAATTATTCTTTATGATCCACAGAGATACAGCAAGTAATATCTCATTAGATAATTAACTGTGAAGAAAAAACATAAGGAAAACACAGAGCAGCTTTCTACAGTGATTTTATCAGTTAGGCTCAGTGGCGTCATTAGGCATCATTCTTAAGCCCCTCTAAATAGGTTTATGTTCATTTATTTAAAAAAAAAAAAAAAACTTATTTATTTATTTATTTATTTTTTTTTTACAAAAAGTGCCAATAAATTCAATATAATGTGGCCAGAATATGAGTTTAAATAAATAATCACATAACCAGTCATTATTAACTTAAATATGATCATAAATCTTAGTTTCCCTTCACTTCATAGTGGAAGGCAGAGAGTCCGAGTCAGTGCGTCGTTATCCAATCCATTCCACCTGTTCATATAGAGCACGCCCACATCACTGAAATCCAGTCCACGTTTTCCCTGTAACCTCGGTTGCACTCGGTACCTCGGTACCTGCAGCATGTGTTTACCGGGAGCGGAGCACACAGAACCGACTAGAGCAGCATTAGGAGAAGAACGTGAACTAGAATGGATATACGAATTTTTTTCAGGAGAGTAAGTATTATGACTGCTGATAGTAACAATAAGTTAGCTCCAGCCCCCCAGCTAACAGCAGAAAGTCCCATGTAATTAATGAACCAAATGCTCCCTGTTTAACAAATAAAAACCTGGCTGGACACTCTGTAGGACAGACAGCCCTGTACAGGAGGCAGCATGAGATGCTGTGTCTCTGTGCACGTCTTAGCTTTGTTGTTTGCGGTCAAAAGTTACATTTCAGCTCTAAAAGAACGCTGCTACTTAGCTAGCTAGTTAGTCTGAAATGCACTGTGAAGGTTCTGGTTGTTTATAGAATTAGGTGTGCACTCTTTTTTTTTTTTGTTTTTTTTTTACCATATACTGTCTTTGGGGTGACTTCCATCTGGAGCATCAGCTCCAGCATCAGATGCACACAGTGAAACAGGAGCTGAGCTCATTCACGTATGATTATGTGAATAATAATAATAATAATGACAATAAGAATGGTGATGATGATGATGATGATGATGATGATAATGATAATAATAATAATTCACTAATAATAATCACTCCACCACCCCTATTGACCTGTAGGAGTCAGGGCAGAGGAGCAGAGAGAGTGAGAGGGGAGAAAGCTCTACTGGAAAGGTGAGTCACAGGATAGAGCCATTTGTGATGCAGACAGTCTTTGAATTTTATGGGGTGACTTCCTTCTGGACTTCCTTCGTCTTGCTGTCATGTCAACTGAAAAAGAGGCACTTTAGCACCTAAATCACAACAGAGTGATAGACACTTTTGCCACCCTTAAAAACAGACGACATTCTTTGATGCTTCCACCATCCAAGTAACTGCCAATTGTAGCCATGTTATTTTAAAATGGTGTACTTTGTGAGAACACAGTGCTCTTTTTTTTGCATACAGTTTTGGATAATACATGTGGGCTCTTAATGAATAAGAAGCATTGGTTAAATGCGACACTGTAACTATGTGGATTTTTTCTTTTTATGTTGTTGTTAATGCTGTAAACATACAGTACTTCCTGTGTTTGTTGTTGTACTGTATTAAAAATGTAATGGTGGCCCAAAACATTTACACAGTAAAGTATCTCTGAATAAATCTAAATCTGTCCAAAAAGTGGAAAAGCAATTTCTCAGTTTTTGTTAGCTGTTTGTGAAATGAAACGTTTGCTCACAACCTGTGCATCTCCTAGGGGCTAAGCCCCCCTGTCCTTAAAACCCAGTGACGCCCCTGGTTAGGCTTGTTTGTTTATTGTCTAAAACTTGCATATGCTATTCAATTTTTGTTTCTGTTGTTTTGAAGGAGAACTATGTTTCTCACTTTTACATATCAGAAGAAACACTTACTCTATTTGAGAAATGGGGAAATACACATTCTTAGCTAAAGGCCCTAAAAATAGCAATCTCCATGGTTGCGTTTACTAAAATCAGAATTTCCAAAAGCTGAACTGTCTTTATTTTGTTAACTACTGGACTTTATTATTTATTTATGTTTTGCCTTTTTATGACTTAAAACATACACGTATTTGTGAATTTATTTGTCGAGGAACAGATGAGACCTGACAGTTGAAAATAGAAATTTAAAATGTAAGGAGTTTGTATTGTTTTGTTGTACTGTTTTTATCTCTTCAAATTAAAACTCTCTAAGTGACTCCATGCTGACTGTTTACTCTGTTCTTCTTTTCTAGCTAGTAGCTACATTGTGATATTTAGTCCCATTTAGAGCACTGCTGTGCCCCGTTTAATAATCTTGACAAGCCTGTTTCTGGATCAGGGTCAATGTTCCCTGTAATTTTTCCTGAGTCTGAGCAAACACACAAACTCCCTGAGCGTCCCTTGGACCACTGTGAGCAACATCAGACGTGTACACTGTGGTCACACCAGCATCACATCCATTCAAGTTACATGGTTCATTAAAAGAATCAAATTACAGCATTTACATTTCTGTTAAAACACTTTGTCAACAGGAGCCAGTTGAAGGCTGCAGTGATTTTAGTGACACTACAATGTATAAGAGTGAAGTTATTGAATATTTGTCTCTCTTTACTGTTGCAGCAGTTTTGCAAATTGCAGACGGACCCTGTTCACTCCATAGACACCAATGTTATTCCTGTAGCTTGAAAGACAGCTACTTTTGATAAAACTGGGCTTGTAGCACATTGTCTGCCTTGCAACAATGGGAAAGAGGCACCGTTTATGTTTTGACAACCTATATCTAACGAGTTATTGATGCTGGAAGTCTGAATCTGTGAATATCTTTCCAACTTTACTGAACTTGGGGCCACTACCACCTAAGGAGTGATATATTTAATTTTGATAAAAGCATTTAGCCATACTTAAAGCTTTAAGTGCTTTATTAACACGGAACTAAAAATTTTGTATTGTTTTATTATCACAGGTTCTGTCTGAAAAGAGGTGGCATCATTTTAAACAGTGAAATCAAACTAACAAAATGTAATGACCAACCAGTGAGCAATACTGGATTCTGCAAAAACATAAACAACTTTTTTAAAAATCTAAATCTTATCTTAACACAGTTAATGTATTAACTTATTTTTGTGTGTATGCATGTATTTATTGATTTATTTAGTACTGTTAACATATCAGAGTTCTGAGTGAATTTTTCTTAAGATAGGCAAAGGCCATTTATTGATTACATATAGGCTATTAAAATGTTTATTAAAAACTAAAAAGCATTTAAAAAAACAACTTAGGCATTTATTGAGTCACTAAAATACTGTAGAGTACAGACCACATCAACATGATTATAAGCATCCTCTGGTAAATGAACAACCAGATACTGATGTCTCTCACCATATGGACTTCAGGAGATGACTGGGGGATGATAAACTGTGACCTACTGGTTGGGTTCTCTCTGTTCTCATGTTTCTTACATGTTTGTCCCCTGACAACCGGGTCCTAATGTTTTTTGAGCAACACACCATACTATGATGTTTTTACAATGATGGTTCTACTATGGAACCAGTTTGACATGTTCAGGTGTTCTTTATGTGAAAACTCAGAGATTTCAGGTATCAGAAGGTGGTTTTCAACTTTCTTTATTAACTTTCTGCTTCAACTTTAAATTAAATTTCCTTCACTAACCCAGCCCTCTGGACTTCCAGGAAGCTGTGTTCCTATTGGCTGTCCAGGTGGCTGTGTTCCTATTGGCTGTCCAGGTGGCTGCTTGGTGTTATCAGGAATACCTGAGCAGCTCAGTGTCTTCCTGCTTTATTTAGCTGCAGACAAACATTTCCTCTGCTTCTCTTCACCAGTGAACCGGGTTTGGCTTCGTTGCTTTAGTTTGTTCTTTAGGCGTTGACTTGCAGCTTCCAGCAGTAAAATTGTCTTTAATGTGTTTCTTGGTGTGTTTTAGGGCTTTGTACTGGATAGTTGTCTTGGTAAATGTGGTTCTTTAGCCACAGTTAGCACATGGTGCTAATGTGTGCAGTGATTAGTGGATTTGGTGCAGCTGTGTTGTGTCTTTATCTTGGCTGTAGTGAGTCTTCAGAGGTTTTTGGTCAGACACATTCTGTGTTCTTGTTTGAGAACCAACGTTGGTTGTCCAGCAGGTAAGAGTTCCTGTCCTGATTCTCTGTTCTCAGAGGTTCTCTGGTAGGCTGCAGGAGACTTTAGCGTTTGGGTTGTGCTAATTTGGTTTTTGTATGGTTTCATTTGGACGACTATCTTGAGGCCCCTCCATGTGGTTTAGTGAGGTTTTCTGGAACAGTTCTACAAAGCAACCTGAAGCAGAAGAGACTTTGAGAGTTTTTAGGAAGTTCTGGAGACCAGACTTTAGAGCAGCAGAAACATTTGTCAGCAGTTTGAGCAGGAGAAGGTGAGCTTCAGAGTAGAAATGAGACAGAAACCTTCTTGACCCGTGTGGTGAGGTCCTGTACCAAGAGTTTGAGCAGGTTGTGAAGAGTCTGTAGTTCTTTGGTCTGAAAGCACAAGAAGAGTCGACTCATTAAAGGAGAAAATGGGAGATATTGTTGGTTCTTCTGTCGCTCTGCAGTTTCCTTAGACTGAATATCAAGTTTATATATTAAATGATTTCCCATGTGAGCCCAAGAAGACTTCAATAAACTCCCTCCATCCCCTGGACACACATATTTTATTACCATATTAAATCTTTTTTTTTTTTTAATGTTTTTGACTTTTAATCATAGTTTTAGCATAGTTTTTTCTCTTTGCTTGTTTAGTTTTGTCATCTGTGTAAAAGGTGCTAAACAAATAAAGTTGAATTGATAAACTGAATAACTGACTAACTCATGATTGTGACAACAGAAGTATTTTAATTGTGATTTAAGGGTTTATTTCATTTTTAAGGTTGGGGTTAAAATCTTGACAGAAAAAAGATTAAAGAAATAAACTACATAACAAAAAGCAATTAAATCAAAGGACAAAAAATTAATACAATAAAACTTTTAAAAAGTTTTACTGTTAAAAAGATTTGAGAAATTTAAGATGTAATTTTCTAATTAAACATCAAATTTTTTAATTAAATGTTTTGTCTTTTTAAAGGTTTAATAATCTAATTAAATGTTTTGCATTTTTTTAAATGTTTAATATTATTCTTGTTTATTTTTTAGATGTTTAATTGTAGAAAATATTTTATCTGTAATTTTTAATATTTGTATTTTAAAAATTTTTTTTAATTTCATAATGACATGTATTGTATCTTGTTGAATTATCTCATTCAATATTTTGTCTGTTTAATAGAGTAAAGTATTAAATACAATTAAATTCTATTAAACAGACAAAATATTGGATGAGATAATTCAACAAGATACAATACATGTCACTATGAAATTAAACAAAATTTTTAAAATACAAATATTCAAAATTACAGATAAAATATTTTCCACAATTAAACATCTAAAAAATACAATTAAACAAGAAGGATATTAAACATTTTTAAAAATGCAAAACATTTAATTAGATTATTAAACCTTTAAAAAGACAAAACATAGGCGCCCATATAGCTCGACAAGTTAAGCGGGTGACCCATGTACAGGGGCTGGTCCCCGACGCAGCGGCCTGGGTTCGATTCCCGCTCGTGGCCCTTTGCTGCAAGTCTTCCCCCGACTCTTCTCCCCCGTTTCCTGTCTGTCTCTCACTACGCCTATCCAATAAGAAGCTGAAAGAGGCCAAAAAAGACAAAACATTTAATTAAAAAATTAAATGTTTAATTAGAAAATTACATCTTAAAGACAATAAAACTTCAAATAGGAATTACACAGAAAATACAATGAAGCATTTAAAAAGAAAATTAAACATTAAAAGGTGGTAAAACATTTAAAAAGAAAAACCTTAAAGATTTAATTGAAACATTAAATATTGGGAAAGAAAAAGAAACTCAAGCCAATAAAACATTTGAAAAAACAATTAAACATTAAAAAGAAAAAACATTTGGAAATCAAATCAGACATTAGAAATAAATAAAAGGTGAGAAAAGAACAAAACTAAACGTTTAAGAAGAATCAAACTAAAGACGAAACATTTCAAAAGACACCAGTTAGACTTTAGAAGATCAAATTAAACAGAAGAGAAAATAAAACGATCAAAAAGAGCAAAAACAGATAAAGGTCTGAAAGCGTTTTCTAGTCTGAAATGAAAACATCAAGTTGTTTCTTCAAACATTTCCTCTTTCTATGTTCTTGGTTTGATTGTGGATAGATTTACTAAGAACTCATTTCAGAAAACTGCTTTCCAGATAAAGTCTACTAGTAGTTGAAGGCATTTATCAAACTAATGTTATCTTCTGATCTCCACAAACTTTACTGTTCAGTGAAGAGAATCAAAGTTTGTTCAGGAATTCTAAAAAACCCACAGGTGAAGGTCTGAGAAGAACTCAGATGGATGGTCTAAATGTGAAATCAAGACTCATGGTCACAAGTTTTAAGGCTTCTGTTAACCATAAGGTTCAAACTAACAGAGAAGTACTGAGAAACTTTTAAAACTTCAGTCCTCAGACTGTCTGAAGGTTCAAACTAACAGAGAAGTACTCAGGAACTTAGAAGATTTCAGTCCTTGGACTGTCTAGAAGTTCAATCTAACAGAGAACTACTGTGGGACTTAGAAAATTTCAGCCCTCAGACTGTGTGAAAGCTCAGGTCCTGAGGACTCAGGAGGTCTGCAGGCTTTGAAAGTCTTGGAACTGAGGCTTCAACCTCCAGCACAAAGGCTGAAGTCCAACCTCCTGAGAAAAACGGTCGAGTCGAGACTCAAGTTAAAAAAAACTCGAAAATGGCAAAAAAAAAATAGATGATAAATGCGCAAAAAAAAGAAGAATTAGTATCTGAGTGAGTAGCTGAGGGGATAAGAAGAGAGACTACCAAGTGGAAGGTAGTAGGTTCAAGACCCACCACTGACATTTTTCTTTGTTTGTCTTTGTCAGGATTTTGATAAAATTTAAGAAGGGTCTGGTCTTGAACCAGTGACCTGCAGCTCCATAGGCAAATCCTTAACTCACTGAGCTACAGATCAGACGAAAAGAAGTAATTTTGTCGTCCCTTTGGCATCGTAGTTCCTGAAATGACCACATGGGTGGAGCCAAGGCGGAGTCTGGGTGGAGTCAGGGCGGAGAGTAGGCGGGGAGGTGGGTGGAGGCCTCCCCCCTCTACAGACCTGACCGTGAACACCGTCGACACCCACCTCAGGGAGACGCTGCCTAAGATCTCAAGGCTGCTTGGCTGTGGTCTTTCTGGCACGTACTCTTCCAAGATGAGCCGGGAAGTTTAACACTGATGGAATGACACCAGGTCTAAGCCGACAAACTTCCAATTCCTCCTCAACCCATAGTCTCTGGGAAACCTACATGGAGTAAGAAAAGTAGACAGAGAAGTAATTAAGTCTGTACACAACACATTAAAAAGAAATCATGCTAATAAACTAAGTACAAAGAACCGAATTCGCCAATATACTGGAGACCAGAGCTATTTAATTTGATGTATTGAATTTGAAGTATAACCTTGTTTAGTAACATTTCAGTTATTTGAGAGCAGTCCTAAAGAACTGCCTGTAATCCCAATCATAAAATGGGTTTGGTAGTATTGGTGGTAGTAATAGCAATGTGACTACTACTAGTAGTAGTGGTAGTACAGTAACTACTGCTGCTGATACTGGCACTGCTACTACAACTTGTAATACTATTACAAATGCTGATACTACTTCTACGACTCTAACAGCTGTTTATACTACTACTGCTGCTTGTACATTTAGTATTACTACTACTGCTTGTACAACTATACTACAGCTACTATTAATCGTCTGGTATTTGGTTGTCAAGCTGCTAGCTCGCCTTAGCGTTTTGCTAGTGGCTAACTAGTTAGCTCTCATAGACTGGAAGCTATCAACAAGATTTCATAATGAAAAAAGAGCCAAAAACTATTCTTACCTATGAAAAGTCATTCCAAGTTTCCTTGTCTCAATCGTACGATGCAGTGTGTAACTATGCAGCACAGTGAGATGGCATACTTGTTTCCGTTTTCACACCGTGTACATCAACAGAATGCACTGAAACTTTGCCCCCACTAGCTTAGCCTCGCTGTAGCACGCAGCTCAAAGGGGCGTGTCCTATCTACTCATTCATATCTATGAGAACAACGGTGGCTGCACATAAGGACGCCTGAAGTTGATTAGCTGCATAAATACCATTATATACAGTCTATGGTAAATACGTATGTGAATCGCATCATTGGCTGCAGCAGCCAGTCACCGGTCACTCACTGACTCACACTGAAAAATAGCACAGAAGGAATTGTTACGTGTTTATTTTATTTACAATTTAGGTTGGATTTTTTTTTTTTGTGCGCAGCACAGATTTTCTGTGCGCGGAGAGCGTGTCAGCAGTGCGCAATTGCGCACGCGCGCAGCTTAGAGGGAACAGTGATCAGGGTGATCCAGTCCAGTGTTGCTTTGAAAAGTCTCCACAAAATAAACAAGAAAAGCACTCAGAGAGCGCTGTACTCCACCAAGACTGCTCAGTCGTTGTATGATTTCCGATGGATAAGTCCCGATAAGTCCACAGTAGTCAATTTGTAGTAGGATCGCAATCATGTGATCATCAGCAGGGAGCCCACGTGTGTACATGTTGTCATAGTTACAGTGACATCATGCTACTATCTCACAATGATACAGAAAATTTTAACAAATCCGTGGATCCAGACTGTAAG
Organism: Amphiprion ocellaris; assembly: GCF_022539595.1. Classification (NCBI taxonomy): domain Eukaryota; kingdom Metazoa; phylum Chordata; class Actinopteri; family Pomacentridae; genus Amphiprion; species Amphiprion ocellaris. Next base: position 24,623,501 of record NC_072779.1, read on the forward strand.
CCACATCACTGCCAAAATCTAATCACTTTGTCCTTGTGTCATTTCTGACCTTCCCTGAAAATTTCATCCAAATCCGTTGGTCCATTTTTGAGTAATGTTGCTAACAGACAGACAGACAAACAGACAAGCATACACCGATCTCCACATAACTCCGCTGCATTCCTTGGCAGAGTAATTACATGATCCTGGACAGCAAAACATGGGATTATCAAATCCAGATCCTTCTGATCCAGATTCAATTCTGTGATCATCTGGGCCCAGGAATATTTTTACTATTATACTATTCTACTATTTTACTATTTTTAAATGTTATTTAACCCCAAAGTTGAATGTTTGCCAAAGGAAAAGCGAGTTTACTTTATTTAGACATGCTAGCCTGGCTCATCAACTAAAAATCAGCCCCAAAACATCACATTCCCACCAACACGTCTGACTGGAGGGATGGTGGGATTGACTTGTTTTCATTTTTTTTTTCGCAAATGAAATTTGTAGCACTTTTTTTCATCTCATCTGACCACTAAACTGATGGGCAGCCCCTGTCTTCTTTGTTCAGGTGAGCTTTTTCAAAGACGAGGGGAGGTTTTGGTAGAAACTTGCATTTTCCCAAAAAATGTGCAACAATTTCAGTTGTACAAAAAAAGATTTAAAGTAAAAATGTACAAAAAAAACAAACAAAAATGGAAATAATAGACACTGGGGTTGGTATCAGGCAAGGAGAATGGCCTCCTAGTAGCTTCATGCTTAATTCTTCTGAAACCTTTTGCAGTTAATTTGCATTTTTCTTCTCCTTGCATTTGCTGGGGCTCTGTTTAAAATTTGCCAAAAAATATAAATGTTTTTTTTTTTTGACCCATTTTGAAATAACAAAGCAGCCTAATAATTATTCACATTTTCATTTACTGTATGATGTTACAGGCTGCACAGTGGCTTGGTGGTTAGTGCTGTTGCCTCACAGCTTGAAGATCTTCAGTTCGTGTACCAATCTGGGTCTGGGATCTTTCTGTGTGGAGTTTGCATGTTCTCCCTGTGCATGCGTGGGTTTCTCCGGGTTCTCCAGCTTCATCCCATAATCCGAAAACATCCATCCATCCATTATACACTATACACCTCTTAATCCTCACTAGGGCCGCGGGGGCCTGGAGTCTATCCCAGCTGACTGAGGGTGAAGGCAGGGGACACCCTAGACAGGTCACCAGTCTATCACAGGACGACACATAGAGACAAACAATCACACTCACATTCACACCTATGGACAATTTAGTCACCAACTAACCTGAGCATGTTTTTGGACTGTGTAGCTCTTGAAACCCATGAATGCACATGCAAACTTCATGCAGAAAGATCCCAGGAAGGTTAGGATGCAAACCAGAGATCTTCCACCTGTAAAGCCAAAGTATTAAACACCAAGCAACTGTGCAGCCCTTGTCATGCTGAGGTTAATTGATTATTCTACACTGTAGGTGTGAATGTGATTGTGATTGGTTGTCTGTATATGTAACACTGTGATAGACTGGTGACCTGTCCAGGTGTTCCCTGCCTTCACCATAAGTCAGCTGGGATAGACTCCAGCCCCCCCGCAACCCTAATGAGGATTAAGCAGTGTGTAGGTAATGGATAGATAGATGGTGTTACTTTAGGATCACACCCTCCCTCATTAGTCAGGTCAAGCACCATTATTTACACTGATCAGCCACAACATTACAACCACCTGCCTAATATTGGTTCCCCTTGAGTTGCCAAAACAGATCCGAACCTTTGGGGCATGAACGCAGGACCTCTGGGTGCTCTACAGTGTGTGGCACTGAGACTTGGGCAGCAGATTCTTTGAATGCTGTGGGTTGTAGAGTGGGGTCTGTAGGAATCTGATGTGTTCCGTCGCAACCTGTGGATGCTAATTTGAATGTTGGGAATTTGGAGGCTGAGTCAACTGCATGAGCTCTTAGTCATCTTCCTCGAGCCGTTCCTGAGCAGTTTTTGAGATGTGTTGGAGTGAACGTGTTCAGCCTGCAACAATATTTAAGTAAGTGGTGCGTGTCAAAGTAACATCCACATGAATGACATGACTCATGGTTTCCCAGCAGAACATTACATTCTAACAAGATGATCAGTGTTATTCATTTCACCTGTCAGTGGTTTTAATGTTGTTGCTGATAGATCGTCTTGCATATTTCACACAGAGACTGACCCAAAATGCTGTCCTATAGAGAAATAAATTCAATGTTACAAATTTACTGAACTAATTAAGGTTGAGAGCCTATAATATTGTCCTCATACACACATAACCTGTATATTGTTAAATCCATTAAGCATTCAAGCTTGTTTGGCTTGGAGTTGGAAACTGTGTGTAGAAATAATACTAGGGTCAGAACCAGTCACTTACCTAGTAATTGTGCAGGCAGTATAATTTGAAGCATCCTCTAAGGAGGTAGTTTAAAAGGAAAACCTACCAAGAAAAAAAAGCCTGTTGAAGAGGGATGCAGGGATGTATGTCACGAGTTCACAAACACGCTTTGGTCTGTGTGCCACAGCCAGTTCTGCTGGAGGTAACAATGTGGTGCAACAGGAAATCAGAGGGACAGAGGGGATGTAAATGAAAGCAGTCGAGCTGAGTGGGGAACTAGACAGACGCCTCACCTGGGAAGAAGTGTGCAGGTGGACGTGCTGTAATATTCGTCCTGTGAGGGTGAGTAAACATAAAGCAAGCTTGCAACAGCACAAACCTCAAACTGTTTAATATCAACAGCAGCGTGTCAGTCAACCAGCAGCTGCATGCCTGCCCCAATCAGCCAAGTCTGAAATCTAAAACTGCCTTCTGATCAGATGTCCTCAAGCTTAGAGGACCATCATCACCAGCTCACTGGGGTCTGGAAAGCACACAGGCTACCTTGGAAAAGTAGGTTTTAATGTTATTTTCTTCAGGAATGTTTGTGAACGCAGCTTGAAGGTATTGCGACAACTTTGCCACAGCCGTGGTGAAGGATATCCACATGCTGCTTATTTAGGACCAGTGTGGGATGTGGCCCATTTCAGGTCCCAGTGTTTCCCTGCCCTGCCACATCTTGTTCATTTGTGTTGCAGCAGCAGCACCCACACGTCCATCTGTCAGCCATATGGAAAACACAACATGACGATGGCATGGTTGGAGTCAAACAAAAACACTAAAACTTTCCACCAATAAAGACCACCATAAACTCAATCAAGCTTGTAAAACTTCGAAAAGATCATATTTTCTAAGGTGAGGATTTCATATCAGCAGTGTAGAATTACGAAGCACAAAACTGGAGGAATTCTCATGTGCTAAGGGGCATTGTTTGGGTGGAAAAAGATATTTGGCAGTTTGTTCACCAATCAGCAAACACCAGGACTCATCTGACTGATTAAAGCCAGTCTTTCGACTCTGCCAAAGTGTAAATGTGAGCCAGTCTTATGATTTTTATGTAGATCTGCAGCCTCATCACAGAATTTTCCACCTACTTCATTATACATACAGAGGCAACTGCTGAGGTACAATTGGTAGCATTTTATCTAGTTTTGTTCAGGTTTATGACTGAAAATTCACTCACTGAATACAGAGAAGATTTTAACACGACACTGGGTGAGCATAGCAAGCATAAAATGTTACAGCACAATTGTATCATAGGAGACATGTAGATTTCAGGGGGCCTGCAGTGGATTAGTCCTCCTCAGTATTTAGAACACTTGCATTTGTTTCCCTCCTCATGGATGCAACAATGCCTCTGACAGGGTTTTCTTGTCAGTATATCAGACTCAGATTTGGGTAGGATGTTCTGAATGAACACAAAGTGTTGTCATGAGCAGATTTTTTGCTGATACACATATAAACTGCTCAAGTCCAGAGGTTTAAAAATTAATTGAAACAAATTTATCGTCTCTTCATCCCTGAAGTGAATAGATGCCACATGCGTGTATAAAGATGTTACTCCCCCTCCCAAAAAACACCCTGACTACGTTATATTTCAATTTTTAGTCACCTCACGCTTCAAGTTTGTGTTTTCCTTTGCATAGACAAGTTGAATTTATTTCAAATGAAATTTATTTATTTAGCACATTTAAAAATGTAAGAGCTGAACCAAAGTTCTGTACAATTTAAAAATAGCAATCCAGTAAAATCTGGATGAAAACATAATAAATAAAAAAAATAAAAGCACTTAGAGAGTGCAGTACTCCGCCAAGGGTGCTCAGTTGTATGATTTCTGATGGATGAAATCTTGAAAAAATTTGGGGTCCGCAGCGGTTGATTTGTAGTAGGATCGCAATCATGTGATCGTCAGCAGGGAGCTCAAGTAGTGTTCACTTGTTGTCATAGTTACAGTGATGCTGTGCTGCTATCTCACAGTGATACAGAAATCTTTAACAAATCCATGGATCCAGACTATAAGCTGCATCACTGCCAAAATGTAATCACTTGGTCCTTGTGTCATTTCTGACCTTCCCTGAGAATTTCATCCAAATCTGTTAGTCTGTTTTTGAGTAATGTTGCTAACAGACAGACAGACAGACAGACAAATATAAGCAGATCATCACATAACTCTGCCGCATTCCTTGGCAGACTAACAATGTTAAAAAAAAAAAAAAACACAATAAGAGGTGAAGTCAGAGTATTGAAGATAAGAACAGTGTCTTTAGCAGCAATCTGAGTAATTCTCAGTTGAAAACTACTTCAGAGATAAAGAGCAGCCACCAAGAAGGCTTGATCGCCTCTATTTTTGTCTAGATGACAGGACAGGATCTGGGTAATTAACATAGAAATCTAAATTTAATAAAAGACATTTCCACTGTAAACTGATGCAAAAAAGTGAAAACTGGCACTCAAAGATTGACTAAAAGGCAGAAAATAAAATGTTTGATGTTAAAAAATTTCCAGAGGGACGAACCTCACACAACCTCCCTTGAATGTGCCCCCTAATGTTCAAATAAAATTTATGTCAATTCTAATAAAACCTCCAGCTGCATCAGTCCCTACTGTAATGCCTGTCACAGATGTGGGTTGGAGTGTGTTTGTAAATGATGCTGAACGACTAGAGATCATGTGATAAGGTCAGTCAAGCCAAAGGGAAAATTACAGAGACTCTTGTTTAGGTTACTTGCGTGGGAGGATATTTAAACAACCACGCCTATTTGATTATTATGGTATGGTAATCCTGTGCTGTGGACGAGGGGCAGTATGAGGGAGGGGTAGCTGGTCAGCACAGTCAAGTGACAGTAATGAAGGCTGTAAGTACAGCAATTAAACATTCAAAGTAAAACTAAAACGCTCGTTCAACACCTCCAACCCGGTCTGTGTTTCAGCGACACACTTTTATTTTGAAAATCATAAGCGGCAAGTGCTACGTCTCATGACCGTGACGCTGACGCACCGATCATTTCAACTCTCCATTTTGAAAAAAAGTGAAATCCTCGGTAGGGGCGTGAAGAAAATAGTCCAGACTTGGTGCAAGAGGGAAGAAAATTGAGTTTTTAAACTAAATTAGCATTGTATGCTTCGAGTGGGTGTGGATACACGCGTTTTCTGTCGGTAAAATGGGAAACTGCCACACCGTTGGACCAAACGAGGCCCTTGTGGTTTCAGGTAATGTAAACGCTGTTTGGACGTTGTGTCTTAGCTGCTCGACGAAGTACTAGTAGAACAAACTGGCAAATAATTTACTAAAAACACTCATCTACCATTTATTCTCCAAATAATTATTTACTGTAGGTGTTAAACAGAAGCTAACATTACGTGGAATATTACAACAAACCACCATTTGATGTAGTTGAGCAGTCGACAGACCCACCCTGAGAGCCGAGAGGAGGCGGATTCACATAGTTTATTTTCCCAAATATTGACAAATGTGTATGTATGTATATGGAAAGATATGTCGTTTTTGCAACACCTACACGACTCATAAGATCTGCTTCTTCTTATCAGCTTGTATGCGTTTCTTCGGAAAGATGTTAATTAAAATAAATCCACCTGTTTTCTCAGTTTGTCTTTCAGAAAGCTGTCAAATCATCGCTCTAATGATTTATCAAATGCTTTCTCTAGATTTGAACCGATTGCGATTAGCACTATTTTTGGTCCCTGTCTGATTATATTTTGGTTTATACGTATACTTTAAACTGATTTTACTTGGGTATTTTATTAAGATTAAAACAGCTGTTATATTACTATTATACTAGAAGACTATGTTGAGGATTTGGACGGAGAGCAGCTGGACTAAAAGGTTTATTTAACTGTATTTTTTACCCTGGACTGATGGTGCGGTATGGTGGCTCTGCTGCAGGAGTACTGCTACATTAATTCAATTAGAAGGGAAGGGCTCATAGACTGTCCTGGTCTGCTGTGAACACAGTGTTTGCCACTATCAGCTGATGTTTGTCATACCCTTTACACAGAACACACTCCAGATATTTTTTAATCTTCAGGGGCCTCCTGAAAGAAGTCTCAGAAAGTTAAACACAGATTTTTTATTTTATTCTATTTGAAATTCTTAGATTTAGCAAAACATATCTGTGATCATAAAGCTCAATCTAAACATATGCACTGTTGCTATGTTGTGAGTTGATATTATAACCAAAGCTTTTCTATTGGTGGGATATGGATCCTTATTTGACCCCAGGCCCTGCATTTAGAGACCATTTGCATTTTTTTCTTTGAAAATCTTTCAGTCTCTCAAAACTGGTTTGGCGGTGTTGTGCAGCACACTTCCGTAGCTGGATCTGTACGCACTGTTTCCTGTCTAATCCACTTGTGATGAGAAGAGAAAAAAAAAAGAGAAACGGCCTTTGGGATTTTCCATTGTTAACAATCTTTATGTCAGTCATCAGTTGTGTTGGGGAGTGTAGATTTAGAGAAGAAGTGACTGTGCGTGACCAGCACATCTTGAACTCCACACCAGGCAATTCACAGTGTGAAAATAAATTACTTTATATGTTTTTGGATGGTTAGGGTGCCATATCAGAAGTTTTTGGGCCTACTGTGAGCGGTAAACGTGAAGTAATGCCACCCTGTGTTATGAGACAAAGTACACATTACTCTATATCAAAAAACTAAAGTTTATCATAGGATTGTTTTTTTTAGCTTGTGTAAATTCTTGTTCATTCACAGGCAGTCCCTCCCCTCTTCTCCGTGAAGTAAATGCATTGAGGAATTTCAGTTATGCTGATGGTAAACTAGCAGGGCAAAAATGGTGTAGCCCTTCGCTCTACTGGCAGTGCCATGTGGCAGGAGACAGGTGGATTTTATAGTAAAAGCCTGTCCAGCCCAAATTTCTTTAATAAAACAACACTTCTAATATGCAGAATATTATGTGAACAGGTCCTTTTAAGTATTTTCTTCATTTGCATTCTGCTAAATTGGTCTCTAGTTCATCGTTTGAATGCAAGGAACACAAGTGAAAGTTAGGTGACTCACAAATATCAGCATGAATATACTGAAACACTACAGATTTAGATTTTGTCTTGATTGAATTGTTTAAGATAAGGAAATGTGATATTGTGGCTTCAACGCTTTCTACAAGACAGACATGCTTACTTGGTCAAGTTATGAAAACAAGTTAAAAGTATTGCTCAGTTTTGCAAGTACCCTATGTGTTGTTTTGTTTTCCACCCTGTAGTGCTCCTGTTTACTGTGGAATATTGTTCAATCAGACAGGAAACTGTGTTGTGTTTGTATTTTGTGAAGAGTTGGACATGTAAGGGGTTACCTTGTCAAAAAGTGACATTTCTGCTACTCAAGAGAGTCTTTGGTAATAGTCCTTGTTGATGGAGATGTTGGACACATGTTACTGAGTGTGTGTGACATCTGGGTCAATATGTCCTGATGCATGGTTGGTGTGGAGTATGTGTTAGTAAAGATAGTCCAGCTCCTCCCACTCGTCTGTCTGTCTGTCAGTTAGCATGTGACAGCTGGGAATGCAACACTAAACACTCGAGATTAAACTATCACACTGAGCCTAGTGAATGGGGATGGTGTATGTTGCCCAAGTTAACTTACTTTTAACTGGAAAGATTCCACATTTATTGCAGAACTCTTGTTTTTCGAAATTGGACATTTTCTGCTGTAGTGAATATTCCTACTGGAAAATTGAGAAGTATCTCTTGCAAGACATGTTTATTTCAGATCTTAATTCGCTCTATGAACAGTTTATGTTGTGTGAGTGGGATAGATGGATTGCAATTAACCACATGAACTTCCGCAGTCAGTTTAAGCACATTTCTACATTTAACAGTAAATTTGAACTGATGAAGGACATCAGAATCTGACAGGCTCAATGAGGCTAAAGCATTTATATTTAGAACACGAGTGTTACACATGCTTTATTTTGAAAACAAAAACTGTCTTAAGAGCCATAATATCAAATCATCAACGAGAGTGAAAATGGCCCCAGAAAACAGAGCAGAGATACAGCATTTACTACTGCTGCTGAGAACAAACACTGTGAGGGCTGTGGTTGGAAAATGGAGTGAAGCGGGGGTTTTGCACATGATCATCCTCCTTTGAAACCAGTTGCAAAACATGAAAACTGGGCCACTGGTGAATCTTTTTCGGAACATCTATGTTGTTTTATGTTTAAACTGAAATCTGCATCTACACATACACGTATGAGTTGCATGTTTGCATGTGCTCTATGAATTCAAGTGTTTCTAGTCATCATGTGTGGATGTGTTAACTGCTGATTGTGTTCCACCAAGAAAGTGGTTAGTTTAGACTGTTAGCCAGTAATACACAGGGTCTAAATCAGCCCAAATGGGTTGCCATATTGAGCTAGCCTGTTACATGTGCACTCTTTCTACAGTAACTATAGCCATGTGACATCTGTTACATCTGTCTTGCTCCAAAGGTGGCTGCTGTGGCTCAGATCAGAAGACATATGTCGTAGGAGGCTGGGCTTGGGCCTGGTGGCTCATCTCTGACATCCAGAGGTAAGACATATCTGCTCTGGCTTCAGCCCCAGAAAATGCTTGAATGTACTCTCAAACTCAGTCAGAAAGCTTTTAAGAACAGGGTATTTGCAGGGTCCAAATAAAAGGATTTCCACAGGTTTGAAATATCCGTTTTAAGTCCTCTGTTGACCATGTAGCATTGCAGTTACAAATTCTGTTGCCCTGCAGGGTCTTTTACTGCACAGTAAAGAGTTAGCTTAGTTTTAATATTAATATAATATTATGCTTTACCACACAAGACTTTGTTATCCATATCATTAATATGGACAACTTGTTGTTAAATTCGGTATTTTCTAATGCCACCAAAATTTTGTGAAACAAAATATTTCAAAATCTACCAACTAGTTTGTCATTAAATATGTTCAGCACATTGTTACTCATAAGTCCATGTTGTACACTTTGGGCTTTTCTTTGGCAGAAACATCAGGCACTCCTCAAATATTAGTGTGTCAACCCAACACACACAGAGAAGGTACTAAGTCTCATAATTTATTAAACAGATATAATTAAAGGATGGTGCTGCTGATACTCTGTTTTCTTTATTGTCGACAAATCCAAAGTCATCAGTGAATTGATCCTCCTAATAAGTGTAGTGTAGCTAAAATCTGGTATCTCTATATAACTTTCTGTCATAGAGCCTAATTGCTGTCCTGAAACTACAAAAATACATCAGTAAGCCACATCTGTGTATTGGGTTATATGTGCCTAATGAACATGGGAACTGTAATTTATTTTAGTTTTTTAAATCCAGTGTACACTCTTCTGGTGCCTTAAATACACCATTGTCCGGAAAATGTGCATTAATCCACAGTTGGAAAAGGTTTCTAACAAATATACTATTTTATTTTGTTTGAATGATATTTGCTAAAAACTACAATGCCCTGCTGTTGTAGAAAAATGTTAATCCTTTAAAAAAAATATATCTATACAGTCCTGTCTTTCTAATGACTTACAATTTCAAAAGACACAAAGGTCTACAGAGGCAGAAGATGGAAAGTAGTGGGAGATAGACCTGTTTATTTAGGAAGTTTGTTAGCAATAACAAAAATAATAATGGTAACCAGATCACACTTAAACATTCTTAGTAATAAAAAAATAAATCAACTTTCATTTAGAAAACTTCATCTTGAGTTAGTGGATGTTTTAGGTTTGGTCTGAGTAGGTACCTTGAAAAAGTAATTTTTTGATCATACAGATATTGATTCAAATTGTGTGTACACTGAAAAAGTTTAACTTTTTATTATTAAGACAAAAGGAATGGCTGATAGACATCAATATTCAAAACTAATGTCTAACAATTGTGTAAACATAGCAGCTCAGCACTGTTAGCTTCTTTTGAACCAGTTTCGTATTAACGCTGGAAAGATAAACAAACGGTATATAATGGCAAGGAGAGGGACAGGTGCAAACACAATATTTGTAAAACTACAGTTGACTGTGAACCTTGTAGTGCACTGAACATCTGTTGCAAACCACAGAAACACAATTATTGAATAGAAAACAAACGTGAAAATAACCAAGTCTTAAGTTTGTGTAGTTGAATCCAGTCCTGATTAATACCTACCACGTTTCAGTGACACTTTTTTTTTTAAATATCTGAATGATTACAATATGCAAATGGACAAAATAAGTTAAAGGAAATTATCTAAACTCTTTAAAAAATAAACAAACAAAAAAAGTCTAATTCTTGCCATTTAAAGGCCTCTGGGCCTCAAAAGCTGAGTTTTTTTTTTTTTTTTTAAAGAAACGTCTCGCTGCTACAAAACAACTGTGAAATGTAGCATATGGTAATCCTCTGAAGACACTGTCATTTTATTCCTTTTTTCTGGAGCTCTTGGTATTAAGTAATTTATTTGTTTGCCTGCTTCTTTATTTCTACTTTGCTAACTTGCTTTGCTTTGTCTGGTATTGATCTCACCCCATCTCACCCCTGGTGTGTCTCCTACATCTTACCCATTTCACATTAAGTGCTGCTCTTTGGCTTTAGTTGCTAGGAAACGTAAGTAGACCTGGATAACAAAATGTAAAGTTTAGGCATGTCAGGATTTATCTCCATTTAGAGACAAGCTGCCTCAGAATCCCTTCTCATCTATATTTATTCAGAATTTTGGCTATGAGCAGTTTGATCAACATTTCAGATGCTTCCTTGGACAATCAGAACAAGAGAGGTGCTCCTGCATCTCTCCAGAGTAGCGGTCATGTCTGCTAAAAGCCCTGTGTGCATAAGCCAGTTGCTGGATAGCATTATAAGAACGGTGGGAGGGAGTGTAGCTTCCCGCTTGTGATGCAGTAATCATGGTAATGTCCAGACCTGTGACTCATTGATCCAGTTGAAAAAGGAGGTGGGAGCTGTGTGTTGCTGCAGTCTGCCTCCCATGTCGTTGACTCTGAAGCTGACTCCAATAGGGAATCTAAGTCAGTGTTTATTATAAAAGACCAGCTCTGTCTGTTTTATCAGCTCAGAAACATGATCTCATATAAACAGCCCTGTACTGAAGCAGAGGATATGACTGTTTGCAAAGGACATTTCTGTGTAATCTCCACGCTTTTTACTCTTGGAGAGCCACCGGGATCAAGAATCCCGTCAACACTAACTATTTTATCTGTGGAAGTTGCTCTCTCTCTCTCTCTGTCTCTCTGTCTCCCTCTCTCTCTCTCTCTCTCTCTCTCTCTCTCTCTCTCTCTCTCTCTCTCTCTCTCTCTCTCTCTCTCTCTCTCTCTCTCTCTCTCTCTCTCTCTCTCTCTCTCTCTCTCTCTTTCTTTCTCTCTCTCTGTCCCTCCCTCTCTCTTTCTCTCTCAGCAGAATAGGAGGTTAGGTTGTGTCGTTTGCCCCCTCCCTCTTCCCTCTTCCCTCTTCCTCTTGACCTTGGTTACTGACATTCCTAACAGCTGTTGTCCAACTTACTGTTTTGCCTCTGCTATTCCCGCTGCCTGCCTGCCTGCGTAGAATGTCTCTGGAGGTTATGACCATCCTCTGTCGCTGTGAGAATATCGAAACCTCGGAGGGTGTTCCCCTGGATGTGACAGGGGTGGCTCAGGTAATGCATTTAAAAAGAAAAAAAAAGCAGTGGTGCTCGAAGCCAAAGGACAACAAAGGAAAAGGGTTCAACTAACAAGCTAACATTGTCTTTGTGTGTTCTCCTCTTCATGTCTTTTTTCTTCTGCAGTCGAAGGAAGACAATCAGCTGTCACTAACTACTGCTATGGCTTTGCCATAAAGCTGAGCTCTGAGTCACCTTTGGCAACGGGGTCACTAAATGAATGCTGTATAAATTTCTAAAAAAGAGGATTCCAAGGAGTCCAGTGCAGGGGACAAATTCAGATATTTTAATAAAGTTTCATTTTGAAATAAACAAGGCAAACGTGACTTTTCAGTCAGTCAGACATTTGAATTGTGGATAGCATCTCATTGTGCTCCGTTGTTTGTGATCTGGAGTCCTTGGGTGAATGGTTTCACTTTGTCTAGTTTTTCTTTTCTCGTGTTCTGTTCCTTCCCCTCATTTGCTTTCCCTGCGAACATGTCAATTTTTATTTTATATTTTTCCACATTCTTCACAGGATAACGCTTGAGATTATGACCCTGCAGCCCAAGTGTGAGGATGTAGAGACAGCGGAGGGTGTAGCTATTACTGTCACTGGGGTGGCTCAGGTAAATCACCACACTTTCCTGGGAATGCCAGTTCAGACTCCTCTAACCCTCCCTCCTCCCCCTTCTTTTCTCTGGCATCAGCCCATAATCACAGCAGAGGTGGTATTTCATGCAGAGGGCTCAAGCTCATATGTATAACTGTATTTTTTGTTAAGATGTTGGGATCGACATTCTCACAGATGTTGGGTCAAATTGCTGTTTGCATGATTTACCCTCATATCTGGGCAGAATGCACCTGGCTGAACGTATCTTACCAAGATGCAGTCAGACTGACAGTTGCAGTTGTGTTTACAAAAAGGAGCCTCCTTATTCATTACAGTGAGACCTCAAAATTGGCACAATTTAGTTGGTGCTCTGTGACAGATAATGCTTCAAATTAGACTTCCTGATTTGTGTTTTGTTGTGTCACTGATAGGTGCAGCAGCGTACCAACACCAATATTGGCCCTTGCATTGTGTTCACACAGTTTTATTGTCAGTCTGTCAATGATCTTGGTTGGAGCATGACAAGAAAAGGGGTCTGTCAAAAACCTGGTATGCATTTCACTGTCTGTCTCAGTGTATTATGTTTTTATTGTGTCTGTTAGTTGATCCTTTGATCCAGTTTTAGGGCTGTCACCTTATTTTTTTTAATCTGTTTAAACTAATGCAAAATGATTTGAGGGAAATATGTAATTGTTATTTTCTGATGATGAGATTTTGTGATTTAGTTTGCCAAACAGTTTTTGCTTCAATTTAATCTTTACAGTGATATAGATTTAAACATGTGATTGGAACATGAGATATTGTCAATAGTGTGACTGTTGCACAAGGAGGATTTATGAAATTATAAAATTGTTGACACAACAGCTGAAACCCTGAGTCTGACATGCTATATCATGTGTATCCTAAATTGCAGCCTTTGCAGTTTGCTAATTACATTGTTTAAAATCACAATTTAGATTTTTATTTTTAAATTGCTCAGCCCTCGTTCAAATGTTTGAAAACAAATATTTGAATTGTAATCACCTGTTCAAATTCGAAGTGTGCAGTTGCAGAGTGCTTCAGACAGTGGTTTATGTTGTGATACAGCAGGACACCAGAGAACAATCCAGTAATCATGACATCAAAGCATCTGAACAAGCAGGTTCCTCTTCATAGATGGCAAATCTGGCATGAATTTGGCTGCTAACTTTGTGAAGAGACTTCCATGCTTGACATTCCTCTGCTTTCTTTACCCATACTTCCTGTTTGTCTCCACTGTCTGTCTAAGAAAGCCAAAAATGATACTTGATGATAAAAAGAACATGATTTACAAAGGTGGCAGCCCTGTCTTGATCAATGCGAAAATTAACTTTGCTTTTTAGGTTAAAAACCTTGAGGTGCTAAAGAGAAAATCCACCATCAAGAACCGAATAGATAGATAGATAGATAGATAGATAGATAGATAGATAGATAGATATAGATACACACACACACACATATATATATATATATATATATATATATATATATATATATATATATATATATATATACATATATATATATACATATATATACATATATATATATACACACACATACACACACACATACATAAATATATATATGTATGTGTGTGTATACCATTTTTGTGGTGGATTTTCTCTTCAAGAATTTATTTCGTAATTTTACCACTGTTTTCTGCATTCCCATTTCAGATTATTCATTTCCTGTTTTTTGTCTGCATGTCAGTATTTCTTTTTGAGTTTGAGAGTTGGTGCCTCATTATCAGTTCTCTATTCTAGCCACAGTCATGCCGATGTTCCTTTCTGTGTTTTCCTACATGTATGCTGACAATGAGCCCACTGTTTGGAGCTGAACAACGCCTCACTCTCACACGGTTTACTTCACAGAAAGGCTCATCATGGCCACAGTTTGATTGGTCCAACCTAAGCCAAAGCCATTGTGGAGTGCGTGTCCCATGGCAACAGGAGTTGTGTGTCCTTCTAAATGAAAGAAAGATATATGTTTAGACTTGGAGGGAGGAACCAGCAGAATTAATTTAAAGGGAAAGATAGCAGAACTTTAATCGTGGATGTTCACTTCACTTTTCCAATCAGATATAAATCCATTTCCATCACATTTTGCCTCCAGACTTTCAATAGGACCGTATTTGTTTTCTTTGACAGCCTAATGGCCAGTTGGCAGTAAATACACATCAAGTAAAGGATCCAACAAATCCATCATGTTTAAAAAAATATTATTTGTGCTTTGAGTAATGTTGTGTCACTTTGTATCTTTAGGGAGTTGTGGTTTAAAGGAGTCAGGAGAAAAGGTGGTGTCACGAGGTGGATGGGAGGGTGGGGTAGAGATCAGGAGCTGAAGCCAAGAGATTACCATTAAACACAAGTCCTTACTCCAATCCAGACCATGGCACGACTCCCCCTGCTGTCTGTTTAAGCTAGCCTGTATGTGTTTGTGTGGCTGGCTTGTGACCTTTTCTGTTTTCAGACAAGTGTTTCCTTGGAATGACGACTATTTTTCCCAACTTTGTGTTATCCTCGTTCCTGGTATGAGTGCATGTTGCAAACCCAAACCATGTGCAGACCTCTCGCCTAAGGACCCAGCTCACTCTTATTGTTTCTTACAGCTCCAGTGGACTACAATATTGCATAAACCTTTCTTACTACATTTATAATTTCTTGACTGTCCAAGTGGGCCCTGTTACTATGAATGACTGCCATTGTGTGAATCTTGTACGCCTCAGGTCATTGCCACTGATGTTTGTTGTGGTTTTCTTTTAATATAAAGTGTCTTATTTTTTTCCCCTTATTTTCTTCAAGGTAAAATGATCCTGGTCATTGTTTTTGGCCTGATAACAATCATTTAGTGTAGAGAGAGATTGAATTTAATTTTGTGTAACCGTTACTTGAATGCAGAACTGAACAGGTAATATGTTCTTGTATCAATTTCTGTGCATCAGGAAACTTTAGAAGAGCATTTCTATTTACAAATACATATGTGCCATACATTGTTGTCATCATAAACCCAAAAGGAACAAATGTAAAGTTAATAAGTATATTTCTGCATCTACTGATGCTCACCAGAGTAAATGCTGATTAGTCACAGTGGTTTGACATTAGAAGACCACTGATTTCATGCAAGGATGACAGATTGACAATGTGATTATTTTACAGGCTTGATACTGTGGTGATTTATAAGGGGTAGTACAAATAAAGCGTAAAAAAATGTATTAGTCCTAAAATTCTTTTTCTGCAATGCAAACATAAGATGAATTAAAAATAAATTATAATTTTAATATTGGCATCATTGGGCAAAAATGCTGCCTATGTACTTTGGGTTTATGAGAAATACAAATTCAGCAGGCTTCCCAAATAAGTATAATGAAATAATCAGGCCATAAAGAGTTTGCACCATGTCATTAATGGCTCCCCATTTGATAAGGCAAGGGTGTATGCAAGATTGAGATAACAGTGATCAGCAATGAGCAGATTCCCCCTTTCCTGCACAGTGCATGCTGTGCAGCCAACTGCTGCTTTAATAATGTGTCAGTGATCCTTTTTCATGTATATCTAGGACCTTTAGCAGTTCATCACAGTGCTAGTTTTTGCTAGAGATGCATGACCATACGCTTGATCCCTTTGAAACAAAAATTTTTATGAAAACAAACCGGGGTTTATGCATCCATGTCAGTAATACATTGCAAACTTACACTGCAATGTTCTGTTTTCCATTTTAAATTTTACGCTTCTTTTGAACTTTGAAGTGTTTTCTACGCAAATGCTGAAAAATTGAACAGTAAAGAATGACATGTGGTAACTAGTCCAATAAAAATGTTTCTTTAATGCTACCACAAAATCTAATATGTGTTCATGTGTGTGCCTGTATTTGTATTTGTGCTTGTGTTGTGTTTGTGAATGTGTGTTCAGCTGATGATCTGTATCCATGTTGACACTAGGTGAAGGTGATGACAGAAAATGAACTGCTGGGTTATGCCTGCGAACAGTTCCTGGGGAAATCAGTTATGGAGATCAAGAGTGTCATCCTGCAGACTCTAGAGGGTCACCTACGTGCCATCCTTGGTGGGTAGCTTCTTAAAACTGTATTGTCACAGTTTGTTATTTTGTTGTTTTGGTGCTTTTTGTTGTTGATCAAGGATAACAAAAGTAGGATATACAGTATACAACAGATGTGAGTACACCCCTTTGCAGTGTCAAATACTTGTCATACTCCAGAGGTATTTTTTCTTATGCTGCTCTTTGCTGGAAGAGTCAATATTTTTTGTATATCCACAGGCATGTATGGTGCCATCTATAAATGTCATCTCCCGACACATTTTGCCACAACATCACTCTCCTACCTTTGTGCTTCACTCTCAGGACTATCCATTCCCTGTGGTAGCTCTGACCAGGTTCATGCCAAACAAGCTGGACCCCATCTGAGTTAAACAAATTTACCTTGGTCTCATCAGACCAATTAATATGCTCAGAATATATATCAGGACTATTTTCATGTTCTTTAGCAAAGTTACAGTTTTGTTAGGAACATCAAACAAGGACATCTTCTTGGAGGTCTTAACTGTCACAGTAACTCCATTGATTCCCATTGATAATCCTAAGTCTGAAGCTCTTATCTGTTTTTCTGAACTATATTATTCAAGAAGTACACTGTGGTATCATTTTAGGGAGACAACTACTGTAATGGCACTATGGCTTGTTCTATACCTTCAGATTACTGCTACCGCGTTTCCTCTTATTTTTAAGTTGATCACTGATGTTTGTATCCTTTTCTGTCATGTGAAGTCTTACAATTTTTTTAGTTCTTCTGGAAATTATTTTTCTTGAAAATGCATGATGCAGACAGATACAGCCTGAAGATCCAAAACTGAGAAAATTCTGGTGCTGAAAGATTGTTTTATAAACATGTTCATACAGATGAGTTGATTGGATTTAATAATTTTTCTCAATTAAGTTTCAATGTTTAAGTTTTTGTTTTTGATTGTTCATAAGATTGTTCATAATCCTCTACTGTTCAACTATGCAATGCAATTATTGAGAGGCGATACAATTTTGAATCAGTTATTGATATCCCACAAGGATGCACTCACTTCTGTTGTATACTGTATCAATGTGACTGTGTCAATGATAATTTCAGTATTTTGATCTCTTGGCCATCTTTGTCAATGTATTCAGTTTTAGATATTTTGTATAGATGTATGATAATATTAGTAGTGAATTAGAAGGCACTAACCACTCTTTCCATCTTTCAGGTACCCTTACTGTTGAGCAGATTTACCAAGACAGAGACAAATTTGCCACCCTGGTGCGTGAGGTGGCAGCACCCGATGTCGGTCGCATGGGCATCGAGATCCTCAGCTTCACCATTAAGGTATGAGAAAGAGAATATCTAGTTGGTTTTATTCTGCATTTGTTTTTGAATAGTTGTTTCCTGTTGGCAGTTCTAATTTGACAAATTTAATTGTTCACTATACTTGTACCTCAGTGTGTGCATTTTCCTCCTGACAGGATGTATATGATAAAGTAGAGTACCTGAGCTCATTGGGCAAAACTCAGACAGCTGCAGTACAGAGGGATGCAGACATCGGAGTAGCAGAGGCAGAGAGAGATGCTGGCATCAGGGTAAGAAGGGCACAAACAAGAGCAGTGAAAAGCATCCATTGTCTAATTGCTAATAGCAACATCACATTAGCAAACCAACAAACTACTCCCAGTCCATCTCACTGTCATTATGTTTTGTATCTCTTACAGGAAGCTGAGTGTAAGAAAGAAATGATGGATGTCAAGTTTGTTGCAGACACAAAAATGGCCGACTCCAAACGAGAGCTGGAAATGCAGAAAGCGTCCTTTAACCAGGAAGTGAACACGAAGGTATTCAGTTTATTAAATTGCACTAAGTATATTGTCAACAAGCATCAAAGTTGTGCACTACCAGTCAAAAGTTTGGACACACCTTCTCATTTAATGGTTTTTCCTTATTTTCATGACTATTTACATTGTAGATTTTCACTGAACTCCTCAAGAGAATGCCAAGAGTGTGCAAAGCAGTAATCAAAGCAAAGGGTGGCTATTTTGAAGAAGCTGAAATGTAAAACATGTTTTGACTTATTTCACACTTTTTTGTTAACTACATAATTCCATATGTGTTCATTCATAGTCTTGATGCCTTCTGTGAGAATATACAATCTAAATAGTCATGGAAATAAAGAAAAAACATTAAATGAGAAGGTGTGTCCAAACTTTTGACTGGTAGTGTACATTAACAAATGTCCTGCGTCTTTAGAAAGCAGAGGCTCAGCTGGCGTATGAGCTGCAAGCTGCCAAAGAGCAGCAGAAGATCCGTCTGGAGGAAATTGAAATTGAAGTTGTACAGAGGAAGAAGCAGATCACAATTGAAGAGAAGGAGATCAACCGGACTGAAAAGGAGCTCATTGCCACTGTGAAGAGACCTGCTGAAGCTGAAGCCTACAAGATGCAGCAGCTGGCTGAAGGACAGAAGTGAGTGCATCCCGTACAGATCCTCTTACAAACCACAGAAAAACACTCATGACAGGGAAAAATGCTAATGAGATCATCACAGTTGTTTCCTTTGAATATATAATTTTCAGGAATCTGTGGTCACTGTTCCTAGAGCAGTACTACTGTTAACTTTATTTAAAATTGATACCGATTATTTAACTAAATTCTTGAAACAGGAGCAGCTATGCAGCGAAAAACATTACTGAATGTACTGGATATAATGTGGTATGGCTTCTGCCATAATCAAAAGTTTTTTGAAATCCTGTTGGGATTGAATATCACACCATCATTTAAATAAGTCCCATAAAACTTCAGCATCAAGAAAATGGCAGCCAGTTTGTCAGTTACCTACCCTCACTTGTCCTGGAAACCAATAAAATCTATTTAACATTTGAAGTCGAAAATCTATAAAAACACGGATTTTTGTCCCATGTGGACAGAAGAGTAACTGCACTACCGACATTGTAAACACATAATTCAAAATTTATAACTCTCTAAAAAAGCCTTTTTTTTCTAAATATACCTACATTTTTAGCTTTAATGGTTTCTAGCTGCTAGAGTGTTTACATCAGTGCACTGTGAACACAGCAGTAAAATGGGATTTTGCTCTATTATTAGTTGTTGATGTGTTTACTTTTCACCTGTAGTTTAGTTTCATCTTAATAAATAATACATTTGGATACTTTACAAATGTACATTTCACATATTGCACATCAATATGTGACTGACTCTGTAACTCTCTCCCAGGATAAAGAAAGTGCTGACAGCACAGGCAGAGGCTGAGAAGATCCGCTGTATCGGTGAGGCAGAAGCTTCTTCCATTGAAGCAGTGGGGAAGGCAGAGGCTGAAAAGATGAGGATGAAAGCTGAAGCTTACCAGCAGTACGGCGAGGCTGCCAAGACCGCTCTGGTCCTGGAGGCTCTGCCCAAGGTCTGTGGAATACATTTATTTACCGGCAGATTTAAAAGAAGTCAGCAACATTGGTGGCATTTGGTTTAATAGTTGTATATGTTTTTTCACCACACAAGTTTTTGGCACCAAGTCATTCTGTTACCCTTTTTCTACCAAGACAGTTTGAGAGCCAATTCCTTAGCATGAACCAGTTCTTCACATTTTAACAGCCAAAGAAGTGGCTCTTGGTAAGAAAAAATGGTTCCAAAGTGGTAAGAACCACTTTGCTGGTCAAGAATCAAGATTCACTAATGACAGGGTTGGGGGTGGGGTTATCATGACCAACAAGATCAACTTGTGGCTGTCATTTAAAAAAAAAAAACAGAGCTTGTGTAGCATCTAGTCTGCCTAGTCTAAAGAAGAAAAAGAAAATTCAGGTCTTTGTTATGGACATGATATGGAAGCAGCAGTGTGTGGAGAGTTGATAAAGCTATTTTTCATTTCAGGGTGCAAGTGTCTTCTCCAAACAGCTTTTCCATGTATATGCTAACTGTTGGCATTTTTAAACCGTAAAACTTAATTTTTTTAAGTTTGTAAAGGTTTTGTATTCTCAAACAAACAACAATCAACAAACTAGTCTCCACCAGCAGAGGAGATCGTTTTAAAAATTAGCCACAGAAGAACAGAGTGCAGCTGTCACGTTCTATGTAAACAAGAAGCCTGGCACCTGGCAGGTTTACATGGTGATCATTAAAAATGAACTAACACTCCTGTGTTACAGATGCTGCAGATACTAAGTTTCTCACATGTATCTTAACACGGTGTTTGCTAAAGCATTAGTGTCTCACTGATCAGAGCTGCAGAGACATGACTTTAGTAAAAATATGTTTGTGACATCACTGTCACTTCTTAGCTATTGATTTGTGGAGTGTGAGGAATAACAACAAACATATTGTCACTGTGTTTTTTTCAGATTGCTGGCAAAGTGGCTGCACCCCTAGCCAAGACCAATGAGATTGTCATCCTGAGTGGAGAAGGCAGCCGTGTGACTGGAGAGGTGAACCGTCTATTAGCAGAACTCCCCGTCTCTGTCAATGCCCTCACTGGGGTGGATCTGACTAAGGTGAGAATGACACTGTTCTCCTCAAGAGTTCATATATTTATTTCAATGGACTTCTCTTGTTGTGAGAGACTGAGCTTCAATGCACAAGAACTCACAGGTGAAAACAAAAGCAGGGTTTTTAATTTCACCTGAAAATGACTAAATCCATAAAAGAGGTCAAAAGAACATAACTAAGGCTATAAGCAACAAAATAACAGAGCAAACCAACTACATTGATCAAACAAATTCATAACAGACCAGAAAAACACTGAACAAAATGGGCTATATACAGTTGCGTATGAAGTTGTTTTTTTTTTTTAAGTTAAAATTGTATAGTAGTTTGTTGTATTGCAAATTTATTCAGCCCCCCTGACATTTTTGACATTCTGGCAAAATGAGCAACATTACAACTGCAGCTGATTACTAAATCATATAAGAGGTGAACAGTTAGTTTATTGAAATACAGTCACAAAAAAAATTATTAGACTACCCTTGATTTCTACAATATCTTGTTCATTGTAATGTCTGGTACCACTATAGGTATATAACCTGAAGAATACAATGAACACAGCAAAAAATTGCAGCTGATTACATAATACTTTATGTCCTATTTGGCATGTACAGTACAATGCCATAGCTATTTATTTAAGAACTAAAATGATTTTGGTTATTATCAAGAAAACCATGGAAAATGGCTAGAGATCAGCTCTTAAATTTAACTGTTGTGGCTATTTTTGTTGTTGTCATTGTATTTGTCCAAACAAATGTACCTTTAGTTGTACCAGACATTAAAATGAACAAGAAATTGAAGAAAACAAGGGTAGTCTAATCATTTTTTCCATTACTGTATAATACCAAAGCAAAAATCAAGATGTAATTCATAATCCATCCAAAATGTCAACTTTTTTACAAAAAGCAGGTTGCAAAATTATTCAACCCCCTATAAACAATGCTAGGTAAATACAGATAATTGCAGTACAACTCAAATGCCATACACCTGTATGTATACATTTTGAGGTGAATTCAACGGTGACACATACTAAACATTGAGTAATACTCATGTCTATAAAATGGGTACGTTTGCGTCAGTACTCCCCATACGCCTCTTGCAAGCAACATGGTTAAGACCAGAGAGATGTCACTGTAGTTTAGAGAGTAGATAGCTGCTTTGCACAAGAAAGGAAATGGGTACAAGAAGATATCCAAGCTCTTGAATGTTCCCAGAGACACTGTTGGAAGCATCATTCGTAAGTTCAAAGCCACCGGTACTGTGGCTACACTACATGGTTGTGGTCAAAAAAAGGAGCTGTTGACAAGCACATCAAGATTCCTGCGGAGACAGATGGATAAGAACCCTCGGCTTACTGTCAAGGACCTGCAGGAGGATTTGGCTGAAAGAGGAACTGATGTTTCTGTGGACACAGTACGCCACACACTCCATGCTGAAGCCACACCACAAGAAAAATTGTCTCCAGTATGCTAAAACCAACTTATCAAACCCACTGAAGTTCTGGGAGGCTGTTCTATGGACTGATGAGACAAAACTAGAGCTCTTTGGTCCTATGGATCAGAGGTATGTCTGGTACAGGAAGGACGAGGCATACGAGGAGAAGAACACCCTGCCTACTGTGAAGCATGGTGGTGGAGCTGTGATGCTGTGGGGGTGTTTTTCTTCTAATGGAACTGGGAATCTCCAACATATTGAAGGCACCATGGATTCAGGCAAGTACCAGGATATTATGGCCAAGAATGTCACTCAGTCCATGAAAAAGTTGAAGCTTGGGCGTAATTGGATGTTCCAGCAAGACAATGACCCCAAACACACATCACAATCAACAAAGGTTTGGTTAGAAAAAAAAGCCTGGAAGGTTCTTGAGTGGCCATCACAAGCTCCAGACTTAAACCCAATCGAGAATCTGTGGTAGGATCTGAAGAACGCTGTTGCAGCACGTAGACCTAAGAACATTGCTGAGCTGGAGACCATTGCCCATGATGAATGGGCTGAAATTCCCAAGGAGCGCTGCCCGAAGCTTGTTAGAGACTAAACCTCCCGTCTACAGCAGGTCATTGCAGCAAAAGGGTGCAGCACAAAGGACTAAAGATACAGCCTCATGGGGGTTGAATAATTGTGCAACCTGCTTTTTGTAAAAAAGTTGAAATTTTGGATGGATTCTGAGTTAAATCTTGGTTTTTGTTTTGGTATTTTTTTTCAATAATCTAGCTGTTCACCTCATAAATGATTTATTCATCGCCTGCAGTTGTAATGTTGCTCATTTTGCCAGAATGTCAAAAATGTCAAGGAGGTTGAATAATTTTGCGTGCAACTGTATATACTGGCTGATCAGACCATCCTTCCATTATCTATACACTGCTTAATCCTCATTAGGGTTGCAGGGGGCTGGAGTCTGTCCCAGCTGACTCAGGGTGAAGGCAGGGGACACCCTGGACAGGTCACCAGTTTATCACAGAGCTACATATACAGACAAACAGTCACACTCACATTCACACCTATGGACAATTTAGAGTTACCAGTTAACTTCATCATGTTTTTGGACTGTTGGAGGAAGCTGGAGTACCTGGAGAAATCCCACGCATGCACAGGGAGAACATGCAAACTCCACGCAGAAAGATCTCAGCAAGGCGGGGACGTGAGTTGGGGATCTTCTAGCTGCAAGGCGAAAGTGCTAACCACCAAGCTACTGTGCAGCCCCTTAGCCGACCAGTTACATACAATAAGTTCTACACCTAAACTACAACATAAAACACAAAGCTATACTATTTTTCTGCTTAATCAAAAGAATATTAACAAACAAACCCAAAATATATTCAATTACCCAACACAAATTAAATGAATAACATAATATTTAAATCAAATAAACGTGGTCCCTCTTTGAAGTGGCAGCACTTGGTGTGGTCTCATTGGCAGCTCTGGCATAAAAGCCTGATGCTCCTCTGATGCCAGCTTTTCCCTGAAGCCAGCCAGACGACCACAGGCAGATACCCCAACGAAGAAAAGATTGGTAGAACTTAAAATAAACCATGCCGAATATACAAAAGTTAACTAAATGCTATAAACAGAACTTAAAGACTTCATCAAAGGCTATGACTGCTGGAAGATTTGGGTGTTTGGATTTTTTGAACAGATAGTGGGATACAAGCAACTTCATAATACTGTTGGTTATCCATATAATTACTAGAAATTAGATTTTCAGAGGAATGAAGCATTATTATCACAACTGACCACAGGGCACTTATCTGAGCACAAACTCCCGCCGACGCTCAGCAGCTCTCCATCTTGCCAAGCTGCGACCTCTCTGCTGTCAGTTGATTATTCTCTTCTTCAGGGACTTTCTAACATCATCGCACATGAATGTTATGCAGTTTAATAGCAGCCTGGAAGTCAAATGGACATTTAACCACCCACATATGAACAACGGATGATAGTTATTAGTGAAAACTGAACATCTTATTGTATAAATAGGCCAGTGTTTGATAACATGGTCACCAAGACAACTTTATAAGGTGGTTACATTTCAAGCTTTTAGTGTATTCAGCCGTCATTAAGTAGCAAAAAATGCCGGTGTTGTTGGTTTAAGAGTACGAAGGTGTAATGTAAGATTATTTTTTAGCATGTTTGGATAAGCTTAAAGGTTTAGAGGTGGTAATTGATCCTTGTAAAATGTGCGTTCTTGGTGCAGTTGCAACCCAAATGTAGTCATCCAGTTACTGAGTAATTCTTGATGACAGTTGGCTTTAGAGAAACAAAACACTTTGCAGAGATCTGATCTTAAAGGGATGCTCTGGGCTTTTTGATGTGGTGTTGTTTAGGCTACTTATCACTGACATTTTAGTACCAAATGTCTGTGTACACACTTTGAGAGATTCAGACAAAAGTCTTTTGTCAGCTGTTTTGGATTGGCTGGAAACTAAAGGGAACATTGTTTGAGGCTGTGGAATAACCTGCCTTAGGAAGTCAGGACACTGAGTGAACTGCTTCTTCTTAAAGCATGTTTTTATCTGAGAGGCTTTCCTGATTTTAATTTGTAGAAGCAGACAGGACTGTTGGCAGAGAAGCTAAACTATATGTACTACTTTGATCAGGACTAGCAGAAAAATGTATTTTAGCCATCTAAAATTTGGTCCACTTGGAAAAAAAAGTCAATATTCGTTTAAGTAGAATATTATCACCAATTTGCCTTGCTGTCAGGCAGCCAAAGCAAAGGTTTGTGTATGAATATGAAATTCTATGGGTGAAAAAATGTAGTGCCTTAGGAAAGGACTGTCTGGCTGCACATTAAAGCAGTGAGACTATTCTAAATGTAGTGCACACTTTAACAGATATTGGCCACCGTTTAGGTAACTACAACACATTCTGTTGCTCGCTGGTTCCACACCAGCACATTGCTTAGCTTATAGATCATTTAGTATATGCATCGATCTCATACAATGTTGACTCCCCTCTTGTGGAGTTAAACAATGAGAACAAATGCAGACAAAAAAAAAAAAAATAGATCATTTAGTATCTCATGCAACCCTTCTTCAAAGCAGTCAAACTATCCCTTTAAACCATTCATTCATTCCTTTACATCAGCATTCATGCTCAACAGCAGCCACCTGCATCCCTTATTCAAACTTGTTCTTCTAGTCTGAGATTTTATTTGTAGGTTAACAATTGCCAAGATGAAGGATGATAATATCTAGCTGTAGTTCCTGTGCATGTGTGTGTGTGTGTGTGTGTGTGTGTGTACTCTTTATTACACTCTGTTGAAACCATCTTGTCCTCTGATTCTCACAGATCCCTCTGCTCCAGAAGATGACCAACCCACAGTCCCAGACAGCCATATGATGAATCAGGCCTGAGACTCGTAACTCTGAATCTTTTGCTGTGTATCTGCCTCAAGCATGAAAACAGTTCAATCCCTTATGCAACTGCCTTTGACCAGAAACACTTGACACCAACCAAGAGCTTTTTTATATTTTTAAGAGGTTTTTAATTTTCTAAAAGAAAAAAATAAAACAGGGGCCTTACTCCAGAAGGACCAGACTCTATGTATCCTATGTTGTTTTTAGTTTTTGTTGTAGAAACATTTAACTTTATCATACTGCACTAGTTAGCCAGAATTATATGCTGCAATCTTAGTCAGTCCTACAGGTCATCCAAAGTAGAGCTGGGTGTTTCTGAGACAAAAGTCAGAGTTGTAGGTGAGGGAATGAATCGAGAAATATTAAGGACAAATCCCTACATAGCTGTCTAAATTTCTGCCTGGAATTTGGAGTGCGCTGCTTTCCTGTCAGGTGTTTTGGCACTTAATCACCTTTGGACGTGGAGCAGTGTGCCAGCTCCCGCCTCTTCATTACACCCTCATTTGTTTAATACTAAGAGCAGTGTTAATGAAGTAGATAGATTGCAACTTTTATGTTCACTTTGCTTTTAAAGTAAGATTTCTAACTGTTAGATTAACAAACCGCACTTATGGCTCACCTGATCTTTACTCACTGTGATTATAGAATTGACAGTATATCACAATATCAGTGACATTTGAATCACTTGCATGATAAACTTTACCTCGCAGTAGATTCTCACGTAGCCTGTCTTATTGTTCTGATGTGCAGTGCCTGTTCACCACTCAAGTGCCCAAACCTTAGGACAGTGGTTTGGCTTTAGGTTGGATTAATGTCCGAGTATATCACTGTTATAGATGGATGCTGTTTAAATATCGTTCTCCGTTCTCATAACATCTGCTCATACTAACAGTAGTGTTTGCGCTTCACTTTTGTCGCGTTTGGATACATAAACAGATATATAATTGCTAAACTATTGCATAACTGACGCAAAGCCATACTTAGAAGTGATTAGCCTTAAAAGAGACTTTGGATGCCTTCCAGACTTACTGAACATTTCTGTATTACCTCAAGTAGAACATGGAAGACATTCAGGGTCGGAGGTTTCATTTGATTTGTTACTCCCCTCTCTCCTTCCTCCACCTGGATGAACTATCAGCCCTACTCCTGTTCACATGTGGTAACATGTTTCCTAGACGTTGTTTGAAATACTGCAGATTGTGTACATATTTTTTTACTTTATTGGGCAACTCCACACTAAAGCCTGGCGGCTCTGACCACTGTGGGTGGAAGGTTGACCACACCCAGGCTGTGATGACAAAGCAGGATTTTAGAGTGGCACTCTGTCAGAAGTTGGAAAACAAGCAGGTGATCAGGCTGTAAACACTGCACATGGTGCTTGTGCTCAGGTGGCCTTCAGTTTGGTAAAAGTAACGTGAGATGGGCGTGAGCAGTCGGACATTTCTGTCTGAGTTTTTCTGCTGCAACATGTGAATCAAAGGAAGCTGTCAGAGGCACTCATTTCTGCATGCAGTCTGTTACAATGTCAGTTTGAATATGTTCCAAAATTCACGTGTAGTGGAAACGGCTTTAATAGAGTTAAATTTCACACAAACATAATCACCACCTGTTATGTTCGCCCTTTTTATGCGTCATGAAATGGCAGTTATGCATAAATGACTAAGTTTAGAGCATCTTCAAACTTTAACCAAATATTTGTTTTGTTTTCTGTCAGAACAGTCATTTGTCATTATAAACAGGTTGTGTTCAGTCATAGTTCAGTGCGAGTTCGTGACTTGTGGTGTGCACTTGCAGGTTTCAACCTCTAGATGGCAGAACCTTAGCAGGATTTCAAGTTCTACAATCTGAATGAGCCTTTTGTTGCTACATGTTTTTATATCATCCAATGTGTTGTTTTGCTGCGTCACCCGCCTAGCTTACGGTGCACAGTTGGCCTGTCCAGTTTAGTTTTTTTTATTATTGATGTTACACTTCTGTTATTGTGAATAATCATTAACCACTTTTCACAATCTGTGACCATAAATGTTTTTGCTTTATTGTGCCTGTGATCATTATGAAGTTATTATCTAGTCACGCAGTTTTCTTTCTTTCCTGTCAAATAAACATGAGGCTTGTATGGTCTGTGCAGATTTCATCCTGTTTTTGTCCATAATGTGAATGTTAAAGTTCCATCCAACCTCTAATGTGTTTCTTGTGTTTGTACCTATCTTACCGTAAATACAAGAAAATGATTAGACTGTTGATATGCTCTTTCATTCAGAATGGCCAGTGATTTTTACAAGTTAGCATTTGCAACTAATAGCAGGAATTTCAAACCTGATCACCTTTTCAGACTTTACCCATCAGTGGGGTCTCTGGTGGGGCTTCTAATGAGTGAGTGAAGGATCAAATGGCACTAATTTCAGAAATTTAAACCTGGTTGATCCCTGGGAAAAATTCTCAAATTCTCTCAAAACCACACACCCAAATTATTTAAGGAGAAACGAGACGGCTGCAGAATTGTTTTCATTTTCTATTTACATTACCTAAGTTTAAATGTCAATGAGGTGTTACATGCAAGTTGCAAATCATATTATCAATTAACATCCACTGAAGATTATTAAGTAGAAAACTGCAAAGCTGAGTTCACAAAATGTGCAAACTGCTAAATTTACTGAACAAACTTGTTATACTTTGTAATACTCCTTTGATTTAGAGAAGTAGATTTGTGCACACAGTGCCTTTGTTACATAATGAGATCATTCTTGCTTCACTGTGCAGATTGTCGACTGTATTAATCACACGCGGAAGTACTGATGAGATGTTCTATTAGAAATGAGTTTATAGGAAAGAGAACGACTTTTAGATTGTGAACTTGATAAATATATCAGCTGTAAATGTTCCTCTTTCTACTCTTTCTGTTTTATGTACTTTATGACATTCTGTCCTACAAAATGTGTAAGGGAACACACATATATAAATGTAAATGTAGCATTATAGGATGCATTTTGCAGCTATACCTTCTGAATCTGATCTTAAAAATGAGATTTTATTCATTATTTTGGCCATTGTATTTGTGCCAAAGAATTAGCATCGTCTAATCAGATTAGTTCTTGTTACTCAAGTAGCATTTGAGAGGAGACTGACCAAACATCACAGACCTACGCCTTAACTCTTGTCTTCATCTGAAACATTGATTGTCTGTCAGAAATAATCTGTAATCTCTATTAAAAATGATATTGTGGATTTATCTTGTGGCTTCTCATGTAACACTGGCCTTTGGAGAGCTGATCCAGCATGGCATTTTGAGCATGTCTTCATGTTATTCTGTGTCGTGTGCCACCCTCTAATAAATGTTAAACCACTGTCGCCTTCGCTGTCTGTCTGTTAAATTGGGAAGGATCCGTGTGGTGTCTCTCACTGAGAGTTTGGAAAGACTCATTGCTTCACAATCCTCCACAAGCAACGTGTAGTTTCCACTTTAAAGTTTAAGTGGGAAAACATTGCAAGTAAAACAGGGACATGAATTCATTTGAAGTCCAAATTAAACACAACAATAAACATCTGAGGTGTGTCTGATTATTTGTCAGATTAATGATTACAGGAGGATCAGCGCCAGCAGCATTTCTATAATGCGTCTGTATCCTGTGGTTTAGTGTGCGGCTGTCCCTGTTGGCAGCTGGACAGAGCTGCAGACTCCCAGAACGTGACACCAGAGCTGGACAGCTTTGGGCCAGCTGAGAGCAGATGTGGCTCCTGGCTGGCGACTTCCACGAAGCTGGACACACTCATCATCAGAGGACAGATCACAGTGGTGGAAACATTCTGGGAATCTCACGCATTCGTCTAAACATCCAACACGATATTTTAGCTATTTCATAGAGATTTTTACTAGGTCTGGCTTCATTTGTTTTTAAGTCAGTTTCAGTTCATTGATTAAACTTCAGCTCTGAGTATCATGTGTTTCATATTTAGCAGTTTTTATCAAAAAAATAATCCCTACAAGCCATAAAAAGGCTAAAATTGTAACTGCAGCTTCCTCTAAAATGAGCAGATCTCCAACTACTCCTTCTCACTCACTGCAGCTCAGCACACCAGCTCACCTGTGACTCAAATACTGTAAAACTATTCTACAGTACATAGAGCCAAGTTGGAGTAACTCAGTCCAACATGTCCGGACCAGAAACTGATTTTGCAGAAGAATAATGATGGAGAGAGCTCTACTCTGCAAGTTGACGGGATTGGTTCCTTATGTTTGTTGTCGGTGAATCCCTGGAAGTCTGGATCTGAGTACACTGCAGTTTGGAAATGCTTAGTCATGAAGTGGGCTGCTTATTTTGCTCATAATGTGTCTTCTAGTAAATATCCATTCATCCATTATCTATGCAACACTTACTCCTCATTAGGGTAGTGGGGGGCTGGAGTCTATCCCAGCTGACTTAGGATGAAGGCAGGAGACACCCTGGACAGGTCACCAGTCTATCACAGGGCTACATATACAGACAAACAATCACACTCACACCTACAGACAATTTAGAGTTAGCAATTAACCTCAGCATGTTTTTGGAGTGTGGGAGGAAGCAGGAGAACCCAGAGAAATCCCATGCATGCACAGGGAGAACATGCAAACTCCATGCAGAAAAATCCCAGGAAGGCTGGGTGGCCTACCAGGAATTTTCTAGCTGTAAGGAGACAGTGCTAACCACCAACTGACTGTGCAGTATGGAAGCAAATCAGACTCATCAGATTCTGAATTTTAAAAGCTGCTGAATTTCTTACTTTGAATTTTTTTGCATCAGAATTTCATGTGAATTTTTTATGCCTGAATTTAGCTCATCAAAATTCTAAAAACCAGTTAAAAATTCAATGTCTTCAAAATTCGCCATCAAAAAAAATCAGTCTTCAAAATTTACCATCAAAAAAATTCGATGTGTTCAAAATTCACCATCAAAAAATTCAATGTTCAAAATTCGCCATCAAAAAATTCAGTGTTCAAAATTCGCCATCAAAAAATTCAACGTTAAAAAATTCGCTGTCAAAAAATTCGCTGTTCACGTCTGGGGGACTCAGGCGTAAACAATCGATCCTGGCCAAAATCGAACCAACGCCCAGCCAATCACGTGGCGCTCCTCCGGTCATGTGACGTAGACGGTTCACCTCAGAACACCGGGGTCAACCACGGCTATCAGCATGAACGACGGCGCTTCAGTGAGTGTATTAATCCTTTTTGTCCTGTATGTGGTTTGTTTTTGTGAGAGTCAGTAAGCTGTAATGCATGCCGTTAGCTGCGCTAGCACAGCATTAGCCGTGCTAATACAGCGCTAGCACAGCGTTAGCCGCGCTAATACAACGCTAGCCGCGCTAGCATAGCGTTAGCCGCGCTAATACAACGCTAGCACAGCGCTATCACAGCGTTAGCCGCGCTAATACAGTGTTAGCCGCGCTAGCACAGTAATGAGGTCATACAGACAGCACGTTCTGCAGCTGGGTAGTTGAGTAACAATTTTATAAACGCACAAATGGGTGGAAGTGTGATTTATGCGCCCAAAAATGCAGTTAAGTCACAGAGCAGTAGGGTTGCCACCTTTCAGAAATGAAAATAAAGGACGCCCACCACGGCTCCTTGGGGCCACAGTTCAGTAAAATCGGAAAGATATTCACAGATTCAGAATTCCACCATCAATAACTCATTATAAACGATCCCTCTTTTCCATGGTTGTAAGGTAGACAATGTGCTACAAGCCTAGTTTTATCAACAGTAGCTGTCTTTTAAGCTGCAGAAATAACATTGGTGTCAACAGGAGCCAGTTGAAGGCTGCAGTGATTCTGGTGACACTACAGTGTATCAGAGAGAAGCTATTGAATATTTGTGTCTCTCTTTGCTGTTGCAGCAGTTTTGCAATTTGCACACGGTCCCTGTTCACTCCATAGACATCAATGTTATTCGTGCAGCTTGAAAGACAGCTACTGTTGATAAAACTGGGCTTGTAGCATATTGTCTACCTTACAACGGTGGGAAAGAGGCATCGTTTATGTTTTGACCAGTGTTGCCAACTCCTCAGTAAGGAAAGTAGCTATTGGCTGTCCTAAAAGTCGCTAAATGATGTCATCGCCTAATTTGCATAATTTCCCGTTTGCATGTAATTGTAATCAACGTTGTAGGAGAGACAAAAAGTGAGTTTAAAATACCCAAAATATGTTTCTGAACTAGAGGCTAAATGCAGTGATTTATTTTAGTGTGACAGTGAAGAAACATTTTCATTTCCATCCCGCTCTGTAAGCAGGACGGGATCTGCAGAGACTTTGATTCATCTGCCGTCTGGACATGGAGTGATGTGGCTCTCCTCTAATCAGACAGTGGGATGCTGCAGGTCACTAGACTGACCTCCTGTGCTTTGGAAGGGGAGGAGCTCACAGCGCCAGCTGCTGCTTGTTGAGGACAGTAACTGCAGAACGATCCCAGCTTTCATGTCAGACAGGGGCGGATCCAGATTAATTTTAGTGGGGGGCGGGGGGCACAGGGGGGTACAACAGATATTTTGGGGGGGGTTGTAAGTTTTAAAGCTGCTACCGACCTCTGGCTTTTACAAAGTTTTTTTTTCATGTTTTTTTTTTTTTTTGGCTCTTTAACCCAGTAGGAAAGCTGTATATGACCTTTTCATTTTGGACTGTTAACATTCAAATTATGATGGACTTGTTTCCTTGTTTATGTGAATTACAACATCATTAGCTGCAACATCTGCCTGTTCTGTAAAACTGGTAGCTCAACGACAGCATCCTGAGGGCAATTAAGTAACAAATATTGTGCAAGAACAGCACTATTACAATCCTGACAATTTCCACTTCTTAGAATGTTTACTGCCAATTATCACACATAAAACAAGAAATAATATTCTGTACTAATACTTCTGTACTAGCCAATACACAGTGAATAAATATTATCTGAAAGTCGGGTTATTGTTTTTTATCAGCACAATACAAAAAGATTCATGTTAGACATGTTCCAGTTAAGACTAGAATATCATGATTTATGTAAATTTACCTCAATAATATGAATGTTCAGGTTAAGATTGTACAGTGATATTTATTATGTAAGTTTAACTGATTAAATTTAATGACTCTGCACTACAATATTATTTATTATTTAGATTTACATCATTATTATAATATTTAGGGTCAGACTCTACAGTATTAAGATTAAGAAATCAAATATTCTATAAAATGTAAATACACTGAACTCATTTGGATATATTTAAGTGAGACTCTACAACATTCTTTGACACAAATCTATCTAAATCAAAATTTTAATCATTTTTACTCCAAACATTTACTGGACTGATTTAAATATTAAAATCACTCCTTTCTAATCCTCTGCTGTACGTTCAAACCTGAGGCTTTAAATGGAAACACACAAGTATCTGATTGAAGGAACTTCTGCAGAGTCCTGGTTCCAGAACATGATGATAGAATTATAGACAAACTTTAACAAAAGCTGCCTGAGAGTTTACAGGTTTTTATGTTGGATTTCTTCAGTAATTTAATGAGAGTTATCAGCAATAATCAAGTGTTCATTTGATGAACTTTATTTCCTAAAACATCCAGAATTGGAGCTCATATCTTTGGCAGCTGTAAAGTTTCTGCTCCTTCAAAGTTCACAACACAATGAATGAATTCCTAAAACACTCTCAATGCTGGACAGCAATGTTCCCTGTAATTTTTCCTGAGTCTGAGCAAACACACAAACTCCCTGAGCGTCCCTTGGACCACTGTGAGCAACATCAGACGTGTGCACTGTGGTCACACCAGCATCACATCCATTCAAGTTACATGGTTCATTAAAAGAATCAAATTACAGCATTTACATTTCTGTTAAAACACTTTGTCAACAGGAGCCAGTTGAAGGCTGCAGTGATTTTAGTGACACTACAATGTATAAGAGTGAAGTTATTGAATATTTGTCTCTCTTTACTGTTGCAGTGGTTTTGCAAATTGCAGACGGACCCTGTTCACTCCATAGACACCAATGTTATTCCTGTAGCTTGAAAGACAGCTACTTTTGATAAAACTGGGCTTGTAGCACATTGTCTGCCTTGCAACAATGGGAAAGAGGCACCGTTTATGTTTTGAC
Source organism: Amphiprion ocellaris (assembly GCF_022539595.1). Classification (NCBI taxonomy): domain Eukaryota; kingdom Metazoa; phylum Chordata; class Actinopteri; family Pomacentridae; genus Amphiprion; species Amphiprion ocellaris. Next base: position 24,657,580 of record NC_072779.1, read on the forward strand.
AACCTGTATCTAATGAGTTATTGATGCTGGAAGTGTGAATCTGTGAATATCTTTCCAACTTTACTGAACTTGGGGCCACTACCACCTAAGGAGTGATATATTTAATTCTGAAAAAAGCATTTAGCCATACTTAAAGCTTTAAGTGCTTTATTAACACGGAACTAAAAATTTTGTATTGTTTTATTATCACAGGTTCTGTCTGAAAAGAGGTGGCATCATTTTAAACAGTGAAATCAAACTAATAAAATGTAATGACCAACCAGTGAGCAATACTGGATTCTGCAAAATCATAAACAAATTTTTTAAAAATCTAAATCTTATCTTAACACAGTTAATTATTTATGTGTGTATGCATGTATTTATTGATTTATTTAGTACTGTTAACATAGAGTTCTGAGTGAATTTTTCTTAAGATAGGCAAAGTATGTATTGATTACATATAGGCTGTTAAATGTTCATTAAAAACTAAAAAGCATTTAAAAAAAAAAACAACTTAGGCATTTATTGAGTCACTAAAATACTGTAGAGTCTAGGACCACATCAGCATGATTATAAGCATCCTCTGGTAAATTAACAACCAGATACTGATGTCTCTCACCATATGGACTTCAGGAGATGACTGGGGGATGATAAACTGTGACCTACTGGTTGGGTTCTCTCTGTTCTCATGTTTCTTACATGTTTGTCCCCTGACAGCTGGGTCCTAATGTTTTTTGAGCAACACACCATACTATGACGTTTTTACAATGATGGTTCTACTATGAAACCAGTTTGACATGTTCAGGTGTTCTTTGTGTGAAAACTCAGAGATTTCAGGTATCAGAAGGTGGTTTTCAACTTTCTTTGTTAACTTTCTGCTTCAACTTTAAATTAAATTTCCTTCACTAACCCCGCCCTCTGGACTTCCAGGAAGCTGTGTTCCTATTGGCTGTCCAGGTGGTTGTGTTCCTATTGGCTGTCCAGGTGGCTGTGTTCCTATTGGCTGTCCAGGTGGCTGCTAGGTGTTATCAGGAACACCTGAGCAGCTCACTGTCTTCCTGCTTTATTTAGCTGCAGACAAACATTTCCTCTGTTTCTCTTCACCAGTGAACTGGGTTTGGCTCCATTGCTTTAGTTTGTTCTTTAGGCGTTGGCTTGCAGCTTCCAGCAGTAAAATTGTCTTTAATGTGTTTCTTGGTGTGTTTTAGGGCTTTGTACTGGATAGTTGTCTTGGTAAATGTGGTTCTTTAGCCACAGTTAGCACATGGTGCTAATGTGTGCAGTGATTAGTGGATTTGGTGCAGCTGAGTTGTGTCTTCATCTTGGCTGTAGTGAGTCTTCAGAGGTTTTTGGTCAGACACATTGTGTTCTTGTTTGAGAACCAACATTGGTTGTCCAGAAGGTAAGAGTTCCTGTCCTGATTCTCTGTTCTCAGAGGTTCTCTGGTAGGCTGCAGGAGACTTTAGCGTTTGGGTTGTACTAGTTTGGTTTTTGTACGGTTTCATTTGGACGACTATCTTGAGGCCCCTCCATGTGGTTTAGTGAGGTTTTCTGGAACAGTTCTACAAAGCAACCTGCAGCAGAAGAGACTTTGAGAGTTTTTGGGAAGTTCTGGAGACCAGACTTTAGAGCAGCAGAAACATTTGTCAGCAGTTTGAGCAGGAGAAGGTGATCTTCAGAGTAGAAATGAGACGGAAACCTTCTTGACCCGTGTGGTGAGATCCTGTACCAAGAGTTTGAGCAGGTTGTGAAGAGTCTGTAGTTCTTTGGTCTGAAAGCACAAGAAGAGTCGACTCATTAAAGGAGAAAACAGGAGATATTGTTGGTTCTTCTGTCGCTCTGCAGTTTCCTTAGACTGAATATCAAGTTTATATTTTAAATGATTTCCCATGTGAGCCCAAGAAGACTTCAATAAACTCCCTCCATCCCCTGGACACAACAGATTTTATTACCATGTTAAATCTTTTTTTTAAAAATATGTTTTTTGTTTTAATCATAGTTTTAGCATAGTTTTTTCTCTTTTTTCACAGTTTTGTCATCTGTGTAAAAGGTGCTGAACAAATAAAGCTTGATAAACTGAATAATTGACTAACTCATGATTGTGACAACAGAAGTATTTTCATTGTGATTTAAGGGTGTGTTTCATTTCTAAGGTTGAGGTTAAAATCTTGACAGAAAAAAAAGATTAAAGAAATAAACTACATTTTTAAAAAGCAATTAAATCAAAGGAAAAAAACATTTAATACAACAAAACTTTTAAAAAGAAAATTAAACATTAAATACAATTAAATTATATTAAACAGACAAAATAATTAAATAAACAGAAGATACAAAACGTAATTATGAAATTAAACAAAATTTATTAAACAAAAATATGAAACATTGAAGATTAAATATTTTAGATAATTAAACATTTAAAAAATAAAATTAAACAAGAATATTACACTTTTTTTTTTAAAAATACAAAACATTAAATTAGATTATTAAACCTTTAAAAATACAAAACATTGAATTAAAAATTAAATATTTAATTGGAAAATTAAATCTTAAAGACAATAAAACTTTAAATAGGAATTAAACAGAAAATACAATTAAGTATTTAAAAAGAAAAACATTAAAAGGTGGTAAAACATTTAAAAAGAAAAACCTTAAAGATTTAATCGAAAAATTATACACGGGGAAAGAAAAGGAAATTTTTCAAACAAGCCGATAAAACATTTGAAAAAACAATTAAACATTAAAAAGACAAAACATTTGGAAATCAAATCAGACATTAGAAAAGAATAAAAGGTGAGAAAATAGCAAAACTAAACATTTAAGAAGAATCAAACTAAAGACAAAACATTTGAAAAGACACCAGTTAAACTTTAGAAGATCAAATTAAACAGAAGAAACAATAAAATGATCAAAAGAGCAAAAACAGATAAAGGTCTGAAAGCGTTTTCTAGTCTGAAATGAAAACATCAAGTTGTTTCTTCAAACATTTCCTCTTTCTATGTTCTTGGTTTGATTGTAGACAGATTTACTAAGAACTCATTTCAGAAAACTGCTTTCCAGATAAAGTCTACTAGTAGTTGAAGGCATTGATCAAACTAATGTTACCTTCTGATCTCCACAAACTTTACTCTTCAGTGAAGAGAATCAAAGTTTGTTGAGTATTTCTAAAAAACCCACAGGTGAAGGTCTGAGAAGAACTCGAATGGATGATCTAAATGTGAAATCAAGACTCATGGTCACAAGTTTTAAGGCTTCTGTTAACCAGAAAGTTCAAACAGAGAAGTACTGAGAAACTTTTAAAATTTCAGTCCTCAGACTGTCGAAAGGTTCAAACTAAGAGAGAACTACTCAGGAACTTAGAAGATATCAGTCCTTGGACTGTCTGAAAGTCAAATCCAACAGAGAAGTACTGTGGGACTTAGAAGATATCAGTCCTTGGACTGTCTGAAAGTCAAATCCAACAGAGAACTACTGTGGGACTTAGAAAATTTCAGTCCTCAGACTGTGTGAAAGCTCAGGTCCTGAGGACTCGGGAGGTGTGGAGGCTTTGGAAAGTCTTGGAACTGAGGGTTCAACCCTCCAGCACAAAGGCTGAAGTCCAACCTCCTGAGAAAAACGGTCGAGTCGAGACTCGAGTTAAAAAAAAAACTCGAAAACGACAAAAAATAGATGACAAATGCGCAAAAAAAAGAAGAATTAGTATCTGAGCGAATAGCTCAGGGGGATAAGAGACAGACTACCAAGTGGAAGGTCGCAGGTTCAAGACCCACCACCGGCCTTTTTCTTTCTTTGTCTTTGTCAGGATTTTGAGAAAATTTAAGAAGTGTCTGGTCTTGAACCGGCGACCTGCAGCTCCATAGGCAAATCCTTAACTCACTGAGCTACAGATCAGATAAAAAGAAATAATTTCGTCGTCCCTTTGGCATCGTAGTTTCTGAAGTGACCACACAGGCGGAGCCAAGGCGGAGTCTGGGTGGAGTCAGGGTGGAGAGTAGGCGGGGAGGTGGGTGGCGGCCTCCCCCCTCTACTCCCCCACCTACCCCCACGACCCACCACACCTTCCCCCGCCCGACGAGTTTTTCGAGTCTCCACGAGTTCTTCGAGTCTCCACAGGTTTTCCCGAGTTTCTGGAGTTTCCACCAGGTCGGAGGCAGAACAAGTTGTCATGAAGAGGTGTTGAAGTCGGCCAGGATGGACTGACTTTTTACAGCGACTAGAAGGAAGACGACTAGAAGAGCAGGTCTTTAACCAGCATCCATAAAATCCATGGAGTCGCTCCAGAGAAATGAAGGGAGGTCAACTTTTATCAACCTCCATCCAGATGTTCAACTTCATATCTTTACTTTCACATTTTTAGCACCACAGACCTTTAGTATCACACTTTATCATTTATTAGGACTTTATCGGAATCCACCAGCAGATTTAGTTTTTGTTGAGAAACTTTATTCTTGTCATTGTGGGACTGCAGTATTTAAAACTGTTCCTTCTATTTGACCTCATGTTTATTAGTTTTAGTGGAGAAAGTTATTTTAGTTGTCGATTAGTCTCTTAAAATAATAAATTGGATTAGTCAAGCGGTTTAAATTTCTTACTGTCATATTTTAAATGTGACAGAAAATGGAAAAATAAAGTGTCTTGAGACAATTTCACCTGTAATTGGCGTTATATAAATAAAATTGAATTAAAATTGTATGTATCTTGTAATGTTGGAGTAATTCAGCCATATATGTTGGAAAACACATTTTCTTTGACCATTAATCTGTTGATTGTTTTCTCCAGTAATTCATTTCTTGTTTTGGTTTATAAAATGTCAAACCTAAATATATTCAGTTTACTGACATAAAAACCAAAAAGATTTACATTCATGATGCAGGAATCAGGTGGTTTTTCACTTTTTATCTTAGTTTAGTCAGAAACATAGTTGATAATGTGTGAATTGTTGCAGCTTGTGAGCCGTAGAAGGTTTTAATCTTTGGGGCCGAGTGTCAAAAAACATTTAGAAACCAACATCCACGAAACACTCAACAAAGATTTGAACATCATTAAAGGGAAATCCAACTTTTGCATGACAATGTCTAATGAAAGGACATTTATTTCCAATGTAAATGTGTGATATTCATCCTCTGGAGCTTTCTCTTCACATCGTCTTCCACCTGGACTGGTTTGGTCGGGAGCATGTGCAACAAACATTTGAAAAACTGCACTTTAACATCAATGAATGACACTGAAGTTTAATCTCTACATAAATTAGACTGAGTCTGGATGTGCTGCTCTGTCATTAACTCCTAAGTTTAGGGAAAGTTCAAACAAAAGAGGACAGTTCAGATCAGACTTGAGAATGAGCTTATTTTGAACAAACATCTCAGACTTTCTGAGCTTCACCAACTATAGCAAGATATTTTAACAACAAGCAACTCAAGAGATCCAGAAGTTGGAGAGAGTTAGCTTTAGCTGAGCCAAAGAACATGTGGGACGCTCACCTAGCAAACATTTCAGACTTTTCTCTGTGAATTCTGAGAAATAATTTCCTATTTAATGACAGAGCTACACATCTTAACTCAGTCTCATTAAAACAGACTCTAATTCAGTGTCATCCATCCATATTAAAGTGCAGTTACCCAAAATGTTTGTTGCATGAGCTCCAACAAAACCTGTCCAGGTAAAAGGCCACTTTGACAAACAGGAAGTGGAAGATTCCAAGCAGATTTATAGAAGGGGGAACCGGACTGTACTAAGTGTGGTTGAGTATAGAGGGGTATTTTGTGGGTTTTTAAGGCTGATAATGATTATTAGTGAAACATTTGGAGTAGATATTCATTTGCAGTAAATGAAAATATTTAAAATCTTTGAGTTAAACTTAGAAGAACACAAACTCTAACAGAAAACTTTGTTGATACGTTTTTGTTTTGTTTACAGATGTTAAGTTAAAAGAGTTTTATTTGTGACGGATAACCAATCAAATCACTCCAGAAGACAGAGCGACCACAGGTAGATAAAGGTTCAGAGCCAAAGTAGCACCATTTTTAAATGTATTTATTTCCATAAATCAGCAAAAACAATAAAATACTGATAATCAGTAAATCAGTCAGCCCACAATTACTACAATTCTACAATGTATTTCTCTTTCCTTTGACTTGTTATTTGTACAATATACGATGTATATGATGGCGTTTTTTCATACCAAAGGCTATACTATGATGTCTTCTAAGAGACATACGATGCTACTCTGTTCTGGCTCTGGGCCGCTGCACTCCTCCTCTGTTGTTTTCTAGATTGTACTCAGCTGCAGCCTTCGTCCACCCGGCCTCCGTTGACTCGTCCCGCCTGCCGTCTCTGGAGCTGAAGCTGGATTGGAACAGACCAAAGTACAGTCCAATCACGATGCCAGCTGCCTCTCAAAAGGCTCCTTCATCTGTCAGGTGGCAGCACTTCTTCTGAGAGGAAGCTGAGCTGGCCCAGCAGAACTTTGGAGATGTGTTCCAGTGGTTGGTGGATGTGTGGGGAGATAGAGAGGGACCTTTGAATTGTTCACAAAGGAAAACAGGGAACCCATTGGTAGTTTTAGTTTAGGGTGCTACTGCAGTGTGTTTTTGGGTTTTAAGAGGTGAACAGGAAGAGGTTTTTTTTCATATTGATTATCTTTTACTTTGTTCATGGTTGGAATGTCCATCAATGTCAATGTGAAGTTCACTTTTAGTTCTGTTTATTTATTTTTATTTTACTAACACTCATTTGCTTTTAACCCCCTCACATGTTGTGTTGTTGTAAACTTAGTCTTTCAAATAAATACTCGTCAAACCCTCTGGAAACCAGCGTTTGTACTGTTTTTGTGTTGCTCCTCACCTACTTCAGACAGCCGGGACACAACAACGTTTTGTGGACTAAAGGCTTTTCTATGACGTTTTCAGAGCGACATGCTATATTATGATGTTTTTAGACCAAAGGCTATAATATGACGTTTTTTGGGCGACATGTTATACTATGACGTTTTTAGACCAAAGGCTATACCATGACATTTGTTGGACGACATGCTATACTATGACGTTTTTAGAGCGACATGCTACACTACGAGATTTTTAGAGCGACATGCTACACTATGACGTTTGTTGGACCAAAGACTATACTCTGACGTTTTTGGAGCGACATGCTATAGTATGACATTTTTAGACCAAAGGCTACACTCTGACATTTTTTGAGTGACATTCTATACTATGACGTTTATTGGACGACATGCTATACTATGACGTTTTAAGAGCAACATGCTAAACTATGACAATTTTAGAGCGACATGCTATACTATGGACATTTTCTGGACCAAAGGCCATACTATGACGTTTGTTGGGAACATGCTATACTATAGGCTTTTTTAATTGACATATTACTATGATGTGTTTTTTGTTTGTGTTTTTTTGTTTTTTAGCAACATATAATAATTTGAACAGTTTTAAAAATTACTATACTTTTACTTGTGCAATGAAATATTATTCTTTTTAGGCAAAGGCCATGTTTGATTACATATAGGCTATTAAATAAATGTTTATTAAAAACTAAAAAGTATTTAAAAAATAATAACCAACTTAGGCATTTACTGAGTCACTAAAATAGTGTAGAGTCTACGGCCAGATCAGCATTATTATAAGCATCCTCTGGTAAATTCACAGCCATATACTGTAGGAAATCTAGCTGATCTCATCATGATGTCCACTTACCATATCGACTTCAGGAGATGATTAGATGATGATAAACTGTGACCTGCTGGTTGGGTTCTCTCTGTTCTCATATTTCCTCCATGTTTGTCTCCTGATGCTGCCTTACTTCAGCCAGTCCATGAGCAACAGAAAACACAGTTTGCCTTGTACCCATTGCCAGGGGTTCCACTCTTCCCACTCCAGTCTGTACATTTGCAAACGTTTTTGCTTCTTTAGACGTGGTGGAGTTTCAGGTGTAGACATTTTTAAACGTGCGGGTGCAGCAGCGTCTGTAACCAGGCAACCAGAGACAGGACCGGACAGGACCGGACACACAGAGACGTCTGAAGTCTGTCCACTGGACCTGGCATCGGGTCCTCGCTACAAAGGTCCTACGAAGATGAAATTGGCTGCCCTTAATATTTCCTGTGTTTTATTTTGTTCATTAGACAGTTTTGATGAGTGTGTGACAGACGTGTACGGGGCATTTACGAAAATATGGAACAACTTGCGTCCCGTATTGAATCAATACGGGACGCAACAATTAATTGTCAAATAAAGGACGTTTCCATATTTTAAGGGACGGGTGGCAACCCTACAGAGCAGTGTAAAGAAACTGGTCACCTAGCAAACTGAATTAGTCTAGGTAACACTTTGTTTATTATGTGTGTTTTCTGCTCAAGTTAATGTCCTGGTTTGATTCATTTTAAATTACTCCTGATCTTGAAAGGTTTTAAACTGTGCAGTCAAAGTAGTTACAACTGTGAGCAAATAGCTTGAAATGAACTGCCCTAGACTGCTCTGTTCATTACGGTGGCCGAGAGGTGCAAACCAAATTTACATAATGCAAAACACTTTTACAACCTCCAAGACAAATTTACAAGCGACAAAACACTTTTACAAGTCTGAAAACACTTTTACAAATCCAAATTTAACCGGAAAGGGAATGTCCCAACTCCGGGGTATAACCGGAAGTGACGAGGAGCGGCTAATGCAACTTTTCGTTGTTGTTAATGGTGAACTAAGCGAGCGGGTGATTGTTGCATCGTGGCCCAAATAACTTTGCACAACATCTCAAGTTTAGTTCAGTTGTTTTTACTGAAGCTCGTGCACAACCACCAAGCACATATCTTTTAGGTACCGCTTCTTCTGTGGTTCTCTCACAACAGTAACATTCAGTAGGTAACATTACGCTCGTGCGCCCTCTACTGGAGAAACCGTATAACAACAATATAACATTGTAATAATTACTGTCCACAGTATACTTGTACATTTAACTTGGAACAAGCCTTGGTATAACATTTAAAACAATAATATTAAATCTCAGTATACCACAGTGATGTTTTGCGGGTAACATATGAACCAATTGACGCGGTTTTGGTTTTCGTGTGGTCGGTCTTTAGAGTGTTTAAATGTCGCAGATCAGACCGACAGAGTGCATTAGCCGCTCCTCGTTGTCACTTCCGGTTATACCCCGGAGTTGGGACATTCCCTTTCCGGTTAAATTTGGATTTGTAAAAGTGTTTTCGGACTTGTAAAAGTGTTTTGTCACTTGTAAATTTGTCTCGGAGGTTGTAAAAGTGTTTTGCATTATGTAAATTTGGATTTTGGATTTGTAAAAGTGTTTTCGGACTTGTAAAAGTGTTTTATCGCTTGTAAATTTGTCTTGGAGGTTGTAAAAGTGTTTTGCATTATGTAAATTTGGTTTGCACCTTTCGGCCACCGTAGTTCATAGCCGACCACAGCATGCTATATCAAGAGTTATTGTGCAATGATAGTGATAAATGCAGCCCATTTTTTTCAACTGTTTCCTGTTTAGTATTCGTACCCTAGATTGTTTTTGATCATTTGTTGTAGCCATTTATTTAATCAATTTTAATCCACTCCATAGCAACACCGTCTGAACTGACCAGTCTGGTGAAATTCTGGACTGGATGGGAGACTCTACCAAGAACTCTCTCCTCAGAAGTAGTGAATGGCAGATACCTGACAGCCTCCACCTGCTATGAGACCTTACACATCCCAGGACATTACAAGGACTACACATCATTTAAGACTGACATCCTGGCCTGTATTTGCACTTGCCAGTCAAGATGTTATGTGTTGTTCTCTAGTTAGTTTTACTTGACTGACAAAACTAAGTGCACTGTTGGTTATCTGGCTCAAGTATGTGTGTTTCTGCCATACATTTAAAGTATCTGAAGTTAAGAATATTTCTAGTGAACAATACATGCAATCACGGCATTAAAGCAGGAGTTAAAAATGAACTGGACTGTACTGACTTTATTTTCTCACTGGTGAATGGGATGAAAATCCATTGCAATATTACAAAACAGCAGCCTATACATATATATATATATATATATATATATATATATATATATATATATATATATATATATATAGAGAGAGAGAGAGAGAGAGAGAGAGAGAGAGAGATAGATATAGATAGATATAGATATATATAGTATGCCAAATACTGTCTGAGCAAAAAATATTTTTAAATTGCCTGTCACTGTCAACCTACTTCAACAGGCATTTTTTTGCACATTGAAATTTGAGATTGTTTGAATGACACTATCTCAGAACAATGATGAAGAATCTATAATACTGAACAAGTAGATCAATAATCTCAGATTATGGGTGAGTTGAAATATGAAAAAAATGAAGTCGTCTATGAAAAGTCCAGTCTTCGAAACCTGACATGTTTTTTTGTGTAATTTCTTTGGAAATTAGCCCTGCATCCAGTCATTACCATGACATTGGCATAATGGAACCATGACCACATATATCCTTCTGAATATAGTGGCATTTTTCCAATGGCAAATTTTCATGCTTTGACAGATACAGCGGTGGAAAAAAGTTTTCAGGCACCTTGAAAATTTTCCACAATCTCAAATATTATCGTGAAATATTTGTTGGAAAGTCTTTTGTGTTTCAAAAGGTGTGACTGCATTAGACAGACACAAATGATGCTTTTTTTGTTTATTGTTTACATGACTAACAAAACTAAATTCTACCAAAATGACCCAATACTCAAAATTTCTTATTTTTAAGGAACCAATGAATTTCAAGTTTTTATTGACTTTTTTAGGATTTGTTTCGTATTATGGCTGTGACTGAACTAATAGAAATTGCATTTGAAGACCTCGGAGGGATTCTTAATGCAATATTTCACAAGTGTATGAGATGTCCAAAAACTTTTTTCCACCGCTGTATTTAATAGCAATCTGATATGCTTATGTTAGCAAGACAAATAAATGAAAATTTCAGGCTTTTATCTTGAATTATTCTTGAGATATTATATATATATATTATATATAGCCTCAAATTTGAATGTGAGAAAAAAAATACTGAAACTAGGTCTACAGTCCACTTAAAAAAATCTAAAAGTATTTGACATACTCAGCTAATATTTCACAGATACCATTATCTATACATGGGACAGACATATTAAGTTCCAGTAAGTTGTACAGGTGCTCTGGGGATGTGACCATTCTTTGCCGCCCAGCTGCTCCTCTCTCTGCATGCACAGTTGCAATGTACTGATTCCTGTTTTCTTTTTCTGAGCTGATGAGATGGTGTAGGTGTGTCAGTGCAATTAAAATAGCTGGGCAAACTTCTACTTGGTTGGATAAAGCATTTAAAAACACAAGTTCTTGTGTGCAAGTGAACTCTAAGAAGTCCAGATCCAGAGGCATGCGTCAGAGAATATGCTCCAAACGAGAACAAAGTCTCACATAAAGATGATTTAACAATAGTTCCTAGAACAGAGAAAAACAAAACTATATAATGCAAACCACCAATGGGATAAATGACTTAACCTGACTGAAAGACTAGACTGCCTCATTAGACACTTCTTTTAGAACAAATTAAAGGAGGGTACACATAGTAAACAGGAAACAGTTGAAAAAATGGGCTGCATTTATCTATCATTGCACAATAACTCTTGATATAGCTGCTGTGAAAGAATGGTCAGTTATGAACAAAGCAGTCTAGGGCAGTTCATTTCAAGCTATTTGCTCACAGTTGGAACTACTTTGACTGCACAGTTTAAAACCTTTCAAGATCAGGAGTAATTTAAAATGAATCAAACCAGAACATTAACTTGAGCAGAAAACACATAATAAAGTGTAACCTAGACTAATTCAGTTTGCTAGGTGACCAGTTTCTTTACACTGCTCTGTGATTTAACTGCATTTTTGGGCGCATAAATCACACTTCCACCCATTTGTGCGTTTATAAAATTGTTACTCAACTACCCAGCTGCAGAACGTGCTGTCAGTGTGACCTTATTACTGTGCTAGCGCGGCTAGCGCTGTATTAGCGCGGCTAGCGCTGTATTAGCGCTGTGCTAGCGCTGTATTAGCGTGGCTAGCGCTGTATTAGCGCGGCTAGCGCGGCTAACGCTGTATTAGCGTGGCTAGCGCTGTATTAGCGCGGCTAACGCTGTGCTAGCGCAGCTAACGGCATGCATTACAGATTACTGACTCTCATAAAAACAAACCACATACAGGACAAAAAGGATTAAGACACTCACTGAAGCGCCGTCGTTCATGCTGGTAGCCGTGGTTGACCCCGGTCTCGTGAGGTGAACCGTCTGCGTCACATGACCGGAGGAGCGCCACGTGATTGGCTGGGCGTTGGTTCGATTTTGGCCAGGATCGATTGTTTACGCCTGAGTCCCCCGGATGTGAACAGCGAATTTTTTGACAGTGAATTTTGAACATTGAATTTTTTGATGGCGAATTTTGAACATTGAATTTTTTGATGGTGAATTTTGAAGACATTGAATTTTTAACTGGTTTTTAGAATTTTGATGAGCTAAATTCAGGCATAAAAAATTCACATACGTAATTTTGATGCAAAAAAAATTAAAAGTAAGAAATTCAGCAGCTTTTAAAATTCAGAAAATGATGACTCTGATTTGCTTCCATAGTGCAGCCCCTTCTAGTAAATATGTTCATGTTAAGTTCTGTTAGAGCTACTTGTCCTGAAGGGGGCAGTCACAGTCACCACATAAACTCCAACAGAGGCTACAAACAGTGCAGCGACACGTTCTACACATGTTGACACACATACAGCAAATGATATATCAAATAATCTGTGGATTTTAGTTTGATCTGTGTCATAGTGAAGCCATATGCATACAAAACTTGAAAGGATTTCCTCGTGTCTAGTTTTTTTGAAGGTAAATTCCACTATGTATGGATAAATGGAAGCCAGTGGATGTCTGGCAGATGTTCTACAGTTGCCTGGACATACAACAGACATTATGTAAAAGCATAATTTTAGCAATGAGAGTGTGTATCTCAGATGTTGACATCTAACAGTTTTACTTTCTAGGTAGACAATCTTAATTAGAATGATTATTTGGCCTGTGTTTCTTTTAATCATCACTGTGCGTTTCTATGCGGATGCATCATTTTTAGTGTTTTAAAACATCAGTTGACATCATGTCCCTCCAACATTACTCCAGAAGTAATTACTTTAAAGATATACACTACCGTTCAAAAGTTTGGGGTCACTCACACAATTTCATGCTTTCCATGAAAACTTACACTTTTATTCATGTACTGACATAATCGCACAAGGGTTTTCTAATCATCAATTAGCCTTTCAACACCATTAGTTAACACAATGTAGCATTAGAACACAGGAGTGATGGTTTCTGGAAATGTTCCTCTGTACCCCTATGGAGATATTCCATTAAAAATCAGCCGTTTCCAGCTAGAATAGTCATTTGCCACATTAACAATGTCTACATTGTATTTCTGAATAATTTAATGTGATCTTCATTGAAAAAAATACTTTTCTTTCAAAAATGAGGACATTTCTAAGTGACCCCAAACTTCTGAATGGTAGTGTATATCTTGATTATGGAGGTGTTTCTCAGGTTCACATGGTTTCTTAAACAGAGACCGTTCTTTTTTCTTTTGGCTCTTTTGACAACTCAAGCGGTCATATCATTTTACAAATATACAAGCAAAACATCAGCAACGTGTACTGTAAATGGCCCTGTGAGCGATACATTCTTATATGACTTATATATGTCATTATTAGATTGTTATACTGATGCAACAAGTTCTAAGCAGCATGTTACTGTTACAGCTGGTGGAGGTGAAGATACTTGAACTACTTTATATACAGCTAATTAGTTAAGCTGTGTGGTTTGCAGTCCAGAGGTCAGTCTGTAGGGTCAGAGGGGTTATGAGATGATTAATGGAAGATGAAAGAAGCTCTACTGCACAAACTGTATTTACTTTTTAATCTCTCTCCAACCTTTGTTACATTTTATGAGCTTATCTGAATGTAAAACCTTGAACAGAAGTGCAAGTACCTGGAAATTGTACTCAAATGTTATTGCTTAGCTGAATGTCATCCTCTCTCTCTCTCTCTCTCTCTCCCTATATATATATATATATGTATATATATATATATATATATATATATATATATATATATATATATATATATATATATATATATATATATATATATATATATATATATATATATATATACACTGTGCTTTAAAAATACTGATTAAGTAATAAGATGATCAAATCCTAAATCTGTCAAACTACTTTAAGAAATTAGCAAAATATACACTATTGTTCAAAAGTTTAGTTCCACTTAGAAATGTCCTTATTTTTGAAAGGAGAACATTTTTTTCAATGAATATAACATTAAATGAATCAGAAATCCAGTCTAGACATTGTTAATGTGGTAAATGACTATTCTAGCTGGAAACAGCTGATTTTTAATGGAATATCTACATAGAGGTACAGAGGAATATTTCCAGTAACCATCACTCCTGTGTTCTAATGGTACATTGTGTTAGCTAATGGTGTTGAAAGGCTAATTGATGATTAGAAAACCCTTGTGCAATTATGTTAGAACATGAATAAAAGTGGGAGTTTTCCTGTAAAACATGAAATTGTCTGGGTGACCCTAAACACATTGTTAATATCCAGACTCTTCTAGGTCAGTATTCAGAACCTTTAACCCTCTAAAAAAAAAAAAAACAACCCACTGATTTCACTGATTTCAAATTTGTTTCCCATTTTAAAACTTTCGTTAACAACCCTCTGATAAGTGAGTTTTTTCATTATGTAAAAATGTTGCAAAATGGCACTAGCAATTGTTCAATCTAATTGTTGGAACTGGAATCATGGAAACACGTGCATCTTTGTTATTAAAAAACATCATGCATTTTGGTTCTTTCATACATTTATTATTGGTCTGAAAATATGACAAAATCTCTTGGGTCAAAAAAAAATACATATAGCAATTTTAATTACTGGTTTTGCTGATGTAACAGAAATTATGTTCAACAAATTTTCTCAGTGGCATCACCTCTTAATAGTAGCTGACTTCTTTGAGGAACACTCACTTGGAGCCTTTTCAGAGCAGCTACAGATCCTCAAATCATCTTCACAAATAATTGTAAGTGTGCCACAGTGGCCACAAACATGTCTGGAGGAGAGAAGGTGAAGCCTTTAACCCCAAGAACACCAAACCTATCTTCAAGCATGGTGGGCCTCACCAAAGTCCTGAATGAAACCTTATCAAGAGCATGTGGACTGTGATGATGAAGCAGGTCTGTCTCAGAAAGTCAACAAATTTAGCTGAATCGCACCAATTCTGTCAAGAGGAGTCAAAGATACAAACAGGAACTTCCCAGAAGTTTGGGAACAGTTACCAAAAGAACCTAGTGGAGGTGAAAATGGCCAAGGAATATTTAATCTAATATTAGAATTGCATTATGTATATTTTTGATCAAGCAGATTTTGTCATATTTCCAAAAGACCTACAATAAATCTATAAAAGAACCAAAATGCAGGATTGTTTTTTGTGAACAAGACACATGCTTTAATCATTCAGTCACAGAGATGAGACAAAGGAGTCACTGGAAACTCAAGACTGCCATGAACCGCACTGCTCACAAACTTTAAGGGAACATTTCATTCTTACCTCATTTTGTCCTCAATAAATTACATTGTGTAGATCAATAACTGGACAGTAGAAAACAGAATTATTAACCCGATGAGGTGGGGATTCACCATCACTTATGTTACCTAACTGGGCAGATGGATATCCCGGACGTTTAGTTGAATTTATGTTAGACTATGATGATTGAGTGTTCCCTCAATTTTTTTCTGAGGAGTATACACCATCAGTCAAAAGTTTGGACACACCTTCTCATTTAAAGGTTTTTCTTTATTTTCATAACTATTTACATTGTAGATTCTCACTGAAGGCATCAAAACTATGAATGAACACATATGGAATGATGTAGTAAGCAAAAGTGTGAAATAAGTCCAAAAAATGATTATTTTATATTCTTCAAAAATAGCCACCCTTTGCTTTGATTACTGCTTTGCATAATCTGGCCATTCTCTCCATGAGCTTCATGAGGTAGTCACCTGAAATGGTTTTCCAACAGTCTTGAAGAGATGTTGAGCACTTGTTGGCCCTTTGCCTTCACTCCGTGGTCCATCTCATCCCAAACCATCTGGATTAGGTTTAGGTCAGGTGACTGTGGAGGCCAGGTCATGTGACGCAGCACTCCATCACTCTCCTTCTTGGTTAAATAGCCCTTACACAGCCTAGTGTTGGGGTCATTGTCCTGTTGAAAAATAAATGATGGTCCAACTAAATGCAAACCGAATGGGATGTCATGTCGCTGCAGGATGCTGTGGTAGACATGCTGGTTCAGTGTGCCTTTAATTTTGAATAAATCCCCAACAGTGTCACCAGCAAAGCATCCCCACATCATCACACCTCCTCCTCCATGCTTCACAGTGGGAACCATGCATGTAGAGACCATCTGTTCAGCTTTTCTGTGTCGCACAAAGACATGGCAGGTGGAACCAAATATCTCAAATTTGGACTCATCAGACCAAAGCACAGATTTCCACTGGTCTAATGTCCATTCCTCGTGTTTCTTGGCCCAAACAAATCTATTCTGCTTGTTGCTTTTCCTGAGTAGTGGTTTCTTAGCAGGTATTTGACCATAAAGGCCTGATTGGTTCAGTCTCCTCTGAACAGTTGATGTAGAGATGTGTCTGCTACTAGAACTCTGTGTAGCATTTATCTGGGCTCTTATCTGAGGTGATGCTAACTTGCCATTTCTGAGGCTGGTGACTCAGATGAACTGATCCTCAGCAGCAGAGGTGATTCTTGGTCTTCCTTTCCTGGGGTGGTCCTCATGTGAGCCAGTTTGGTCGTAGCGCTTGATGGTTTTTGCGGCTGCACTTGGGGATACATTCAAAGTTTTTGCAATTTTCCAGACTGACTGACCTTCAGTTCTTAAAGTAATGATGGACTGTCATTTCTCTTTACTTAGCTGATTGGTTCTTGCCATAATATGGATTCTAACAGTTGTAAAATAGGGCTGTCAACTGTGTATCAACCTGACTTCTGCACAACACAACTGATGGTTCCAACCCCATTAAGAAGGCAAGAAATTCTACAAATGAACCTTGACAAGACACATCTGTGAAGTGAAAACCATTTCAGGTGACTACCTGATGAAGATCATCGAGAGATTAAATGAGAAGGTGTGTCCAAAGTTTTGACTGGTAGTGAATATATGCACTTTAATTTGGTTGCCACAACTGATGAATGTACTTATAATTTAGTGATGTGGTCTTTTGTGTGAATAAGTGATGCCTATTGAAGCCCACTTTTGAAGTTTTGAGAAAGATCTTCCCAAATTATGCAAAGTATACTGTGTTTTTTTAGTCAGAGTTTTCTATCAATAAACATGACAATAAAAGGGAAGAAAGTGTTGAATTTGGTCCTAACAATAGAGTCAGTGAGAGAAAGCTGTGTTGTTTGATCTTGACAGTGGTACATCTTACGCAAATAATATTTTCCCATCAAAAATGCTGCAGTAACACAGTTGTGGGTTTTGGGTCTGGGGTGTTGGGATAAGTAGTTTTAAGCAGTTGGACAGTGTAAATAGATGTTATACTTTTGCTGTACAGTAGCATCAGTAAACCTGTCCAGCACATAGTCACTCTAAAAACAATAAATGAGGAGGTCAGATGTTTCATACCACTGAATTGGAACTAACCAGAGTAAATGGTAAAAATAAAAATGATTCTCTTTCATAATGGCTCTATTTTTATCTATCTTGCCTGACTCCTAATTAGTCTGCTTATATTAAAAAATGATATCCACAATGATGTATTTTGCTCTGGTATGAGCCTGTAGGGTTGCAGATGAGAGGAAATGAGGGGCATAACATGATGTAATGGGTATAAGTTTGCATTTTGCTTTTTATGCAAAAGAAAAAAAATCTTCTATTTTCTTTCACCTAACAACAAACAGGTTAACTAAACATGCAGCAAGCTTCTCTGATTGATTTGGATAGAGCCAGTTTGTTGCAGCATCCTCCTAAAACTTATCTATGAATGCAAATGTAAACTTGCAGACGGAGCAGGAGCATTTCTGCAGCAGATAAAGAGCTGGGAGCAAAACAAACTACCCAGATAGTCCTACCTCCGTCTTTATCTGCGTCTACAGGAGGACATCTCACACCCCAAACAAGATCCCACACCCTAACTAGGGAGTGTGTTCCCATGGTAACTTCCTAAAAAACATGTCAAGGTTCATACAGAGCATCCACTGAACTGAACTGAATTATAGGACTTTATTAATATTAAACATCACAGTCCTTGCTTCTGTAGGGAGACATGCAGTATATAATTGTGATAAATGAACTTGACATTAAAATAGTGCTGTAAGTGAAGACGTGAGTGTACTGTGAATATTTCTATATTCATTGGTTCTGCTTGAGGAGTCACAATACCTAAAAAAGCTGTAACTACATTATGTATTCTAGTGTACATCCTGCACTACATGGCTCTGATCATGTTTATTTACCACTTAACAAGCAGCAATTTTGAAATTTGAATTCAGTGAGTGTCTAGAAGAAGGCGGGGGAGCTAAAACCCCGCAGGAGGACTCCTTTTCGCCACAAAAACAGTTATTTTTTAAGGGATGTAGCCAAACTGTCAGGGATTAAAGACAAACCACAGCAGGTAACCTGCTCTATCACAGTCCGGCCATAATTTGATGCTGTGAATTTGATGTGCGGGCGTCTATGTGACATATCTAATAAAAAAATACATCTCAGCTCTCCATATCCTGCAAGCTAGCTGAGCGTATGAAAAAGAAATACACCGCGTTTAATAAGTCAGATAACATGACATCAGCTGACATATCGGAGTATTAAATTCCAATCCATGAAACCATCGCACATAAATCCAGGGGCTATGAGACTCGGAGGATTGAAGGGATGGTGAACATTAGATTTATTACCACACGGTGAGATAAAGTTTCAAGCTTTTTTAAAAGATGATGGAGGGATTGTGTTTTGGCTGACTGCTGGGTTCTTTTAATTAGCCATGTATGATCAAGGTCAAACTGAAGGAAATTCTGTAAAGTGGAAGAACATGTGTAATATGTATTTATATTGCTGCAGCTAAATGTCAGCCTCAGTGCAAGTTGGTGTTATAAATCCCTGAAAATGAAATGGCAATTAATTAACCCTTTCCTGATACAGCTAAAGTTGTGTCTGAGTTTGCCCACTGTATTTCTTTTAAAAGAACAGTGTACAGTATCTGCAGTGAAAACATAAATGGATTCATGTTCATTTTTGCTATAAAGTCCAGCCGGGTGTAGTAAGGGTGTGGGCCATCGCTGGACAGAGGCAATCAGGTTAGAAGCAGATAAGGAAAAGTGTCGTCTGGTCCACCCTAGATGTCATCACTGTATGCTAATGAGGCAGGGGGGTCCTTTAAGTGTCGGAGAGCAACATCGAGACCAGTTAGAAGATCATGAAGCAGGCGTTAACACGTGAGGGAAAGCTACGACTGCATGCAAAGAGGTGAGTGTGTGAAGCGGGAGGTTAGTGAGGCCTCGAGGCGCTGCAGCAGGTGACAGTAACCTCTAATGAAAAGGGAATTTTCTTCTAATAGCATTGTTTTTCATATTATTAACATTTTGACCTTCTCCATGTGTATCACTAATGAGTCGTCTACCTTTGTCTTGCAGATCACAAACACAGCAAGACCTCGCTGCTCTCGGTTTTATCTTGTGCCCTGGACAGGATATCATCTTATACTGTAAGTTTAATAAAGAGACACTACAGTATAGATGATGTACTATCCAGGGTTTCATTCCCCCTCCGACGCTATCAGCCACACTCAGACCTAACTGACTGAAGACTGAACACGCTGCAGAGGAGGGCCGTCAAACCGTTACCATTACTGAGTTTTAGTAATGGTAAGGGTTATACGGCCTTCGCTCAATGTCATCTAGACGAGGAAGGAAAAGGAGAAGCTGGTGGCTGCTGTGTTATTCATGAGCTTCTGGAGGACATGTTTTGATTCCAGTTTTGAGATGCATGTAAAATAAAGCTTACAGTTCTAAAACGAGCGTCTCATTATTTTTGGTAAAACCTCATCTAAAGCAGGGTATCAGCATTCTAAACATCTCGTGTTTGACAGATTACGTTAACGCGCTGGCTGACGTACATCGGCTTTAATATTTTGAAGCTGCAGTTGGCTTGTCTAAGTGGCGATCTCTGCTGTGCTACCAGCTTGTCTAATCACTGGGAAGCAGACGTTGTAGAGAGCAGGGAGAAAAAGCTGGAGGGGCTGACACAGCTTCTGTGAGACATTCAAGGCCTTTCCCTCCCTCACTCCCTCCTTTGCTTTAGGCCACTAGCTGGTTATTCATCAAGATGCCCCGGATAGAGTAACCGTCGAGTTAACTCACAGGCAGCAGGAAGGAATCTAATCACCATTATCTGACCCATTTTAGCATCAGGTTAGTGCTCCATTTTGCCATCCATTAGGGAGACAATTCAGCCCTCGGGGGCAGAGCTGGGCTTTATAAGAGCCAAAAAAGCAGAGGGAGGGAGAAAAGGGGTGAGGGTGGTTGGGTAAAGAGGGAGGAGAAGAGAGGGAAAAAAAGGAAGAAAGCAGCAGAACAAAAAGTGAGAGTCGCAGGGATGGATGGCTACACTTCAAAGGCAGTGTAGAAAGCTAAAGTGGTACATCAGGGACGTTTGAGTGAACATGACTGTGCAGGTCCTGCTTTAGTTTATCTACATGTTGGCCAAGTAAAAAGCTCTGAGAGCCAAAGATAACCCACCAGCCTTTTCCCAGCTCGCCAAACCTGCTCAGCCATGAACACAGTCAAACTTGTGTCAAAACATCCATTTGATGAGAGTCTGTGTCATGTTCGTTTCCAAAAAATATATCACTGCTAAATAAGAGCCAATAATTCATTAAGTTTATTCTGTAACTTGTGTGAGCTGTTAAATCAACATTTAGACTTCTCCATGAAGTTGAAGCATGTTTGTCCACCACTATCAGAGGAGCATCTCCTAGGTAACAGCTCTACATAAATCTTTAATAATGTTTCCTGTGACTGTATGAAAGGATGCTGCTGATGCATAAAGACAGATGATGCAAAAGTCACAACACAAACTACAAGTTCTATTCTGCAGATATAACAGGTCAGTGAGAGTTCTGTGTTTGTTGAAGGTGCCACCTGACAGCTCCACGTTACACTCATGATGACATCTTATCCCTCAGTCAACTCAAGGTCTGTCCTTTGCACAGTAAAAATACATCTCAAATCCAGCAGGATCTGTTTCCACTTCTTCAGAATGTCCCTATAAAAGTCCTTCCATCCTCTTCACTTTCTCAGCTTGACTGAGAGCTTCAGCTTTACTTCCCTCAGGTAGACTTTACTCAGGTCTTCACTCGTCTCTTGGGCAATTCGTGCCACCATCTGGCCGCCTGTGCCGATCACCATCTTCTGCAGGTACAAGAATTACAGCAACATCAGACACCAAACAGGTTTCATTTTATGCAGGGAAAAAAATAGGTGGAGTCTGATTCTGGGGAAAAAATGTTGACAGTTAGCTAGTTAGCATATTTAGCATGTCCCATATTTACTGTTCTTCTCACTCTCACTGTCCCCTTTCCACCCGTCCTGTGCTTGAGATACAAAGAAACAGTTTTGGAGCCACTTTGTTTCCCATTTACAGACCGGGGACTCTGTATGAAGCCCAGATTTTTGCCAGCACACACAGAACAGAAAGTTACCAGACCATAAGGAGTATGAATTGAATTTGACAAAAACTCTATTGAGTTAAAATCACTGACTTTCCCATTGAAAATACAGGTTGATAAGAAATAAAAGGTCCCTGTCCAAAACAGCCTTTGATGTCATCAGATATAACGGTTGAGGATTTTAGAAGGGTGTAGAGGGTCTAGTACAGGATGATGAAATGTATCCTTTTAAAAGGATAAACTGCTGACTGAAGACTGTGAAATATGTCTTCACTGTGCTCATACTGTGTGACTGCAGCACAAGAAGAACTTGGCAAAGAAGAAACATTTTTGAATAAAGATGTTGGCCCTTTATGCATTTTCCTATATTGTTAAACCATTCAAATGAAAATTCTGTAACTCGATATATTTTACCTCTCTGGGCTTTGTGTGAGCCACGGTTTTAATCTAAAGGATTGTACTGAACTCTCAACCTAAAAGAAAAGTATTTTTTGATTTATTCGCAGCAAAATAGACGACATAGCTTTGTGTCGGGAACTATTCATAAAATAGATGAAATTGGTCAGCCGTCGATAGGAGTTCTACCCATCGACATTTCTCTAGTCAATGCTGTGCTGAATGCAAAAGCTGGAGAATGGTGCTGGTCTGAGTTACTCTTCTAGGAGGTCACTGGCCTTGAAACATTTCAGCTCCACAGATGTAGCTTCAAATATTCTTTGTCATCAAATATGCATGCTTCAGAAAGGCTGTTCAAATATTTAGGAGTTAAAAACACAAGGAAAAAGGAATTTGTAGATATGGGGGAATGGCCAATAAATATCAGAAGCCATCACAGAGGCTACAGGTGTCAGTGAGAGAGGTACAGATTTCACTTCCTTCAGGCAAGTGCCAGCCATGAGCTCAGCATCTGGAATAAAACCATAATAGGTCAAACTGGGCTATTTCTATTGAAGGAGTTGCCAAATAGAAACGGCATTTGATTGTAGTGGATGTGAAAACAAACAGGTTGTGAGATTTTCTTGAACGCAATCATGCCACATTAAAGTTGATGCACTAAAATATCATCTCATTGTGTCAGTTCTAACAGTACTAAATTAATGCTGAATTTAACCAGATTACATATTAGATTGATAAAGTGCTCTATTCTTCTATGATTCCAAAGTGAAATTTCAGAGTTACAGTCGCAATGTGTACGTAAAACAAACTACAATTGCTACCTTGCGGTTAGATGCCTCCGCCAACCAGTTTAACTGCAGATTACAAACATGTCTAGCATGTAATAAACATAATGAGGATAAGATAATCCATGATATTCATGAGATGTAAAACTGATGTGATTGCTGCCCTTTTTTTGTTTGGCTGTTTTTTTTTTTTTGTTTTTCTTTATTGACTCATGGTCACCACATATCTTGTCTGCATCAGTTTTGTTGTTTATGTTTTTTGTTTTTGTATTAATTTATATTTTTTTTAATGCTGTTTGCTTCTGCTGGTTTAAAATGAATAAAAACTTAAATGAGAAAAAAAATAAACATAATGAGGACTTTGAAGCATGTAAGCTCATTGAGAGAAACAAAAAACTATCAGATTCCTTGCATGTGTTCACAAATCTGGCCAAAAAAGCTGATAAACCACAAAGTTTTAGCCATGATAGTAGACGACATTTCAAGTATGGATATTGCTGAACAGAAGCTACAAATTCTAAAAGGTGAACTCCTCACACACATTTTCAACACAGAGGATCTATTCAATCACTACAGTTCAAACCCAGGTTTCTCAAGATTTGGGTCATCAATTTGGTATTTGACCAAATCACACACTGCATATAAAGATGGACAAGTCTCTACAACAGCACTAATAGGTTTCCTGAAGAGTGGTTTTGAAGTTCAGTGTTGTGGCTCCACCTGTCAACATCTTTGCAGGATCTGACTCCTAGTGACTTCTGGCTAATCCAACTATCAGCAAAGAGTTGGAACCTGAGTGGAGCTTGTTTCTGGTCCATGACTGTCCTGCGACGGCACCCACCTCAGAGCAGAAAAACCCTTAATTATGCATAACGTTAAGAATTAATACAATCTAAATGGATGAGTTCCATCAAAATTTACCCCCATTCAGCTGAAATTAGCTATAGAGGTGACAACCGTTTTTGTACCAGGCTGTAAATGTGTCTATTTCTGCATTAAATTTGGATATTTTAATATGTCGGTTTATGGGAATTGAGAAGCTTTCAGATCCAGTTTCAAGTGGACATTGAAGGAGCTGCAGTTTTTGGCACTTGCAACTTGGCTTCAGATTTTTCGCCCTGAGATGTTGCTACTTGGATCAAGTGTGAAATAGGGTCACAGTCTCTCTCTCTCTTTTTGTGCCTGAGTTACAACGTTAATAAATTACCAGAAAAGTGTTTTTGCAGATCATTATGATGCCACAGTGAAATCTGGACATTTTGGATATAAAGTGTTATCACATCATCGTTTTATCCTAGTAGACATTTTTTTTTAAATGTTGTCATATAGTATGTAAGTTTTTGAAATATGGTCAGATCTCCTGTCTTTTGTGATCTTTCATTACAAAATTCTTCATTCTTGAGTCCACATGAATGTTTGGGCACAATTTGAAGAAATTACCTCAAGGTACTCCTGAGAACTCAGGGTCTCAAGTACAGGACAGACAACTCAAAAACACCTCCAGTCACGGCTGTCACTGGTGTGGAGGCGTAATGAGACAGGTATGAAACAAAATTCAATAAAAGAGCCAAACAAAACGAACAGGTGACAGCCAAGCTAGCAGTGTTGTGAGGCTGCACTTTCAGTGTTTGTTCAAAATATTGGACAAATGAAAAGTTTCACCTCGTGATGCAACCGGATGAAAGGAAAGAGGACATATACACTGATCAGACACAACATTAAAACCACCGACAAGTGAAGCTACTAACACTGATCCTTTAAATCCTGACATTCATGTAGAAGTTACTTAGACATTTATCCCCCACCTAAACATTGTTCCAGACAAAGCACAACCACCATACCAGCAGCCTCCCCAGCAGGACAGAGTCCATGTCACTGTATAAACTGCCCAGGAGCAGCCTGAGGAACTCAATGAAGAGCCTGATGCATTCACCTGGCCTCCAAACTCGCTTGATCCCAATCCAATCAAACACCCACAGGATGCATCAGAACAAGGCTGATCCACAAAGGCCCCACCCCACAATCCACAGGACCCAAAGGATCCACTGCCAACATCCCAGTGCCAGATAGCAGAGGACTCCTGCAAAGGTCCCCTGTCTGTGCCCTGATGGGTCAGAGTGGTTCTAGTGGCACGAAGGCGACCTTCACATTAGGCACGAGGCTTTATTGTTGTGGCAGATCATTGTAAACATTAACTTTACTTACTGACATTTCATACAAGCAGCTGGACATACTGTGTTATAAAAGCCATAAATGTGTGAGAGCACTTACCATGTGAGTTTCTTTCTTGGTGTAAAGTTTCACAGAAATATCAAGCTGATCATCTTCTCTATCTTGCCAGAGTTCAATAGACTGAAAACAGAGACATTTTTATGTTAGAGATGTACTTATCTCTAGAAAAGTCAAAGAAGTCACACCATATAACAACAGTCCTAATAATAACTGATCTAGACCACAATTAAGTTTTGGTGTGATTCTCCACTCGTGGCTGCAGGAATGTTATAATAGCTGTAAATACAGTTCAACATGATAAACAGCATGAGAAGAACAAAGAAAATATACCCAGAATTTGAAATGACATAATGACCCTCAATCATGCACATGAAAAGCTGAAATGAATCAGGTGGAGGCTGGGGTCAGTAACTGCATCACATGTCAACACGTAGAATGAATGATAGGCCCTAAATAGGCAACAGAATCAGCAGTGAGATATGACGGGTGTCGTCAGTTTGCCGTCAGCTTGCCATCACACGTGACTTAGGAGTGCCCCTGCAGACATGGTTCACTAGTCACCTGCGTTATTGAATAGGGCACTTCCTGGGGCAGATACTCCAGAAGCTTCTCTCGGATGGTGTTGGTGCAGATGTCTTCAGGACTCTGATCAGTCAGGACTTCACTGTGGTACTGCCACGATCCTGGTTTAGCTGCAACCATAAAGTAGCTCTACAAGAAACAGACAGAAATATCCAGTGAAACAAAATTATGCAAAAATAGAAGTTTTATATTATTAAAAACGTTCATTGTAAGTATTATCTTTGAGTCATTATTTTTCTGTGATTTAAAATTTTCATTTCAGCTTCCAGTGAGTGT
This sequence comes from Amphiprion ocellaris, assembly GCF_022539595.1. Taxonomy (NCBI): domain Eukaryota; kingdom Metazoa; phylum Chordata; class Actinopteri; family Pomacentridae; genus Amphiprion; species Amphiprion ocellaris. Next base: position 24,683,617 of record NC_072779.1, read on the forward strand.
TGGTTCAGAACAGAAGTCTCTGTTCTTTGAGCTTCAGCAGGGGGTTGGTATTATTTTAATGGGGTTACAACAGGCATTGTGAACATCACAGTTCTTCTTGCTGCGACCATGAATGTTTACCTTCAGCGTCTCCACGTCCTCTCTATCCACAGAGGACAGCATGAAGACGTCTTTGAAGTGAGGCCAGCCCTGCTGGCTCCTCAGCACATTCAGCTGCTCTTTGCTCAGTGTAGAGTTTGGCTTGTTGCTGTCCTCGTGTATTGTGTTGTCTTCATCAAGCGATAACTCTGAATCCTTCTCTGGCCTCTTTTCAGCCCACGGAGGCTTGATTACTGGCCTGACCCGCATTCTATGTCCGTTCACCACTCCACATGTCAGCTGTGCTGTGATGTCCAGCATCCTGTCCTTAGCCTTCACCAGGTCCACCTGAAAGACAGAAGAACATCAGTGGAGACAATTGGAGAGTCCTCCATGCAGAGCACAAACATTTATTTCAGATGTTTTAAAATGAACAGTGTGGTCCTATTATACACTTCCTTACTGTCAACAAACCTTTTGAAAAACCAAAACCAACAAAGAAAGATTGATCAAATATTAGCTGTGTAGCAAACATCTGATTATATCTACACTACCAGTCAAAGTTTGGACACACCTTCTTATTTAATGTTTTTTCTTTATTTTCATGACTATGTACATTATAGATTCTCACTGAAGACATCAAAACTATGAATGAACAAATATGGAATTATGTAGGAAACAAAAAGTGTGAAATTAGTCAAAACATGTTTTATATTTATGTCTTTTGTTAAAAATTAGGCTTGACATCCTTGATTTTTAAGTATTTGCAGATGCTTCCAGAAGCTTCTGTGGGATGAACTAACAACTGGTTTTGTTTTTTAATGAAATTTATTGACAATGACATAAACACTAAATACTGGTAGGTATTCTTTACCATCAGTCAAAATATACAGTTAGGATGTTAAAAGTGCACATAAGGTTTGAATTCTTTGGGGTCTGAGTCATAGTTTTCTGGAGCCTCAATTCTCTTGATATATAAATATCATAATAATGTATATATAAATGCGCAAGACACAAGTACAGCATGGGCCATTTGAATATGTATACTACAGTGCTCTCACATTCTAGTTACAAAACTAAGAAGTTAAAACGGAAAGGGAATTCAAAATTTTCAACTCATTTAATTTCCACAGCAAACAACTATGTGTAAAAGTTTAGTCTTTACATTTGTCACCCCAAACCTCACGTGAAAAACAAAAAAAAAACAACATTCTATTACATAGGCAAACCAAACTACGTGAAACTTGATCACAATTGTCTATATTACAAGTTCATTGTGTCTCGGTGTGTTTTCATTTATGCTACTTTGCAAAGTGTGAACATAGCAGGAACACATCTTTATGCAGCATAACACACTAAAAGCTACTATCGTGAGACATGAAGTACTCTCTGAAGGTAGATTTCTAAATGTTTGGGATACAGCAAGGATCCCCAATCACACATGTATAGATAAATACGTACATAAAACGTTGAATTATTGCTTTTGTTATGTTTTGAAAGTGTCCAAAAATAACAAAGTGCTTCAGTGATAGATCACAAAGCTCCTAAATGGATTAAAAGAACATGTGATAACTTGTTGTAATGCCTGACCGGTGCCCTGCAGGACAAGTTGTACAGTAAGCTGCTACATACACCTGTCAGAGATATTAGATTAGATTGAGTATGAACTGAGAGCTGTTGCAATCGTGGACAACAGATTAGGGGTTAAACAGGTCTCTATTGAACAGACAAGATTATGTTCAGACAAGAATCTTCTGTGGATATTTTGAACAAATACTTGACTGGAGGTTTTAGTAAGACACAAAATAATCTCTACATCCCCACAAGTGCATGTACAGCTGTGTAGATTCTGTTGATGTGAATGGTATCTGATGACACTGTGGCCAGTGTATATTTATTATTCTGGGAAAGGATACCTTATTGAGGACGAGGATTGCTGGGATATGCGGGTGCTCGGCCAGACATTTCAGCACCTCGAAATCAAGCCTGCTGCACATCCATCTGTCTGCCACATCCACCATGATTACCACTGCAAATGGACACAGTTCCAATTATAAGTCTTTCATACTCAGCATTGCATTCCATTGCTAGTGTTAAATCAGCATCAAAAAGAAAACTGCAGCTCAGGTTTTGTCAATAACTAAATACAACTCAGAGTAAATATATCATACTTAGGTCGGCTTCTTTAACGGTGCTCCAAGGATCTACAAGCAAAGACTTCTCCAGCTGGTGTCTGTGAAGACAGAGAATCCACTCATATATAACTCCTTACAATACAACCACATGGAGACTACAGACTTTAAATAACACCAAATATCTGCATAAGAGAGCCACCTTTTGACCTTTGATGGGGTGGTGAGACCAGGAGTGTCCAGTAAAATCTACAAAAAAGCACACACACATTTATTGACAAAGGCATTTAGCTTTTGAGAAACATTAATAAAATGTAACAGAAGGGTTGTGAAGAGAGTCTTACTATTTGTGTATCATTCTTTGTTAGGACACCGAGTGCTCGTGAGCGGGTGGTGTGTACTTTCTTGGATACAGCAAACACCTTTAAGGGACGATCATTGATTTTACAAAGTAAGCACTGCCTCCTTCACAAACATACTATAGTACACAGGTTTATAGGACAGACACAGACCTTTTTGCCAAGGAGCTGGTTGGTCAGCGTGGATTTCCCAGCATTTGGAGCACCTATTATAGCCACTTTCAAAACCTTGGCGTTATCAGGCTGATCTGGATGTCTCAGTAACAATGATAACTGTTCACCTAAGAAAACAAAATGAATCATTAGACAGTAAAAATGACATCAGTTTAAAAATGAGCTAAAACATCAGATTGCTGTCAGGAGGATATCTGCATTTTTTTTGGAAAGAGGCAGGGCCAGAACGATCAGACGAGTTTAGAGATGTAAATCTCTGAGGCAGTGGTCCGGTTACCGCTATCTGGCGGAACTGAGGCTGGAAGGCGATAAATGTTGCCGTCTGCCTCTGCTGCTTTGCCTTTCATCAGTCTGTTGAGAAATGCCTCTGATGTAATAAAACAAGCAGGAGTGAAGATAAATCCGTTCCTCCTTCCTCGGCTGCAGGCAGCATTTCCTGTAAAGACATCAACATCTCCATCACTTTGCTGCCAGCAGGGCCGCAACGTAACTGACTGATTCTGCTTACTTCAAGTTAATGTGACACAGAATAATGATGCCTTCAAATGTTCCTTGTCAAAAAAAGCACATTTCATGAAATTAATAACAGAAACATCTTATTCCAACCAAGTAGCACTTTTGGGAATCACATAAACTAAAATTCAATAGATGCATTACACAGTTTTAGCCGAGAATTGCACAACTTAAAATGCCTTGTGGAAATCTGAACTGCTAGTAATGCTACTTAGCAATGTTTAACCTTTTGAATTCAATTCCAAACTGTGGGCAAGCAAATATAAATTTAAACAATTCAGGACTTTTTTTTTTGGTTCATAGTGAGAAGAGCTGTTAAACCTTAAGCATACGAATATGAAAATTACTTTCTTGTTTACAGGAAAGTAAAGTCAGCAAAGCTTGAAGCAAAAACACTTAAGTTTATTTCAATAATTTTTATGATTACTATAAATATTGCTAGTGCACTGAAAACTACTACTGAAACAATTAATTAAGTGCCAGAAAATTACCAGTTATTTAAAGTAATTTATCAAGAAGAAATGCCAAACATTAGCTATGAAATTCACTGCTGGCTTGATGACATGAGCAATTTGCAGAAACTATTTTTTTTTTAAAGGTTCTGTGACATTGTATTGGACAGTTGACCAGTTTCATTCTTGTATAATTACTGGATCTGCTGAAAAACACTGCAGATTACTCCTTAATAAAAATTAGCAGCACTTGTTGAACAAATGTAGAGATATACTGTAGAGTGACCTACTTAAACCCACTTTTCCAAGTACAGTATGTGAGCCTGACCAATTTCTAAACATCTTTATCACAAGTCTCAGACTCGACTCCCTGCAGCTGAAAGTATTAAGACACAGGAACTCCACAGACTAATGAACTAAATGCTCTTTGTTTATCTTCTTTTTTCTTCTTCTGAGAAAACAACATCGGCTTGCGCCAGTTTTATTTACTCCGACATACAAGACACAGCAAATCAAACTTCAAATATTTTGTAAATAAATGTACTCCACCTAATTACCTCCCTAAAAAACTCAAATTATATCTATTCCTTGTCCCTTACTGAAAAAAATGAATGTATTAACAATTATTTTAATTTCAGCAGGATAATGGCTGGACACACGAGGTCTTTCCCCTCATAGATAAACCATTCTCAGTGTATGTTCACCGGAGGCTTCAGGTTTCAATATTCTTCTCATGAAAGTTAGATATCTGGACCATGACGGGCTCCCAAACTTCACTACAGATCAATGACACATTAAAGGAAACAGCAACACAGCATCTTAGTAAGGGTGTTGGGCCACCAAATGCCACCAGAATGGTTTCAATGCTCGGTGGCACTGAAAGGTCCCTGGTCCCTACTGGAAAGATGAACACCATTCCTCCTAAAGATATTTCCTCATTGGTTGTTTTGAGATGGTGATGGAGAGCGCCGTCTAACATGACGAACCAAAATCTCTCATGGGGGTTCAGATGGGTTCAGATCTGGGGACTGTGAAAGTCATAGCACATGATTTATGTCATTTTCATCAAACTATCCAGTGACCCCACATGCTCTACTGATCATCAAGTGGGACAAGTGGACCCAAACCATGCCAGCAAAATGTCAATCACCTCACTGCAGGGGTGAAGGGTTCAGGTTTTCCCTTTTATCGTCAGTCTGCAGTTCTGATGTCACAAAATGATGCTCATACTAGTGCTGCAACTATAATTACAACTACAACTGATCATTTCCATTGTTGTTGTTGTTGTTTTTATTTTCTATGAAAAGAAAATGTTGATCAATGTGTTTTCCAAAACCCAAGATTACATCCTCAAATGTTTTGTCCAAAACCCAGAAACATTTAGTCTATGGTCACAGGGGAGAAAAGAAATCAGAAAATATTTAAATTTAAGAAGCTGGTATCAGAAGATTGTTGTTTTTTTCCTTAAAAAAAAGAACTCAATATAAATGTAAACAATTCAGGACTTAAATTTTTGATTCATAGTGAGAAGAACTGTTAAACCTTAAGGATACAAACATGAAAATAACATTTTTGTTTACAGGAAAGTAAATTCAGCAAAGCTTGAAGCAAAAACACTATTAAACAAAATAAATTAACAAAATAATTTAAAAATTAATGTAACAAGTTGACAACTAATTGATTAGTTGCTGCAGCTCTGGCTCATATATACACACCATCAGTTATATTTAAGGTAAACACAGGGAATTGTCCCTCCTGTGAAACAGACTTCTAGTGTCAAACTGCACATTACTACCCTGCCAAGGAACACGACAGAGTTATGTGACGATTGGCGTTCATTTGTCTGTGCGCAACATTACTCAAAAATGGACTAATGGATTTGGATGAAATTTTCAGTGAAGGTCAGAAATGACACAAAGACCAAGAGATTTGATTCTGGCATTGATGCAGTTTATAGTCTGGATCCACGGACTTTTTAAAGATTTCTGTGTCACTGCAAGACAGCGGCATGGTGTCACTGTAACTAGGACTACAAGTGAACACTACATCAGCTGTCTGCTGAACATCACATGACTGCCATCCTACTACAAATCCACAACTGCAGACTAACCAGGACTTATCCGTCGGAAATTATTAACAACTGAGCAGCTTTGGCGGAGTATTATGCTCCGAGCGCATTTCTTATTTAGTATATTATCATTACTTTTCACTGGAGGGAATCTAATTTCACCCAAACCTTTAACAGTGCTGAACACACTGAAACATATTTTCTAATAAAGGAAACAATTTTTATTAAAAATTTGTTTTTACTGGTGGGGATATGATAGCAACAGATGAAAATGCACTGCTCTCAAATGGAAAAGTCATAATTTTTCTACATTTCTACAATTTAATTTCGTGGATACTTTTATCCAAAGCGATGTACATCTGTGAGTAGATACAACACAAGCAAAGATCTAGTCAGAAGAAAATCACCTGGATAAGAGCTATGAAACAAGTTCAAGTGTGATAACAGAACCGCGGTGTCTACAGGCAGTGCAGACGTAATAGGATTTTTTTTTTTTTTTTTTTTTAAATGTAGTTACTTTTTCATATGGACAGAGGACAATAGTGTCTTGTCATAAGGTTAAGATGAAATCGATGGTTTGCTGACTGTAATATAGTAAAGTGACTAAATGTCAATCTTGGATAGAGTGCACCGGGGTAATGCGTGTGTTTTTGTGTTTGTTTGTGTGTTGGCCTGTTTGTCACTTGTTTTTTATTTTGTTATTTTATTTATTTAATTTTTTTATGTATTTATTTTTATGTATTTATTTATTTTTTTACTATATATATATATATATATATATATATATATATATATATTTTTATTTTTTTTTTTTTTAATTTTTTTTTAACATTTTTATTTATTTATTTTTTTTTTTTTTTAGTTAATTTTATTTTTTGCTTTGTTTTGTGTTCCTGCAAATAGGCAGTGTACCTTGTCTTAGGCCAGACTTCAAATGTTTAGTAAGTTAGGTTCACCTTCATTCTGCCTCTGTATGTCTGTATGTTTGTAAAATGTTAATAAAAATATTAATCATTAAAAAAAATGTAGTTACTTTTTTATTTTATTTTGCAGTGTAACAAGTGCAAAGATACTCAATGAAGAGCTGGGTTTTAGTCTTTTGTTAATGACTTAGAGGGCCATTGGGTAGTATGGAATTTGAATCATACTACAGTTTGGTAGCCTGAAGCTTAACCAGTTGCGATATTAAGGCAAACTTTTCACCACACTTTTCAGAAAAACTATGCCATATTATCTGCCATTTATTCAGTATGTACAGTGTTTACTCACCCACACATAATTTCAGATGACAAAGTTCTCAGTGAGGTTAATTGAAAATAGTGTAAGATTTTTATTGATGTTAGCATCAGATGTGTACCTCAGCACTGATTTGCTTTGACGTCAGTGAGCTAGCTACTGAGCTTAAGGTCACATTTTCTACTTTCTATGTTTAAGTCACGTTTTAATAACGACCAAATATGTTTTCTTAGATACAAATTGCAATAACTAAGAAGTATTGAACCGTTTCAGTGCCTGACCTGCAGTGAGGAGCCATGACGCAGACTCCTGTGGACCAGAGACGACGAGCGGCCTGGACAAGATGGCGGCGTCTCTGAGGCAACGTCCAAAAAGCCGCAGAGCCATGAAACCCAGGAGACAGCAGCGGCTCACACAGAAACACGGGACCTTTGGTTTGAGGGGTGAGGCGCTTGTTTACACTCACATTGCCTACAGGGTGACACCATGTTGCTTTGACCAACGAGGAACATGTTCCGCTCCGAAGAGCGTCTGTTAAAAGGGCTGAGAGTAAACTGCAGCGTCTCCTACCGGCCGACAGGAGCACTGCAGGATGCTCCTCCATATCACCAGCGTGCCTCTACCATCAGTCTGTGCTGGTCCCCAGAGCCGCAGGGAAACGTCTTATATTTCAGCAAAAACACCAATTCCACAGTGTAGGAATAATCTGCTCTAAGCACTGCATTTTAATTTAGTCGGTTTCTTTTACAGGAATAAATCATGTTTCCCACTGTACTTTGAAAATGCTTACTGAGGCAACTTTTCTATCAATCTTGGATTATGTTGACATTTTATACCTGCATGCATCAGCTGTCATTCTTAAGCCCTCTGACACTGTTTAAATTTAGATTTATTGCTAGTAATAATTACAATACTCATCAGTATGCTAAGGTCCCTCTCTCTAAGGAGTGATAGACACTGGGTTTTTATTAATTTATAAGGTCTTTACTGTTTGCTTCTTTTTTTTTTTTAACCACCTGACATTACTTCATTGCAGTATTTAAATATGGGCTCTTATCATACACGTTCAAATGACTGGATTACACTGCAGGTGCAGGTTATTTTTACAGAGCTTTTACTCACTGTGCACCTGCAATGTACAATAACATGCAAAACATTAGCTGGACTCATTTTTATGTTTTGGGAAATTCAGTTTTCTAATTTCACTTCATTTTAGCTGACTCATTTGTTTATAGATTTGAAAGGTGCTAATATATTTCTTATTTTAGTAACTTTGCTTCTGGATCATTTTTATTGTTATCCAGCTTTCTTATTTGTGTCTACTCTGCAAATGAGGCCTCAATACCTCAGTGTACTCTGAGTTTATATAAGGTTGCATACATTAATTAATGCATTTTAATTTATAGTGAAGTAAAGAAGAAAAGTATTAACTTCAATATATACATAAAATACCAAAAATAGGTTACTCATTATGCAGAATAGCACATTTTAGAATAATGTATCTTATATTACTGAATTATAATGACTGATGCATTAATGTGTTTTTCCCTTTAAGGTTGAAGCTGGTTAAGTATTTATCTGCTTAATCGTTTGAGAATCATTTCTTTCTCAAGGTACAAAGTTTTATTTTACTCTATAATATTAAATCAAAATATATTTGTTAATTATATTTTGTATCATCAAACTAAATCTGCAAAGAAGCTAAAGTTATCAAATACATGTAGCAGCGTTAAATGTGTAATATTTGCCTCTGTAAAATAGCAGCAGAAGAAAAAAAAAACAGGAAATACACAAGTAGGTACTTAATTTCAACCATGGCAAACAGTAATTTGATCCAGAGCTCCAAATTAAATGTGTTTTGTCAGAAGCAATCCCAGATTAAAATGTTTCTTGTTTGACAGGCCTTGACTGGTGCTATTTACATGTGATCTAAATATATACAGTATATATGATATATGCTGATATGCAACTACTCTCTACAGTGGTTTGATACAAACTGTTTCAGTAGAAGAAGTCTAATTGCTTGAAATTAAATGGTAGATCAGGATGATTGCAGGACAGCAGGGCAACAGAAACAAACAACCAGAGGCCAAAGGATGAGATGGAAGATAATTCAATTTTAAGGAAGTCTGTGCGCACACAGAGAGGAACGCTGCTCTGCAGGCCTTGAAATAACTTTGACATGTAAAGTAATTACATGGTTGTTTTACATTTACATTAATGCATGAGGTAATTAAATAAAATAGCAGTTGTGCGTCATCTTGCAGCAAACACTCCGTAACTCCCAGAAACCCTCTGGGGAGCCTCAGCTCAGGAACCACCTGTCTACAGCAGGTAGGAGGACATTCAGAGGCTAAAATCCGCTAACAGCAACTCCAGATCAGCTCATCACAATGCACAAACACATCTGCCGACATGAGCAACTTGCAGTTTAAAATGGATGACGGTGCTCAAAGGATCTTTTGGCGGGGTGATATTCTCTAGATTACTTTGGGAGCTATGCTGCGACTATAACCACAAATCAGATTGCACTGCGCAGACTTTTTCTTTCCCTCTTGTCCCTTGAGTGCACAGAACAGAGCTTATCCCCGAGGGTGCTTGAAGCACAGTTGTGACAGTGTTGCTGAGGATATATCAAGCATCGCTGCTTAAAGCAATATGCCAATGTGAGGAAAACAGTGCATGCTGTCACACTCACTCCCTGTAACTCCTCACCCCTAATTCACAATGACAAGCTGATATAATGACTTGATAACTATGAAGTCTGTAAGGTTAATCATCAGACCAAAAGGACACAGTTTGCATATTGATTGATTACTGTAACATGTTGTTTTGATTCTGTATGGCAAAGCCAGGCCGAGCAGATGTCTCCCCATAGTCCATCAAACACGCCGGCTGTTTGTTAGTCCTCGAGGACTTGCTCAGGGTGGAACAAACACCTCCACTGGGGAGGATGATGAAGGATATCAGGTAGCTCACAATCTGTCATCATCTAACTCTAAAAGCTCAGCAGCAATGGACGGGCAACAAAAATGGAGCTTTTAGCAGACACTTACTGCCGAATTCCAATTGAACCAGAAACCAAAAGGATATTTGAGGATCAGTAATGTTTGAACTTTTTCTCTATCTGCCTCTCTCCAACTCTCTCTCTCTCTCTCTCTCTCTCTCTCTCTCTCTCTCAAATTCATTCAAGGCCTTTTCTCCCTCCGGGCTTTCCTCACATGGCCACTTCACGTGGGAGTGTATCAGAGTTCTTTCTATGACTGCATTAACTTTGGCCTTCAGAAAGAGCTCTCTCTCTCTAAAAAAAAAAAAAAGACAAAAAGGCTTCGCCTGCAGACCATTTAATCATAAGCTGTAGCCCACTTTGCTATTTGAAGTGCACTTGCCAATGAGATTCAGTACGGTGTGATGGAAAACCTCTCTATGCTGCTGCAATTCAGCGCGCTGTTGATTCCTAATCAATCTTGTTTTCTGTAATTCAGACAGAACACATTGCATTGATAGGGAATAGGTCAAATCTGCCTGAACATGCAGATCTTTTTGCTGCAGCTGAACCAGGTGGTGTCAGACTTTCTGCCACACCAGGTTTTGTAACCTCTCTCGTTGATGTACTAATAACACTAGCTGGGATTAGACATGCAATAACTGGCAGCTTGTGCACTAATAAGGAGACCTCGCTGCTCACGAGGAATAACAAAGTTCATGGAATTATAAGCACAAGCCATGGGGCATGTCAACAGGGAACAGAGGTGGGAAAAAACAATCTGTCAGTGCGCCAGAGCATCCATCACTCTATCACCGCTGATTGCAGTGAGAGGCGTGATGCTGCACAGCCGGCTGACTGTCTATAAAACAGCTGCTCCTGAACTTTATCATGCTGAGAACTCCAGCACAGATAGGCTATTTGTAAAGGATCCCACAGATTAATGAATGGATGGATGAATTTCCACATGTGATAAATGAGAGCAGTGAGATTTAACTGTTACATTTTATGTGATGCCCTGAAGGTCCCCCAAGGTCCCTCGACTCAGCAATCACTACTCCATACGTCCTTGCTCAGACTGCTTTTTAAAAGAGGTGATTTAGCTCCCAAACTACCCATATAGGTCACACTGATGCTCTGATTGTACAATCTCCCTCTCAGTGGGGGAGATAAAGGGGGGGGAAAAACTTTTATTCATTCTAGACTTGCAATCGATGGGACTTGTCTGTGAAGTGGATCAATAATGCCTCCCTTTGAAATCATCAATCACGTCAGTAGTGAATTTAAAAACCGTAATTAGGAACAGCGTTCTTAAACATCCTGTATTGACGTCTTCTTTGGTATGGAGAAAGACACCATTCTGCGTCATTAACTTTGTATTATTGCCTGATGGAGCCTGCTGCTGCTACTTCCCCACCTGCTGAACTCAGAGCGCTGTGTGTGATTGGGCTTTCAGACCAAATTCTCCCTTCTTTCACTCGCTGATGGGGGAAGTGAGGCTTGCAGGCTTAAATTGGCTGAAGTATTGTAATAAGCCCAGTCTACACTGGAACCCAGGCCATGGATGTATTCTTCACAATGCCTTATACCAGGAATGTTTGTGGGGCTGAACAGGTGTAATTTTCTGTCTAATAATTTTATTTGATTACTTTTGTTCTGATGTGACATGGCACAACATGGCCACGAGCAAACATTCTCAGCATTCCTATAACTCGCCACAATCCTCCGTGTTGTCCATCTGCCTCTCTCTGGTAATAAAATGGTATCAATACCGTGGAGAGGGCAGGTGGGCGATTGTAATGGAGTAATTTATTTTAGTTGTCACAGAAATATAAGTCTTTGATTAGGGAGCTATACACATCAGGCTGCACAAATAGAACCTTTCATCAAATCACAAAGCATGTGACACTATTGACCAGGAGTCCTCTAACTGGGTTTTATCTTCCCAACAACATTCTTGAAACAATATGTGAAGGGCATGACGTAGTAGTAAGTAAAATGCATGAAGGAGGTGGAAGGGAAACTAAAGATTTTATGGAAACACCTAAAGGAACATAATGAAAATATTGTACAGATGATAGATAGTTGGCTCATCTTAACTAAACCTTTAAACTACAAACCAAAAGAAAATTTTAACTTAAAATCTCAACAAATCGGTGTGTACAAAGATGTCTACATGACACAAAGGCTTTTTGAATGGCTGGATTGGTATGAAAGTGATGAGAATCATATGCAACTGACTTCACAGCCAACAGATTTCAAGCCAACCAAACACCTATGGGAGAGTTTGCAGTTAGGTGACAGACAGTGATCTCAATCACCATCATGACAGGATGTATGTTTTAGAAGAGTGGCATTTCATCACTGCAGAGGAGACTTGGAGAATCTACCTCACTAAGATTCATTATGATTGAACTTTAAATCACAGTCTCATTAATTTGATGAGGAAACATTTAGATTCTACGACCTGAATGTTTGACACCAACAGTGAAGGGGTCGGTAGTTCTGTAATGCAATGGCATTTTTTGGTCCCCTTTGAGGAAAGGTTCGCTGCAAGTAAATACAAAGATGTTTTGAGAGATCACCTTTATCCTGTGTTGAAACATTTATATCCTGATGGGTGTCATCTCTTCCAGGATTACAATATCCTCAGCCACAGGGCACAAGGGGTCACTGAATGGTTTGATGAAAACATCTGATTATCTTTGGGAGATTTTGGACCCATATGTTACTTTTTGAACCACAAAGCCCCAAAAAAATCAATGGTGAAACCAGCATAAGTCAGTGTATCTCAACCTTGCAAATACTGCTCACTGTCACACAAATGTCCATTAAAGGGTTTGATAAGTAAGTAAATGACAAGAATCATATGCAATACTCTCCACAGTGGTAGTCTTGTTGTCCTTTAAGTAACAGGTTGGTGGTTCAAGTCCTGGTCAGGACAAGCTTCTAGTTAATGTTCCTCGGTTAAGACCTGCAATGCTACCCAACCTACCTCGGAGTATAAGAGAAAATTATAAGAACACCAATACCAGCTCAGACATCACCCAGATTAACAAGATCCATGTCAAATGTTGGGGGACCATGATATTCTGATGAGAAGTCGTCTGCTGGAACAGACATGAATAACGACTGAGAATATTGACTTAATGGAATTCTACTCTAACCAGAGGCCCAAGGACAGAGGTCACATGCAACACGTGGGAACTATGGATGAGCAGATGAGCGACCTCCACATTGACTAAGAAGCAGCTGGGGGCCCAGTGCTCTAACATCAACAGAAAGAAGCTAGTATCACAGCTGGAGCTGGAAAGGCTCCAGCAGAGTGGGAACACCACTGAGCAGCAAGGGCATAGTGAGCTGACCCCAATACAGGATAGAGCAATGTTAAGGTAGCAGATGCTACTATACCACTAGTCCTGACAGCTTCATCCACTGAGCTGAGGAATAAAACTGTGGCCAAACTAATGCAGTCAACATCTCCGTACTAAACACATGTGGTTCCAAAGGCTCACTGACAAAATCCTATCAGAATAGACACCTGCATGTTAACACAGCTCTACTCATCAAACAACTACCACCACCAGGACAGTAATATACAGCTAGATACAGTTATTGTATATTGTATATAAAATATTTATAGGATTGTTATTATCATTATTGATTGCCTAAAGTAGTGAAAAAGACAAATTAACAGAAAAACAGAAACAGGTAAACAAATTTAAGATATACAATGGAATAGAGGTAAATGAATTACCATTAAATGAATAAAAGCACAGAATAAAAGCACTGCCACTTTAGACTAGACTCCATGAAACATTTATACAACACAATACATTAAAGAATACATTTAAGAAGCACTTTAATGCCATAACTGATCAATGTGGCAACATTATACTGGCTACTGTTGTCGGGTTGTTTCATAAATCAAATACTAAAATATAAATATCCTTTGTTTTGTAAAATATCAATCTTCAAAGCAACCTACTGACTATAGCTGTCAGATAAATGCATAGGAGGTGAAGTTTTAGGAAATAAGAAATTAAGAAATGTAAACGTCACAGATCTAAATGTACATTTGGTACTTAACATAAAGTGTTACGTTAAGTGTTACTTTCCACCACTGGTCATCCATGTAGTGCATGCAAAGCTTACTGAGTGCCAGCATTCCTCACTACTTTAGACTAAGCCTCCCTGCTGATTGGTGACATTGTTTTGTCAAGAATTGAAATATCAATGATAATAAAGTTGTAGTAATGTTTTAACGTTTGTCCTAGGCCTCTCAAATCTGAATGAATAGTCAATATTCCAATGTGTTACTACTGCTACTGTGTTACTATTTCCAGTGTGTCTACTGCTTCATGCTGCTGTTAAAATAAAGTTAACCTTTGTAACAAGTTGTTATTGATCAACATGACTAAGGTGAGATTCCCTGGGTCATGGGAGAGGATGCACCTTTTCAGGAAGTCACATTTAGTTTTCTAATAACAAAATTATAGTCTGTTATGATTTATTTACTCTGGGAATTTGTACACTGAAGCATGCGTTTTGTGTAAACATCATACTGATATATTTTAAAATAAATATTTTTATTCTAAATAATTGTATTTTAAAAGAAACATTGTTCTTAAGGGGAACGTCTTACCCTGGTTTAATCCGTTACTTCTGAGCTTGTTAGCCAAACCTGCTAACAGACAACAAAGTACAAGTGATCTAGAGTTTTATATGTATTCATATTTTGCATTTATTTCATGTTAATTCACTAATTTCTCCATCCTCTCCGTACTATCATTTAATCGTCCAATCACATTCCTCTCTGACTGTACCTTTAAACCCCTCGTGCGTCCTGCGCAGCGCACGGCGCAGTCTGGAGCGGTCTCGGTTACAGCGCATGCGCCGGAAGTTGCTGCCGCAGACAGCAGCAGCAGTGATTCGGCAGCGCAGGGCAACGGGAGAAAATCTGTCCGTTTTAAACCATGGCGACGTACTAAACGATGCCTTTCGCAGAGGTAAACGGAGAGTAAGTAGTTGTATCTTTGTGACACGCCTGCTGCCCCACAGTGTGTGACATCGTCTCAAATTGTGGCATAAATATTGGGAAATGTTGAGGAGGCAACAATGGGACTGTGTATATTTCAGACTGGCTGGCTAGGTTAGCTAGCCAGGAGCCTGGGCAGTCAGCTGGCACCGCTGACTGGTAACATGCAGGGTTATAGCTACTGTACGCTTCCCTTGTGTTGTCTCTATATTTACTGTAAAACATCTACCTACGGCTTAATTGTCTTTTATAAACCTCTATATTTTATTTTAGCACTAAAGAAGCCAAAAAAAATCGCGTTTGAAGGAGGTGTTAACTGAGCGAAACTGGAATTGTGTTGTGGTGCTTGTTAGCTAGTTGTGTTCTGCAGTGTGACAACAACCAGCGAGGATTAAACTGAGCTCCATTTACCTGGCACATAATTATCATGATTTCCATCTTCCTGATGCAGGTAGGCTAGTGGCACCTCTCAAGAGAAATTACAAGTTGTTTTCCTGGTTGAAGCCAGCTGAGGATGAAGTTGGAAGTGCGGTTATTTTATACTATTTGCAGCTTTCAAAGTATGCTATAGCTGTCGTTAAGTTGTCTCCCGCTGCTCGTATCTGACAGTTATTAGGACATGCGTGCATACATCCAAAATTAGAGTGACAGTCGTCTTCACTCCATGTACAGATGTGCGTCTTCCTGGCTCCCCAGCGTGTCTGCAAATAGCGCCTCTTAATACAGAGACAGGGCAAAGTGTTTCCACCTGCAAAAGCAAGTGTTAAAGGTGATAACAAAAGGTTGACGTCACCGGGCTCATCCTGCTCCTGCCGCACAACCCCGACCACTGAGGAGGTGGAGGAGGAGTGCAGGAGTTTCACAGCAGGAGAGCAGCTTTTTGCCATAACGCCTAATGGTTCGTGTCTGGAAGGAAAAGGTCTATCTGTGATCAAATTTCGGGTATCCTGAGGGCGCACTTAACTAATGGGATCCTATCGATGTTTCTCCCCCTCCAAGCCTGATCTTTACACGGCGGAATGTTAATGTTGCCACAGCCTGTCCGTGTTGTCTTTGGCTGCTCTGTGTCTGGCTTTATTGTTGTAATCGCTCTATAATGCCATGGAGCTTGACGGATTTTATTAAAAAGCATACCGCAGTGAAGCAACTCTTCTGTGACTGGCCGGACTATGGAAGTTATCGGGTTTACTCTGTGCATGGTAAGATGATAAAACTGTATAATGCTGCGGAGAGATAAGAAAATCCTGTTTTGTCTACATTTGCGTGACCATTTTGAAGTTTAAATGTAAAAAAAAAAAAAAAAGGCTTTATCGTTCCTTTAGCATAACAAAGGTGAGCTGTTTAGTTTATGGAGCAGGGAGGATATGCTCCCTGATATCCCATGCTTACTCGAACTAGAGCTTGGCATTACTTGCTCAAAAGTGCAGTTTTGCAATGTAGCTCTCTTCCCCTACATTTTCCGAAGAGCAGATAATTAAATTTCAGACCTTGTTGTCTGGGAAACTCAGGCCCTGAGACTTTCTGCAATTATCTTGTGGAAGGAACCCTCTTTGCATTGGGGTGCTATGTTTCCCAGTACAATGAAGATTAATTAGGTCTTAGCAACAAATTGCTGTAAGGCCTCTCCCCATGTGTAAAATGCAGTTTGCCTCTAATGACAGCAATCTGACAGATACCTAGATGAATGAGAGTAAATCGTTTCAAAGATACTTGCTTCCAATCTCTTGCAATATATCTGCACATTTTGTAGTAGCTTGCAATTCCAATTTACAAAATTGGTTTCTGTGCTGTAGTTTCTGTGTGGTCTTGAGCGAATGAGTGCGTACTTCTATTAAAAAACGACATATGTGCTTGCACTTGGTCATAAAAGCAGCAGATAAATCTGAATGTCAAGAGCACCTGGTTCATTTGTCCATGTCATGCTGGTCAGCACTGTAGAAAATTACAGCGTTCCACCAAATTGAAATACCACTCGAATGTATGTGTTAATTAGATCTCTGCATGGCTTTTCAAAGTGTCTCTCCTCCTTTGCCCATGAGTCATGTGCTGACTCTTTGACCTGTCACCACAAATCCAGAGTCGGTGCTCAGGGCAAACTCACAGAAAAGCAACTTTGCCTTGTTTTTTGTTTTTTTCACAGCCAGCCACTGACAAATATATTTGAATGTATTGATCTCCATTGTGGCCAGAGGAGGGTAATTTCCTCTGAAATACTTGTGTAGCTTCTTGGCAGCCGAGCCTCTCAGTTTACAGTTGCCTGTAGATGACATTAAACAATTGCAGAACACAAAATACATACTGTAGACAACATTAACACCAATGTTTATGTACATGTATAAGATTACTGGAATAGAAGCATTAAAGTAGAGTAGTTAATGTAATGCACTCCTACATCATTTTCCAGACACTGTTCTAACTGTATCCAAGTTTCTCTTCGTAAGCAAATGACAAGGTAGATATTAGTGAGCAATGATTGGCTTCACAGAGCCAAATCAATTGTTCTGAGCACCTTACACTGACGCCAGGATGTTTTGTGTTGCAGAAGATTCTCCATGTGACAGCCGAACGCTCTGATTCCCAACATTTGGCTTGTTTCAGACAGCAGTAATAAGAGGATAACATCAAAGCTCTGCTTTATTTCTGGGAGACTTGAGAGCAAGACTATGAATAACAGATCACAAGGTACATAGAGTGAACCAGAGAACTTGAGCAGCTTTTATGTTTCAGCTGTTGTTGGGATTCACATGGAGCTCATTAAAATACATTGATTAGTAACAGTCCTGATTCTGTGATTATTGACTGTGAAATCGCTCAGCTAACCAACATATTTTTGATGTGATGATTTTCTGTGCTGGAATGAGCCACTTGGCTGATGCTCATTTTGGTTTATTCAAAGCCAGTGATTTGATGTAGCATTTTAGAGACGGTACTTGAATTGGAAATGTGTAACCGTGTGCTCTCCCCAGTGCAATGCATTTGTTCCTTTCGTATTTCAGCAGGGGTCTGTGTATGTTAAATCTCTCGCAGGTGTTGCCAGTGAATTTTATGTGCATTGCAGATTTTTATTTTCCTCACCCGGTCGTTTTAGATGAGCTGCATTTGTTGAGTATCATCCATTTGCTAAATGAGGCTGCCCTCGGTCTCAGGCAGCAGGGCAGAGATTTCCCAGGTACCAATGATCTGCCAGCCGGCTCCACCTTTCAGTCCTCCAGTCACCAGTGCAGCTGTCAGCCCACACTCACCTACTCAGCTACCACCACTTGGAGAAACTCTTTATGAGGCCACCCGATGTCTTCATAGCTGCATGAGTCTGGTTTCAGACGGGTAACAGATGTTTGGTGGCTTTTGTGTGAGCGGGCAAAGTCAGGAGACCCATTGTTAGGGTCAAATGCAGGTCAGGCTCGGAGATGGGAACTGCGGCCACATGATACATCCAGATCAGGTGTTTCAGACGTGATGGGCAACTTCTGGATACCTCTGAGAAAAAGGAAAGACCTGCAGGGCTGAGACTGTGGGTCAGCTGTTGTGTGGTATGTAGTTTGTTTCATGAGTGTTGTTTTATTTTGTGCACAATGCTGTAAGCTATAGGCCTGATTTGAAGATACACTGTGTCTTGTTTGCTACATTTTTGTGTTCTTCGTGACTCTTTGTGCATAGATTTGCATGTTAGCCATCGGGTCCAATTAGGGCAAAAAGCCCTGCTCTGGCAGAGGTAGTTTGCGTAATCAGCAAACCTGAGGCTTTAAGCCAGGGAGTGACGTTACAAGCACCAGGACCAAAGGGCTTTCTCAAATTGTTATGTCTTCAGCTTGAGGGTTATCGTGAAAGAATCTAAGCCTCCTGGTGACATTCGCAGCAATAACAGCAGTCAGTGCAGCAGGATGAACAGGGCTTGGTCTAGGACAGCGTCTGTGTGATCAGGCTTGTCGGAGGCACTGCAGATGATAGGGTTGTTTATCCACCTCCATCTCACAGGAACAGCAGAAGAGCAGGGCAGATGCTGTTATCTCTTTATGGCACAAGATAAGGTCGTCTCAATCGGATCACTGACCCGCCACTGACACTCTCCACCCCCAATACCAGTCGCACTGTAATAAGAGGTTGCCAGGCGAGTCCCATATCACTCTAAAGTATTCCTAATAGATGCCATTAGCATGTCCGTGGTTATTGCTGCAGTTTTCCAATGTCCATGCCAACTGTACATATCAGGGCATCATTAACCACCAACAGGGAGGCTCAGAGTCTGACCTGGTCTGTGGGGTCAGAGAGAATGCCACAACAAAGCAGCAGTAAAGCTGTAGGGGATATCAAGTGGAGAGGATAGAGCGAGAGTGAGCTCAAAGTGTCATAGTTGGCGCAGACATTAGATAAGGCTAAGCTACGAGAGGATTAGAGAGGGAGGAGATGTAAAATGCTGTCGGCTAATTGGGCTTTATTTTTAATATTTCAGAGGGTTCATTAGAGACTAAATTGGTGAAGTATTTCAGCTCTGTCTGTAGTCTGCGACGCTTTTTGGGACAAGCCTTACAACCTGAATAGTAGCAGATCGTTTTTGTTCAGGTCTTGCCATTGAATGCAGTGTATATTGTTTTATTAAAATCCAACTTTTTTTTTTTCTTGGTGACACGGTTAGATTTCATAATCCCTGCCAAACTGTTGTTGCCTTATGTTCTGTCCTGCAGTAACAATGCACCAAAACCATGTACTTCAGGTAATTAAAATCTCATTTTTCTTGCCAAGAGAGAAGCTGTTTGATGTAGGTTATAAATCTGTGTTTATCATACTTTGTAATCTTGAGTAGGACACAACAACCTAAAGGATGGAGTTAAAAGTATCACAGCTATCTCTCCAAAATGACAAAGCATTGAATGCCTCTCAAGACTTGACAAAGCAGCTGGGACTCGGAGGCTTGATCTGCGTGTTAAGATCTACGCTAGGGAGGGACTGAAGCTGAGCTGAGAGAGCTGCTGAGGAGAGCGGTCAGCGCACGGCACTTTGCCATGACCCTCCTCAGTTTATCGTCGGTTACACCACTCCTCCAGGCCTCAGTGTGTGGGTGTGTTTTTTCTGTGCGTGCAGTGTACTGGAGAGCGAGCGGTGCTTAGAATGGGGTCCTTTATAACCTCCTAACCCTCTGGTTCTGTTTGCAGCCATTGTTGGCCACAGTGAATGGTATCTCCGTGCCTTGAAAAGTAACCAGATGACATTCTTCCTGTTGTTCAAAAGGGCCCGGGGTTCTGTTGTGAAAAGCGGCTGAAAGGATAGGCTAAGACTGTGACCTTCAGAGGCTAATCTCTGGCATGTCATTCAGTGGCTGTTTGAAGCGAATGCAGACCTTTCTCCCTGATAGCAATGTACCGATTCAAACAAGGCAGAAATTCCTCTTAGGGTTTCAACAGTTACACTCGAAAAACAGTCAAGTTAGTTTTTTATTAAACCGTCACTATAAAGGAACCAGAGGATGTTTTGTAGCAGCTGAACTGAATCGTTATTCCAGACTGGCAATGTGTCTGACACCTACATTGTCCAAACAGTCTCTCCAGCCTGTGACTGAGCCCTCTGTACACAGACCTGTGGCATCAGCAGCCCCTCTGTACTGCATGCTGAAATACCGCCGCTGCTGTGAAAGCAGTGGGGATGAAATGCACTTAGTGAGACGGTAAACATCGGTGCAGCTCTCAAACTAGCTTACATTGTTTATGTCTCCTCCTCTCTGGTGTATTTGCTGTCTGCGCTTCCTGGAATGTGCAGAGATGCAGTTGTCGCTCTGCGGGGGGATGTTGGCTGTAATCACAGTTCATAGTTCAACTGTGTAGTTGGACTCAACTGAGCAGCAATCAGACTGGAGTTACATTATTCTCCTGAACTAGACGACCACACTTGACATTACTGTCATTGTGCACTGAGTTCATATTTACAGGATTTTATTATGATGATTGCCGTTGGCGCAAAAGGTGCATCTTTTTTTCTAGTACATTAAGAGGTTTTAAACTTGCTATTTGAACTTTAACCACAGCTATTGCATTTCTGACAACACTTGAAGAGTATCAGCCTTCACAGCATAATATGTAGTTGTACAGTTTTAGCTAACATCATGACTCAAATCCTCCTTAACCAGATGCTTTTAGTCCACACTAAGAGCAGGTCCTTATTGTTAATGTGTTCAAGGGGAATTGCTTTTCAGCAAAATACACTGCACTGGCATTGAGCTGCCTTTGTGCTTGTCTAAAAGATCTCTGAGAGCAGGTCTGAGAATGAATTTTTTTTCTCCATGCTTCCTGTGTTAGCACTGTGTCACCTGTATGGGGTTAAGATTGGGGTCAGACCTCTTGCAGGAGTCTGTTGTCTGGGGCCCCTTTTTCAGGAGATGCTTGTACTGCAGACTGACATGGAAAAGAAAAGCTGTCAGGTTTTTAGGGTCTCTTTTGTCAGACATCTTTCAACAATAAATGATTGGCATATCTCCTGCCATTTCCTCCTTTTGTTTGCAGCTGTTGAGTTTGAAAGCAAATAATGAAATTGACCATTATGTGTGATGTGTTTGCAGCCTGTGTGCATTTGCACATGTGCGCACATAAAAAGCTGAGGTTGTTTACAAAGGAAGCATTGGATTAGAAAAGGAAAATGTCAACCTTTATCATGCTACTGCACAACCATTTTGCATTAGTCAGAATATATCCCCTGAAGTAGTGTAACATCCGCAGAATGTGATTGAGATAGAGGGGGAGACTGGGTGGGGGCAAAGGAAGAAGGGTGGGCCACAATTTGAAAGGCGTACTTGAAAGTACTCGTGTGTAAAGAGTCCTGAGGCAGGTCATGTTGCTGTGACAGAGAAGCATTCGTCTTGCTGTGTATCTGACGTCCCAGGGTCTCATTGCGATGGTTTGCCTGCGCTGCGTGTCGGCTTTCTGTAATTAATAGCCAGTAGCCCCCTCACCCCATCATGGGACCAGGTGGTGCTTAGATCTACTCTGGCATGGAAAGACAGCAGATATGCTGGTTGTGAGTTTCACTGTTATTGGGATAAAACTCACAGATGTCACCAACATCTCTCTTACTGTATACAACTCGGCTGACTGTGTACATATAAACACGCTGTCCCGGACCCAAAACAAAGAGATGAATTTTAATGGTGCACAGCTGATGGATAGTTTGTTGGGAAAGGATGTGGTTCATTTAGTCTACTTTGTGTCAAGCACCATTGTATTCGTGTCCTGTGCTGTTTAGCAGGGCTTGCGGCCCTGACAGATTGCCATCCCGATGGGGAGATTTACCCAGCCAGCACAGCCAATGGCACTGACACCATCATTAGGCTTTGATCAGCTGCAGTCTGCAAGGGGAAGAAGAGAGAGTAATATTCTTGATCTAATTACTAGGAGACATTTCAGGCAGTGTAATGTGTGATTTAACCTCTTGTCAGAGGCTATAAAAGGAAGCTGGGTTAATCTTCCTGGCAACCTCTTTTCCACGCAGGGGAGAGTGCCTTTAAATTTCCTTTTCCCATGAAGCTAGTGAAAACCAGCATGCCAGTGTGGTATGCTAACACACCACTGCTGGCGTTTTACTTGAAATCTCTTAAGGCAAGAGTTCTCTGACCTTTCAGTGTTCGCAACAGCTGGTTCGCAGGAACTCATGTGCTATCATGTGCATTCAGAGACTTGCAAGTAGAACAAAAAAGCTGTCCTTTTGACTTCTCTATGCTTCCTCCAAATGGATTGTTTTGCAGCCCCCTTTGTTTCTCTCTCTCGTTCTTTCTCTCTTTTCTTTCTCTCCCTCACCATCACCACCCACACACTGCAGCATGATGAGTGCAGGGGACTTGATTGAACAAATAGATTGTAAGTGGAATCGAGGGGTTTGGGTTAATCAGTCAAACATAGTTAAACAATTCTTTGGACATGAAGGGATTAGTCTTGCCTGCGTTGAGCTCATCAGAGCCCATTCTCCCCAGTGCTGGCTGGGCTTTTAGGGCCAAGGGCCACGGCCCCTCTGGCTCCATGGAGAACCACACACGCACCCCTCAGCATGCTCCATTGCCTCTGAATGCCCCACCACTCTCCTTTCCCTTTGTTACAGAGTACAATTGGAATGATGGATTAGCAAATTAAATGCAGACCTTTCTATTCATGGCCATTCCCGCTCAAACTCTCATTCGCTGGATCTGTCACAAACCTACTCTAAAATGGTTTCCAGGTGCACAGTTTGTCCTCTAATTCTCACAGAAAAGTGTCTTTTGCCCTTCAACATGTTCTGAAAAAAGCTGTTCAGTTACTCTTTCCCAGCATAAAGGCTCTCAGTATCTTGTTTTTACAGGATGACTTCCTGTACATTTTCTCCCCCACTTCTTTTTTTTGTTTTTTTTTTTTAACCGAGTGCTGATCACACTGATAGGAAACGGCCCTGATATGATGATGTGTTGGCCAAAGCAGAGTGCACAGCTGCAGCCAGCCTGAGCCTGCTCTAAATTAACTGTGTCACTGTCTTTTCCACGTTCCTGAGAGCAGAGCACCGACCCTGGTGACCCACAGATTAAAAACTGCACTCTTTTTAAATATCATCTTATCTGAAAAGTTATTAGATAACTGGACCTTAGTCACTATATAAAATAACCAGCAGTAGCTTTTCCAGTCTTCTATGACATTTATATAGATGTGTCTGCTAAATGAAATTGTGTTACATCTGATGTCTTTGTTCTGTTGCTGTTTTAACCCATAGCCCAAAGTTGTTTCTGGCAAAGCTATCTTTGAATCTTCATGACAACCAAGCCTCCAGTTATTTACAGCACCTCTGCCACTGATCTCATGTGGTAACCAGAGCTGAAGAGATTTTTTGTTGAAATATAGATATTTTAGAAATAACTGATTATTCATTTAAATGATTTTGGCTGCACTTTCTCAGTTGACACAGTTTAGTGCTTTTCTCAGTATTGTTTCAAAATAAATTGAGTATCTTTAAGTTTGATCAGCCAAAACAAGCAACTGATGATACCACCTAAAGCTTTGGAAACTATCATTGTGCGTGTGTTTTTCAGCAAATATCGGAAAATTGACTGATGATAAAAATAATCAGTAGTTCCAACCCCATACTAAGCATTTATCATCTGATGTCTGTTATTTTAACCATATAGTGGTATTTTCTTAATTGTTTTGTGTGCATGGCTTCAGTTATACTTTTTATTGCTGTGCAGTACAATTTACCAACTTGACTTGATGTTGTTTTCCACTAATATAAAAAAAACTTCTGATACATTTTGGTGTCAAAACAGTGTTTTTTGTTCAGTAATTTATGATTATTTTGATATGTTTTGTATTAGTGTCTTTCTGTTGTCTTTTCAGTGCAACCTAAGTTTAATTTTGCATGCAGAAGTAGATTTTTTTAAAGCCCAGTTCCCAGTTTTTTGTCTGTTTACCACTCAACAGATAAAACAGTCCCTCACTGTTTCTTGCTGCCTCTGCCCTGTAGTCCCCCCGCCTCCAGTGCAGTGTGGGGGGTGGATTGCTGTGCTCTGTGGAGACCCCAATTAGCAGGACTAGCAGGCCTGCTGAAGGTCACTCCCAAAGCTTTGGTGTGAGAAAAGAAGAGGGCTGGGCCGGTCAGGAGTAGCTCTGACAGTGACTGGGCTGAGACTCTGAGCTGGACCCAGGAGTTTTCGCACAATAACCACATTTTATTAGCCTCAACAGCAGCTTGCATATCCTCAATTTTTGCATTGCACAGTGTTGGCAAAAAGTAGTTGAGGATTTTGCTAAAGGTCAAGTGTTCTCAGTGGATTGTCATAGTATACTGTGACCATATCTGAGAGATCCATTTGTCATTAGCTCCAAAGTCCCCTACTTCATCAGCCCGTGTCTGGTGTCGGCTATCTCGGCCTGATTGATGGTTCTGTCCTTATTGCAGGGAACTGGGGTCGATGGCAAAAAATTTGCTGCTGGGTGCATTAATGCTGTGTTCAATGGCATAGACCTTTGAGTGTGCCTCATCAGTCTTGAATCATTGGACGGCCACAGGAGATCTGTATGAGCAGGCATGATGCAAGAAAGCGAGAGAGAGAGAGAGAGAGAGAGAGAGAGAGAGCGACAGGAGAACGAGTTTTTATCAGCTGGCTTAACTCTATTACTCATATGACTTTATCTCTCTGGTACAGGGTAGAGGAGGATATTGAATATTTTAAATCAAGCTTTTAGCATTCAGAACTAGCCACACACACTAGTGTTGTTACACTGAGTAAAAAAAAGATTGTTTGTTGAGACTAATTTTATTATTGACACATCAATAGATCTGTAGCAGCCAGCATAGAATTAAATAAGAACAAGGTTAAATCTAGTCCTGTGTATGCTTTCAAATTTTTTTATTTACCACTGTCAATACGAAACAAATCAATGTCAGAGCAAACCTTTATCAACACAAATATCCTTTTAGATCGATTTTTCTGTAAAACACATTTTCCCCAAATGTTACATATTCAGTTTTACACAAAATTATATTTCTTAAACATAGCAGGCAAAAATGAATTTAAATAAGGAACTGTTTCACCACAGAACAGGGTTTATATGGGCTTCCCATGTGCCTTTGGGTGGTGACGATGCATGACTGTAAATATAGTTGGCCTGCTTACAGGAAAGGCAATAAGTCTGGGTTTTTTCATTTTCCAGAAATCGATGCATATTCTTGTTAAAAATAAATCTCAATTACCAAAACAAATTTAAAACATTTTTGGATTTTTATTTTTAAATCAAAACTCTTATTTTGGTGCTTACTATGTTTTTGTGGCATTGGCTAAAACCTTTTTGGGTTTCCAAAAGCTACTCTAGGCAGAAGAATCCAACAGAAAATAGCTGAAAGGGCACTCAAAGAGTGCAGACATCCACTAATGCCAATAATCCACTCTTCTATGATATGCAATTTTGCATGCCAAATCAGAGCTGCACAAAAATTTTATGCGTTGTTTTTGTCCATGCACTGTCTCTTAAAGTTTCATGAAAATCTGCTTACAGATCTGACCAGTCATTAGATGCTGATCAGTTTTCAATATTCAAATAAGCACATTTTAGCTTATACTGAAAAGTTCAATATCCAGCTGTAGTCAAATTCTGAACTGAAGTTTCTAAGTCAGTCATTTGATAATCATAAAGTGAAGTGCCATGGTTGCTATATGACATTTGGTTTGTTTGCTTTTGAATGGTCGTGATTGTTTTTGTATATTAAACCAGTACCTGTGTAGGAGTGAAACTCTGGTGCCATGACAACATCAGTATACACCAACAGTGTGTGTAGGCTCCCAGTCAGACAGGCAGACAGACGGAGGGCCCTGTGAGCCTGGGAGGGCCAGATGTTTCCATGCAGACACAGAGGTGAGATGTTTGCTGTGCCGAGCCTGTGTTTGCTTGGCTCTCCACAGAGTCATCGCCAGGCTGGCCTGGTACCCCGAGCTCTTGTCTGCTGGGGAAAGAGCTGGTGGCGGTGAGGCGCTCACATATACACAGGAGATGAAGGGGAGACCGCAAATGTCTTGTGTGTCGCCAGGGGCAAAAGGAACACATTTCACACAGCCCCGTCCAGTGTAGAAAGTAGAAAGATCTTTTTTTATTTTTTTCTTTCCTCGGCTGCTGTGCTGATATGAGGGGGACTCGTTTGGTCTCGCTGGAGGCCTGACTGAATGTCAGAGCTGCCATGGAGGCGGCTGACCTTACCAACCTTCCATAGACACGAGATGGACATGGATTAGCTTTTACTGAACACACACACACGCAGCGATTTTGACTTTTCACTTATAAAGCCAGCAGAATATTTTCACCAGATCTGTGTATCACCACCAGATCTGAATCTCTGTAATCCACTCTGCTAACTGAACAAGCGTGCTTGAGTAGAATTTGGGTGGGAGCTTTTTCTTTGGCCTGAATTAAAGAGATTGCAATAAAATCAAAACCAACATTAAGACATTGAAATGTGATTACCATAGCAGAGTGAAAGGTAAAGCTCTGATTCACTAAGATTCTTTTTGAGGTCAGTGGTCATAAATGACTGAGTATTCCTGAGTTCTTGAAGCATAAAAAAATTCTTAAAACTACTGGTGATTTATGTCATAAGTGCTAGTCAAGACTTTCAGGTGTCTACACCGTAACACGTGAGCAACGTGTCAACAAATGAGAAGAATGCTGCTTTCAATGTAGACTAGTAAAGTAGAACTGTTTGAGTGGGTTCTCCAGCAGAGTTGGATCAGGCATACATGTAATTACAGTTTTTTCTTTGTGCGTATGTGTATTGGTGTGTGTATATTTATATATATGTGCAGCTCATATGGGAGAGAGGCCAGTTAGTATAATGGCACAGTGGATAAATCTCTCACAGCAGGCCTGCGCAACACTGGAAGCTGTTTTTGTACGTTAAGCCCTTTTAGGATGATTTGTGAGAGTCAGCGCTTGCACAGTTCTGCCTAGCAGAGCTGCTCTGACCCCCCACCCCCCACTCCCCTCTTAAATCAGCCCGCTTGCAAACAGGCCAGGGCTGGTTAATGCTGGGTCAATAATATGGGTCTGAGTGGGACAAACACATAGAGACTTAACTTTTTTCTCTGTTAAACACAGCATCCATGTCAATAAGAAGGCACTGGAAATACCAGAGGAGGTCATTATTCCTGCAGGGGAAAATCACTAGTGTATATGTATGTGTGCTTGTGTAGTTTCCTATGTATGTACTGCAAGTGTGTGTGTGTATATATATGTATGTGTGTGTGTGTGTGTGTGTGTGTGTGTGTGTGTGTGTGTGTGTGTGTGTGTGTGTGTGTGTGTGTGTGTGGGTGTGTGTGTGTGTGTGTGTGAGTGAGAGAGCGAGAGATGGGCGAACAGCTGCATTGATTTGGTTTTGTTTGCTGAGTACTCGGAGCAGAAATGTAAGCCGTGGGAACACCTGGAGAGTGGGGAAAATGGGAGAAGAGGCGGTAGTGTCAGCTCTGCTCCTGGCTCTGCACCAAGCATACATGCATGCACAAACACACACACGCACCTCACATCTCACATGTGCGAGGGCAGCCTGGGATCCCAATCAGCAGCACTTAACAAAGCTTTCCTCTTTCTCCCTTTAATCGCAGGCTCGATTTGTCACTGGGGTGTCCAATTTCTGATAAGCGCTTTGACTGAGAGAGGCGAGGTGGGTGTGGGGAAGAACACAAAATGGATGCACCTGCTAACAAATGAAATCAAACCACTCCATCTTCATTTCCCCTTTTTCCGCCAGCTGGAACAATGCTGCCTCACTTTAGCTCTCAGCACATTGAGTTATTTCCCACTAACCAGAGTTATTTCCCACTAACCAGGAAGAGGGCCTGCCTGACTTACAGTTAAATAGTTAGAATAGGCTCAGAAGTCTGATTTTCAACATCTGATGAACAAGTGGGCCTAGTTTCAGACTTTGAAGAAACTTAATGCAGGAGGTTAATTGCCTGATTTCCTTATTTGTATGAGTTGGAGGATGTATATCAACAAATTTGTGATCAGGATCACAAGACTCCTATCCTTTGTGTAAAGGAGAGAATGTAGTTCAAAAGACATTTTGAATACATATTTTTTTTTGTACCTTGAAAATCTTTGAAGTAAATCAGCAACTCAGGGTCAACTTCCTCTTAAAGTTTCTTCATCCCACAACTCTGCGATTTGCGTCTGAGGATTCACACAAAGCAAACACCTTGAAAAACCAGCTGCATGTATTCTGATTTCTATCACTGTACATGCTGTAAGACACACAGGAGATTTAACATAGTCTAGTATCTGTATATCTCTGTCTAACCATGATATTCCAGTCCAGTGCCAAACCCCACAGTCTGGCATCTGACACAGCACCATGTGACTCAGCACATTGTTGTCTGCTGTGATGTGAGGATATGTGAAGATAACACAGATGTGGTGGCACCACTGAGGAGATGAAAGGAGCAGGGTTGATCTCATATGTATGAGTGCTGTCTCTGCTTGTGTGATGTGATGGCTACCAGAAGGCTGGATTACTGTGAAATTTGGTGCGAGCAGTTATATTCCCCTCAGGATGAATTGCAATAACTTTGATGATCCTTGAACTTTTCAGTGCCATAATCAGGTCAAGATTCGTATTTGTTCAGCCCACTGGTTTATGACCAATTGTCAACAAAACAATTGACATTCTTATAAGCTTTAGATGCTCTTTGAGTTTTGTGCTTATTGGCAAATCTTAGCATGCTAACACATTAAAATAAGATGGTAAATCTGCCAAACAGTGCCATGTTTGGCTTGTTTTTGGATTTATTTTTACAAAGATAGATTTTTAAAAATGAGTTTTTTATAAGCTGTCACACTGTTTACATAAACAAACCTTAAGCTTTTCCAGTATAGACTGCCTGTCCATCTCAGTGTAATTATCATTTGTTACAGCTTGATCACTTGTTGTACAAGTTGGTATGCACACAGACTATTCTGTTAGACCATATTGTCAATATGCACACACACTTTTGCCATGTCAGCATTGTTATTGTGAGCATATTAACTGAATTATGTTAACATTTCGACATTGTCGATAGGTATACAGTACTTTTTTTTTAAATGTAGCATCTTCTCTCTGGGGCTGCACAGTGGCGTAGTGGTTAGCACTTTCGCCGTGCAGCGAGAAGATCCCTGGTTCGCGTCCCGGCTTTCCCGGGATCTTTCTGCATGGAGTTTGCATGTTCTCCCTGTGCATGCGTGGGTTCTCTCCGGGTACTCCGGCTTCCTCCCACAGTCCAAAAATATGCTGAGGTTAATTGATTATTCTAAATTGCCCGTAGGTGTGAATGTGAGAGTGCGTGTTTGTCTATATATGTAGCCCTGCGACAGACTGGCGACCTGTCCAGGGTGTCCCCTGCCTTCGCCCGAGTCAGCTGGGATAGACTCCAGCCCCCCCCGCGACCCTAGTGAGGATTAAGCGGTGTATAGATAATGGATGGATGGATGGATCTTCTCTCTGTTTTGTCTTTCCATCCAAATGCAAATAAAATTTTTGATGACTCAAACAAGCCTTTTGGAAGACTCCCTCCAAGGTGCAAATATTCAGAAAGTCAGTTTGCAGAGTTGACATGTAGATGGAGGCAACTTTTTGAAGTGTTGATGCTTCCTAGTGGATCTTATCAGTCACTAAGCATCCTGACTTGATTCATCACTCCTCCGTAACTTTACCCTACATTTAAGTAAACCAGCCCTCTGTTTACACCAACATGTGCACAGTGTAGGTGAATGATGATGTGATATTGATATTGTCAGGTGCGTAAATTTGGTCAGAGATTACATATGAAACTGTCAGTTGAACTACACCCTCAATAGTGCAGCTCCTGTTAACATTTGGTTCTAAGTCCTACTATCACTCCAAACGATTTTAATTGCAGGGCTGAGTAAGGACTGGCACAGTATCTGAATCTTATCATGAATGATTTTCGAGCAGCTTCTCATTAATTTGAATAATTTCATGTGCTAATCAGAACTCGTGTGAGCTGTATTAAGAGCAGAGCAAATCAAATCCAATCTCTAGAGCTGCTTCATGAGATCTTTGCTTTCCTTTTCTGTTACTGCTTGTCAGGTCTTTTTTTCTCCCTCAAGTGGTTTAAGACTGTCATGTCTGAGAGTAGGCTGGCTTTTTCCTCACTGAGGCATGCCCAGCTTCTGGCTGCGCTCTCGATGGATTTGCAGCAGATAAATAAATAACTAGCCTGGCACCCCTCACTTTGGATCCCCTCTGTTTTGGCAGGCCATCCACACCGCATTTTCTATCAGGTGTAAACATGTCTGTCAAACGGCGCAGTCAGAGGCCCCGGCATTTTGGCATTCATGACGCCATGCATGCGGCGCTGCCAGCACTTTCAGTCTGCCCGCCTGACCTTGGCCAGCCTTGACATGACTGAGCACACTTAGCTCTACCTTCCATGTTTGTAGGGCTTTTCGGGAAGCCAAGCGGGCTTAAGTGGCTGTTAGTGAAACTGACCCCAAGTTGAATACTGGACCTTGGCTGGCTGTCCTCTCAGCGCTGATGTGGTGAATGGGTAATGACCATGACATAGCTGTGGCAGAGATAGCCAGGCCATACCAGGACACTCACTACCCGATATCTTCTCATCCTCTCATCTCACCACCATTACTGTCATCTTCTGTGAGGAGTCGTGGTCATCATTGAGTCAAAGAGGCTACAAACTGCTGATGTAAGGAACAGAATGGAGGAATGAGGTCAGTGAGGTAAGAACAGGCCTCATAGTTTCAAAGTGTTTGCTTTTCTTAGTTTCATGGTATACAGCTCCTCTACGAGCCTGTGCTCTCATTGTAAAACCAACTTTCCGTATCTGACACCTATGCAAAGATTTAGCCGATCCAGTTGTGGACTATGCGGTATTCGCGGGGCATGCTGTCTCGCTCCGCTCCATATCCACCATCTCACCTCAGGGAACTGTCACTTTTTCATCAGTTAGTTACTGAGCGTTCATGCTGCCTCCCAGTTGTTTCACAGACCCCTCCCTCCCTCCAGAGAAGAGCGGTTCCAAGTAGCTGTCTTCCTCTCTCCCACAGTACTGCAGCAGTTTCCTTGCTTGACAGTTTTATCCCTGACACACAGTGTCTTGCAACTTGGAAACCACTATTTTACAGACTTTCAATTTGTGTGCGAGTTGGGTTGGATTGGTTGTCTTCTCTTCGTTTTTACCCTCTGCTCACTATCTTGGCCATCTCCCACTCTCTCGTCCTTTCTCTTTTGGTGTGAGATAACACTCCTGGTTGATGAGGGGGTCTTTGCTGACTGAAAAAGCAAACGGTCCGTCCCAAACGCCTCGGGATGTGCTGGAGTCATCAGGATCCATTGTGTGATGTCGTGAACCAGCCTGTCATAGCCTAACATGCCCCTGGCCCTCTGCTAGCGACAGAAATCCTTTTCTGCCTCTGTTGTTTGTGAAGCCTGATGGGCTAATGAAGGCTATACCGAAGTGTTATTTCTTCCTAACATGCTCAAGAGCCAAGGCTTTTTCCCCTTTCTTTTGACAGAATGCTCTGGCTTGGTATTCAAGGGTAAAAAACTGTTCTCATTTTTCTGCTCCTTTTCTTTCTTTACCTCTTATTCAGAGACTCGGCTTGCAAAGAAAAGTAATTTCACTCTCTCTGTCCCTGAGAGAATCAACACAGCGAAGTTGCATTGAATTTCTACTGCAACATTTTTTTCTTGGCTCTATTTCAGACCCATAACCTGGGGGTAAACATGCAATTAAAATAACAGCAGCCTGCTTTCTCCTCCACTCTCCTCTCCTTCAGCCGTTAGCGCAAGTCATGTACAACATGGTGACTTGGTCTCCTAATTGCTTTTCCTCATAATTGGTATAGAAAACTGCTAATATTCAACCAGCTACCAAACATACTTTCTCACCTTATTTTTTCCCCTTCATTGTTTTTCTCCACTAATACTGTTCGTATCTCCTTCTAATGAGTTTATTTTTGGTGCACAGTCCTCCCTTTTTCCTCATGCATTACTGCTGGTGGATATTTAAATAGATGATCTCCTATGCAATTAGCCCAATGATATGCCCAAATTTCTAACAACTGCTGATTATAGTTGATGGAGAGGATATTGATCCAAACATTCAGCACATAAATGCAGTCAGCTGGTCTAATTTCCTAAGTGGCTTCCGTCTATCCTGTTCCTCCTTCTCTGCGATTTTTAAATTTTTTTTTTTTTTTAACTTTCAGATGGCTGTCTTTTTTCCTTCCCCACTGAGGAATGAAAAGAAAATATAGGTCAGCTTTTATGGAAGCAATTTGACACATGACACAAGCCATGCACATCACTTGCTCAAGTCCTGCTTTGTCTGCTCGCCTTTATTTGTCTATAATGAAAGCCACACAGTTATTCACACAGTTTTATTATGGTTCTATAAGTAGCTGGTGGAGACTTGCCGAGTCACGGGGGCCCCCTAATACTCTGAGAACCCTGTGGTGTCTGCACGGGGCTGATAGTGTGAGACGCCTGGCTAAACTCCACCAAGCCAATCCCTGCTCTGCAGTCCTGCCCAGCTGGCTCTGCTGGGCTTCCACAGATGCAACTCTGTTTCCAGTCCTGACAGGAAGGGCTTGTCTCTATATCACAAAGGCTACTAAGCCATTTGGGTAGATACCTATTTGCCCAAATGGATGGCGGTTAGAGGGCCTGTGCTAAACCCCGACTTGTGGTCAGAGGGCAATTAGGACTCAGCAGAAGCCTGTAGCTGAACCACTCGTGCTGATTACGACCTGCAGAAGCACCTCCAACTTTTGTGAGCTCAGTCGTTGTCAGGATTTGACGCTCTGTCAGGTGTAGTCATTGTGCCTCTGATACAAATAGTCCATGTGTTGCAGAATCCTCTGTGGGGGTGTGTGCCTTTGTAGAAAGTGCCAGTGTTCGGTGTGTGATGTATATTTGAAGTCTCTGTGACAGTGGTGCTGATAGGCAAGTCAGTAGACGTCAGGCTTCTGTCTGTCGAGTTTCATCTCCTCCTGCTCTGCGCTGTAAAGCAGAGTGTCAGCTTGGGCATTACCATAGGCTGACCTTTGCCGCTGCACTCCCCACTGCACAGTTTTCTGACATTCAGGGGCGCTGTGGGGGAGGCAGGAAGGGGGTGGCCTGTTGGCTGTTTTTTGCCTGTAGTGGGTTGATGTGTGTGTTCCTATAACAAATGAACTGACAGTTTATGCTTGTGTTTTGTTTTTTCCCCCCACATCATTTCACTCTTCTGCCACTGTTTTGCTTTTGAAACCCCCAACAAAGACACTGTTGTATTTGATATTTAGTTTTCCTCCACCCCAAACCTGCCTGTTGTCAAAGAGATTGCTGTTATCTTTGTGTGAAATCTTGGCACCCTGATAAATGAGAGAGAGTTGGAAGTCTTGCCTGCTGACATCAAGGCACCATGTACCTAAAACCCTTCCAAGGCCAGAGGGAAAAGAATAACATATCAGGCCAATTAAAGTTAATGCATGGTGACATGCTGAATCGAGGGCAGGGATTGCTGCCATATGGCAGACCAGGCTGTAAAGCAGAAAATAGGGGAAAGGGAGGAGGATGAGAGGAGTGGGAGTCTGGGCAACAGAAAAGGTGACGCAGCATCAATGGCACAAAACACCCCCAAAATCCTCAGATCCGTCTCAGGACTGCGGTGCCGCCACCCACCGGTACCCACACACATCCTTTTCTCCTTTCCTCCCCCCTGCCCCTGCAGCACCCCAAGGTGCAACGCCCCTCAGGTATCTGTGTAGAACTGGCAGCTTCATTAAGGCTTGTTTTTTCTCCTCTCGCTGGGAGGATTTAAATGAGCTGTCATCCTGACCTTTTTGAGCTCCTGCTTTTTAAAGCAAGTTCAGCCCCCCCACCACCCCAAACCCGCCACCCGTCTTTCTCTCTTTCCACCTTTCTCTCTCGCTTTGTCACTCTTTCCTCCACTTGTCTCTTCTCCCTGCAGGGGGGAAGACACTTTTAAGCCATCACCCTGCGGCAGACAGGCATGCCAAGGTTGTTTTGTGGGTAATTGCCTCTCTCATAGGCGCTGTTTGTCTGCGCACACTTGCCGCCTTCCTCTGATGCCACACAGCAAACGGGGAGGGCGCGGACTCTGTAGACTTAATTTGCTCCCTGACTGTTCTTCAGTGCTGATTAAGCAAGCATCTGTGGTGTTTTGAATACAGCAGTAAGCCAAGTGGAGCATGGCTAACATTTTCTCCCTCTCTGTTACATCAAGTTATTGCACAAAGTGGCAGGCATTTATGGAAGCTGTAGCCATGCTTATTCATTTCTTTTACACCATGTCCAGAGCTGGCTCTATTGTTTAATGTCCCCAAAATAAAGGCCTCTTTGAGGTCTGGAGTACTGCAGTATCGATCAGAGACTCACTAACTTGTCAGCGCCAGGCCTCTTGAGAGTGTTCTTTTCGAGTATACAGGAGTCATTAATTTCCTCTGCCATGGTCTGATGGAGGCGGAGAGGTAAAGCGCGGCTAGCAGGGTCCAACTAGGTGACTAACATGCAGGGCGAGGAAGAGGAGGGACTGAGTCGATTTAAAGCTGCCAGTCCCTCAGGCCCAGTCTGCCCGTTTTACTTCAGCTGTTTGATGTTTAATTGAAGTTGTTATTGGCATCAAATGTCACCTTACCTGATGCTCCAGGTGTGAATCAGTTTCTAATTGAAAGGTAACTATGTCTCCCACAGCCCTGTGCCTCCAGGGACCAGCTACAGAGTTCTATTAGTCCGGACCCAGCCTCTGTATCGCCACGCACCATGTGCTGCCTTGCAGTTATGTCTGACCTCTCCCCTCTCTCTTCCTCTCTCTCTCTTTCTCTCTGCAGTGTGAGGAGAAGTGTGTGTCCCATGTTGCATTAGTGTCTGTGTGAAATGCTGGCCTGTCTGCCAGGGCCAGGTGACCTCCCCCTCCAGCTTCTCCCCCACACGCAGATGAACACTGGACTTCAGAAATGTAAGTACTGATCTCAGGACACACACACACACACACACACACACACACACACACACACACACACACACACACACACACACACACACACACACACACACACACACACACACACACACACACACACACACACACACACACACACACACACACACACACACACACACACACACGCGCATACACTATTAACAACCACCACCATCCCACACAACAAACCAAGCTGTTACAATCCTGCTGGCCGCCCCACATCAGATCCCCATGCCAACCCTGGCCTGGTTCTCTTCTGCAACTCTGTGTTAAAACCAGAAAGAGAGAAAGAATATTTTTGTGCTCTAGGACCATAGATCTGTCTTCAAGGGAAATTAGGATGAACTGCACCATTAATTTGCTGATGAACGGCGAACAGTCTCCCTCCCTCCCTCCCTCATCACCCCTCAGAATCCGTCTGCTGCGAGAGTGTGGTCCTGTGTGCTTCCTACAACACTATCACCGCGTTCACGTTTAAATATCTCGGCTACTTTTCACCATCAGGAAGAGTCAGTTGCTGTCAGACTTGCAGACAGATTGCGGATGAGTGGTTTTGCCCCGATGATCTTGTAATGTGAGTGAATTTAAGATGCAATCTGCTGCCCTGGTTTAACAGCAGACTAGTCAGTGCTGGCCTGCTGAATTCAATGTGTTTGAATTTTGCAACTTGACTGCTGACAAATGTGGACACTTTAAGGTGTTAGGGGCAGCAGCACAAATGGAGAGTTGAAATCAGCGAGTGAGAGCTGAGACTAACTGGCTCAGATCAGTGAGAAAACTAATACATAATAAATGACAATGTTAACAGTAAGTCAGTGTTATTATCCTTGTGTTACTTTGACATGTCTTTCCACCCTAAACCGACATGTCACCTGTTTTCAGTCTGTAGAGGTGAAATTGATAATTAAATACATGCATTCACATTTTGTAATTAGCTGTATATTTGGTCCAGTTGACGCCTGCACACAGCATTACTTGCATTTTGTCCTATCAGTATGATTGTCCCTAATAAAGCAGTCTTTTTAGATGATCAATCACTTCCTAGACATAGGTTATGGTCCATGTCTCCTTTTCCTCCTGCCTCCATCTCTCTGAGTAGAAACTCAGCCTCAGCCTGACCCATTTCTACTGCAGTTTTTTTTGTTGTAAAATGCTCCAGCTCATCAAGACTGTAATTTCAGAATCACAGTAATCAGCCAACCCCCAGGAGATCAGCAAGCGTGAGGGAGTCTGCTAAGTGCCAACGTCTGTTGCCTCACTCAGGCAGTCTTGTGACATGGTACAGCCATCAGCTAGACTGTTTCTCTATTCCTCCTTTATGTGACACAGTGAGAAACATCAGAGCACAAGGCGCAACTGGAGTTCAATTTGGTTTTCTGCCCAACACTGTAATCCATTTAGGTGATGGAGCGTGCTTCCTACTGCACGACCGTTCCTAGAAGTGTAATTACTGTCTGTTCTTTTTCCCTCTCCTTATCATTCTCTCATAATGCCTTCTCTTGTCATCTGCTCTTCAAACAGACATGGCGTTACATCAAAGCCACAGAGCTGTATTTTTATTAAGACTGAATCATTTTTATCACAGCGCAGTAGGAAAAAGTGAATGAAAGAAATCTGTACATTTTGGGGTTTTTGTGCAATCCAGCACCTGTGGACAACCTTCTGCATGTCAGCAGTTTGTGCAGTTGTCATATTTTGAAGTATTACTTCCCCGTGCGCTGCCACACGCAGCCAGAACCAGGCCTCAACCCTCAAGTAACGCTCCGCCGTCTCCCTCCTGGCTGTCCACAGGACTCACTGTCTCTCCAGAGCCCCATTGCTTACCCAGCACAGAAGATAATTTGACAGCTTGACTCCATGAGAGATGTGCTCGACTGCTTTTAGGTGAAATTCATAGACTAGTTGTCACTTGAAATCTTTATTCAATGCACTGACAAGTTCCCACAAAAAAGACTCCGATAGGGAGTTTACATAATTAGCTCCTATTTGTTTTCCTATTTGCCTATCCTTGAGCTGAAGCCTTCCAGGTATTCAACACACTCTAATGCTGAATTTTGTGTAACAGAATCTTGTCTTTGACACTTTCCTGCCACTCTGTATTCACCAAGAGTTCCAGATCGCCAGTCTGGCTGTGCACTGCCTCTTCTCCTGTGCATCGAAGAGTCATTTAAAGTTACGAGCTTGCAGGTTGCTGTCAGAGGCAATGCCAGAGCAGCTGTTCTGTTTATCATCAGGGAGTGACTGTTAACAGATGACGGCTGTGAAATGTAAAGGCTGCCAGAGGAGAAGATCAGGTATGCTGAGAGACAGTGGGTCATGAAGAAAACAGCTCATCTTCCAGGCACGATGACTCAAGTACCAGGAAGTGGCCTTTGGTCCTCAGTTCTTACAGGCAGAACAAACTGTTAGTACAGCTGGGCCACTTGACTGATTCTCACATCTTAGTCCCTACTGAGATCAAAAGCAACTCTCTGTTCTTCCTCTCCTCATAATAGTTTTCATTTTTTGAAGGTTATGCTATCATGCTCTATCAGCGTGGAATGTTCTCTTCAAAAGCCTGCAAAAATTGTGAGGAGGTGGCTTCATGTGAGAAAGTACATTCACATGTCTAATTTGACGCAGAAGCTTCAAACCTAATTTCCTGCTCTTGTGTGAAAATTGTAATTTACAGCAGCATGAGCCCCTGCTCCCTGCTGCTTAAACCTTGTTCAATAAAAACAGTAGTTTGAATAAAAGAAACCCTAATTAGTGCCTGCTGACTGTGCACTTGTGTTCCAACTACCTAGCTAGCAGTGGGATAATTAGCGCACGACCAGACTGGCCTCTTTCCCCCAGTTCCCTCGCTGGGAACGTGCTTAGCTGGAGATCTAAGAGATGATATGTTCGTAGCCACCAGCAGCCACCTACAAACCTCACTCATATTCCTCATTAACCCTCCCTTGATGCTTTAAGCTCCCCAACTAATCCAGGTTTCGGGTTAAGGTTGAAATAAGTTACACTTGCTTATTTGAACACATAATCAACAGCTGCCAGGAGCCTTAAACAGATGTAAGCAGCAAGAGGTCGATTTCATCCACTGTTTAGGGGAAACTACTCTAAACAGTTATTTATTGAATTCATTACACATTTTACTACACTTCTTTTAAAGTCTCCATCCAGATTTGCTTTTTCCCCCAGAATGCCTGTGTAAGCTTTGTTAACAACGTATAATCCCTTTTCCAATGTAATGGATCGTTCAGTTTCCAATGACACTGCTTTCTTTGCTACTTGCCTGAATCTTACAACTTACGTATAAAACTTATTACACGAGTGCCAGTGGCAAAGTGTACTGTTATATGCTTGCTGCATTTTCATTTGGGTCTATGGTGGAACAGTTGGTAGAGATAGAACTTATATGATGCCTATACAGAAACCATAAGTTGTTCTTGTATCTGTAGGCCTTTAATTGCAACTATTTTGATCATTCTTGTATTAATTACTCCAACCATGCTGGCTCGCTATGTGAGACAGGTGTACACTCTGTTTTCACAGATTCGCCTGCTGTAGACGAGGCAGTGCACAGCTGGCTAATGGTGTTATATTTAGAGTTACTGTGATCTTTAACATTCGGTCAGTCTGTCCACAATCCTAGTTTCATCCAGAAGATTTCATTCCCATGAAATTCTAAAAGATGTTTTATTCATTGCAACAGATGATGTTACTCTCTTCCCACCCACTTACAAACCTTTCTACAGCTGCACTGACATGAGGTTTTGACAACAGTTGCAGACCACGGACGCTGTGCCAGATTCTCACAAGCTCTTCTCACGACATTGATAGCAAACAAGCTGCATTTATTAAGTTTTATAGCGTAAAATGCTATGCACTGTATAGTAAATGTAATCCACAGATACTGGGTTTGGTTAATTGTTACAGTCAAGCTGCCTTTATATTTATTTATTCTGTTCCTATGTCACTATGGAACATCATTTCCAACAAGATCATTAATCATGTGCTGTGTTTGACAGGTGAAGCCTATCCTCAGCATGTCTGTGAGCCTGTGTGTAAGTGTTCATTTATCTGTGTTTGCTTACCCTGGCATTTGTTCAGCGACAGACATTAGGCCGCAGTGATGGCGGGTGTCAAGCTCCAGCTCCTTGGCCCAGACCCTTTGCATTAATGAGGCTGCCATCAGCAGGCTGAACACTTAGTTACAGCAGCCCCCTGTGCGCCGCCCCATACCGGCCCTGCACATCGCTGCCCATTGTTTCCTGTTCACAAATAAAGCAGGAATTAATTAGCCAGTTGGCACAACTGTTGGTGCTGCCGTGTCAGCGCCCTCAGTTCAGCTCTGTGCCTCATCCCACAAGCCCCGTCTGCCCGCTGAGACTGAGCATGACGACTGCGGCCGCATGAAACCACAGACCTCTGCCAAGATTTCAGACATTTCAAATTGCTGCTCACTCAACAACAGGGAGGAGTAGCCAGTATGCTGTAAAGACATCATCTGTTTTACCTGAGCTGAAAATCCGCCTCCTCAAACAGCGGCGCATCAGACCTGTGATTCTTAATGTAAATCAGGTCCACTCACATCCGTCAGTCCAAACGCTGCAGTGTAAGTAGGTCAGACTGGGACAGAGAGATGGAGGGCAGCAGGGAAAAGAGCTATCGTTCTCTTAAAACGATTGACTTTTATTGTGAAAGTGAGAACGCAGCATTGAAATAAAACACACACCACCTGCAACACCTGCATGATCTTGTCGCACATTTTAAACAGGCTCATAAACGAAGCACACCTTCACACATGCACAAACACATAATCATGTTCACATTGTCACTTCGGCATTGTTAAATTTAGCCACGGTGCTTAGCGGGTGTAACAAATGTCTGCGAGCTGAGGCCTGGGAGGTGTTCCTGCAGATCAGAGACGCTGCTTCTGTGTCTGATTACTTGTCTGCTGTCATGGAGCTCTGCTCTCTGCGTCTATCTCTTTCTTTCCTTCTCCTCGCAGCAGCCACAGGGGACCATCGCTGCCTCGCTTATTCTTTGTTTAGTTTGTGATTCAGTAGCAAGCAGCGCAGCCCACCCTCAGATGTATACCTATTCTTTGCCCAGATGCAACGTCAATTAAGGCCACTAATAGCTCCTGACCTCAAAGTCACCAACAATGACACTAAATTGGACTGTAGAGTGGGAATGCGTCAGCTGCAATATTTCTGCTGAGTGAGATAGGAAATCTTTTTTTTTTGTCCTCATAAGGAGGGAGCTGAGAGAGTTTTAGCAGAAAAACAGTGAGGTATGGAACATGAGACCGCTGTCCAAATCAGCTTCCACTCAGCTACTTAGATTACAACTGATGTGCTCTTTAGTGCCATATAAACTTCTACCTGGATTAAGTTGTCTCTCTCATTGTGCCTCACCCTCCCCTCCTCTCTTCACCCTTCAACCCTCCCACCTCTGTCTCACCTCTGATCTGTCCTGTTCTCTCCCCTTTTAGGGGACACCACACAAAGGATGAGATCTGCTCCGTTTCCAACCCCTGCAGAATTGGACGCATATGCTAAGAAGGTTGCCAACAACCCCCTCTCCATCAAGATCTTCCCCAACAGTGTCAAGGTCCCCCAGCGAAACCACGTACGCCGTACAGTGAACGGGCTGGATACGTCAGGCCAGCGCTACAGCCCCTACCCTGCGTCTCAGGCCAGTGCCAAGACAGGCCTCCTCGCCATCGTCAAGGTGCCCACAGTCAAAGGCATCCTCAAAGATTTTGACGGCAGCCGGGCTCGGTTGCACCCTGAAGTCATCATGAACCCTCCCACTGGACCCTATCAAGTGGCTTCAACCAGCACTTTAAACCACCACCCACCTCTGCCGAACCTCCCGCGGCCCCAGCAGAGCTTACCCCTTCAACCGCAGGACCCACCTCAGACTCTGCAGATGCCACTTCCTCAGCAGCAGGCTCACACTCAGAGTCTCAGACACCCTCCCCCTATGGCCCAGCACCCTCAGGGCCCACCCAGACTCCAGACTTTGTCTCAGCACCCAGCCCTTGGCCACCCACAGGGGCCTCCTACTGTCATGCTTCAGCAGCAGCACCTTCAGCAGCAGCCACCACCTGGCCTGCAGGGGAGCAGAAAGCTGCCAGATGGCGACGCTCCGCCTAACGTTACTGTCTCTACCTCAACCATTCCGCTCTCCATGGCCGCTGGGCTGCACCAGGGCCGCCAGGCTGATCTGAGCACCATCGTGCATCAGATCAACCAGTTCTGCCAAGCTCGGGCCCAAGGTGCAGGAGCCACCTCCATGTGCGAGGGCCAGATCGCCAACCCCAGCCCCATCAGTCGCAACCTGCTTATCAGCGCCTGCTCCCGGGTGTCCATGCACAGTAACCCTGCTACCCCTGGCTTCCCCCCACCCAACTGCATTATTGGCGCTCAAGAGAAAGTCACAGCCCCAGTGGGAGCCCACCCTCCACCCAGTGTGGCTGCTATGAACCACTTGCCTTCCAACCACGCTGATCTCAAGCAGCAGCACCACCTGCAGCAGCATCTGCATCCACAACAAAATCAGCAGCAACAACAGCTACAACACAACACACAGCAGCAGAAGATGCACTCTTGGAATCAGCATCAGTTGGCTCATGTGCCCCACATTCAGAACGGTGGGACCCACCTCTGCAAGCAGCCTTCCAGGGACCCCACCTTCCATTTTAAGGGCATGGGCTACCCTGCAGAGGTGTGTGTGGGTCAGCCTTACTCACTGAAACCTCCGGTAGAGAGGCCCACCCCCTCCCCACCTGTCAACAACAACGGTATGCCCGGCCCCATGGCCCACTACACTAACGGTCACTACTTCCAGTCCCACATTTGGAACAGCAGCATCCTTCCCACACCCAACAGTGACAGCTCCGGGTCTCAGGACGTAGCCATGCCATTCCACAGTGCAGGCCCAGGAGGGTGTACCACACTAGACTGTGGCCCCCCTGGGGCTCCCCATTACAGGCTAGGAACCAGCTCCTCCACCTCTTCCTCCGCCCAGACTAATCTGATGCAAACGTCAGATTACTTGGGTGGGGACTTCCAGACGCCCTATTTCCGCGATCAGAATCTAGGGTTGATGGGCAAGATGCACAGGCCTCCTCTGAGCAGGGTAGGTCCAGAGGTTGGAGATGGCAGAACCGCTCTCATCCAGCACCCAGGGTACAGATAAGCTATGGCCTTGTCTCCACAACTGTTATCAACCCCTTTTGTTTAGTCTTAAGAAAGGAAACACGTGAATAAAACTCAATTGATAACTTAAATGACCGCTGATGTTAAAGAGGGTAAATTAATATATTTAATGAAGAACAGTAGTTATTTTGTTTGTTTAATCTTGCAAGTGATCAATTGCTACGTTTAGTTTTGTTGCTTTTACCTGGCACTTCTGGTAACTTTTTCATGTATGTGTGCGTAAACATCTGCACTGTTCATTCCCTGCTTCATCCTCGATCGTACTCGTCAATTCTGTGTGCCTGGATCTTAACAGATCCTGTGTTATTTCTACTACAGACCTGTTAGTAAAGTTTTCTTATGCATGTAAGAAAGAAGAAAAACAGATTCCTCACTGAAAAATGGCAATGTCTACTGATGGATTTTTTTTTATTTTACTTTATTTTTTACAGGATTATGTCAGGAATTTTTGGCTCCGACTAGTTTTAATAGACTAATTTCTTGGTGTCAACGCTTCAAGATTAAATACAATCACTTCTGGATAGAAGAGGAGAGTATGATCTTGTTTCAGTGCAAAGCCATCGGACACTGGAAAGTAGAAAACACAGCTGGAAGCGTTTGCAGTAATGCACATGTACACAGAGGTTTTATTCTTTTTAAATGTAATTATTTATTTGTATGATAGGACTATTCAAGATTAATTCCTCTTGGTCAGTTAAGGAAGCACGTAATCAGGTCGTTTGTACATAGTAAAGGTCCAGCAGGGAGCAAATGTGTAGAAAAGGTGAAGCTCTGTCCCGCATAAAATGCTGCAATGAATTCAGGTGTTAAAAAAATGACTCAGTGCCACAGTTGGCAACAAGATTGTGAAATGTTTAGGGCAGAAAAAGTCAAGAAAGATTAGCTCTCCTACCTTAAAATGGCCAAAGTCAGGTTAACAAGGACACACTCTTATGAAGTTGTGCCATTTTTCTGTTTGTGTCCTTTTCTGATCCTTTGTGTATCCATGACAAATGTAATACTTGAATGTTGAGATTGTTTTGCAGGTATTGAAAGGGATAGGTTAGTCATGAGGACAAAACTCTGGAGTAGAAGAAATAAGCGTTAATGATGTCACGTAGAGCTGAACTACAAGCCTAGCCAGAGTTTTGCTCCTCACAACAGGAACTTCAGTGAATTGTGTGTAGTTGCTACTGAATCTGATGTGAAGTTTGCTCGAAAAGACCAAATTGATCACTTGCAAGATCTCTCGAAGGTAAACGGAACTGACTTTTAAGTTTAAAGTGAAACAGCAAATGCATTGTTTATTTTATTGTACACTGGCTTACCTACTAGACTACTGTAACTTTAAAGTTTAATGATTGTGTGTGAATGTTGCCTGCTGCTGTGGGTACAGTTAAGGATGAGTATGTGAGCGTTAGAGAGTGTGCGTGTTATAACACAATTACGCCCATGTTTCGTTCACCTAACTCCCTAACAGCCCTTAAAAAGCCTTAAGTGTTTGGTCCTTGGACTTTCCTTTGAAAATGAGCATGGTTTTAATAAAAACCCCAAATAATAAGGAGAAAGAAGACGGTAAGGATACGCAGAAACAGCAATTTCTTTTTTCTTTTGGTCTTTTTATTTTAATGAAGTTTTGTTGACTAGACAGAGCAATTCCTTAGAGATTCTTTATTATGGAAAGCAAGAAAAGGAGTAATATTTTGTAATTATATATTTTAGCAATGTGTAGTTACTGAGCTGTAACATTTTTTTCCAAGTCTCAAAGCTTCAGTTTGCAGTTGTGACTATTTATAATACTTGATTTGCTTGTTATTTAAAT
Organism: Amphiprion ocellaris; assembly: GCF_022539595.1. Taxonomy (NCBI): domain Eukaryota; kingdom Metazoa; phylum Chordata; class Actinopteri; family Pomacentridae; genus Amphiprion; species Amphiprion ocellaris. The sequence goes on from NC_072779.1 coordinate 24,728,150, forward strand.
TTTATTTTCTTCTTTGTTTCTTGTACTATTGCTGTGAAATGGAAGAAGGTCCATAAGCCTTTCTTTTGTGTCATTCTGTACGACAGATAAGAGGCAAGAGCGTGAGAGTTGTGCTACTCTTTTTGTAATATTGTAATAATAAAATAAAGTTCTAATTTATGCTTTGAAATGAGTCTGAACTCAGTTTGGTTGAACATTAACTTGTCTAAATTCACAGCAGGGGTCTCTGCTGCAGTTTCCATCTGCTCCTTTCATTCTGCACGCGCTCAAAGAGATGCATTAACTTTACAGTTGTCATCCTGCCTGACAGCTAAGGTAGCTTACTATTCACACACTTGTCTCTTCCATAATCAGCCTCACGAGTAACTGCACAATTCAGAGGGCCCATCTAAACCACATATAATTTGTAACTGTGACAGCTTCTGCTGAAGGTGGGGATTGTTGCACCAATTGCTGTGCCGTCATGCCATTTATACAGGCCTGCCTCTGCCAAACAGCAATAGGAAGTAGAGTAGACAAAGCAAGCTGTGAAATCTGCAGGACTATCTGGCCGCAGTAGATTTAGCTTGTCTGGCTGTGATGAAAATGGGACTTGTATAAAGGGCACACAGCGGGAGGGCAGGATCAGCACCTTCGTGATCAGTATTACTCCATGAAGGATTTTGAGTGATGCCAGAGGTGCCAGCAGGTTGTGGCCTTTGTGCAGAGGATGTGCATCCTGTTCACGTGTAGACGCAGCATGCGAAGAAGCCTTTTGGATTAAATGTTTAATTTAAAATGCAGGATTTCTTTGGCATTTAAGCAGCACTTGTTGCAGCAGTGATAAATTCTACTTTTTAACACCATCATGTCAGTCAAATGCACAAATGTTCACAATGTTTTCCTGATCGCTGCTCAACTTGGTGATTAACTGTCTTGAAGATGAAATTTCAAATCAAGCTGACACGCTGGAGCATTAGTCAGTCAGAGAAGCAGTTCACACATTTGGCAGGTGAATTTCTTGGGGGAACTGAAACTGGATACTGTCTTTAGGTTTGAATGCCTCGTTGCTCAGGTCAGTCATGCTGAGCAGCCAGAGTGAAGCTCCCTGTTGGCTCTTTACACCGGTGAGGAGCTCATCTCTGTGGACTGATAAGCCCGCCACCGCCTACTGCCCTCTGTGAAAAAGCCTCTCCAGCTCCTCCCTGTGGATGAACAAGGAGATGTTACTACATGTGAGTAATGCTGCCGTCTCAGAAATGCATGCATACACGTTTGTGCACCTCTGGGTCGGTTCGGCGGGGTGTCTGGGGTCAGCTGCTGGACACGATCCCAACACCCAGGATCCTCATTGATTTTACTCAGGTTGATGTTCCATTTGTTCCAGTTGACTTCCTCCACTCTGAGACAACAAGAGGACACATGCTCCAATTACTGTCTGCTGTGTGACGCATCAATCAGCTGTCGGCTAAATTAGTGAAGACCACGGTGATCCTGCTCACACTGCTGCATCTTATGGTAATGCTGCAAGAGCAAACTTTTATTTCTGCTTTATAATTATTACTTGCTCAGAAGATCAGCCAGTGGTGGTAAACAGATCCTTAATCCTCAGAGTAAAATTTCCTAAATGGGATGAAACTTTGTAGCACAGCCAATGGTGGAAGAAGTATTCAGATACTTTGCTTAAATAAAAAATATTAACACAGCATGTCAAAATGCCCCATTACAAGTAAAAGTGCTGCATCAAAAATTTTACTGAAGCAGAATATGGAATCATCAGCGGCAAAATGTAGCTGAAGTATTAAAGGAAAGGTACTGGTTTGGTCCATCTGACTGATATTATTGTACATGACTTCAGTGGATTATTAATAGTGAAGCATCAGTGTGGTTTGAACAACTTTATACAGAGAAATTATGCAAGAAGTTTAGAGGGAAAAATCACTATTTGGTGAAGCTGCTAACAGCTCAGACATCTGAAATGTGACAGACTACATTAAAAACTGACTATATTAACCAATTTTTAAAACCTCTATGTTCAAAGTACCTGAAGCTGTCAGATAAATGTGCTGGAAATATAGCATGAAATGGAAATATTCAAGTGGCACAAAGCAGATCACATCTCACTCTGAAAACCAAGAAGTGACAACACTGAACCTCTCAGCAGGATACCTGAAGATCTGAAGTTATAATAGACACACATGGACTTGGCTTGTTTTATCTGAACCGACTGGACACAAGACAGGACTGTTACTGATCAACAGGAAAATGTGTAGTGTAGCCAAACAAAAAAATATAACTCCGTTTGTGACTAATAACTCTGATGGTCATTTATTCAACCACTATAAAGCAGCAAACATGCTCTTTCTCTGTTCTTCACCTGTGTCCTGATCAATCTGCAGGGGAGCCTCTGTGAGTGCACACTGCACATTACTTACAGCCACTTCCCTGTAATTCTCCCCCAGAAACCCCAGAAACCCACCAGTACTAATATGCTTGAATTATTATTACTCATCCTTTGGTTTGCTGTGCATGAGGTAGTTTGTTCTAATCTAATGAAATGCAAACCTTTAAAGGGAAATGCATCATCAGAGCATCACATTACTGAAATTCTCAAGAAAGCTACAGCCATTGCTACTTTATTAGATACACATGTGACATCTGAGGTAAACTAATAAAACAACTCTGCTTCAAATTCTGTTCATGAAGCTTCAATATGCTCAGTTTTTGATGACATTGTCAAAAATATGATGATTCTACTTGATGTTTATTATTGCGGCCACAGAGGTGGTTGAGCTGCATTACATTTAAGAGTTACTGATATTTCACCAGCAGAAAAGTTTTAGGAAGCAAAAGTTATGGCAGCGCTGTAGCACTGGATTGCATTAGATTTCACTGGTGTTCCTAATAAAATGGCTGATAGGTGTATATTTTTGCCTTAAGGCCTTCTAGCAGACTGAGCCCTCATAAAAAGGCTAGCAGCTCTGTGGTGCTGTATTGGGCACAGTGGTGCTTTGAGCTAAATGCTAATCAGCCTTCTCATATGCTAACATTACTATATTTACTGTGTGTCTATATTGCCCACCATTTTATTTTAGTGTATTAGCATCACAATCAGTTTTAGTGCTTTCACCTCTTAGTTCCTTGTATTTGTTTTGTTTTTATAAACACTGATGGAAATGACATCAGATTTGCTGGTATTTGACAATAAACTTATGGCACCATATTGCTCCAACGCCACAACAAGAAAAATGGATCAGTATCACATTATAGCGTGAAAAGTTTGTTGTGATTATAAGACGTTTTCACATTATTACTTATCACCTTAAAGCAAAACACTTTCCTTGTAACGCCAAGACGTCATTCACCCTGTTGTAACTTTTCTTTTTCACATTATAATGTGCTAACTTATATTGTCATAACGTCTAACTCATATTTGAATGAATAAGTGGTTTGTGAAGAACAAATTGACTGATCAGTGTGACTCATGGACTAAATCAGATTAAGTTCTGCTTCATGCTTGGGTTTGGACATGGCAAGATTCTGCTGTTATTGAGCATGATGGTTGATATTGTGATGAGTATGTGGATTTTAAAATGCATGAAGCTGTACAGAAGCAAGAATGAGTGTGACCCTCTGGAGATAGCATCATTTCTCACTGATCACCTGAAGAAGCACTGAAAGTTCCATGGATACATGACTTATCACAGTATCATCCATAGTGCAGAATAGCAGCAGAATCCCACCAACTCTCAACCCAAGAATAAGATAAGATAAGATAGTCCTGTATTTCTCCGCATGCCAGGGGAAATTCACATTGTTACAGCAGTTTATGTAGCAATAAACATAGTAATAGTAATAAAATAATAAAATAGTAGTATTAATATTTACAATATGTACAGGGATGAGAAATGAGAATGGAAAAAATAAGTTTAAAAAGTGCAAAGATGAGAAGTGCAAGATTTGCTGTGCAAATTTTATGGTTCAGGGTGATATGAGATGAGTCCAGTATATGCTAGCATCAGCCACTGATGCTGATGTTGTACAGTCTTACAGCAGTTGGGATGAAGGAATGAAGAAGAACTTAATCAAACTGTGTAAATGATCAAGCATTTCATGTTATTTGTTGTTTGTATGTCATAATGACATGAAAAGATCTTCTAATAACAGGTTAGTATATAAAACTATAAAACGTTTTCTTTTTCTGTTGCGGCAGCAATGCACATCTGTACAAAATATCTAATGCTGCATAAAATTTGGATCTGATTATGGCAGTAGATGAAAAGCACAAAAGTCAACCTCATGGTGGAGCTGCAGGAAATATTAGATGATGGCTAAACTTATCAGGATTCATTATCTTGAGATCAGGACAATGGCTGTCATGGTAATCCATCCAATTATAACTGAGATATTTTAGTCTGGACCAGCTGACAGGTCCTTATCTGTGACTGGGACTCTGAGTGTGTTGTCATCCAGCAACCGATGAACCACTTTAAAACATGGTAATCACTGCATGCGAACCTGAAACACTGGCGGCGGTCGTCTCCGAGAGCAGTGCTGAGTTTTATCTCCACCCCACAGCGAAACCTCTTCTTCAGACAGTCGGGCAGCCGTTTCTCCATGTCCAGGATGGTGACAGCCCTCTAAAAACAATTGCAGCATTTTATTAAAGCCTCTAATGAACACTCACATGACCAGTGACCACTCTGCATGACTCACCTGTAGCTTCCAGATGCTGGCGCTCTCCATGGTGATCTTCTCCACGGTGCGGTTCATCAGGGCGATGAGCATGTTGAGCAGCAGGATGTAGGTGAGTATGATGTAGCCGATCAGGAGCACATAGAAGATCTCCTTGTACTGGTAGCCCTGGGTGAACTCCATGTCGCCCATACCGATGGTGAACTTGAAGAGCTGCAGCGTGGTGTAGGAGATGTTTCTGAAGCTGGGTTTGAAACACGGCTCATTTTCTTGATTGGCATTTTCATCAGGGTGATCATAGAAACGGCTCTTCTTCGCTTGAGTGATGTTTTTCACAGGAGGCTGAGGCTCTATGAGCAGGGTGACGACCGCTGTGACAGGACAGAGAGAGCACAATATCCTCCATTCATGGTACTTGGCCATAGTCTTCATCTTAAAATGTTTTTTGGTATCTTCAGAAAGTAAGTAAGTAAAGTACCTGCTGAAAACCCAAAGAGGAAAACAACGTAGACAAAAAGAAAGCGCAGGATATCACTGAGGATCATCTGCAAAGACAAAGAGAGACAGACAGCCTCAGAGATCAGATTGTTCACTGTGACCTTCACTTTGATGTGTTCTGACCTGCGTGGACTACCTTCTGTATCATGACGCTGTAGATGCCCATGTGTCTGTCACCCCTGGAGTAGTAAAGCAGGTTCAACCAGCTGAGAGCAAGACACAGCACCAGGAAGCCGAGATACTCCAGCCGCCCACACAGGTAGAGCCCAGCGGAGGCCAGGAAGAGAACGCCCTGCACAAAACTGACAACAGCAGAAGATCTTCTGTGATGCTGAATGGCTTTATGCAAGTAACTCAGAACTACAAAACATGACTGTATTGTAGGTTTCCCAGGAGCTATTTGGTGATGAAGCATTGTCAAGTACCACTAACCCCCAAATAATACGCTTTTATAGTGAATGATTCTTTCAAAAGGCATTCATAAATTGCTTGTTAAAAACCTTCACCTCCTATGAAACTTTTGTCTATACAAATACATTTAATTCAAATAGTAGTTAAAAGATATTCCTCTTTGATGTTACACACCTAATTCATAACTGCTTGTTTCAGAAATGACTACTTAAATGAGATCAGCTGCATAAAGTCAAGCGTGTTCACTTGATTGTAGTATTGATAGAAGTGTATCTGGAAGGTCACCTATTGGTGAGTTGGTATCATGGAAAAAACTGCACTAATGATCCACAAGATGAAAACCTAATAAAAGCCTAATGCTGAGCAGGTCCCCCTCATGCTGCCAAAACAGCTCCGTCTCACTGAGGCCTGGAATCCACAGACCTCTGAAGGAGTCCCGTGGGATCAGGCACTGAAACATTAATAGCAGATCCTTTAAGTCCTGGAAGTTGTGAGTTAGGGCCTCCATGGATCGGACTGGTTTTTCCAGCACATTGCAGAGATGCTCAACTAAACTGAGATCTGGAGAATTTGGAGGCCGAGTCAACAAACTGAATTCATTTTCATGTTTTTCCAACTTTTCCTGAACAAGTGTGGCAGTGAGCATGATCCTGCTGAGAGGCCACTGCCATCAGGGAATACTGTTGCCAATAAGGGGTTTATGCAGTCTGCAATACTATTTAGGTAGGTGGTACCTGTCAAAGCAACATCCACATGAATGAACCCCAAGTTTTCTAGCAGAACGTTGCTCAGAACTGCTTCTGCTGCCATTGATTCCCCACGTAAACGGCACACATGCAACAAACCGTCCACATGATGTAAAAGAACGAGTGATTCATCAGACCAGGCTACCTTCCTCCATTGCTCCATGGTTCAGCTTGCATGGAACTACCAGTCTGTAGCTACACAGCAAACTGTGATGCTGTGTGTTCTGACACCTTTCTATTATAGCAGCATTAAGGTTTTCATCTGTTTGTGCAACAGTATTTCTTCTGTGGGATTGGATCAAATGGGTCAGCATTCAGTCCACATGAGCACTAGCAGCTGCCCTTCCTTGGACCATTTTTGGTAGGTGCTAACCACTGCATGCTGGGAGAAGCTCAGATCCAGTTGTGTAGCCATCACAGTTTGGCTTGTCAAAGTCACTCAGATCTTTCCGCTTGCTCCTTTTTCCTGCTTCCAACACATCGACTTCATCAACTGAATGTTCACCTTTTGCCTAATATATTCCACCCCTTGCCATTGTAAGAAGATGATAAAAGGGATTTGCATTTGCCACTAGTGGTTTTTATATTGTGGCTGATCTGTGTGCATCATAAAGAGGTGAGTAAAAGGAACACTTCAAGCATGAAAAGTCCACAGGGTATCTTTCATTATGACAAAGTTTCTACTTACAACAGAATCTCATAATATCCATCAATCAGCAGGGTCTGCAGCTTTGGATTTTTTCTCTTCATGTCTACGATCTAAGGAGTTAGATATGGTAATCAATCAGCCACATTATTGGATCACAGCTTCCATAAGGTGTTGATATGAGACCAGAGATATAAATTTATAAAACAAAAGCACTTACATACCCCTATGAAAAAGAAATAGAAGTTTGCCAGTGTCATCAGCAGTTGGCCTGAAACATACAGGTAACCCCACATGTTGTGCTCGATGGGAAACGGTGGCTGTGGGGCACAAAGGAAACATCAGCACCATCAGGACTGTCAGGATTACCTGTACAGATCAGTCTCATAGTTTGTGTCATCCAGCTCACCGGTCCATTCTTCTTATTGTAGGCTACAATAGTGAAGATGATCAGGTACAAGAGGTAGACCAGAAAGTTAAAGAAAAACATTCGGCCGGCAAATTTCTTCCACTTGTTCTCAAGTAGTTGGCTTAGAGGTTCCGTCTCCAGCATCTCGTGTCGGTTCTGAAAGTAAACAAGAGGAGATGCATGTTTAAGAGCTGAATGTCATCTACAGCTGCTGTGATTGGACTTACAGTACTAAGACTCACAGGAATGTCACTACCATAGACCAAGATCTCTATAACCGACTTGTCCTCATACAAGTCCAAAGAGGCCAGGTCATACAGGGAGCAGTGGACCGGTCCATACACCCACTCAGTGAATTTACGGGACAAATGTTTGGTGTGACTCTCCTGGAACTCCCGTTGAAGGATGTGTGAAAACAGCTGTGGACAAATGAAAGAAAAGAACAATAACATTTGTGACAGTTGAATCCCATCAAGCCAAACTGAAAAGGACTCTACTGAAACTCACTGGGTCGACCATAATTCTGCTTTCTGGGCTGTCAGTGCTAAAGGGAACCCATAGTACTGTGTCTGCTGTGACCCTGCAGTACTCCTCATGTCAGCCTCTAGTAATTTACCCCAATCTTGCCAGTCTTGGCAGCCATTCTGAGAGGTGTCAGGCCCTTGCGGTTCTTGATGTCCTCCAGCTTCAGCTTGGGATGCAGTCGAGCGGTCGTCTTGAGGATGTGGTCGTAGATGCTGGTGATGAATTCTGTGTTCTCCTTTGAGTTGTCAGCTACCACCACCAGGGCGTGCAGCACCGTGTTGCCTTGAGAGTCTGTCAGCTTAGCATCCGTCCGCTGGTACTCATTCTCCATGAGGAAGTCCACCACATCAGGCTGGTTGGTGCAGGCTGCTAGAGAGAGAGGCAGCTCACCTGGAGACAACAAAAAAAGAAAATACATGCATCTTAGTGACTCTCTTTAACTTGTCTTAACTAGTCTTAAATGAATAAATCCTCCAGAAAAATCTATCCGACCTCAAACGTGTTTTGCGTCTTATTTCTTCACTTGGATGTTTGGGATTCACTGCACAGAATGATGTATGTGAAGAGCTGGTGTGACAACTAATTTGGAAGCCAATCACGGTCTTATAAGTCTATTTTGAGGGTCTTCTAGAATATGTTTACGTGCTTTAATGTTCAAACACTTTATTTTCTTCACACTGTACATTGTTGCAGCACCTCAGTGAGAAGAGGTCACTGAAGGCACCATAGGCAACTATTGGTTAGGTACTATATCCCCAGAACTGTGAGTGTAGACAGAGAGGTGTAGCCCTGGCAGACACAGCGCTATGGCGGCCTGTGAAGCAGCTGCTCATTCTGTGAGGGCCACACCAGCTGTTTAATGCAAATGTGTTACTTGGTGATGTAGATAATTTACAGAAGAAAAGTCTAGACTTCAAACAAGGCATTCCAGTCAGGCAAAGAGAAATGTTTTCTGTGAAAGAGAATAACTCCCTTTGGTGTGCAGCTTAGGTTTTATAAATTTGCAGAATCTCTATACACACAGAAAGCTACAACTATATACTATACCTAGTACTTTATACTACTTTCTGATCCTGGTGTGTACTAAGAGGCTATTAGTTGCAGCAGGCCCCCAGACCTACTACAACCTGCGGAGAATAGACACAACTGGAGATCAATGGTGACCAACCTTCATAATGAAGACGCCACATGATGATGATACCTAGTACTACGACAGCTAATATCACTTTTTAAGATACTATAACAAAAGGAAAAGAAAAAACAAAAAAGCAGAATATGGGCACTTTAATATTTTTTGGATCTTCCCATTCACTTTGGAAAACATTGCAAAACTGTCCCTGAAGTTGCTTTATGTAATTTAACATTATCAAGCAATAAAGCAATAAAATACTGAAGGAAGAAGAAAAGAAAAATGGAATGAGTTCATTCAAGATGATACACCATGGTTTATATATCTCATATTCTAATAGAAGTAAATTTGTCAAATTTGTTGCAAACAAATGTAACATATCTACCAAATATTCAAGACACTGCCTGTTTGAAAAAAATAACTAGTAATTATTCAACTCATTAGGTAGTTCTGTGTGACATTAAAAGTGAAACAAAAGTTTCAAGCATTTTGTTTTCACCAAAGTTGTAAAAATGAATGTGAAAATAGACAAACCCTCCTTGGTGTCACCCACAAGCCTCCTGAGCAGCAGTTTTAAAGCAACCACAACTTTTAATTATGCGTAACTTTGAGCCTGAATACCATTCAGACAAGTAAGTTATAAAAAAAATTCACCTCCCAACATGAACAGATTACTTTAGCTATCAAGACCAAAACCCTTTTTTTTTTTTTTTTTTTACACCAGGCTGTAAACTTGTTTATTTCTGCTGGAAGGTTGGACATCTCAGCACCGGGGTTTATAAGAATCCCATCACTTAAAGGGTCAGCCTTAAGGGACCATTTGAGGAGCTGCTTTTGGAAGGTTGTGGGTTGGTTGTAAAACATATCTAAGGGAGATCAATATATAAATGTTTTGATGAAGGACATACTATTACCACTAATCCCTCAGGTTTTACATTAGTTAAAGTCAACGTTGTAAGAACTCTGACAAGATTTTGACCACTAGAGGTGCTGTTGATCAGTATTCTAATGAGCAGCTTCTTGTGCTGTTTGTATGTTATGTTATGCCATTTGGCTTTTTCCCCAAAAATAGTAGATCTGCCTAGTTAAAGATAACTCTGCAAGCTCAGTTCTGTTCCGATCCATGTTCCAGATTCATGGGAACACTGAGCTTTAATTTGCAGGTTTACAGAGATATAACTCAGAAATCCAGAGTCTTGTAACAGGACACTGTTTGAGGATACTAATGCAGACCTGCAGTATTACAAACTAACACTTAGAGGTGCTGTCCCTCTCTACAGCTTGCACACTTTGCTTCTACACATCCTGTAATTGAGGAAAATCTTGTGTTTCATATAGTACTAAGAAAGTCACACTTCTGCCTCAACAATAAAATGTAATTGCTAGGGTAAAAAATGAAATGACTGAAATGTCGCAGATATTACCAGCATCATTACAGAGTGATTCATCTCATTTGTAGATAATCTTTGCATGAGGAGGATGTTCCTCTCTGCTGCAGCCTGGACTCACCAAAGTAGAAGTTGGGGCCGTCATGTGGCTGGAAGAATTTCCCATAGGCTTTAGCGTGGACGTCTGCTCCTTTATTGATCAGCAGCTTCACGTAAGCAAGACTCCTCCTCTCAATGGCTATATGCAGGGCTGTCTGACCTGTCAGAGGAGGCGTAGCACTTCTTTATATCCACTTAGTGCAAATGTATTTTTTTGTGGGTAAGACAAAATAATGGGAGAAGACGTTTACCACAGTATCTGTGATTTATATAGAGAGCGGAAGTTGAAAGAGAGAGTTATATCAAACTAAAGTGAATTCAGAAGAAAGTTCACCCTTGTAATAGTTGCTGGTAAAAGCTGCATTTACAAACTCCGTAATGTCGCCCATCCTCTCTGATATGTCTATTAATACTTCGATGGTCTCGTTCTTGCCGTCTTTGATGTGCAGAAGAGCTTTCATGAGGGCGGTTTTACCATGGGACTGATCTGCAGACGTAAGCACACATTCAGGGGGTTAACACAAAGGTCAGCAACTCACAGTTTGGTGCAGCTGTTGCATTATGGGTACTTTTGCACTCACACAAAGAGTCAGAGAGTTTCTTCATGTTCTGGTGCAGGTACTGGTGCAGGCCGTCCAGCTTTCTGACATCCCTGCTGGCCACTGCTTCAAACAATCTATCGATGTTAAACGTCTTACTGTCTCTCCTGCGGTCGGGCTGCTGCTCACCTCGAATCCCTCTAGAAATAAGAAATGTTTTACACAGCAGGGTGGTAAAACACAACAGCTTCACCGTCCATTTTAATTAACACAGTGGGGCTTGATAATATGCAGCACCCGCACCATAATAAGGGCAGAGATCATTTTATGACTGCATGGAGAGGCTCACTTGTCAAAGTTGAGATTGAATCTTATTTGAGGTTTGGTCTCCTCCATTTCCTCCTGGTAATCAGTGTCCATGGGGGCCTTAGGGCCGTCCTCGCTCAAACCCAGAGCAGAAGCAAGACCGTCTTTCTTGCCCCCTTTTCGTTGGGATTTCTCCTCCTCTGTCCTGTCGTCGGCCTCCAGAGTGAAGCCAAACATCTCTGACTTCTTCATCTTCACTTCTAGTTTGAGAGATCTGAACAGAAATATGCTAAAAGTGTTCATCATCAAGACACAGAAGCTCATTCTACTCACTCATTCAACAGCTGCAGGTGCTACGGGGAGCAATTGTGTGTCTGCTAACTCATTTTCTGTCAGATCTAGATCAAAAAAGTACACAAGAGCCACTTGTGTTTTCTGGAGTGTTACTTTCCATAGACCAGCAGTTTTCATTGGAGAAGAGGAACCCCCTGCAAAATGATTAAGAGGATAGAAAACACATTTCTGCTATGCAAAATGTTTTCTGAATTCTGAATCATTTGAAGTTGTTTCAACTCAGAAATGTAAGTTCTCCTGCTGACAAAGTCATCTTATGAGATGTAAAAGTGTAAACAAGTTGAATAAACTTACAATGTTAAGTTAAATCAATTACGTAGACAGAGAGGAGTTACAAACTGACTGCTTTCATTTTACACTTTCTAAGTTTGAAGAGTTTTTTTTTGTTTTCAACCAGAGCAAGTAGGAAGACAACCTGTGAGGCTTCTCCCAGATTCAGTGAGATAAATTATAAGTCTAGGAATTTAGGGAATGATTTTAGTACTTACCTTTGCATTTGTTTGGGTGGGACTGTTTTAGTCATTATGAAAAGAAATAGCTGTAATTTGATTTAACTTGTAAAAACAACACCCACCAAGTTTCCCTTAAACTACAAGAAACAAAAATCTCTGGGGGGGTTTTAACTCTCCAGTAATACCTTCTGGGAATTCTTATGCTTGTTTAAACTTAATTTAATTAGTTGAGGGAACTCTCCCCTGTTCATTCATTCAACTCATCGCTGTAGATCAAAAAGTTCTATGAACTTATTAAGTTGTAAAGTGGTCTGAAGATAACAATGAGACATTTTAGGTTCAAATAGGTAGAAATGAGCAAGATTCATGTTTACATTATGGAAACTAGAAGAGATAGGTTGATCTGACTGAATTTCTTTATGATCAACAACTTAAGAAGCAAAGATCAGGTTTTATTAAACTACTTACAGCTTTGTCAATAGGTTACACTTAGCTTTAATTTAATGGCTCATGAGCCAAAACTGGTTATGAATCACAGCTGTAGACAAAGTGTTTGTATCAGCAGGGTTTCCACCAGGGTTCATCTCTCTGCTCTTTAAGACATATTTTCAGACATGTGATGTCTCATCCCTCTATGACTAACAAAGAAGTTTATTTAGAGGATCTCCATGACAGCAGGAAACACAGCACTTGATCTGGGAGCCACTTACTCTGCAGAATAATCAAATCATTTACAGTTGGGTTTGCGTAGAAACTGTTTTATCGAGTACAGCATAAAGAGAATATTCCTCCAAAGCTCAGTGATCACAGTAAAATCTATATTCATGTGTAAAGGGAGACATGTTTGGGAAAATGGGAACCTACACAGAAATGTCTGGTGGGTTTATGTTCCCATTTTCAGTTAGAAAATGAGGAATTAGTGACTCCTGTGTGTGACTCCGTGATCATAAGAAAAGCAAAAAAAAAAAACCCAAAGACCAGATAAACTGGGAAGTAAACACGTTATTTTTTAGTCTATTTTATTTTGAGGTGATCAAATGAGACTTTGTTTAAAATGACGCAACATCTGAAGCAGTAGAATAATAAAGAGTGACGGAATTCACATTAGCATAAACCTGTTTGTTGTTAAACTGTGTGTAGAAATACCTTCCACAATGTCGTTATATCCTCTTGTATTATTTATAGATCTATTGATTGATGACACACAGTAATGTGAGCCATGTATGTTTTAACAGAATACATCACACACAGATGTCTGTATAATGAAGAACATCTAGATTATCTACATTATTCCCGTTCAGTTTTTGTAAGCACAAATCACATTGTAAAGTCACGACCCTACAATATTATTCTATTCTATTCTATTCTATTCTATTCTATTCTATTCTATTCTATTCTATTCTGTTTCACAATATATCGTGAAACCCACATATGCAAAGATTCCCTTTGAGCAAGCACTTAGTGTCAACAAGAAGAAAAAAGCTCACAATTTAATGCATCTTTTTAGCTGTATGTTTACATGTACAGTGTATGTACATGAAATAAAAAAAAATTAGAAGTTTAAATCCCAGTAGCATATCAAGAGAATATTGTATACCACAGCAATTTTGCTCATGATAATTAGCGTGTTTCACATATTCTTCATAGATTGAAGCAATTAAATCAGCTGGATACAATAATGAAGCAAAATTTGACTAACCACAAATGAGCCGTCTTCTTCCAGATTGTCTTCTGAATCAAAAATCTGATCTTTAGTCCAAAACAAAACAACAGGGCAGAGTTCTGCAGAGGCGTGTGGATCCTTTTGTCCTCAGCGTCCTATGATGCTCACTTAACGTAAAGGAAATGAGATTGCAGAAGCAAGCCAGAGGGAGATAAAGTGACCCGCCCTAGAGAAAATCAGAACACATTACTCGGACCCTGAGTGGTTGAAAGGATGCTGTATTGACTGACCATAGTCAGACCAAGACAGCTAAAGATACCACAAATTATTCCCCATCTATGGCCTGCTCTGAGTGCTAGTATCATCTGACGCAAACACAAATGTGCTTAATGATGAGTTCAGCAGAGAGGAGCCACAGAGATGAGTACTAATGTGTAAACAGCCTTTACATGTAGGCAAAAGAATTCAATTCTGTAGTTTAAGTAATGCGCCAAAGGACTTATCTGGAGAAAATGTCTATCAAGGAAAAATCTCTGACTCTGAAAGTAAAAAAATAATATCAGAGAAACTTACATGTTTCTTTTGCTGGATTTCTGTTACATAAAGTCCATAAAGTTGCTTCCTGTGTGTCTTGTGCCTCTTCGTACTTCCAGTTTAATGTGTGTTTTCAGGGCTGCCTCAGTCCTGTGACTGAGTGTGTGGTTGCAGAGCGTCTGCCTACCAGTGTGATCTGCAGATTTGCATTCATACGATCAGTTTCCTTTCTTTATACGACTTCCTTTTTTACAGTTAAACGGGGCACATGGTTTGCTCAAGACGCTGTAAAGAAATATGTGCCAGAGCAGCCAAAACTGTGCTGCCTGGTGCTGCTTCATCTAGTGTGTGTCTGAGCTTTTTAATACCTTCAGTACAAGAACTAATCACTGCACAAGATCATGATTCTTTTCCTAGAGAAGCAGAAAGAAGACATGAACATTAAATTTCTGTCTCTTTCAATAAAAAATATTTAAGATCTGAGAGCAATTTGAATCATTAATACTGATTTATTTGACAACATCCCTTCATGTGTAAACTACTAACCCACAGACCTTCATGTTGCTCCAGTATAATGGATCATTGAATATGATAAGATCTGTATTTCCTTGTAAAAATCAATGTTTTACAAGGAATGCGGCAAATAATGAAGACACCAACTGTATTAATCGGTCCATCTGGATGCTTCAGAACAAATACGTTTTCTCTCTGGTGACTTTTAGTGTCATTACTTGCTACTTAATTATGAAATTAATGTAATACTATGAGACAAATGGCATAAGCCGAGTCCATTTATCCACCATTTGAGAAGCAGTAATTCCACAGAAGGCAAATAAAGAGCAGTGGTAGGGTAAAATTCAGAAAAACTTGAAATCTAAGGATCAGCTTGGATGAAGTGAGCTAGGACAGCGAATGATGCATATTCAATCAGGCATGCTTTAACAAACACGACTGTGCAGCTCTTGAACAAGGCAATCCGTCAGTGCATGTGTAAAATGGAAAGGAAGGTGGTGCAAGAAAAACACAAGCGTTGGTCTAAACCGGATAAATGTGCTGGAGCCTGCATCTCACAGCGTTGGCAGGTTAGCCAGATATCTTAGGTTTCTGGTATCATGATGCTGGGTCACTTTGAAGATCACTATGGCAACCTGAGCTTCACAGTAAACAGTCTGGTGGAAAAGTCAGTCATTACTACACAGGAGCACTGCGTTTACAATAAAACTATACAGAGCAGCAGAGACATTTTTATAGATCAGTACAATCATTTCGCTCTTCATGACAAATCACAGCATGAATATTAAAAGCCTGTGGTAATAAATCTAACCCAAATCCACAGGAGTCCTATCAGTGTATTTAGGTTTGAGCCGCTGTAGTTTTTAACCCTGACTGAATAGCTGCAGCTCTTTTTGGAGTTTTAGGGGAAACACACCTTTACCATTAATCAGTTGAGTAAATTATAAAAGCAATATTTTGTCCAAGTACACCTATTCTTTTCTTATTCTTTTCTTTTTTGGACCATCAGTACTTCTCTTGTCTGCTTGGGTCATAAAAACACTAACAGTAGATAACAGTATAAAACAAAAGTGAGTACGCCCAGTGTGAAATAACAACAGTAGAGTATTTCCTCTTACTGATCAATCAAAAACAAATGAACCGGAGAGACTATATTAAAAATACAGGCCTCAAAGTAGAAACATCATGCAACAGAGCTGAATACACTTGTGATCACTGACAGATAAGTTAGAAAACCTGTGATCACTTAAAACCAAACTTAGTACACCTGTGATTTCCGGTTAGCCTAACTGCATGAACATGGTTATAAAATGAGCTGTGAACAGCAGAACTTTCTCAGTGTTGGACCTATAAGCTGTGTCAATCTGCATGTCCACATCATGGCTCCATGTGGAAAACAATTACCAGATAAATTTAAAAATCTGATTCTGAAACAAAGACAGAAAAAGACACAGGAAGATCAGTGACCAAGTAATAATCAGCTGAGGCAGCAATCAGGAGGTAAAGAAAGAGCCACAGTACTACTAATCAGAGCTGCAGCGGTCCTCCTAAAATGACACCATGGACAGCACATGATTTTGTAGTAGTGCGCTAGAGAATCCAGATCTGAAAAACAGACAGGCTCTGTGCTTCAGACTTGGCACAGGAGTTATCAGTGAAAATCTGAGTTTCTGTGGCAGCTCAGACAATGTGAAGGACATTGCAAACCGTCAACCTCTATGGACAGTGTTCAAGATATCAAACAATGATTGCTCCTCAGCACAAAAATGCAAGCTAAAAAACATGAAAATAATCTAATGCATTTCGAGAGCACATTCTTTGGTCAGATGACTCCAAGATAAAATTTCAATTGGCTCAGAAGTGTTCCAGTTTCTTTGGGGTGTACCTGGTCTGGACAACCACAGTGACTGAATAGTCCCAATAGTGAAGCACAAAGGTGGGACTGTGGTGATGATGACTTTGGTTGCACTGAGTTCTTACTTAATGTGGAGCCTGTATTGTTAATACAGTCAGTATAAACTTTATTTATTTTTTATATTTTATTTCACATAAGAGCAAATACCCAACTGTTTAACTTAGAAATAATGTGATTACTGTAAGGCGGTATCACCTTGAATTATTTAACATTTCAGTCGTATTGCACAGTACGTTGATATTGCAGAATTTCCCCACAGATGTGGCTGTTTTCATCTCCTCTCATCTTATTGGGTCATGGTTCTGATGATGGCCCGTAATAAAGAACTCTGCCTCTTTCATGCTCAGAGCTGGACTGAAAAACAAGAGTTAAGGCTGAGAGCCAGCTACATGATGCCAGTTATCCAAGCTCACAGAAATTAGGCTAAATGGAGCACAAAGTCAATTAAACTTCCTTCCGTAATACAAACCAGAGCAATGAATCCATCAGACACAAAAAGCTCGCTCACACCCTGATGACTCCAGAAATCTATGGATACAACTCCTTCTGACCAGAGTTAAGCATTAAGCATTTCCCCAGAGGGAACCAAAAAGGAACCTGAGGAAGAAACTGTGAACCAGAAAATAATAAAACCATGACTGTTTCTGCTTGAATGTTAATATGTTGCAAGTTGTTCACAAACCAAACACAATGATTTTACTGAGCCTCAATCAGTGTTGCATCATGCTGTGGGTTCTACCCACTTCATGATTTTGTGTCATTCCTCTTAGAAACATGCAGGGAATGTGGGAATAAACTAATTTCTTATTATATTCGGATGGTGCAGCATCAAACAGCTGTAGAGCTCCAGTAAAGTAGAATGTGGGGCTGTTAAAGGCTCTTACAGCATATTTGCTGTTGCACTCAACACTGTTCTGACTGTTTCTGATGAATTCCAAGCATCTTTGGAACATGTCGGATCTAGGAAAAGGCTCTAACACGTTGATTCTGAAGAATGGAAATATTTTACGCTGTAACACTTCACTGTAAAATACACTACCAAACCCTGATGGCAGAGACAGAAAAGCTCAGTAACAGCTGTTCAGTCACAGTGAAATGTTTAAGGGGGATACGTTGCACTCAGCAGCTAATTTGAGTCAGTATGTAAATCACTTAGCAGCTTCAATCGTTTTGGTCCTGGAATTTTAAATACATTTGATCCCTGTCCTGATCCCCGTTGTTTTGTTTTTTTAAACAAAGCAATACCATTTAATAAAAGGCATTAAAAAGAGTGCAAAATTTTGAACTAATCACGTAAACAGAGAGAGATCCCTCCGTGGATTAGGACCCTCAATCAAAGTCGGTCACAGAGCACCATGGCAACGCCGACAGCCGAGTCAGCGTTCTGTCCGTACACCATCTCCTGAGGAAACGCCTTCTCCACTTCCTGCCGGAGCACCTCATTACGAGCCAGAGCGCTCCCACTGCCCACGATCCTGCGGACCCCCGCCTGCTGGAGACGTTCTGCAGGCATCATGGACGTGACGTTGCTCACGATTCCATGGCACAGCGCCCGGATCACATGACCCAGAGACAGATTGGAGGCTGAGATGTTGGTCACCTGACCCAGGCACAGAGGGTTGTGCCTCTCTCCCAGGATGGTGGGATTCACCATCAGGTCGCTGGTTTCCTGGCTGAGCGCGGAATTTATCAGCTTTTCATATAAGCAGGAGTCAGCTGGCTCTGCACCTGTGAGGGTGAGAGAAAATTCACATATGATCAGTGTGACACCAGTTCACTGTGATCTCTGTCTGTGGTCTGTACAGTAACACATTTAGTAAACACCATTCTACTGTTATTACTTTACCCACAGTGGTCTAGATTAAGGAGGACATATTATACTTTTGGGAGTTTTCAGTGTTAAATAGCAGCTTTTTGTGCATGTAAAAGGTCTGCAGACTTGCAAACTCCACAACAAAGGGAGTTACTCTCTCTCACTGTGTGCCTCATTTGAAGTCCAGGCTTTTCCTCAGTTACTTCTCTACATCACCATGTTACATATTTGCATTACAACGATCTGGCAGCTAGTTTGGCCCTCAAAAAAAGAATGAACAGCATCTTAGCAGTCTGGCATTATTTCTAGCAAGACACACTTTTGCTTTAGTCTGTACTCATTGATCTAACAAAACCAACACTGCCTTGCTTTCATCAGTCAGTTAGAGCAGCCTGGGCAACCTATCCAACAGCAGGTAATTGGTGATTAAGCCTCTAAAAACACATCTTTGGATATTTACAAGTTTTTTCTCTGAAAATAATCCCTTCCTGCCTTCAGTCTCTCTATCAACCCACCCCTCCCCACTCATTGCAGCTCAAGCACACCAGCTCATCTACAACTCTGTTCCAACACAGTGAGACCACTTGGAGTTAAAATATGGCAAGTTGTAATACTACATTAATTAAGCCACATGTTCAGAAACTGATTCTGGAGAAGAAGAATGATACAGGAAGTCCCACCCTGCAAACTTCCAGTATTGGTACCAAAGGTTTGCTACGTACGAAACCGTGGAATTCTGAATCTGTGTTTTTGAGACTGTCACTGTGTTGACTGCTTGTTTCACTCATGTCATCTAGCATACAAAAACACAATGTCAACATGTTAGTGAGGTAAAAAATGTGATTTTCACCGAAGGACAATTAAAAGATTTCCTACAAAAAAAAGTCAACATCAAGATGGTGACTACAGTAAAAGTGGTGAACCAGCTCAATGAGATATTTCAGTCTGGACACACAGACCTTTCCCACAGAGCTACACTAGAAGTGGGGCCAAAAAAGGAGAAACGGAGCTGGTGAGAAGTTGCTGTGTGAGCAGTTTAATCTAAGTGACTGGGAAGTTGTAAATTAACCTCATCAGTGAGGCTGATTTCATAAGAACATAAATGTATATATGTAGATGAAACTTGCAGTGGAATTTCTGTTTCCCACAGAGACTGTGGACTTGTGTTCATGACATATGCCTCTCTAATGATCTCTTTCTTTTCAGACTGTAAGCCTTTATCTGAACACTAAGTCTTTTTTTAACTGGAGAATCAAACACTTTTCTTTCATGACTTTTTTCTGCCATTTACACTCCTAGCTGCAGTAGTCTACATTGTCTCCATTACTACAGTTGCTTCCCTTTTGATCCCTAGAAAACCAGCCATTGCTGGTTGATGTATCACACATCATTACTGATGCACCAGCACAGAAATGTCACCACTGAGAGCAGATTTCGAACTCTGGGATACTCCAAAATACAGACAGACTTACCTGGGGCATTGATAGGCTTAATCAGCATTGTGTGAACAGATGCTCATTTAAAAATCTTTCTTCAGATAGTAAATTAAAGAACTTACCAAGTTCTCTCATCCAGGCAGTCAGCATCTCCACAAAAGTGGCCAGTACGTTCCCTCCATTGAGTGACGCCGCTACAGCCAAGTACAAGGAGTCAAAGTACGGGAAGTAGGCGATGGAGGAGGAGGGCTCAGGAGAATCTGGAGGTTTGAAGTCAGTTGGCATAGTGAAGGTCAGCTGAGCTGAAGTGCTGATGTTAAGAACTAAAAAAATAGGAGAAGGACACAATGTTTCAGCTCAGGAGCAGAGGAGAATTACAACAGAAAGGTTAGTTTTCTGTGTTTGCTAATAATAAAGACAGGCTGAACATGTACACTACACAAAAAAGTTTGGACACATCTTCTCAATCAATGGTTTTTATTTATTATATTTAGTGAAGACATCAAAACTATATAAGAATACATATGGAACTATGTTGTAAACAAAAAGTGTTAATCTTCAGTATTAATCTACAATGTAGAAAATAATACAAATAAATAACAAGCATTGAATGAAAAGGTGTGTCCAAACTTTTGACTGGTAGTGTACATTTACTGCTGTATATTTTATGACTGCAATGTTTCCATTAATACTCTGATAAACTGCTATATTGTTATTAAGCCTTGAGAGAGTTGGCTAGCATTAGTCCTGAATGCAGTATGTCATAGTGGAGCCTTAATGGATCCCTATCTTTAAACAGAAAAGACTTATTGAGTATGGTGCATTCAGTGCAGTGAGAGAGGACTTAATGCTTCACCTGCATCTGTGCATGCACTCATGCAGGAGTAGACAGAGCACTGGAAGTCTCCCAGGGCGGCGCCTACTGGTGTACCAGCAGGGATACCATGCCAGGAAGAGCACGTCTGTCCCACCAAGCTGCCAGACGACACACACCGAGGAAGCAGGTGCAAAGGAAAGCCGGCACCCTTCAGACTGCAGCATGCACACACACATTGGTTAGTATATAGACAGCAAGGTGCTTGTTTGTTACACACAAGCGTTCTGACGTCAGCTGCCAATGATGGACAAAGGGTTACGTTTCAGATCAGACATGCACAAACATCTTCCATGCATTTAGTCTTTCAAGTACCATATAAAATGTTATCAAAATGTGAAGTTCGGCACTTTACATACATGTTTTCATTCCACTGATTGGATGAAGTGTTGAAGAAGCCCCAGCTGGCTGCGTTCTGAGGCGTCATCACACACTCGTCCAAACCACACAGCATGGACACCACGTAGTCCTGGATGGTCCCGGCAGCGGTGAAGCCCTCGAGGAACTCAGGTCTGCAGGGGAAGCAGAACCTGATGCTATATCACACAAGCAGGAGGCGCAGCAGACTCTTCATGAGGCGTGTAAAAAGTGTGTGTGTTCACCTGTGTTTCATGTACCAGAAGATTGTTGCACAGCCAAACCCTGTGGCCACGCTTTGATGTGAGTCTGGTTTTGGCAAAGAGGACAAGAAGTCGCTGCTGCAGCGTCCATCTTGCCAGGTGATCAGCTGACTGGTGTCTCTGGCTGTGAAGAAGTCTCTGTTGGACCAATCGCAACCTGCAAAGGACAAAAGACACTAAACTGTACAGTGGACTGTGACTTCAGCACCAACTGAGTTGTATCTGAATTCATGGTTTTGCCTATATGTAAATATTTTAGTAGCAAAAAATAACCATGACTGCAAAACTGTTTTGAAAAACTTTTCTAGTTCAACCAGCAGAGGTCATCATGGTAGCTGCTGTATTTTTCTGAAGTTTATGGTCTGGTTAAGCATCATATGAACTGCTGTCAAACACAAACTGCAAAATATCTTTGGCGACTGAGTTCTAATTACAGAAAGACTTTCATACATACATACTGGACCAGCATTTGCACTTTTGCACATTCACTTTAAACTAAAACATCTGTAATGTAATATGACTTTATTACTTGAATGTGCTCAGCTTTATTAGAAGCAGGTTTAAGCGAAGAACTGTGTGTGAGAAATAACACCTAAAACACATTTTATGCAACTTGCAGGGGGTCAGAAGTAAATAGACACTTGGCTACTAAATATTTCTATATGTGTTGTTTTAACGCTAGTTCATGTACAAAACAGCTCATATGTGGCTCGGACTGGCAGATCTGTTCATTAGACTGATGTGATGCTGTCTGTCAGTATGACGAGCAAAGAGGCAACCGTTTCAGTGAAAAAGATAACAAAAGGGTCAAAAATGTTTCTCAGATCAAAGGTAGTTAGTGTGTCAGAATCAACAAAGAGCATGTAAACACAGGAAAACTAGAAACGTGTACATGATCTGATAGACTGAGGAGTACAAGTCTTTTAGATGAGAAGAAAATCATTGGCATGTTGATGAAAAACCTCTTTATGAAATCACAAAAAGTCAAGAATATTCTCTAGGATGTACACTACCAGTCAAAAGTTTGGACACACCTTCTCATTCAATGCTTTTCATTTATTTGTACTATTTTCTACATTGTAGATTAATACTGAAGATTAACACTTTTTTGTTTACAACATAATTCCATTTGTATTCTTATATAGTTTTGATGTCTTCAGTATTATTCTGCGATGTATAAAATGATTAAATAAAAAACACTAAATGAGAAGGTGTGTCCAAACTTTTGACTGGCAGTGTACTCATCCTTATGCTGATATCTATTATATCCCTATTTATTGTGTGTAGTAGTGTTGACATGTCGGCATTACTGCAATCGCTGCCTGTCTGCAGTCTGCACCCTCTGCTGCATGACTGGATTCACAGGTAATAATCAACACTGGAGGGCTTTGAGACAATATGGACATCATTATATTATATAGTGAAATAATGATACTAATTAAAAGTGAATTCCAATAGCATGCAGTTATAATTTTTTAGACCTATTCCAAATTTAAACTTGCAGTTCATTTTATTTGACTGATAGTTTGTTTCTGGCTGAAAATGGCATAAAAAATGACAAAAAAATAATAATAATAAGGCACTGTGATAGAGAAGCTAATGATAAATTTGAACTAATTTGACTTTTTAAAAAGACATTTTCATTAGAATATGATATTGGAAATTATCCACACCCTTTGGAAGTGATGAAGATTGTTTATGATTTGTGCCAGAGCATTGTAATGCATTATAAACTGAGCAGTAGCAGCTGCTGCAGTAGTTCTCTGGTCAATTACTAGTCAGCTGCAAGTCACAGCTAAAGAGCTCAGTGAGCTTCCTGTTAGGGTCCATCAGTGACAGAAAGCTGCACATTGTGGCTGCCCACCAGACAAGGAAAGTCCATAATGGCCAGAGTGCAAAACATCATCAAAAAAGGACAAGGAGTTCTACACTGTGAAAAATCTAAAACAGTGTGGAAGGAAACCACAAGCGACCCCCGTACTGGTACAAATGGTAGAGGCCAGAAGAATCCAAGGATCAGCACCAAAATCATCTTGATGAACCCGAACAATTCTCATGGACTCCAAGACAGACACTCAGCAGCTCAACTGGACAAAGAAGAAAGCTTTCATCTCATCTGTGATCAGAAGAGATGAAAAGAAAGTTGTTTGGACACAGAGTTGTAGGTTTGGTTTGTTGAATCAAAAGAGAAGGATTCAACCCCAAGAAAGCTGTCACACGTGGTGGTGGGACTGCGATGCTTTGTGGGTGTTGTTAAAGCAAACTGCATTGTGTGAAAAGAAGACAACATTAAGGTGGTAGAGGAAAGCATCAGGCCTAAGACAATGTTGGACCTTCCATGGAGACAATGATCTGAAACATACACTACCGTTCAAAAGTTTGGGGTCACTTAGAAATGTCCTTATTTTTGAAAGAAGAACAGTTTTTTTCAATGAAGACAACATTAAATTAATCATAAATACAGTCTAGACATTGTTAATGTGATAAATGACTATTCTAGCTGGAAATGGCTGATTTTAATGGAATATCTACATAGAGGTACAGAGGAACATTTCCAGCAACCATCACTCCTGTGTTCTAATGCTACATTGTGTTAGCTAATGGTGTTAAAAGGCTAATTGAAGATTAGAAAACTATTTTTCAATTATGTTAGCACATGAATAAAAGTGTGAGTTTTCATGGAAAACATGAAATTGCCTCGGTGACCCCAAACTTTTGGACGGTAGCGTAGATCTAAAGTGGTAAAGACATGATTAACAGAAAACAATGTTGGAACTGATGAAACACAGTGACGCAAGGAAGCCTTCGATCTCAAAGAGCTGGAGATTATTAAAGAGAGGAGCTGAACAAAATCCCAGTGGAGACATGAAGGAAGACTGTTAGCAAATATGAGAAGTGCATGATTGATATTGTGACAAATAAAGGCTTTGCCGTGGATTACTAAGAGTAGAAAGAGTATGAGGAATTCTGGACAAGGACATTTTTAGTAAAAGTGTAAAATAAAAAACAAAACAAAAAACCATTAAAATAATTATTTTTCATTAACATCTCTAACACACTGTCTTACTGTTTTTAATTATTTGTTGAAGAGTCATTCCAGAATTGAAAGGCATTTGAGTTTCAAATGTTTTTTAAAAAACAAACCTTCTATTTTATAATTTTCTGCTAGATATTCGTCAATAATAGGTAATAAACTATCAAAGGTTTGATTGGATCAGCTTACACATCAATGGTACCATTTTTAATCCATGTTTTATTTGTTGTTTGCTAACCCTACTGTAATCACAGTAGCAGGGTTGCTAATCCATGCTAATGTTAGCTTTTTCTCAGGAGTGGGAGCTAAATATTTAGCTGTTACTGCTGACCAAGAGGACAAACTTACTGATGGAAAAAAGTAAAGAAAAAAAGTTTTAAAAAATTGTCTTCTCCTAATAACATGCATAACAGAGTTGCATGAGGTAGAGTGAGACATTCAATCAAGGCTGACAAAGTTATAAAAATATGAAAAATAAAAGAGAGGGCATAGCTTTGCTCTACCCATTCTTTAGGAAAACTGTTTGATGGTGTTAATTCCAGCGTATCGTGTGATTCACTGCTTTCTTCTTTTTCTACCAGCTAAAACGGTTATGCTAACAGGGTTGTGGGATACATATTCCATGCATAATAATTATTATTTAAAATATTATGTTAATTTAAAAACAATTACAAAAGACATCAATGAAAAAATACCAAAACAAGGAGATTTAAATTCCATTTTGGGTGGAACAAGAGAAAACTGTCATTTTAATGGGAACTCCAGACTTATTTGGTATTTTCAAAAATATTTTCAAACACTCTTTTCTCCTGATTGTTTTTAGATTTGGTCTCAGGAGAAGTACATTTACACAACAACTGCATGTTTTGGTATTTTGTACAAGGATTATTTGAAATTTGATGTGTGGGACGTAAAATGTCCTCTAATTCTGGAATGACCCATATCACTTTCAGCCAGAAGAAACCTGCAAGTAACTGTTTGGAAACAGATCAAGTTTCAGCTCAACAACAGGTTGTTCCATTTTTCATTCACCCTGAAAACAGAACACATCATGAAAGCCTTTTTAAGTCACGTTAAGTGGCTCTAGGGGCTTTAATGTGGAAACTAAGGGCCACAGTCTCTGTCCAGGGCAGCAGAGATGGTGTAATTAATAGTTACACAGTAAACCGCTCTGTTATGAAATGTCCCAGCGTGCATGGAGGCTCGTCTCACCGCTCTTTGCTTTCCAGAACAGAACTCCGTGCATCTGTCCGGTCAGTCCGATGCTGCTGACCCGCTGCAGTTTGTCCGCAGGCAGGAAGCTGAGGCACCGATTCACCGAGTCTATGATCCGCCCGGTGTCCTGCTCTTTGGCCTACACATGCACACACACGCACACGCACACACATACACACACACGCACACACACTGGTGTTGAGTTTACTGATCTGCAGAGTACGGTAATAAAGTGTCACCTGAACGCTCCCACCTTCACTCCGCTGCTGTCGCTCAGATCAGAGTCTGTCGGTAAACTGTGAGTCGCAGCCACAGATCTGGAGTCAGTTTCTATTAAAACCGCCTTCACAGAGGTGGTGCCCACATCTAAACCCAGGATAAAGTTAGACATGACTGCTGCTCGCCGTGTTTCCTCTAGCAGCAGCTCCACATCACCCCGAGAAGGCAAAATCTGCACTGCTGATGCGTTCAAGTTATAGTAGGAAATGGGAAATATTAAGTTCTTTTGGATGCAATTACTCCAAATCCGCTGCTGCGTATTAATAATAATAATAATAATAATAATAATAATAATAATAATAATAATAATAATAATAATAATAATAATAATAATAATAATAATAATAATAATAATAATAAAGAAGAAAAATAATTAATCAGCCTTTAAATTGGAGAACAAAAATATACTATACTACCACTTCAAACCCAGTAGTAGAATGTCTGTCTCATTACTAAATTAGCATTTTCTTTCTCACTGCTAACATTTCAATATCCAAACACTGGTGTAATGAACAATATAAATAATGCACCATTTGTTTCATTCCTGATGTGGCAGGACAATATGTTCTCAGAGGTGAACTGCTGCTCTTCAAGTCTTGCTGTTTATTAGTTTAAATTGTTGATCAGATCCAGGCTAAAGGAGAAAAACTAGAAGCAACTGGACCAACGTTGCCCAGAATAAAATGCTGTTAACCCATAGACTGTATATGTATGTTGGATCTATGTATGCATTGTATATTTTGTGTATTGTGTATGTGCTTAAAATACAGTGTATGTCCTATCTGCGTTGCAAAGTACACAAGGGTCATTTATAAGTGAGCAGATCATATGACAACTATGTGTGTGTTCATTTATAAATCTTACTGAAGTTAAAGCTTACAAACACAGAAAGTGACCTCATGTATGTTTATAGAAAAACAGATGTTAGAACACAGTAATTGTAACAGTGAAGTAACCTTTATTTTTATTTCTATTTTTATATTAATTTTATTGATTTCGTTGTTCTTCTTTTCAGGTTTTTATCACACGAAGAAAATTGACTCCACTAAATCAAGCGTGTATTTTATTATTTCTCCAGCAAACCTGATTTTCATTCATGCAGCAAAATAAAGCCTCCAGATGGTGACACTCGCTCACCAACAGAAGTGACAACATTTGAAGTTCTTGTCGTTATTATAAATATAATTTCCTTCTTTTCAATGTACCTGAACGCACCACATCCGTCGCCTGCCGTTTGATGACTCTCCTGTTCCCACAATGCACCGCGGAGGAGCATGGCTGACCGTGGGCTAGGAGTGTCATCTAAACGAGAATGAATGCGCTGTTTCTGGTTTACAGCAGCTGATGTTCATTCAAAACTACCGAATGTCCGAGTTTATGAAGTTTCTCCTGCAGGCTGTGTTATTTTAGTCGCGTTGTTAGGAGCCGACAAGTCGTGACGTTTCTCTCCGGTGAGTCTGTCAGCAGGGACCGTCAGCGGTAGCAGCTAACTGTGCTAACACGTTAGCATCAGCAGTGACAGGAATATTAAAATAGAGCAGCTTAGCTTTCCGTGGTGGGCCGGTACTGTGTTTAGTATGATAACCGTGTTCCACTAAGCACAGTCACATCTGTGTCTTCGTGGCGTTTTATGAACCTGATTGTAACATCTCAATAAAGCTTTAAATCTAATTATCTTCATTTTGAGCAGCAGCTAAGCTAACAGAGCAGTGCGCACCGAGAACTACTCTCGTTTTTGTCAGTCATATCAGAGGAATCTAATGTATGTACCTCCTTTGCTTTTGTGTTTTTTTCCTATGTTTACATCATTTGAAACTTTTAGGTTAACCTCAGACGTTCAAACATCTGCAAACCCTTTATAATTAGTTAATATCTATATATGTATTTAAACGTAGTAGCCCTGGTTGGGCAGTGTCATTAAAGCTGGTGTATTTCTGTATTTGTAGGATCATTGTACAAAAAAATTCCAAAGTAACCTTTCAACATGTTGTAGTTCAAGTGGTCTGAGAGGAAACTAGACTAATGCACCTCCTCCTGGCTCAGTTTTCAGGCTTTAGAAAATCTACGAGAGATTTGATAGGACAAGCATGTCAACCATA
This sequence comes from Amphiprion ocellaris, assembly GCF_022539595.1. NCBI lineage: Eukaryota > Metazoa > Chordata > Actinopteri > Pomacentridae > Amphiprion > Amphiprion ocellaris. Next base: position 24,756,321 of record NC_072779.1, read on the forward strand.
GGTTTTTATTTTTTTACATTTTTTTTTCCAGAACAGGCTGGATGTTGTTAATCCTAACAAAATCCTTGATGAGAGTAAGATGTAGTGGTGTTGTGGGTTTGACAGACTTGCTAGAACAGTGTTCAAAACGCGATTGAAGCCACAAGTGAGTAGTTTTCCACTGCAGGAACTTGTGGGCTGTTGTGGGGCAACCCAGACCTTTGTGAGCATTCTAACCAAAAGAACCGGCCCTGTAGAACCTCTTTCAAGGCCGTTTTGGGGGTGGGGGGGATAAAGTACCTACTGCAGGGTAGGGACTTCTGACTGGCCCTGCTATGTAGATCTCAACACTGATTGATTACACTTGGAAAGAATAAAAAGCAGCATTTATTCTTCCCCTTTGATGTCCTCGTTGAGCAGCCGTCTTCTTCTCTTGAACATTGCCATCCAAAACAGAACATTCACGAAATAGGAATACATCCATTGTCCTATTTACTACGTGCTTATAGAACTGTGTTTTTATCCAAACAATTTTTGTTTTTGCAAGCTCAGATTTGACGTCACAGTCAAAGCAGCAGTGGAGGAAGGCTGAAAGGGCAGACTACAAAGCTGTTCCTGTGAATGTTTGCGGCACTTCACATCTGCCCAAAATTTTTGCAATCGAAAGCTGCATTTACTTTATTACCACTGCATTAACGTGCAAATATTGTATCATGTGCCATGCACCATGTAAAGAGAGAGGTGATAATGAAATTCAACCCAAACCAAGGCATTGCACAGTGTAACTTTGCCATAAGTTGTACATACAACCTAAGCCGCAAAGCAACATATCACTTTACTCTTGGCAGATATTACTTTTTTCTGCCTGTACATTTATTTAGCAGCTAGACTTGCATAAAAGTACAGAAAAAATGTACACCACTTCAGTAGCTTTCCGTCGTCTGTGTGGTAAATATTCCTGAATCTCTTCTGTTGCAGCAGCACCTTCTTGTGGCAGCTGACCAGAGCCAACATGGCAGGAGTTGCAGCCAAGCGCGAGGGACCACAGTTCATCAGTGAAGTGGCTGTCAGGGGGAACTCAGCCGTGCTGGAGTACTGCCGCACCTCTGTATCCGCTCTGTCTGGAGCAACAGCTGGCATCCTCGGGCTGACGGGACTGTATGGCTTCATTTTTTACTTCCTCTCCGCATTTCTTCTCTCACTGCTGCTCATCCTCAAGGCCGGGCGGCGGTGGAACAAATGCTTTAAGTCACGGCGGCAGCTTTTCACCGGAGGCCTTGTTGGAGGTCTTTTCACTTATGTCCTGTTCTGGACTTTCTTGTATGGGATGGTGCATGTGTATTGAAATGATGTACACTAAATAACCCTGAGATATTTCTGTCTAATGCTACGTAAGCCTTTAAGATCGTCTGTCCTGCTGTTTGTAGATAGGCTATTAGTTAAAGACTTTTGATTTTTCCATTGTGAACTGTTGATATATTGAATGATATGTTAATAATTTCTATATACATAATTAACTATTGACCCTTTCTTTCTGCTCTACATCTCACTATAACTCCTTTAACCTGTAACTCCAACTCTGTCAGTGGTATCATGAATACTGGGACAAGAGCCACAGTTATTACAATGTAGATTAACAGGTATAATAATAAATGCCTCTCTACAAGTTGTTTGCAGACACTATTGATCCGTTTGTTTGTCACTTGTTGGCATCATGAACTCAACATGACAAACGTGTTTCCAACAATAAAGAACATTCAATAAATAGCAACCCAAACAGCAAGCAGGAGGTGGAGCTCCTGCACTTCAGTGATCATTCGTTTACAGACAACCAGTACGTCTCCTCAGGACCTGTGGGTCGTTCTGTGGCACCAGATCCTTCCAGTTCATATTTTAAATTTGCATGAAAAGTTTCATGTGAAAACCTGTGTGTATGCAAAATCCCAAAGCTATACTCACAAAACACTTTTTTAAAATCAATATTACTTGGTAATTTTTTGATCACCCAATCAATGGTTTTCACAGGATTGCTTATAAATTTGTACTGAATGTTCATTAACGCTGACAATATTTGCAACAAAACAGTTATTGCAGAATGTTTCAAAGTAATCAAATATTTTTCTACTCTATAGAAGAATCTTGTCTGCATTAGTTTTAACTTTGTTGCAGCCAGCAATGTAGCTCTGTTCATGAAGCTAATACATTTTCAGTTTTGTCCACACCCATGTTGCAAGTTTGTTCACAGGAAATAAATGACAGAGAAATGTATATTTTCCGTAGTAATCAGCACACATTCTGACTTAAATATTAAGTATAAAGTACAATTATAAATAGAACCACACAGAGAATTTTGGAGTCAGTATTGTAAAAAAATTTCCAGTGAATGTAACACTACAGCCAGCGCAAAACATGGAAAATAGAAACAATTTTTAAAGCTATTAAATGATGGAGTAATATAATTTTGTTAATTTTTTTTCTCCAATAGATACCAACACTTTCCAATAATTGAAGAAAAACAAGAAAAAAAATTAATAATCCTTCACAGGAAAATACAAAGTCTAAATACCTGAAAAAGTGCTCCAAGCTACATTTAGTGAGTTCTTTGTGTTTTTTTATGCACTGCCAAATAACTTCTAGATATGATAGAACTATATTGACGCTTCACTGAATTTTAAAAAATGGTGACAAGACAGTGAAAACTAGTGAAGACACAATTTTTCAAAAATTTAAGATTCTTTATTTAGACAGCAGATTATGTAGGTATTCAGCAACAACAGTTAAGTTATCCTTCAAGTTTTGTGGATGTTTCATCCCAACCCAGTGAAAAAACAGTGGTGGATGAGGCCTAGCATTTAGCTCCGATGGTCAAACTAAAAAAAAAAAACAACAACAAAAAGTATTTATAACAGAGCTTCCAGACTGTGAAATGTCAGATGGCATTAAGTCAGCATAGAGTGACCTGTTTATTACATGACAGGCTGCATTCCTCAGCTTCAACACTGAATTATGTTGTATATATGATTGTGTCGTAGTCGTCGCACAACCGATATCAAAGTCACAATCAGCACAAGAAACTGTCCATACAGCAGGAGACGTAGCAGCAGTGTTTAACAGTAACACAAGAACTTTCACAAGTCCAAATGAAATACCAACAATTACGACCATTTACGCATTTTCTTGTGTATTGCTTTCAAGTGCCGTTTTTTTTTTTAAACACACATGTTCACTAAATAATTTGTCATAGTATTTTTTGATTTGTTTTTGCAGCGTTCATATAATTTTTTTTTTTAGTAAACACTATTAATTTTATGTAAAGTCTTCGCCTAAGGTCCGTGTTGAAGTTTTAGCAAAATATAAATGGCTACAATTGATTTTATGAAAATTCATAAAAGGCCGAAAGTTAAAACTGAGAGACATCATTAATTACTAAAATTGGACATTTACTCAAATCAACAGCTGTAAGTATAGATATGGAAACAGAAAACAAATCCTTTGTTTTTATAAAGTGTGATTAGAAAATGCATTTGAGCATGCATCACGTCCCTTTGCTCTCAGCTATTGCAGCTACATTTTCCTAACCACAAAACCAAACCCAAAGCAGATGAACCTTCAGTCAACGTAGACCTAGTTTCTTTTTTTCGTAAGGCAGACAATCTGTATATATATCTCTCTATATATACACACATAGGTAAGCGGTATATATATATACGGTTTAAATACATCCAGTTTTCTTGCTTTTTGTCAGTTTGACAGTTTCGGAAGCTGTTCTCATCCACCACTCTCGAATGTGACTATATATCTGCTCTCAATCTCTCACTAAATGCTTAAAGACAGATCTTCATCTACTTGTTCTGCTTTCTCAACAAGTTTATTTCCATCACATAAGGCGACACCCAGACCCTAACAGGTCAGCAGTAATGTGATTATATTTCTGCTGTCAGATTGGATCAAACCTTTTAAAATTGGTCATTCAAAAGAAAAAAGAAGAACTCTAAACATTCGTACCTATTGGACATTTTTCACCTTCTTTAAAAATGATTTAAAACGTGTCTAATGAGGGGTGTGACTGCTGAAAAGAATTTGAAAACGGACTGAGATGCATGTAATGTTTTATTGTGCTGTTTTCTGTCTCTTTAAATTCAAACACTTAAAGTGACTCCATGCCAACCTGCCTGTTCCACCTGCTAACCTCCACTGTGATATTTAGTCCCATTTAGAGCACTGCTGGACCACATTTGATGATCGTGAAAGGTTTCTGTCTGGATGAGAGTGATCCAGTCCAGTGTGAATAGCCTACACAGAATGGATTACCTGATCCTGGATAATAAAACACGGTGTTGTTTAATCTGGATCATTCTGATCCAGATTAAACTTTTGGACCAATTGGGCACAAGGAATTTTAAGCAATTCACTTAATGTCTTAGTCATTTTACCACTATTTATTTGTTATTATAACAAGTGTCACTCTGCTAGTTTGAATTGGATTGCTAATGGACCTCTTGTAATCTCCCACCTTTGAATCCCCACCCAGCCACCTTCCTGCGTACATCAGAATCCTGACCCTCTCTCACAGTGCACAACATTCTCCTGGACCAACACGTCTTCAGTCAGGGCAAACATCACTCATGCTAGTGACCATGCCAGCAGGTGAGAATCAGTCTGACTTTTGGTTCACCTCCTGCAGCGTAGCAGAGGCCACGGCAGGCAGGTGGTTTGTCTTGCTCTCCCTGCAAACCTAATTGTGTGAGGAGAAGGAGATGTGATGCTTCGGCTCTGCACCCTGGGGAGACAGAGCGGCAGAGTATCGCTGTCCTGTGTTGCGTGGAATGGTGGGACCTCGTCTCTCCACAGGCGGCTGGTTCTCGTCACTATGAGAAGATTCCACAGTGAGTTCAGTTTCCTCTGACTTCTTTAAGGAGTTGGCCGCCTCTCTCTCTGCAGCTGGTTTCCTGGACCTCCTCTCTCGGTGTCCTGCTTTCCCGTCTTTGGCTTTGTTTCGTTCTTTCCTGGATGCACAAGGTGTGACAGAGAGTCAGTGTGATGAGCAACATTCAGAAAATGATTTATTCAAAAGCCCCAAATAGTGGGTCATACTTGAAGTTGATGATTTCAAACTTCTTGTCTCTGTAGAAGGAGCTCGTGTTCATCATGTACAGTAGAATCATATCACATGCAAAAGCTCCCTGAAAGAAAGAATACAGTCAACTGGATTTTCACAAGCTGCAGAGAATCATTATTTTTGTTACTAATGATCATACATCAGCCTCTAGTGCCACTGTAATATGACATTTTTAAAAATTTAAGGCATCTTAATAACTACACACTAATCACTGACACAGTAGCAGAATATTTGATTAAATGACTTACTATACCCAGCAGAGCAACACCTGAGCCAATAGCAATTATTGTGGGAACAATACTGAATTTCCCAGCCTGGAAAACAATGACAAGACATTTACTGCAAGAGTATGATGGGAAACACGTACTTCACTGAGAAAAAAACTGCTCATATAGCAGCTGTACCTGGCCATTGATCATTATATCGAAGCGAATCCCATACACTTTGTACAAGGTGCGGTAGGTTTCACCATTTTCGTCCCTATAGTATCGGGCATATCTGCAGGTGAAGAGAGTTTAATAGATATGTAAAAGATTAAACTCAACCAGACAGAGCAGAGTGCGGGCAGTGGACTGACTGATTTATTTCTTGGTAAATCCATGAGAGGACACACCTGAAATTGTATCCTGACGTGATCGAGTTGTTGAAGTTCCTGTCCAGACGGGTGAAGCTGTACTGTGGATTGCACTGAGAGGCGTCTTTATCCAGGTTACAGTTCCACTCGATCAGAATCCCAACAGAGCCGCCCTGACAGACACAAACACGGGCTTTGTGAATAATAATAATAATAATAATAATAATAATAATAATAATAATAATAATAATAATAATAATAATAATAATAATAATAATAATGTCTATTTATACAGCATTTAATGAAAGCAAGGATTACAAAATGCCTTAAAAGAATCAAAACTTTATATTTTTTTTTACTCCGCCAAGAAAAGTGGCAGAGTTATGTGGTAATTGGTGTACGTTTGTTTGTTTGTCTGTCTGTCCATCTGTTTGTCTGTCTGTCTGTTAGCAACATTACTCAAAAGCAGACGAACAGATTTGGATGACATTTTCAGGAAAGGTCAGAAATGACACAAGGACTAACTGATTAGATTTTGACAGTGATGCAGCTTATAGTCTGGAACCATGGATTTGTTACAGATTTCTGTATCATTGCGAGATAGCAGCATTGTGACTACGACAACAAATGAACACTATCAATCAATCATTGATTGATTGCGATCCTACTACCTATCAACCGCGGCAGACGTATTGGGACTTATCTGTCCGATTCCTTACACAAGGAACAATTGATTAAATTGTGTGGGTTGTTTCTGAGTCCCATCTTGGTTAAAGTAATAAATGAAAATACTGATTTGGTCCCTCTGACTGATAAACAAATATGTTTTGGGACTTCTTGGTATAACATTGAATCAATGAAACATTTTTAAAAATGAAATGCAAGAAGAATAGAAGGAAAAATCATTATTTAATCGAGCTGAACAGCATGTACAATGGTTTCAGTGCACCTAAAACACAGAACTGTCGAAATATTTTAAGATGACAAAGACAAAACTGGATGGCTGAATGTTTTAACAGACATTTTGGACTGTATTTGTGTACACTCATGATGAGCTTTATCAAATCTAAACGTCAAACCCCATGAAGAATTTTGTGGCCTGTGCTGAAGAAACAAGTCTGTGTGAGAAAGCCAACTAATATAGTTAAACTGCACCAATTCTGTCAAGAGGAGAGGTCAAAGATACAACCAGAAGTTTGTGGACGGTTACCAAAACGACCTAGGTGAGATGCAAATGGCGAAGGGACATTTAACCAAATATTTGAATTACCGTATGTAAACTTTTGACCCAGCAGATTTTGTATTTCATGAAGACCTATAATATATCGATGAAAGAACCAAAATGTGGAAACTACTTTTTATGACAAAGGTGCTGGTGTTGCAATGATTCCATCATAGAAAAATAAGAGTCAAGGGAGTCACTGAAAATGGGACTGCCGTGATACATATGGTCTCTACAACTGTATGTAAACTTTTGTTCATGACTATAGCTTGTGATGAAGGCCCTATAGGCACTAAATTATTATAATTTATAGTTTAATATTACTCCTCCTTTAATGCCGTTTTTGTAATTTCAAAGAGAATGATGTAGACTTGGGGAGTGCCCTCGTAGCTGAATGGTTACAACACCTGCCACATAACTCCAATGCCTCTCTGTCTGTCAGGTCCCACCTCTGTTTGTTGCTCACTATTTCCTGTCTACCTCTTCAGTGCAGCTGGTCAAAAGATAAAATATGGCAAAAGACGTAGGATTCCGTTTCGGACAATAACTCCTCTCTTTACTCTAACACGAAACTACTCTGCTGTTAACCAGCCAGTTCAGCCCAGAACCTTTGATTTGTTAACACAGTATTTTGTCCTGATGCACAGGGAGGGACACACGACTAGCGCTTCACATTTTGACAAATTACAGGAACAAATCAATTGTGGTGCAAGCGGGCCATCTCTCTGAATCAGTCAATTTAGTTTGATTTCATGGCATAAGTCTGTAGTCGGATATGTACTGAGAGCATGGGGCGACAAAGGCAGAGGAGTGACAATCGCTTGCCTCCAGAACATAAACTGGAGTTTGTCTTCCTCCAGTTTCAGAGCTGTTTCTCCACCTCCATAGTCTTCTCAAGAAATCTGTCATCACAGACAGATGACTGAGATACTGGGGCCTGCTTTTATTCTGATTCTCTACAATACAGCTCATTGTAAACAGTAAGTATGATTACTTTAACCATTGTTTTGAGTTATTGTTTTGAGTTATTATTCAATTATTACTGCAGTCACAAGCACATTTCCGTAATTCATAAACATGACAGTTTATCTATTATGAAAAGGAAAGGCAGGAACTTCACTTTGTCAGTGAAGCTCATTAATGAGCAGATTACCCAGGATGAACAGAAAAACAGGAAGCCAGGAAGATCATCCAGATAACCACGCATGTAACATTGTAAACGGTGTGTTCGGTTCCGTATTATTTTTATACATAATGCTGAATTTGTACATTGCACTTTTGCTCTTAACCCCATGTGATAACACATTGCACTTTTATTGCACTTACTTATTTATTATTCTGGATGTTTGTTATTTCATTGTTCTATGGGTATATGTGTTGTCTGTGCAGTGGACCCCTCTGTTCAAGACAAACTTCTCCCAAGAGAGACTAATAAAGCCACCTTTACGTTTAACTGAAATCACTCCCACACACAGTCTTAACTGGCACATTATTACATTTTGTACCTTAACAGCCATGTCCTGGAAGTCATTTCCAGTGCTGCTGACGAGATCTGCGAGGCGGAAGATGGGGCAGTAAGGGTGGTTTTCTTTGTCGTAGGAGCATCTCTTCAGGTAGCTCTCATCAGAGGTTTCAAGGACGTTGGACCTAAGAGGTAAAGACAGCAGACGTGTGAAGTAAATGTCCAAGAACCACAGAAACTAGTCCCATTCTCACAATGAACTTCATAAAGTCTTGAGTTTATCCATGCAAAAGGCTGAACACTCAAGGGCAAAAATGAGAATAAGTTTTTTTTGTGTTGCAGCAAAGAAAAGAGACATCTGTTGTGTAAGAAGCACAGAATTCTCTCACTCTTTTATATTGGCTTTGACCTTGTGGTTTTTAGACACAGTTACTGCTTCGAGTTATGCAGCTCGTACAATGTCTTTATGATCCCTTGCATAACACCATTATTTCTGGAAGCTCAGATATGTGGACTCTGTTCAGATATATAGTTGGATTCAAATGAAGGTTTCTCAGAAATGTTTAGTGAGTCTGAGGTCAGGTGACTAAAGTCCATGACAGTCAGCACTCGATTGTCTTCATTGGTCTTCAGATCAAAGCTTTGATTTGTGTTTGGGCTCATTAGCCTGCTTCAGTATGAATCCTTCTGCACAAAGATGTAAACCAGAGGATGGAACATGTCTGACACCTGCACCGGAGCCACTTGTTGCTCAGAATAACAATCTGACTTCTGACACTTTCATTTGGTTCTGATGTCATCTTTCCCACTGTCGTAGTGCTACCTTGCGAGCAATGTTCTGCTGGATTTAGTTGAGCAATTACCTGATGAATTGATGAAATCTACCTAAAAGCTCAAGGAAATCTGACAAAGGTGGTAACTTGGTCAGTGCTGTTAATCTACCTCAGTTTGATTGCTGACCTAAAACACTGCAGAGCGTAAACTATGTCTTCTTTTACAACACATGTCACATGTTTTTAAATGTTAATTATTTGTGTTCATGAAGATGCTACAGATTTTCATGATTTTGTGTTCTCAGACTTTTGAACTCCACTGTATAGCAAGTTTTCCTCAACACACTTCCAGCATATACAGTATGTGCATGTCAATTACACCACATACAATTACACCGTCTGGCACCAAGGCACAGAGTGTAACTGGATACGTCACGCTGTAGGACGTGTTGCCAACCGTTTTGAATAACCCCCAAGGGAAGGGATTGTGTTATCTATTTCCATTAAGCATAAGCACATAAAGACGAGAGAGAAAACAGGAGACATGTCAGTGTAATTAGATTAAGATCCTGACTGATGAATTGGCTGTGGCTTACGACGGCAGCAGCTCTCTCCTGCTTCCTGTTCAATCTGGGTATCAGCACAGGTGTTGCATAAGAACAGAAAGAACAAGAAAGAAAGAAAGAAAGAAAGGAGAAAGCCACAGTGAACTGCTGACCTCTCTGCTGCTTCCTGTTCACATGCTGCAGGAGCACTTGAACAGGAAACAGCATGGAGGTCAGCCATTCACTGTTGCTTTCTCTTTCTTTCTTTCTTTCTTTTTTTGTTCTTTCTGTGCTTATGCAACACCTGTGCTGATGCAGAGCTTGAACAGGAAGCAGCAGAGAGGGCAGTAGCTCCCTGGGCTAGCCCCGTCTGATCTGACACCTGTCCAGAGCAAGGCCTGCTGTCAAGGACATCTCAGATGACTGTTTCACTGTCTCACTGACTGCAATGCACAAGCTGGTATAAATAGAGGGCTCTCTGCACCCTAAAGTTATTTAAAGCAGCCATTGGAACATGTATTTCCCCCAGCTCACTCCACGCCATGATGCCTTGAAACCATTCAGTCACTGCAACAATCAGCAGCCACTTACAGCTACTTACTTGGAGAATTCAAACTTTGGGAACCTGATGAAATTCTTGATGTAGATGGTGAAGTTTTCTGCTTCGCTCAGTCGCGGCTCTCTGGAAATGAAAGGGACAGGCAGCTATGTGAAATAAACAAACAGAGCTGACAGGCTGCATTAGTAATAATAGAACCTGTGAAATATCTTGGTCTGTGTGAGGGATCAGGGTGAGTGTCAGTGTAGTAGCGCAAAATGGCAAATTTCCAAAGTTCTGCCAAGAAGGAAGGATTCTCACGTGGGTCTTCTGCTGTATTCAACTGGACACCAAGCATGAATCTCACAGGTCCCCGTGCTGTTTAGACACAGGCCGGTCTTGATTCCTAACAGAGAGAGGAAAGATTCTTTCCTGGGTTAAAGAGAATTTATTCCATAACAAAACATACAGGAGAATATGATGGAAAATGTTCAATATTAAAGAATAGTGTTGAAACAAAACAACTACAAATGTGTCAGGTAACTCTCTGATCACTGATTAAGCCCTAACCAATTCACGTCTGCGTATCAAAGTTACATAATCAGAAGTTTTGTAAATAATCCTTTCCTGCCTTAAAATTGTTTAGCTGTCAAAGAAGAAGAAGTCAACACTGTTGCTTTGTGCAGAGTGTGTAGATTATGAAGTTCCTGCCTCTCTGTCCATCAAATGCTGCAGCTGAGCACACCAGCTCACCACTACACAATGGCAAATTTTAATATTGGAGTGATTTAAATGTTTGACCCTGGTTCGACCACGAAGCTGATTCTGAATCAGGAAAATAATGCAGAAAGCTCAACCCTGCAGGTTAACGGAATTGGTTCTTCAGATTTGTTACATTTGAAACCCTGGAATTCTGAATCTGTGTTTTTACACTGCAGTTTCAAGGTGGAAACGCTAAGCTATAGGGTTGACTGCTTATTTCGTTGTGATATAGTAAATAAAAACATCACATGGACATGTTAACAAGGTAAAATAACTTGATTTTTTTTCTAGAGTGGGTATTTAATTGTAACATTTGTGACAGCAAAATTTGAAGCAGGAGCCATGACATGTGGTCAGTGTGAAAAATATTGCTTAAAAGCTATTTAAGACAGTACGATGACAGTTGTGAAATACAATACACATACATTAGTCTCATCATACAGAACATAGTGTATAGAACATGAACTATCTCTCTCCATAGATGAATCTGTAAACCTGTGATTGATGCTAAATCCTGACCGCTATTCAAATTTAAGATGCAATGTTCCTCACCATGACCAGCTGTTACACTCTCCCCCTCCACGCAGTCATCGTCACTTTGACATCGTCCATTCGGCACCTTGAAACTCTGTGAGAGATACAATCAGTGCTGAATTTTCAGAATGGAAACAGTGGAACCAAAAAAACCCAAAAATGCCAGTGAGTCTCCTCTCCTCTTTGTACCCACCTCAGCACAGAGCCCCAGCCTCTGATTAGGGGTCTCGATGTAATTTGTTACGATGAAGAACACCTGCTCACCCTGCAAAATAAAATTAGGTCCCGACAGTGAAATCGAGAAGCAAAAAGGTTAAACAAATTACACTCCCTGAGAAGTTCAATACTGTTGAATCTGCAGAGACAGATGGGGAGGCTAATGATATAAAGCAACACAAACACTCAATGGCTTCATTATCTCTCTTGACAGGAGCTTAATTGGGGAGTGCTGTGACATCAATACCGATCCTCTAGAATCTAGACAGACAGACAGACAGACAGACAGACAGACAGACAGACAGACAGACAGATAGATAGATAGCTAGATAGATAGACAGACAGACAGATGGATAGATAGACAGATAGATAGACTCACATTAGGTGGTATGACATAATCCTCAGCGCTCCACAGGTAAGGACCTGTCTCTGAAGTGTTGGTCAGAGTGACTCCTTTAAGTTTGGTGATGACCGATGTCTGGATGGCTTCTTCTCTCTCCTGGTACCCTTTCTTCACCACAAACACCCACCTGAGACATTCATCCAAACACATGTTGAGCAGCTAGTTTAAGACCATGTGGCCCAGGATGGCAAAACACTACGCTCACTAGCATGGTGACAGATGTAAGGAGCAAGGTTCATGTCCTACACTATACTGCAGAATATTTTGTGCGTGCAATATGATGCAACTATAGCACATACATATGGATCTGGACAGCTGTGGAGCCAAGAAGTGGATCAGTAATAGAACCGAGAGTAAAGCCCTTTAGAGGGTAATGCAGATACTTACAGAACTGGAGTTATATTCTAAGCTAAGTGTAATTTAAACTGTAATATAAAAATTTTTAAAAGGTGAATTTGCAACAACCCTAACCAATTTCTATTAAAGAAACACAATTGCAGGTTACTTAATAATACACAATTAAAGCTTATTATATATAAGTTCTCATGGAGTGCTTGTACATGGCTATCATGCCCACTTAAGCCAGTGATAAAAGAAGGCGATCAACAACGCTGTCCTACAGCGATTTGCCACACAGAAAAAGAAAATCTAACAAGATATCAGTTTCTCTGCCACCCCAGTGTGGCATGAAAATAACAACAGTATATGTGCACAAGAAGTACAGGCCATATAGAGCCACATATGACACTGCAGACACCTTCATCTTATAGTTTGACTTCACTTTCATAAACAGATAAGTTGAAACCAGGTGTTGGATTTACCTGTTGACTCAGTCTCCAGATCTGCTGTCATCATATTTGTTACATTACACTGAGAGGTGACACCTCCTGTCCTCAGCAGACATTACTGAATCCTCCAACACAAACTCTTCCCAAACCACAGCACTCCAACCCTGAAACCCTCCACGCTGCTCTGCCACTTTAACACCACCACCAAACTACAAAACCTTCCACAAGCCCAACTATATTTAACTTTGTGAATCACTTTCTAAGTCTGTGTTCTGGAAAATAAAACAAGAGGACGCATGCAGAGCACATTACCCGATTAAGTATCCCAGCACGGCCAGCTGATAGAGCCGAAATAAAATCCCGATTTTCCTGTTTTCGGCAATGACATATTTCTCCGTCTTGTAGTTGAGGAGAGAAATGAAGAAGCCGCCCCAGCCAGCCATTCCTGCCGCACCGTGGACAGCACTGACGGAGGGTTCAGCTCCCAGCTCATATATACAGCTGCTTCACTTGTCATGCAGGGGCCAAACCCACTGAGACAAGAGCTGCACTGCTCCTAATGAGCTTCTACTCAATGATTAGACATGTGGAGGACAAGTTATTACTCTGGTTTGCTTTGATTTCAAATTCGCTTCACTGACATCAGTTTGGGAGAGTCACAAAAGTCAGCTGATAAATCAGTGTGTAGATCCCCAGTGACTTCAGCTGATGGGCTGCTCCTGTATCATTCCTGATACGTTCTGCTCTAAAAATAATGTAGCTGCAATTATTTTTTTCACCGGGGAATGAAACAATGTGTTTGGAGGCTACATGCAGTGCCATGCACAGGGGGTGTGTGGGTGGGTGCCACAAGAGACTGTATATGAAAGGTGGATGCAACTTTAGAGTTCCTTAAACCTGCAATATTTCTAACAGTCAGCAGGGGGCGACTCCAACTGGCTCAAAAAGCTGTCTGATTGTGTAGAAATCAATTAGAAAATGACCCTACTTCTCACTTCATTTGTTACCTCAGTAAATATTTTTCTAATGTATTTATGGTCTTAGTCACTACTTTAAAGAGTTCTGGAATCCAGCTTGATGTCCATTTTGGTCAGTTTGGTCATTTAGTGGTGATATATTAGAGTAAAATAGACAATAAAGCAGCGTATGCCTTAGGGCGGGGCTATGCTTTGACTGGCAGTTCTCTACTGTATTACTGTGAGGAATGTCCTCAAGTTCTCATTAGCTCTGTTTCTATCCTGCCTTTTTTATGCTCATATTCAAGTAATGCATTAGAAACAAGAAAAGCACTCAGAGAACACATGCTCCACCAAGGCTGCTCAGTCGTTGTATGATTTCAGCCGGATAAGTCCCAATAAGTCTCCAGCGGTGGATTTGTAGTAGGATCGCAGACATGTTATCGTCAGCAGGCAGCTGATGTAGTGTTCACTTGTGGTCATACTTACAGTGACGCTGTACGGCTATCTCACAGTGATACAGAAATCTTTAACAAATCTCTGGATCCAGACTATAAGCCGCATCACTGCTAAAATCTAATCACTTGGTCCTTGTGTCATTTCTGACCTTCCCTGAAAATTTCATCCAAATCGGTTAGCCTATTTTTGAGTAATGTTGCACACAGATAAACAGACAACAGGCAAACGTACGCCGATCGTCACAGAACTCCACCACGTTCCTTGGCGCAGTAAACATTTCACAGAAATGGCAATATTTGTGAAATTTGGGAAAAAAATGGGGGAAAAAAAGGTTTCACTCTTTTTGGAGGTGGTTTTGACTTGAAAAAAAGAGTTAATGTCCTTGATTAGAGATGGAACATTACTGCACATTAATAAGTTCTGACATAAAGAACATTAAACTCACGACTGATCAGCTGTATTAAGCTCTTTTATTGTTTTCACCTCAAGGCAGTATGAAACTTGCTAAATATCAGCTGACATAAAAGAATAATTACAGCTTTCCAGTTTGAAAACATTTCCTGAAGATCTCTCCATTTTCTCTTGTAAATGTACAAACTTAAGGTTTGTTTCTTCTATTTTCTGGCTTCTTGTTCTCTGTTTATTACAGCCGTATTTAACATAGCCTATACCGCCACCTTCTGACAGCACTGCACAGTGTAGTTTATTTGCTTTAAAGAATCTTTTCTTTCTCTTTCTTTCTTTCTTTCTTTCTTTCTTTCTTTCTTTCTTTCTTTCTTTCTTTCTTTCTTTCTTTAAAGTCTCCTTTAAAAAAAAAGACTTCAACATTACAGCCTTTTTAAAATAGTTGCACTTGCAATTTATTTGAAAACATAAAGCAACACTTCAACATCACAGTGCCACAAAACAGGTTGGGAAAAACATAACAAACACAAGACAAAACAAACAAAAATATATTAATACAGTTGTTTACAGGTCAATTGGATTAGAATAGAATAAGAATAAGAAGATTTTTTATTAGTCCTGGAACTGACAAAAGACCTTTGCCAATAATATTTAAGTGTGCACCAGTGCATGTGGTACTAGGAAGTCAGAAATATAACAGAGAGCGAGGCCATGAAAAGCCTTAAAAGAAACCAATAAATTATTAAAATCAATTTGAAACATTCTGGGAGTCGGTGTAAAGAGGCTACAACAGGAGTGATGAGTGCACCACACTTAACATAGACAAGAGAAAGAATGAAGAGAGAAATCTGAGGACAAAATGAAGACAATTACAAAGGTGGAAGAAGTATCAATATCTTGTACTTAATACCACAGTGTGCAAATACTTAAAGTACCAAAACTGAAAGTGGTCATTATGCAGGATTACATTGATTACTGATGTATTAATGCATTCATCACTGATAAATGTGATTTAGGGACTTTATGCAGTTCATCTGCTTGTGAATTCCACCTCTTGGATCAATAGAGTTTTATCTTAATCTATTATATTACACCAAAATTTATTTGTTGGTTCTATTTTGTATTAATGAACCAAATGTATGCAGTAGTATCTAACACTGTCAGATAAATATAGCAGAGTAAAAAGAGTTGCCTCTGAACTGTAGTAGAGTAGAAAGAGAAAGTAAAGTGGCAGAGACTGGACAGAAGCATCTTAAAACTATACTTAAGCTTAGTATTTCAGTAAATGTACTTAGTTACTTTACACCACTAGGCAATAGGTAAAGTTTACAAGATGAGAGAGAAGAAACCAAAAACACTGCCTGGAGTTTGTATCTGGCAAAATTTCAGATGGAACAAAATTAGACAGTTTAGGAAGCTGTCTGTTCACAGAAGTAATAATAGGATTTCTAAAAGAAAATCATTACCCCAACTATAAAACATGGAGAAAGCTCAATTTTCTCTGTGCAGCTCAGCATGGTTTCGATCTTTACAGGACACGCTGAAATCACAAGATCATAAAAGCATTCAGAAGAAAGAAAAAAAATGTGTCACAGAGCTCTGTCTCAAAGGCAGGTCATGGATAATGAGTCAAAACATTCCTCTAAAAGCACCCAAGAAAGAGGGAAAACCTTGCAGAGGTTTGAAGTGAAACGCTGTGAGTCCTGACCTGAATCCAACTGACCATCTATGGGTAGAGCTGAAGGTGGCAGGAGGCAGAAGGAATGCATGAAACAAACTGGAGCAGTAACCAACCAGCTGAGTAGAGGCCTTGTTAATTCCAGAAAGCACTTCACTGCAGTGGTTAGTCTCAAAGGATGTGCAACAAAACACTAGATAATGGATCCTAATATTTTCAAGAACATTGCGGATTTTTGTGTGTGAATGTCATTCATCATCACGTTTAAGGTAGACCTGTACCTCCATGTTTTGATCATGTTGTTGTCACTGACAGAAGCTCCCATCTAATTGAAGCTCAAATAACAGCTGTACAGCTTGTGTTTTTTGTGCCTTCATATACGTAATTTTTGCGGCAATGCATGACCAGGTACATTATAATATCTACTTACAAAGCAGGAGCCAAAAGAGGCTTCGTACAACTGTTGTGGACATATGCAGTAGTAAGACTTTTAAACTAACTTTGATGTGTGAGAAGAACTTTAGGTACATCAGTCTGTAAAGTCTGTGCTGTAAGTAGTTAACTTGTTTACCTGCTTACTGACTTTTTCTCAGCATATATTTACATTTTTCCTGGTTGTCTTCATTAAGTTTCCTATTTTGTATTCTGGTGCAATGAATTTTAATCCACAAGGATTCAAATATAATTTTAACACACAATTATACATTCATAACTTTGTTTTACCATTTGGCTAAAGCAGCCTAATCCACCTGTCATAATCTTTATCCCTTGCTGTCTCATTAATGATTTAGAAAAACTCCATCGCTGCAAACACCTTCCCTATTTATTAGTGCAGTAAACTGATAATGAAACATTAATGATTTTTCTTAGAAATATTAGTGGAACTCCAGAAATGTCTTTACATCTTTTAGCAGGATGGTGTGCAGAGTAGAAAGCCTGTCGATCACAGGATGCAGCTTCTTGTTCCTTCTGAGTTGTGTCTGAACAAAACTAAATACCACCATCAGCTCCAGTGTTGCTGATCTGCTGATTCTGATATACAAGCTGTGGCGTCAGGCTCATTTTTTCCTTCCCTTTTACTTTCTCCGCCTCTTTGTGAGATTTAGGCCCCTCAGCTGTAGGACACAACACCAGACCACCACCACCACCAGATGAGAAACCTCTCCTCTGCCATCCTGACCCTGGAGGTTACTGCCCCTATAACAGTTCTGTGACTATTGTGATCTGACCGCACAAGACTCTAAACAGCCATCAGCTCCTGCTTTTAAGTAAACCCAATGCAGGAATACATTCTTCCTTGGGCCAGACGTTTCACTCTGTTGAACCTGGGGCCACTGAGCCTCCAGAGGGACAGAGGCGGTCCGACTGGTATCCCAGCCTTGATGAATTCTGTCATTTGTGGGTTTTATTGACATCACAAGGAAGCAAGACCTAAAAAAAGAACTAAGAAGACATTAGAGTTGCTTAAGCCTTCAGTTATTTTAAGTCAATTTCATAATTAACAAAACAACCAGCTTTAAAGTTGAGACTGGCGCTGCAGTGGGAAAGGAAACATCCAACTACATTCTGATAAAACCAGAAGGCCAGAGGAGAAACATCAGTAAGCCACTGACATCTAGTGGTGTATTTTTGGAATTTCACTTTTTGCTATACATCCTGTAAGTACAGAAAATTTTTCAAACCCTACGAGACTGATTTATGAATATAGAAGTTTTCCAATCCACGAGAGCCAAACCTTGAAGGTTGATTATGACATTGAAGCACAAGGTTTCCTTCTTTCCAGGATGCGAGTTATGAGACTGTACTGATAAGCAATAATGTTTTAAGAGCTTTTATATGGATTGCTTGGCTGATCAAAATGATCATTTACTACATCAGTTTATGCTGCACACTGAGTTGTTTAACTCCAATAACTTGCATCTTGGAACAATTTAGAAAGAAAGAAAAAAAATGGCATGTGTACCTAATCTTTTACCCTTAATCTTAATTTTCTTCAAACCAACTAAGAAAATATAGCTCTTGCTATCACATCACCTGTCTTTCCTTAAGTTGCAGTGTTTCATAAATTGTGGAATCTTGAACTGCTTGTCAAAGGTGGAAAAAATAAAGACAACTGAATGTTGTTTGAGCATGTACATGATTCTAGTTCATTCAGCTGAGTTTATGATCTAAATGCTCATTTTGAATATAATAAATACCAGCTTTTCAATTTAACACTTAGTGGTAACTTTTCACTGTGTGCAATTTTGGAGGACAAAAATAAAGGAGAACATTGTATATGTTAATCTCTCATCTTTTATTGAATTAGGCTGTCATGTTAATCAGGTAAAAACATGGAATCATTTATTGACCACCCCTCAGACGCAGCACAAGGTGGAGGGTGGACTCCTTCTGGATGTTGTAGTCAGACAGGGTGCGGCCATCTTCCAGCTGCTTGCCAGCGAAGATCAACCTCTGCTGGTCAGGGGGAATGCCCTCCTTGTCCTGGATCTTGGCTTTCACGTTCTCAATGGTGTCACTGGGCTCAACCTCCAGGGTGATGGTCTTACCAGTGAGGGTCTTGACGAAGATCTGCATGCCACCCCTCAAACGCAGGACAAGGTGGAGGGTGGATTCTTTTTGGATGTTGTAGTCAGAGAGGGTGCGGCCATCTTCCAGCTGCTTGCCAGCGAAGATCAACCTCTGCTGGTCAGGGGGAATGCCCTCCTTGTCCTGGATCTTAGCCTTGACATTCTCAATGGTGTCACTGGGCTCAACTTCCAGGGTGATGGTCTTGCCAGTCAGAGTCTTGACGAAGATCTGCATGCCACCCCTCAGACGCAGGACAAGGTGGAGGGTGGACTCCTTCTGGATGTTGTAGTCAGAGAGGGTGCGGCCATCTTCCAGCTGCTTGCCAGCGAAGATCAACCTCTGCTGGTCAGGGGGAATGCCCTCTTTGTCCTGGATCTTGGCTTTCACATTCTCGATGGTGTCACTGGGCTCAACCTCGAGGGTGATGGTCTTACCAGTGAGTGTCTTGACGAAGATCTGCATGTTTGTACCTATAAAAAAAAGGGTATTCCACATTACTATTATCATTTACTTTAAAGAGGCCCACAGCTAAAAATGATCTTCTATGCTTGTCTGACAGATGACAAAGACGTCAAAAAATCCAGCTAGCCTACACTGAAATAGTTCATTACTAAATATAACATAGTGGGTTACATCTACGTAGTGTACATGGTCATTTAGTTAGCTACTTCTTCGTGACAGAAAAATAGATGAATTTTAACATTGTTTTTAAATCTGAAATTATTCAAATCATTATTTAGTTTCTTCCGCGAGTGATAAAGGGACTTCATCCTACCGTCTGACATGAACACTCTGGTAGGAAGCCGGAGATTCGAGCACCAGCGCCATTTTAAAATAAGCTATTGTTGTTTGCCTTTTTCAGCTAACGTTACACCCTACCGGACGATACAGCTAGAAATTGTGCGCCTTTGTTAGCACACAACAAATGTCTTTCCCGACATTTTTTTAAATGACAGTGGATAAAGACACCAACATTTTTTCATAACGTACCTTAACCACATTTTTGGTTTAAAAAGCGGCAATTTTTGTCGCTAGACAAGTGACCGTTTACAGTCATTCTTTAGGCAGCTGTTAGCTAGCAGCTAAAATATGAAAAATGAGCAGTTCAAACTTGTCGACGCTATAAAATAATGGAAAAACTCGTAATGATGACCTGAATATATAATGAATTATAGTTTGTAAAAAACGAAAAATACACTTACGATCTCTTTCAGTCGGATACCCCTCTTTCCAGTAGAAACACCGCTCTCTGACTGCTGTTGCCAGGGGGACGGGAGTATTTATACAGTAGGCGCGTCATCGAGTGATATTCATCCGCAGTTGAAAATAGAGCCCGGTTTTAGTGGATATTTTAAACTGCGCTGAGATTAAACTGTAGCACATTTTACCCTTAATATACACACAAAACTACATGAACAATAAAACGTATTTCCTCTTATAATAAACTGTAAAACTGCTTAGGTGTTAATGACGGAAAATAATGGAGAATGTAATGAGTCTTAACACCCAGTTGAAGGGAAAACAGTGAGTGTAAAGAGTGTTTTCCAACAGTAATATTAATAAAACACTAAATTAGATACAGTTGTCACATACACTGAATCATCCCTTGAGGATACAGATTATTTCACATTTTTTAACGTAAAAATAAACGATTGTAAAGGGGGAATACGCGTGACTCGTGTCATGCAGTTATGACAAGCATAGCACACGTCAATAACAGATCTTAAGAAATCTGTTACCAAATGAAGTGTTTATAAAAATGTGCTACCAGCTGATGAGATACCATCTAGTTCATCCAGCTGTATTATCCAAGAGGCCTACAAAATCCTACAGTGACCGGGTAAATAAAAAACAGAGATAGCTGTAACTGACCTGCCCTAGCAACAAAATAAACATGTCATCTGTTTGTTCTCCAGACTACTTGTTAAACTAGTTTTAGCTGTTATACAACATTATTAGGCCAGCCAGTTAAACAGGATGTTAATTACTTTGGCGGACCCAAAAAACTTGAGTCAAGTTTATTATATAGCACGCTTTAAAATAACCCCAGATGACCAAAGTACTGCAAAGACAGGCAACAACAAAAATATGTACAAAAAATGACAAATTAATTAGTAAAACTAAATAATCTAGAATATGAAAAAATGAAAACACAACAGTCCAACTTGAAAAATTTAATTCAAAAATAAATAAAATAGTAATATAGCTTGAGATTTTTCTGTAAAAGTACCAATGGAGGAGGAATATTTGTTTGAAGGAAGAAAGCAATTCCAAAAACTTTGGAGATGCTGTGACACAATCTTCTTTTCATTCACTACATGGTGGAACAGTCAACAGCAGCTGATCTGAGGATCCAGGAGGCCTGGAGGTACAGTGAGGACAAGTTCTGAAATGTACACAGCATGCCATGCATTATGGATCTACACAATATACTGGATTGTTTTAAATTGTTTTCTTTCATAGCATAGCAGAAATATGTGCAGTGTGATAAATTCTTTGTTTTATGTCCTCCTGATCTTGACACACGAAGCTGAGAGCAGATTGTTGAGTCAGCAGGTCTGTCAGATAAACGCCTTTGGCAGGATAAACAGCTGATGCCCGATTATGAAGATAACAGAGTTGAGCCAGTTTAGCCTTGGATCAGATGGCAAATACCACGCTACAATCCATGTGCGATCCATAATCCACACTACATTCCTACGACAGGAATAGCACAGAAGTAGTAGTGGTTTCTGTGACCCAGGGGTCACGGAATAAACATGAGGGATCATCAGGTGACTAATCAGGAAGCATAATAAAGTCGATTCATTTTTATCATTTTTAAAATTATTTTTAGTTGAGATACGTGTGGGTAATCAGTTACATATATTAAATAATCTGGGAGGGTTCAAATGGAATTATATTTTTGGTGGAACTGATGAGTCACAGACTTCTGAAACACAGCAAAAGGAATCCGTGAGCTATTTTTCTGTAAGGAGTCATGTTGGGAACCTCTGGTTTCATCTGGAACAACATAACACATTTTATAAACTTACCATTTTAGTAGCTTTTGTGAAAAAATAATCTCTATCTGCAAAGTAAAAAAGTTCCTAATAACTGTAAATGTTCCCTTGAGATAGAATTATTAACTCCTATAAAGTAAAAGTACTCCAGTAAAGTGCAAGTACACTAAGTAAATGTACTTACTCTCCTCCACAGGATTCTCTGCTTGAAAGCCAGTTTTTCCAAGTTACTATCCACACACACACACGTCATCACACATTATCTTTAACATCTTTTAATATACTGCTCATTAAATGTATTTGGTTTCTTTGTACAACTGAGAATTGCATGTGCAAACTACCAAGTGTCATTTTGCACAGAGACTTTGGGCTCCTTTATGTGTGCAACCAGCACAAGACAGTTTACAGTACATCTGATGTGAATATTCTGTACAATCTGTCCTTGTAGATATGTTACGACAGGCCCATTTTCATGTTTACTTATGCTGAAATCAATTTCCATCCACCTGACTTTGTTCAATACAAAGTTCATGTTCCCAGACCAAACATTGCTACATATTATTGTGCATCTGTGTTATTGTCCCAGATGTGCAGTGACTCTTACTTCCCCATCGTGTTTTTTCATATCAACAATAGATGGCGCCACATCCTTATTCTTGAAAACTCCTTTAACCTTCTCTGTAGAAGCTGAAATCCAGCCTATGCTGATTTTAAGTCTTCTGCAGACTCTCAGTACAGCTGAGCATACATTCCTGTAGGTAATCTCTGGAATGACTCAGCATTTAGACAAACGGTAATAACATTTCATGCAACGTGACCTGGAGGCTGGTAGTTAGAATAAAGCGGTGCAGGTAAAGAGAGTCCCATAGGGCCTAGTACTGTAACAGATTGTGAATTGAACCATTGTATTTACTGACTTTTTATAGCTTTAATGTACACTTGAGCAGCTTAACATGTACAGAATATATACATCTGAATTCCGATGGATGAGGGTGGCATTTCTTGAAATGTATTATTTGTAAAATGTGCACTTAACATGGTGTAACTATCTTTAAACAGAATGCTAGCATGATTGTCTTTCCACACATTATGCTATTTGCATAAAACACTGTGCCTTTAAAACATGGCCTTAAGTGGGCACAGGAAGAAAACTTAATTACAAGGTAATCAGTTTTTGCAGTAACAGCACCATTTTCTATGTTCTTCAAATATTAAACTTCTTAATGGCAACAAAATACCCTAAAATATAAAAATATCATTCTATTAGCTTATACTCGGTAAATGAAAATTGCCTTGCTTTTACTTATATTAAAATGTTTGGTATTACTGCTTTTCATCTTTTTTCCCACTTTTTTCATTGTCATGTAGCAGTTAATAAAAGCATGTCTTTAAGTGTACTAGAATTAATGCTTATGTTCAGTTGTGCACCATCATCAGAAAACTAAAAATAAACCCCACTCTGAATAAAGAACCAACATGAGAAAGTTAAGTTCAATCCTTTATTAACTGATATGCATCAACATTTTGGTCATTAAAAGGTTAAAACTTTTGTTTTGGGTAACAACACTGTAACTTTGCAATGGCATGTAAAGCATGTCATACATAACATGTTGAGGAAACAAGGTGGAGAACATGGAATCACTTCACTGCCCACCCCTCAGACGCAGGACAAGGTGGAGGGTGGACTCCTTCTGGATGTTGTAGTCAGAGAGGGTGCGGCCATCTTCCAGCTGCTTGCCAGCGAAGATCAACCTCTGCTGGTCAGGGGGAATGCCCTCCTTGTCCTGGATTTTAGCCTTGACATTCTCAATGGTGTCGCTGGGCTCAACCTCCAGGGTGATCGTCTTACCAGTGAGGGTTTTGACGAAGATCTGCATGCCCCCCCTCAGCCGCAGCACAAGGTGGAGAGTGGACTCCTTCTGGATATTGTAGTCAGACAGGGTGCGGCCATCTTCCAGCTGCTTGCCAGCAAAGATCAACCTCTGTTGGTCAGGGGGAATGCCCTCCTTGTCCTGGATCTTAGCTTTCACGTTCTCAATGGTGTCACTGGGCTCAACCTCCAGGGTGATGGTCTTACCAGTGAGGGTCTTGACGAAGATCTGCATGCCACCCCTCAGACGCAGGACAAGGTGGAGAGTGGATTCTTTTTGGATGTTGTAGTCAGAGAGGGTGCGGCCATCTTCCAGCTGCTTGCCAGCGAAGATCAACCTCTGCTGGTCAGGGGGAATGCCTTCCTTGTCCTGGATTTTTGCCTTGACGTTCTCAATTGTGTCACTGGGCTCCACCTCCAGAGTGATGGTCTTACCAGTGAGGGTCTTGACGAAGATCTGCATGCCACCCCTCAGACGCAGGACAAGGTGGAGGGTGGATTCTTTTTGGATGTTGTAGTCAGAGAGGGTGCGGCCATCTTCCAGCTGCTTGCCAGCGAAGATCAACCTCTGCTGGTCGGGGGGAATGCCCTCCTTGTCCTGGATCTTGGCTTTCACATTCTCGATGGTGTCACTTGGCTCCACCTCCAGGGTGATGGTCTTACCAGTGAGTGTCTTGACGAAGATCTGCATGCCACCCCTCAGACGCAGCACAAGGTGGAGGGTGGATTCTTTTTGGATGTTGTAGTCAGAGAGGGTGCGGCCATCTTCCAGCTGCTTGCCAGCGAAGATCAACCTCTGCTGGTCGGGGGGAATGCCCTCCTTGTCCTGGATCTTGGCTTTCACATTCTCGATGGTGTCACTTGGCTCCACCTCCAGGGTGATGGTCTTACCAGTGAGGGTCTTGACAAAGATCTGCATGCCACCCCTCAGACGCAGGACAAGGTGGAGAGTGGACTCTTTTTGGATGTTGTAGTCAGACAGGGTGCGGCCATCTTCCAGCTGCTTGCCAGCGAAGATCAACCTCTGCTGGTCAGGGGGAATGCCTTCTTTGTCCTGGATTTTAGCCTTGACATTCTCAATGGTGTCACTGGGCTCCACCTCTAGGGTGATGGTCTTGCCAGTAAGGGTTTTCACAAAGATCTGCATGTTTCCACCTATGAGGAATTTAGACACATCAAATAAAAATTATTGTTTAAACAAACCTATACCACAAAATTAGTACATTAGTTGAAATCAGTACAACCAATAAATACTCAACTAAAACCTACACAAACATAACAGGCTTATCAATGACAGTACATAAAACTATGTGAAAATAAATATTAAATTCAACTTCATACAATGTGTAGATGGCAAAAGCTTCAAATATCTCTAAATCTGAACGGAGTTCTGATCTATCGGTAGCTCAGCAGCCATTTCAGCCCGAGCGCCATTTTGAGATCATATTGACCTTCCCTTTGTTCGGCTAACGTTACCGCTAATGGACGATACTGGAAATGTCGAGTCACTGCTGTAGCTAACATTTGCTAGCCACGGCTGCGTTACCAAATATGTAGACGACTGATGATTTGACCGTACAACTCGGACAGAATCGTCAGTTTTTTTACAGTCAGAATACCATGTACAATTCAATGACCTACTTTCACTAACCAACTCACCAAAAACGTAAGGCAGACACCGTCGTTACCGTTAAGTACGACTATTCGAACGTTCAAAATGATAACATTTGCCAAACAAACCTCTAGGAACATCCACGTCAGCTGAAATGTTTTTTTATTAAAAGTATAACGAAATGTAAAATCATACTTACAATAAGAAATGCAGCAAATAGTTCGCGTTACGCTCTCACGATATCACTTCCTTTTGTCTTCCGGTAGGGAACTGCTGTAGCTTAGACTGGCACTGTCTTATATAGCAGAGTCGTGTACGTCATCGGTGTATGTCCATCCGCACGTAAAAGTACTTCCCACTGCTCCGCAGCGCACTGTTTCGACATAGAAACTTTAGTTTTACTTTATTATCGTATTTAGCAGTCATTACTTTACTTATAAACGAAAATATTTTGTCGAAAATGTATCTATTATAGAACTATTTTGTGACATATCCTCGGCGGCGGATGGATATTTTACAACACTACGACTGTGGCTCCAGAAAGTGCTAGAAGCGGCACAGCAACAGGAACCCTTTCAGAGCCTGTGATTGGTTGGCACAGTTGTTTGTTTGACCTGCGATTGGTTGCTGTGGTACAGTAAGTAATGTTTGATGACTAAGTTGTGGTCATGGCTATAAGGTTATAACACAGACCTATTTATGAGTTAAACACGACGTATCTATACGAAACGTTGTATAATTTTAGGCCCTAACAATGTAGGTCTCACATTCATATCACTAATAAAATGTTAAATATCATAAACATCGTTATATTAGAATGTATAAGGTCTGAAAGACAATATGTTGATGTGACTAACACAGAAGGAGGACATGTGCAGACGTGTCTTAAGCTGATCTCCTGCCTGCTAACAGATCTGAACGTGTTTGCCAAACGTGCTACCAGCTGTTATGACAGCAGGGTGAAGAATCTGGGCTAAACATAGCACTGCTAACTGGCCTCTTTTACTGACCTTATTTCACTTTCTAGCAAGACCTCTATATTGCAGACCATATACATAATGATTTATAGCCAGCCAACATCATCACAGAAAATACCATTTAATAGGGAGGATTCTCTGATACTGACAATAGGCACACTATGTTAGTCATGGCCATAAACTGCATGATCATGGCCTGAATGCTGAAAGGTGAAAGTAGGCCGGAAATGCAACCCTCAAGTGATCAGCTAGAATGTAATAGAATAGTTGTGAATAGTAGTATTTGCAGTTCATTTGGGCTTTTAAATTCTACCAGGGGTGTAGATTTTATTGGGAGACATTGGGGGGCACATTAGCATCAAACACTTAATTTTAAGTATTTTGTGGTCATTTTTAAAAAGCTTTTTCTGCAACAATTTATGCTGGACATCTTATTTGTATAATGGTAAATACAAAATGGAGGCACAATGACCAAGTATTTTGCTTCTTTCATGATTTATTAAGGGGAGCAAATGCATGTATTCTCAATATTATGGTAACTCTACCCGTCCTGTTGCATATTATCTACAGAGGGGTGGTTGGTAAGTCTCAATTCATGAGATAAATTTCTGTAACAGGAGCTAAATAAACACAACCAGATTATGAAACAAAGTCATGATCAACATTTTGTGTCCTCTTGTGATATGACTATTTTAAACCTTAACAGCACATTTTTGGCTTCAAGTGAGCAGCTCAAACAGTTCAAATTTATTTCTGTTTTTTTTTTGTCATTCCCTTGAGCAATAATATACATTCATTGAAGGGAATGGCTTGAGCTTTTATTCCATGAGGAAGGTCAAACAAATCTAAGTACTTCTGAGACAATGTCAACGCCCAGGTGTTACTGGAAAACTCCCAAAGGTTAAACACTGATTAAAGATTGTATGATTGAATAACTGCTGATAGGTCAAAGATTTCATTTGGTACTGGGATATTTTTTGGTGATATGTTATCAGAGTGACCTAGCGGTTTCAACACAATGAGCATCTGAGATTTAAGTGTCCAAAATAAGTAACAGAAAGTGCCACAGGGGTCTGGAAAGATAGGGAACGTGTACAGATTTCTGTTTAACTTCATCACTGACGGCTTCATGTGCTGAACAGTTAGCTCCCTCCACTATTAAAGACTGTGGCACTGTAAACTAAATCAAATCAAAGAGCAAAAGGCTCAGAAGGGGGTTCAGTAGTCTACTGTATTTCTATTTTTGGGTCACAGATATGACACAGCTCTGAGAACCTTAATTCATGTATTTGGGTCACAGCATACCCTTATCCCACCCCTCCAGCATGCTGTCATATGACACCCATCTCGTGATGAGCCATGGCGTTGCTTTCCAACACAGAGCTGGCTGATCCAGTTCAACCCCTGAGGAATGTGTTTGTGCAAGTCTGCTGTACTTTGCCCTGCCCCTTGCTTGGAATAATTACAGTGTTCCAGGAAAACAACATTTCAAGTAGGAAATAGGTCTGTCTGAGTGCTTTGGAAGCGATCATCGTATGAATAGAAAATATTCACGGCTCGGGAAAACAAAGTAGATCTTTAAATGACATATTCAGAGACCACATCTGTAGCTGCGAATGAGTCGAAGCCGTAGCTAGGTGAGAGTTTTCTCATGCAAACGTGACTCTTTATCAGTGATAGACTTTAAGTAGGCTGATTGTGTTTTCCTCAGCAGGATGACTGGAACTTTCTGGGTGGGACGTCCAGTTACACGTCAATAGGTTTCGCAACAAACAAGTCACACCAGTTTCGTCTGGACTTTATTCAGTAGTTGGGTAAATACATTCCTGTTCTTTGACTTGACATGACTAAAGTAAGGCTTGTCATCTGAGTACTCAGATCTGATTAACAGACTGTTTTCATCCTGATGGTATGTTTTTTTATTTTGTACCTACAGAATGGAGCTTGTGAAACATACAGGTGGCTGCCACTGTGGTGCTGTAAGATTTGAAGTATTGAGTTCCCCAGACCTCCATGTTTTTCATTGCAAGTATGGATGATTAATTCAATGACTCGAATCATAATCTTATACATATAAATCCAATATAAAATCAATATGCAGTAATGTAATCTATAATACATATTGTGTTCAAGTGATTTTCAATAGCACCACTTGATCAATTAATATCTATTTCTCCAGTTGTAGTATTTGCACCAAGAAACAAAACCACCATTTCATCATCCCAAAAAGCCAATTCACCCTCCTACAGGTAAGACAGAGACTCAAACACATCATTTTATACAATTTATCTTCTAAATGAAAAAGTGAATTTAGACTTTTTTTAAATTACTTTTTTAGGGGTTGGATAATCTGACCACGTACACGTTTAACACTCACGTTGCTAAACACACCTTCTGTAAAACCTGTGGGGTTCAAAGTTTCTACTCACCCCGCTCCAACCCTGACGGATACGGTATGAACCAAGATAGTCTCACTGGTTTCATGTGTTGTAAACTTATTTCAACACCCTGCTGTGTTTACTCCAAATGAAGTCTGCTGTGTTTACTCCAATCTAATTTACGCAGTCTGCTGTTTAATGCCCTGATTTTATACTATTTGCAGAAAACAGAAATGTTATGTTCACAATTGGTGCCCAATGCTGGATAATGTTGGTATCAGGAACCACCCCTAAAACTAAATACTTTGCATGACTGAAATAGTAAAGCCAGGTTGTCCCTGAAATGCCCTGGAGAAAACTGGCTAGTTTCTTCATATGCAAATTAAAGGACTGTCCTTTGTTGCTCTGTTGTCTCCACAGGTGTTTCTCCGCACTGTTTGGATCCAGGTACTGTTCGCAGTGTCACAGTGGAGAAGTTTTGTGGAGAGAAATGGGAGGAAAGCATGCAAACTCACAAAACCATCAGAGACATGTCTAAACCTGTACAGGAAAAATAACACAGCTGTGATATAAAAATCAAACCTTTTAATCAACATTGTATCAGAAATATTGAACCGTATTTTCAATGATTTATCAAATAATACAATGAAGAAAAATGTAACCATTTGGAAAAACTCAAAAACCCAGTGTTGTTTTAATGTAGTAGTATGAAGTTGCTTCTGTAGCAAAAAGACAAGAAATTACTAATATTAATAAACATTTCAAAATGGTTGTCA
The DNA here is from genome assembly GCF_022539595.1 of Amphiprion ocellaris. NCBI lineage: Eukaryota > Metazoa > Chordata > Actinopteri > Pomacentridae > Amphiprion > Amphiprion ocellaris. The sequence continues at coordinate 24,785,920 of NC_072779.1, forward strand.
GCTTTGTTCATGGAAAGTGCTTCAGAGAATATTCAGGCTACTACAGTGAATACAGTATTAAAGAAATCTGTAAACAGCTACAATATTCAGCCCTTCCACCTCACCACAGGGACACATTGAAGTGTAAATATCAGTGCTTCAGGAAGTGACAAACGTCTAATAGATCTTCAGGTTCTTTGGTCCCTGTGGAATTATTTGGAACGTGTTCACGAACATGTATCGAGAGAAAGTGATGTAAAGGTAACGGAACCACAACAGTTGAGTGCGATGACACAGCATGGCAGCCTGGAAAGTAAACAGGTGTGTTTAAGAAATTACAGAAACACTAGTGTGAGAAATCTCAGTTAAAGGTGGAATCTGTGGCTCTGGACAAAGAATGTTGATATTTATTCAGTCAGCATATTTAGAGAGTGAGCAACTGCCAGATTTACCATCAGTCACTCTCGTTATCCATGTTTCTATAATGTACTTTTAGTCACATTTTGAAGTATTGTGTGATAAAAAGTTGATAGAAATGGCACAATTTGCTCCATCTACCTGGTTTTCAACTCAAATAAGAGTTAATCCACTTGAGGGAAGTTGGAAACAAGTTTTTCGAATAAGCTCTGACTTAATGAAATTTTAACTAACGTGACTGTTTCTGCTTTCACTGTCTTTGCCTCCGGAAACCATAGAACATGTCCGATACCAGCTGACATGAAAACTGAATTACAACTTTGCTGATGGAAAGCCATTCCCTAAGACTTCTCTATATTTTTCTCTTGTAGATGGACAGTTTTGTTTCGTTCTATAACTTCTTCAGTTTCTTAGGTCTTCGCAAATAACTGGCTTTGTTTCTGGCATCTTCTACTCTGTTTATTACAGCCATGTGCAACGCAGTACTTGCCACTATCTTTTGACAACACTACACAACCTAGTTTATTTTCTCTAAAGCAGGTTATGGAAACAAGCCTTATTTGTCTTTTTCAAGAATTTTTTGCGACATCTCAAAAATTGACTTCAAATTTGCATGACAATTAAATGGAAACACATTTCACTTTGCCATCCACTTGTCCTGTGTACAAGCACAACTGTGTATAGGACCTGCATGAACAGTGTTGTGTGGATTTATTTGACTTACTTTGTTTCCCATTTACAGAGTAAGGGCCATGTACGAACACCAGATTTTTTCAGTGTGAACACTCAGAATGGACTGCTAGTGCACACACCACGAAAACCTGTGCTCAATTTCATAAAAAGTGCACTGGATTCGAATCACAGACTCCACCTTTAAAAGGAAGCAGTGGTCAAAATCTGATGCGTCTGTAAACGTGTTCTTAATGAGATGGTTATTTCAGACCTTATCTGCTCACTTTTGACTCTATTGGTTTCTGCTGACTTTACTTCTAGCTTCCTCAGCATAGAACCTTATTATAATGCTCTAAAAACACGTGAGCCCTCTAAAAGTAGACGGCGCCATGTCTTGCCAACAAACTGTCTAACTGGTGGCTTACCTTGGCTCGCCTGTAGCCCTGTGAGCCTATAATACAGCAGAGACATGAGGGCAGCAGCCAGCTGAGGGGAAGCTCCAAGATGGAGATGTACTTCCTAAGGAGGCCAACAGTCACCAGGGAGAGCAAACAGCAGTCTGAGGGTGAAGACAAAGAGACCCAGTCAGCTGTTAATGTTGTTAAAGGTTCACTACCCCAGCAGACAGCTGACTAGGCCTTTGTCCAGGCACTACACTGGAGATGTTCTTCTTGTTCAGCATTTGTGTTGTAGTTGTGAACTTAGAGTTTCTGGGACTGCTGTGCTGTGCAAAAACAGAACAGGCACAATGTAGCACTGAAGGATTTATTTCACACAGCAGAGGTTTTTTGGGCACAACAACCTTAAAGCTGTTAGTAGTGACCAGGAGCCTTGTTGTATAGCCAGGCGAAGAGGCTTAACGTCAGGCCTAATTCTCTGCTGCTTCCCCAAGAGCCTGCAGCAAGACCAGTCAAACAGGAGAGCTGGCATGCCTGGTAACAAATAACCTTGATTAAAGGTGCCCCTGCTGGTTTTAGGAGTGTTCAACCTAAAGAGGGCAATGCAGACTGAGGTCATTCTGAACAAAGTGTATGTTTGCTGTGGCTTCGGGACTGAGAGGACAATGTCTTCCTGACATTCAATAACAGTGTACAGCTCATATATGATTAACTACATGCTTGTTTCTTATCAAGCTGTCTACTCAAACTTTAATGCTGACGTGTGCTGTGTGGTGTTTAATGTTTGCCAGACTGGTGAGACAGTCAGCGTGTTGTAACATGCTGCCCATCCTCACTGTCCTACTTTTCTTTTAACTTTCTGTTAAAAACATTTCTGTTGAATATCATCGTTAGGCCTGAGGCAAGCAGAAGTACAAGTTCAGTCTGTTTGGGTAGAACTGAGAAGACAGGAATGTAGATTGTGCTTGGACAGTTAAGATATAAACACACACTGATTTTAACACCTGTGAGCAAAAAATTGAATATTAGAAATGAAAGAGACACCATTCCAAAAACCTGGCTGTACAGATTGGCATCTTACAGAATGTAAAGGTAGCGTTTTATTACAGCTGGTGTTTCTTATGTCCAAATGGCTTCATGCTGCCACCAGCAGACCAAAATGTACACGAGACACATGACTCAGGCAACCCTTGTGAACAGAAGAGGGCGCTGTACATTAACAAAACACCTCCTTGGAGCTGGTGTTCTTAGGACTTTCCAGGGTTCTAATTGCAAAAATACGGCCAGGCAAGGTGGTGCCCCTCAAATGTCAAGTCATATCTGCCTTGTCTGATTGTCAAGAAGTTCACACCTTGGATTTACACTGACTACAATGGCTCCCTGTTCATTATCGAATTTAAGATTCTGCGAATAACTTTTAAATCTGGTCTGGCTCCACTCTAGATCTCCAAACTCTTAATCCCTTGTTTTGCACCTCGACGCTTCACATTAGAAGGCTGTTAGAAGTTCCACATTCTGGGCTAAAAACAAATGAGGCCCATGCTTTTACTGTTTTGGCTGTGGAACAGCTGAGTCAGTGGTTTGGGATAAAAACCTTTTAAAAACCCAGCTGTACAGATTGGAATTTGTATAATTTTTAATGAAGTATTTTCCAATGCTTTATTGTCTGTTTTTAAACTTTTATTTTCGTCCTTTTATAATATGTAATGCACTTAGAATCTCCAGTGTGCATCGTGCTGTAGAAAATGAAGTTTATTATTACACAAGTGCTACCTAAATTTTAATGATGTCAGCACATGTAGTCCTTGTCATCATACTTATATATATATATATATATATATATATATATATATATATATATATATATATATATATATATATATATATATATATATATATATGTAGTGGAAACCAGTAGTGGAAGAAGTATTCACATCTTTTACTTAGGTAAAAGTACTAACACCACACAGTAAGAATACTACAAGTTAAAATGCTGCACTGAAAGTTACTTATGTCAAAGTGTGTACGTATTATCGTGAAAACATACTTAAAAAGTACTAAAAATATAAAAGTACATAATGCAGAAAATGTCTCCAGTGACTAAACACTATTAGTACACAACTAGACGACTATGACTTAAGTTGTGATATAAGAGCAGGATTTTACTGTTGTAGTAGGTTGTGGTGAAGTGTATCATTTTTAACTATATTGTGTCCTAATACAACTCATGATTATTTTCATTATGCATTAATCTAGTTTCTCTATTACTGCATTACTTTCTTGCACTTGTATAAACTGTAGGGGAGATTCCAGCAGAACAATTGAGATCAGGTTCCTCAAAATTCTTTACTTTTACAGGCAATTTTCTTGAAAGTGACAACAAATGCAACCCAGCAAAGCATATAAAGTATATAACAAAGTTTAATTTTTGTTAGACCTACCATCAGGGACTTGTCCAGTTGAAGCGATATGCCTATAAGAGCAAAAAACAAAACAGTATGACCAACTGAAAATGTCACATGATGCAAACATCGAAGAGAGAGCACATTTTATTGACCGATTGACCAAAATAACCACGGTGTGTGCCAACATGCAACCAAGATTAGAGTTTCAGCTACACTGATTGCAACATAAATAGGTAAAAAGTCATTCAAAGTGTTATGGTCAAGCTACTGTTACTGCTATCTACCATTCTGTATGTTTTTATGTGATGTTGTATAAAAGTTTTGTCGCCACAAAGTTATTCATTATTTCATATTCTACTCATAATACAACAGCTCAAGTCTGTAGAATCACAGTGAAGTTTTCTTCCAGACTTTCATTTCTAGTTGTGCAAAAGCTGTGAACGTTTTGACTACAGCCAACCACTGAGATTTAGGTCACCGTGAGACTGGTACACAGCCCCTCTGGGCTCCTGCCTAATGGGAATCATGAGATGTGATTTGGAGAGTTGCCATCTTATCAACACGAGGCCCATAAATCAACTGACAGCCATGAGAAGGCAAAGACCATGACTTACTCAGCAGACAGTTAAACGCAGTATGGGGACCACGATGTACACTTCACAGTGCAAAACACTTTTTTTTTAAAAAAACCAACAGTCTGATGCAACTTGCATGGTTGGCCTCTCCAAACCAGAGCTGGCCTCCCACCTCACCACTTCAGGGACAGGATTTACTGCTGCTCGCTAGGAGCAGAGCCGAGTGCCTCTGAGGACTCTGTTTGGATGACCTCTCAGCTATGTAACAGACCAATTCTGAAAAACATGCTGTGTCTCTTTGTGTGGAAACATTTGGAGAGATTGATGTTGATGAGTGTCTAAATGTTCTGCATTTTCCTCAATAGACTTTTTTGTGCAGTGGACTGGTTTTTGTGTTTAAGCCACATAATATCCCTGAGGGTGGCATCTTTAAGTTGAGAGACTTGTAAGATGGAAAAGCCTTAAAGTCCAGCCTGTACCTGACAGCTTTATGGATGGCTACGTGATTGGCATGGCCACTCACTCCTCTCCCATCGAAGGTCAGCACCTGAAACAACAAAATATCTCACTGTGTGGGTGAAAAGCCAGAATCTGGGTATCTAAAAGTGAATTTAAATAAACTCTGGCAAAAGAAAGGAGGGAGAGACATTTCTTGGGTTGGTGTACGGGTTTGTGTGTCTGACTGTGAAGCTGCTTGGCAGCTGACAACTGATATTTAAAAGCATTTTTCTGTGCGCTCGCTTGCACACCAGAGGAAACACATGAAAAAAAATCAGGTCAAAGGGAAAGAAAAAGTGCCCGACTAAAGACTTGCTCAGGTGTATTCTACTATGACTTTGTCTTTCCAATTGAGAATATGTTTAAGTTTCCAACCACCAGTTATTAGAAGTCACTAGTGATCTTTAATTTATAGGTGAAAAACAAGAGAACAACAAGGTGTTAGAGCACAGAAAAAATATTTTTCAGGTTAATAAGCGAAGTGAACCAGGTTTTCATTATTATGCTTTTCATTTGCTATTTTCATCAGAGAGGATGTTTGCTGCTTGATTCTGAAGCCTACTTTTTTTTGTTGCTGAGCTTGACAGGATGGGAGGAGACGGTGTGTTTGTCGTCTTTGACAACAAAAGAGTATGGCTGCTGAAGGATAGAAAAATCAAGCTGTATGTCTCTATCACCCACCATAAAGAACAGTTTTGTTTTTATTTGTTTTTCTTTATCTGCTGTATTTTTGCCCTTATATAGATAGGCTGGTTAAAATTCTAAATTTGTCACATTCCCATTAGTTAATAGTGTGGAACTGCACTGGGCCTGATAAGAATCTCTGCATAAACAACGGAATTAATCCAAACTTTCTGCTGCAGCACAGGCTGTTTCCTCTGGTTTTCAGGAGGCTCAAAATGCAGTCTGGGTTGGACAAAAAGAGGAGGCGACTGACAGGATTAGCACACAGACCACAGTTAAATGAGCATAATGACTTAGGAAACTGTGGTGCCAAAACATATGACAAAAACAAAACAATATAATACATGACGTTCTTACACAGAATGGCAGAGAAAATGTTTGCTGACACCAAACAGGAAACGACAGAAAAGCCACAGGTCTTAAAGACAAGAATTGAAGGCAGAGTTGAACATACCATGTTGAAGGAGTGAGCGCGGATATGTTTCACAATTGTAGAGGAGACCAGTGAGATGCTCCATTCTGCTTTGGGATCATCTGGAAGTTTTCTGGAGGGAAAAGAAAGGGACTCTGGTTATCTATATAGTTGGTATTACAACAGGTTTCTAGTGATACAGTAGTGCATTGTGTCTGCGCTCAAAGCCTTATTCCTGTCCCAAGCATCGTATTTTTGCACAGATTTAGTGCAACATTATAAAATGGGTTGTTGTGGAATGCAAACATGAAGGAGTCCTGGGAAGTACAGGGGTGACGGGTTGGGAGGCCTTTAACATCGTGTTCATCTGAAACTACAGCCTGGAGGCAGCACAGAGCGCACATCAAACATCACACTTGGCCAGCCCACTCTCTTGGCGTACTAAACATGCACATACTCCTTTTTTTGACAGAAATAATAAGTTGTTTTTTTTTTTATGGTTGTTCAACGTCCTCCTAAACTCAAGAGAAACCAGCCACATAAAATAAAGGGAGAAAAGGGCTTAAATCTTGCTTAGACATACTTAGATATGAATTTGGCCAACACACTTCACAAAAAACACAAAATCCTGAGGGCTGCATTTCAAGTGAAGTGAAACCAGCTTTCTCATAAGTAAGCCTTTTGCTGCTTTATGTTGATAAAAAAAACAACAATAAAGAAAATCGACATCACTGCAAGACAAAGTTCTAACCTTCAAAAGAAACCTAAAAATAAGGAAAGAGATCAACGACATGATGTGTTGTTGTAAACCTCAGCTGGCACATGGGTGGTGTGAGCGACAGTGAACGTAGAGCTATTAATCATGCAATTACTGACACTTGATTAATCATTCAAGACATCTTTACCCCTCTGAACCCCAAGTAGTTTTCTGGCCTTTGTTTGCTCTTTGCACATATTTATTCACTGTGGGGTCATTTTTCACTGTCTGCACAGTACTGCAACTTTATGGAAACAGCAACCACAGCTAGAAGTAAAAACAACTCAAAAATGTCACAAAAAAGCAAAAACAAAAGTGGATTTTTTTTAACCACAAGAATAATAACAATAATAAAAAAAGAAAAATGAGAATCAACAGATACAACTTTTCCATAACAATGCACGTGTGTTACCAATTTTAGAAAACAGAATGGGGTCTCCACATTCTATAAACTGGCTGTTTGACTAGGCACATTTGTATTTATTTTTTACAGCTTCTTGAAATTTTTTCACACTACTTTGCACATCAACTGTTTCACCATATTTCACCATGCTAAATGTGTCTTTCAACAACCAGCTGACAACTTGCTCCTCTGTACACCATTTTTGAATGATGCTGCATTTATTTTATTGATCAAGTAAGTTCTATTGTCCTCTAATTCTCTCCTGCTGTCTCCTGTCTGCTCTGTAGTAACAGCCTGAAATTCAGCCAAGGATTCACATTTTTTTGTCTAATGTTCGTCACAGTTGAGTTGATTGCTCAAATAAAATGATGAAATATCACAATTTTAATCTTATATTTGGTTATTTTTCTGGACAGGTCTGCATAAGACACATGACACGTTAGAGGCTCGTCAGAAAGCAGATAATTCTACGATTTTTTCTGCTCCATATTGTGCCTCTGATAAATGGTGTAATTTGGATGATTTTTGTCAAGACAACATACTTTTAAACCCACCAATGACACCAAATGACATTCACAGAACATTTGAGGCTTCCAGCTTCTCCATGTTGAAGACTCTCCAAATTTTGGGTCTGGTTATAGTATAGAAAAAGGTGAAATGTGTTACTGTTACCTTTTGCATTCATGATGAGAATTTTTTGGTGCTTTCTAAGGTTTTATAGACTGAACAAATAACGGGGAAAATAATCCGAAGGTTGATTGTTCGTCGCAGCTCTACATACATATGAGTGCTTAAAGTGGGGGTAGGTGTGGCAGTGTGTCAGCAGTTGCTTCTCTCCCCTTCGCTGCTAACAATGAGCCAGGACAGTTGAGCTAGTAGAGGGAAGTGATGGATTAGAACACAAATCTATTGGCTGCCAGGGATGTGAGGGTCAGGCTTTGGTGTAAAGGGTGGAGGGTGGGGTTAGGGGGTGCTGACTATGTCACCGTTTGGAGGGTCAGGGGTTCAGAGATAGTTTAAAACTGTCTGTCATCTCGAGAATGCACTGCTTTGACACTTTGATACCCGTGACCTACATATAATAAGGGTTGTGTGTAAGTGTGTGTGTGTGTGTGTGTGTGTGTGTGTGTGTGTGTGTGTGTGTGTGTGTGTGTGTGTGTGTTTTGCACATGGGTAGGGTTGTGAAACTGAATTTTATCCAACGTAATGTTAAAAGTTTGCTTCAAAAGTTAATAAAACAAAGGCCTTATATATTCATGTCTGCCTGCTTTAGGCTGAAAGAAAAAAAACAGGTAGTGGATTATGTGAGCATTTGGCCAAAGTACATGATAATTAGCACAGTAATAGCACAAAGCTTACATTTTTTTCACTGTTGCATTTATTCATTTATTATTTTAGACATCTTGCCCTACAGCTTGACAACTGTAGCTAAGAACAAGGCTGCAGGGACGGTGGAAAAAAAAGAAAAATGAACAAAAGATATAAGACACCTGACCTTTCTCAAGCAGGATGCAGGCTAAGTGTCAGCCTCGCCATGGCAACAGTGCAAAATGTCCTAAAGTAACCTCCCCAGCTCCCCTTTGTAGCTTTGCATGTGGATGTCTAATTGCTTGCAGGCATCTGTATGCAGTTGTTGAACTTTAGCCCAGTAACAGGATTCTCTCTCTCTCTCTCTCTCTCTCTCTCTCTCTCTCTCTGTGTGTGTGTGTGTGTGTGTGTGTGTGTGTGTGTCAGAGAGGGCTTGTTTAGTCTGGTCACATGGACCACAGGCCTGTGAAACTGCCAGACTTCTGTCCACACAGTCAGATTATATGTCCTGCTGGGAATGGCTGAGATGCCACTACATGCTGACAATGTGCCCACAATATCCCAGTGTAATAAGGCAGCTACAACTTTAGTAACAACACCAACTGACAGATGTTGTTTCATGGTGATTTACTGACGCTTTATGGCTGCAGATTTTGCCAGTGATTTACTCATGTTGAGGTAATGAACTGTCATGAAAACAACCCTGGAATAATGCTGTTAATCGTGGAAAAAATGCTATTAGAGGTGTTTTGAAAGCAAGCTGTGCAGAAAAACAGCAATCTAATTTGACAATATTCTAGTTTGTTTGCTGGCTAAATTAAAAAACAACAGTTTGGTTATGCAGATGCCAGTGTGTGGTGATGACAAATGTATCTAGAATAAAAGCACAGCTAGAGGTCAGTGGCAGGGATGGAACATCTCACCACAGTTTACTGTGTCCTGCCATATGCTTCTAAATCAGTTAGGGCTATTTTTACCACTGATCAATGCATACTTAAACCTTGTCTGCTGATTGGGTGTTACAGCAGTGAATACTGTTTTCCTTTCCAGAAACTTGTGCTGAGCTCTGTGTTTGCGTCCCCAAAGAGAATTACACTAATTCAATCAAAAACAAAAGATTTCAGTTCGTGATTTACTTCTGAGGGAAGATTTTTGAGTATCTTAGCTGAGCAGTACATTTATTGAAGTCACAAAGAAATGAGTTGGGCGAGAGCAGTACGAGACTTCAGATCATTCTGATGGATAGTATAATGAAGAAGTGTACTGGTTGGATTTGTGCAGCGAGCAGCTCTAATCGAGTCCAGGGAGCAGACAGGGTCAAGCCAGAGCAAGTGGAGAGGCAGCAGAGCGTGCTCAGATCGAGTTTGATCACAAAGGCCCCAACATGCACTGGGGCCCCAGATACTGTCAACACAGCTGTCCTATTCAGTGAGCATTACAGGAAAATCCTATTTTAAAGCAGAATTCACATGTTATCCCTGTCATATTAGAGATGTAGGCTATAGTTGTGAGTGTGTCTCATCCAGGTCTGTCATCTTGAAACATAACCCTCCCGTGCTATTCTGTGACTGATGTTGTACAATTCATGTCCAGTGGAGACAGTGTGTCACACCACACTGATGAATGAGCTGATAATACATAGACACACTGCAGGGAACATATTACTATTCATCTAGACAACAAATAAAACAGCATCAAGGCAGACTTTTCACGATACAGCTCATATCCTGGGTAGTGCTAACTTTACAAAGAATAGTAACCTGCCTTGCAGCTGAGCTCAAAGCAAATATTTTGATCTCAAAAACTGAGGATCTGCTTTAGGTTTTGTGCTTTGATAGTATCACATAAAAAAACTCAGCTCTTATGCCCAGGTGCTCATTTTCACCCTAACTGTGCTTGTTAAAGGCTTGACATTATCTTTGATGACTTCACTGAAAGCCTCCTAAACACTGAGATTCGGCTTGAGATCAGTACTTTATATGAGCTAAACTCACCTCCAAAAATTGCTGTCCTTATCCTTTCTAAACTCTGAGTTTGTAGAAAAAGCAAACATAAAGCCTTTTAGTGTCTGTGATTCTGCACAACACTCTTTTCCCAAATGACTGAAGCATACAGAGGTAGCATGGAAGAAGTACTCAGATCTTGTACTTAAGTGGTAATACCACAGTATCAAAATATTTTTTACTTTAGCAATGTAGAAAAGTATAAACATTGAAATGCATTTAAAGTGCCAAAAGTAAAAGTACTCATAATGAAAACTGTTCCATTTCAGAATCACGCCTTTAGGTGATATAATGTAATTACTGATGCATTTATGTGTTCATCACTGTAACACTGAAACTGATAAAGGTGGTTATCTAATTTTTGTAGTTTATCTGCTTTGTAACTTGTGAAGTTCCCCTCAATGAAGTTTATGTTTATAACTGTACATCATAATTTATTTTTAAACTATATTTAAAATGATTTAACTAACTCTGCAAAGTTATTAAAGTTTTCAAATAAATCTAATGGAGTAAAAATAAATATGTTCGTCTCTGAACTGTATTGAAGTGCTTGTAGGAAAAGGTTTAAAAATTTAAACACTAAAGTAGATCAAAACTGTACGTAAGTGTGGTACTTGAGTAAATGTACTTAATTATGTTCCACCGCTGCTTACAGGACCATTGTTTCATAGCTGCTAAAACAGCAGAAGACATGTTTAGTACGTGGATCCAAAATCCAGTACTTTTCTTCGTATTATTTGCAGTTTTCTCAGAGACAAAGGCATAGGTAATACAAACACAACAGGTGTCAGTGGGAACATATTGGAAACGATGCCACAAAAACAGCTCTGACCCGTCGGAACTTGGACACGGGACCTTCGGGGGGGGGGGGGGGGGTGGGGGGGGGGGGGAGGTTGGTGTTCTGTGGTGTCTGACACCAGGACGCTGGCAGCAGATCCTTTGGGTCTTGTGGGTTGTTGGGGTGGGGCCTCCATGGATCAGGTTTGTTCTGGTGCATCCTGCTTGATACTTGATTAGATTGAGATCTGAGGAGTTTGGAGGCCAGGTCAACATCTAGGGCTCTTTGTCATGTTTCTCAAACCATTCCTGAGCAGCTTTTCAGATGTGATAGAGCACATTATCCTGCAGTGGGAGGTTACTGCTGGGAAGTGAGCTTGGTTGATCTACAAAGTTTAGGTGAGTGGTACATATCCATGTAACATTCATGTGAATGCCAGGATCTGAAATTTCCAAGCAGAAGATTGCATTGTATGCAATGATCAATTTCATTCACTTTACCTTCCAAAGGTTTAAATTTTGTAGCCAATCTGCGTATTTTGCCAATGTCATATGTATAGATAGAGATATACTAATTATTAGAATGACAGCTGAGTATAATACAGCACAGCTCTAGCACATCCAGATGGTCAAAAAGTTAAATCGACTGCTGAAAAACAGTTTTGACAAAAACTGAACACTGTAAGCATTCATGCAGGTAACTTTCCCACAGTACAGCATTAGCCTGGATGTTTTTCAGCCTAACACACTGGAAACTGTCTGCTATTGCTAAAATCAAACAGATTTGGTTTCAATTCCAAAAGTTAAAGAGTGGCTCAATGGCTAGAAGTCTTTTGTGTTAACTGAAATTAAAACATGACTCTGTCTTTACCATGAATTACTGTTTGGACATTGTGTGTTCAAGTTTTAAACATTAAAACTGAAATAAATGTCACATTTCTTCTTTATTTGTGCACAATAAATTGGTGAATAAGAAAAACAGGGAGAGGTCAAGAACTGGAAGGACATCTGCACATATTTGAACAGGGAAGGTTAAGAGCAAAGCCAAAGTGTGGCTAGCCATGTACAGACACACAAAGAGAAAAACAGTTTGGAATGACCTACATTAGCAGTGCTTAGAGCATTGCCAAAATGTATCCCACAGTCCTTGGCTTCTGCAGACATGAACAAGAGGAGGAGGGGTGAAACCGAGGGAGAGAGCATGAGAGAGAGAGAGCTTGGTTTTGAGTGAGTGGGGCTTGTGCTCTCGAAGTGCTGATTAGGTGTGTGTTTTGGGCAAATAACTGAATACACAGAAAGGGAAAATGGGCTACACTCCAGTTCAGAAGAAGTGCAGACAGCACTAAGATCAAAGTTCAGCTATATTCTGTGTGTACAAGATGATAAAACTGTGAAGACTGGATGTGTGTTTAGAAAAGCGCACACACACACACACACACACACACACACACACACACACACACACACACACACACACACACACACACACACACACACACACACACACACGCACACAAAAGCAATGTTCTCTAGGGCAGACAACCTGGGCAGGCTGCCAGCTTATTACTGTGAGTTCCAGGTTAGTGCCAGAGTTCATACAGCTCTCCTGCCGAGCCAACATGTAGAGACTCACATGTAGGCAGTCCCAAAGTTCTTAGAAACTCAAAACATTTTCAGGGGAAGCTGCGGGGTGGATCCACAGAAAAAAGAGAAAAAAAAAGAAGAAAAAATATCCATTTTACCAGGACTTTTTCTGTAACTTGACCTCGCCAATAACCAGAGACACAAGACCTTCATTTGTGGGGAAAAACCTTAAGATGTATTTGCCTCTATTGTACTTTAGATGAAAAACAGCCAAGTCTTCTTTGAATTATGTTCTTGCAACAAAGACAGAATGTGCAACTATGTTTTCCTACTAATTTTCCACAAGGAAATTGTTGCTTACACAGAGTGACACAAAAGTTTTCCTGTATGCAGCAAACACTATTAATAGCTTGATTGTCTCTTTGGTGTGAAACCGGAACGTTACCCCCCAAAAAACGAACAAGCAAGTCTGAGCTACACTGTATTGATAAATAAGGGACTGTATTCAGGTAGCAGCAAAACATAATTTTGGAGTGAAGAGGAAAATATTGTAATACAATCAACAGGTAATTACCTCCAAAAAAATAAGTTAAAATATGATATAGTCAACCACATGTGCCCAGTTTACCACTGACTTTAACTAATCCTCTGTGACTGCTTCACAAATTGGTCGATCAATCAGGGAAGACACACAGCTCAGTGCAAACATTACAGCCAAAATAAAATGTCATACTTTCACTAAGGACAATTTTGTTTTTGTTAACTAATTTGTAGCATATACAACACATTAATTTAGCCTTAATTATAACTTTTAAAATTGTTTTACAACACATTTTAGAGATGGATAAGAACATACAAATGTATACTTTAAATAGATTGAAGGATAAACATGTTGAACAATGCCTGTCTGAATTTGTGTCCCACAGGGCAGAGCTACCACTGCCTCCTGGGGTGACTTATTTATTACCTCTGTGACACAGAGGTCATACGTCATACATCAAGCAAGGCTAGATCACAACTGTTGTAGTAGGAATGGATGGGTGTGATTTGTGGTCAACTCTATTTGTTCTGATAAACACTGGGTGACGGGATGGTTGGGGGCATGGATGGGCTCCAACAAGCATACATGCTGAGACCTGACTCTTGAACTGAAAGCAGCACGTGGATATTTTGTTTTGCGGTTTATTTTTTAACTAACAATTAACATCAATATTAACATGTTTAACATGCAAATATTCAGCAGCATAAATCCTCACAGGCTGACACAATGTCAGGGCTTTCAGGGTTAAAGACATACAACAGAAATACTACATTTTATATGTTGCATGTTTGGTGTAGATGCTTACTTATGGTCTACTATGGTGATTCTGGAGGCTGGTATCCCCAACACGGCACAGCTGTTAAGAAGTTCTTGTCTACGCTGATCTCCTTGATTGTAGTAGTTTCCTGCATGATATTCAGGGGACAAATTATTTCCTCGGCAGATGATGGAATTGGAAAAGACTGGTTTTCTTTAGCTGTGTAATAAAGGTGTTTTAACATTGTTTAAACAACTGTTGGCCTTTTGAAATCCTTCAACATTCCAGCGAGAAAAGTAAAAATATTGGCCTTCTTAACTCCTATAACACTTGACAGTAGAGTAGGGCTGTAACTAACAATTACTTCTATTGTTAACTGATGTGTTATTATTTTCTTGGTTAATCAATTAGTTGTTTGGCCTATAAAATGTCAGAAAAATGGTGAAAAATGTCAAACAGCATTTCCCAAAGTCCAAGATGATGTTCTCAAATGTCTTGTATTGTCCAGTCAAAGGTCTTTAGTTTACTGTGATACAGGAGAAAACAAGCCACAAAATATTCAAATTTAAGAGTTTCTAGAGTCACAGAATGTTTTTTTTTTCAAAAAATTATTAAAACCAATTACTCAATTATCAGAAGTGCTGACAATTAATTTAATAGTTGACAACTAATCGATTAATCGTTGCAGCAATTAGCAAAAGCTCCAATGTGGGATGTAAGTTATGCAGCGTATCTGAGCCAGAGGTAAACTGTCATGTCAGTAGTTTTGCAAATTCATGCTATCCTTCTTGTGTGACAGGCAAATTTTTAATGGTATCTCATATGGCCAAACAAAAAATGCATGTCTTCAAACTTACACACTGAATACTGTACTGAGGCTTGAATTAAAAATATATGTCATTATCTGTCAGAAAAAACAGAATCAGATATTTTTCACATTTTAATACACTGAAATATCACAAGTAAAATACCTGCAAACATCTTTCTGAGTGCCTATTCACATGATGTTATGTGGACACCACGTAGTTTTAAATTTAAATAGCAAAAAGGAGTCATAGGACACCAACAATATATTTTTTATTACTAAAAAATGAATAACTTGCTTAAACAAAGCAACCACAGAAACTATATATGTAGTTTTGCTGACGGGTGAACATTTCCACGTTTGTTTAAAGACCGTATTTTATGTTTTGCTAGCTCCTTTCTGACCACAGACATGGCTTAAACGTGTCGTTAGAATTAGCTAAAGTTAGTTAGCAGCAGCGACATGATTACTATTACATTTTCCATACAATTATAATGTCCTTCTATTGGGATTTATGCAAACAAAATTGTGCTGCCATCGTACCTTCAGACAAACACAGCAAATGAACGGAGGCATTTAACTCGACGAGTCGTATAATCGTTGGCGCGAAGAACATACATTCATCATCCGGATGCGCAGTAACAAGCAGAGCTCTGACATCAGCTCCGTCTGTGTCTCTGCTCGATGAAACGTTCAAAACGAGCTTCAGCGACTTCCTCAAAGTTTGCCCATGTCGATAGAAAATGCACTTTGTTAAAGCCAAGTAGCATAAAAAGATGAAGACAACCAGGTAAAGACTCATTATTTTGACCGCTACCATAAACAATCCGTGCAAAAACAAAAGTCTAACGTGCAAATGGTTCCAGCTGTTAAAAAAAGTCTGTCTGCAATTTGTAACGTTTCATCTGTTTAAAGAATGCAAAAACTATTATAAGTAAGTCAAACACAGCAAAAATGTTTTTTCTCTCATTTAGAGTCACTGTTGCGTCTCAATTCAGCCAATTTATCGGAAGAACAGGGAGGTGAATACAAAAAATATATATAAAAAAAATTCTCTGGCATATCAGGACAGAGAAGACAACCAACATGTAGAATAAAGTTGTATAAACTGAGCAAAGTGTGTGTTTTTAAAAAAATGAAAATTACAAACACCGGGAGCATCACCGTGTTTGAGGGGAAGATTTAGCCGTGACACCGTATTATCCTTGCAGGTGTATAAAAATCCAAAAAGATTCTGTCACGGTATTTAACAAAATAGTGACAGAACGGTCTTCCTACTTTGTACATTTTTAGACTATACCTTTTCTGTACATACAAATTTGTTAAGGGACACAAGCACTGTTGGTTGTCACACGAGTGGGGACAATTTATTTTACCCTGCCAGGACATCGACCGACAAATGCGGCGCAGCCTTCAGTCTGCCCAGTCGTCCACAACCCATAACCCGCGGATTTACAATCAACAATTGCCACATATTTCTACCCGGAGATACATCCCTCTCCTATCGGTGTATTTTCTAAATATGCGGTGAGTACAAATAGTTAAAATGTGCACAATAATATGTTTGATTAGCACGCTATTTAAGCGCTCCAGTCTACGCTGAAAATCTGCCTTGCAAGATGGCGACGTGGTTGAGAATTCAAAGGTGAAATACAGGCTAAGTTAGCCAGCTAGCGACAACAACAACAACATCTTAACGTCGTCATACTGCACTAAGTGCCAAGCTAGCAGACATTTCTCAGTGGACGTATATTATTGTGCATGTTTTTGGCGCATTTCCGGAGATGCTCTGTTGTGGAACTAGTCCCATCCCCCAAGATAAGCTACAAATCCAAATGCGTTTATATGACAGTATGGAGTTAAAAGACAACAATAACAGCACCCAGTAGCGGTGTTTCTCACTGATGGATTATATTTGTGGCAAGAAAGGTCACCACAGCTGCTTCATTTACACTAAAATCGGTAGAAGGATCAATGTAAATCTTTGCTAACTCTGTAAGAACTTCACCGTGAAACGACGAAAGCAGACTGTTACAAACTGAAGTTTCATGCTTCAAAGCTCATAATGCACCGAATCCTCTCAAAAACTGTAGTTAAACTGTTGCAATGGAAAAGAGGGTAGGAGACACCCAGGGCTGAATGTACATGGAGCCACAATCTCTTTTATCTGCCCTCATGTTTCATGTTAAAATGGGATGGGGGGAGGGTTATAGCCTTAACTGTACTTTTTTAAAAAGCTCCAGTAAATGATTTTTGAAATGTGTTTTACCTTTATTTATCCAGAAAGTCTTTTGAGATTACGTTTTTTTTCTTTCAAGGGAAACCTGACCAAAAAAGTTCCATTAGATTACAAAATATTACACAACTGAACATGCAAACAACTGACATAGGAACAAAGTTTTAGATCTTTAAAACAAGCAGGGTACTAAAGATACACAGCACAAAATCTACAAATAGTAATTGCACTCTTCAATTACACATGTTTTGATCAGAGCTTTGAACTCTCTCAGGGAGACAAAATCATGAAGTTGTAGTGTGTTCTGAAGATTATTTCATGACCAGGGAACAAAGTAGGAGAAGGCTGCTCCACCAAGCTCAGAGCAAATCTTGAACAATCTGCATAGCAGCCATTTAGATATGCAGGAGTTGTAACAGCTGATGTGATAGAAGTGATGGAAAATTATACAAGTGAGAAGGGAGTTTGCCCAGTATTGCTTTGTAAATAAAGTATTTCATTGCTGCTCCCTCCTTTGTCTTAATAAAGGCCAAGACAGCAGATCACACAGTACACGGTGATGTGTCCTGCACAGTGAGTTGGATAAAAAATGTAGACGGGTGTGATGCACAAAGTTGAGGCAGCATTATGCATATGAATAATATTCCCATAGTCTAAAACACTTAAGAGCTTAGTCTCTACCAGTGTTTTCCTAACTGCAAAATAAAGACAGACCCTATTTTGATTTTTCTTTAATTTCAGTAAAAAAACAAACAGCTTATGCTTCAGTTTTTTCACTATCTGTTCAATGTGCACTCTTAAAGACTGCCTGTCATCTACCCAGATACCTGACTACTTGTAGGAAGATAGTTGTTCAGTTGCATCTCTACCTAAAGTCTGAATACTAGCACCATGTGAGCTCTGGAAAAGATGATAAATTTGGTTTTCTTACCATTCAGAACCAGCCATAAATCTTGCAATGAAGCCTGCAAGTGTTGAAAGGCAGTCTGGGACTCATCAACAGCCTGGCTGAGAAGAGGCAGCTGAATACACTATTGTGTCATCTGCATATAAATGCACTTTAGCTTGAGGCATGTTTCTCGCAATTTTGTTTATAAAAATAGAAAATACTACTGACACTTGGGAGACTCCCTTAGAGATCTCTTTGAAGCTTGACTTGTGTTTGTTTGTGTATATACATTAGGTTTGATTTGGAAGGTAGTCCCTGAACTACTCTATAGCCGTATCTCCCAGTTAAGTGTCACTGAAATTGATTCCCATCATGGATGTCTTTGCCAAAAAAAATCAGGCATAAAAAAGTGAGGAACAGCTCATGGTCAGGTCACTAACTAGGTCTGTACCAACTGGTTCCTTTTTCTTTATTTTATCAATGATAAAATAGAGAAAAAGGTTCACTTAATGTGTCGCTAAACAGGAAACACACTGTGACGCATTTTTGAAACCAGAAGGTCTGTTCTTTCCCTTTTAAGAGCACAAAGGAACAACTAATGTGTTTGTAATACTTAGAGCAAAATTGTACAAGTCTTGTAAAGGAGCAAAACCTTGCTTGAAAGATGACAAAATCCTCCCTAGCAGCCTCACTCAGTACACTGTTTAGTTTCCTGTTTCAGTGATTGTCAGCAATACATCTAAATATGTGGTCACCATCTCAAAGTATGCTTCAAGTTCTTCCTTTTTTGAGTATGCATTATACTTCTTTAGCATTCTTTTCAATTTCACTAGATTGGCAGAGGCTTTTTGGGGAAATTAACTGAAGTCAGACTAGAGAAGAATGTGTGGAAGTCAATCAAGTCTAAAAAAATAGAACAATAGAAGTAAAACATGAAAGGTTTTTGGTAGCTGTAGTATTTACGACATCTCTCGGACTCTTTGAGAAGTGTTCCCTTTGTTTCAGTGGCTGAAAACATTTTTACTTGTATTTCTGTTTGAAAGGTTGCTTTAAACTGATTTGTTCTTTCTTAGTTTTATTCAGAAGACAAAAGATGCTGCTGAACTGATACTCACATATTTAGGAAGCAATTTAGGACCTGCCTTGTGGTGTTTAGGGGATATGGGACATAATATTTGTTACTGCTCTTATCGTTTACAAAGATATAATGAAGATTGTTTTATTTTATATGGAAAATCTTAAAACTAGAAGCAGCTCTCTCAAGAATGGTTAGAAAGAGTACGATAGTTACAAAGTCACATTGCTATTTTTAGTATTTCGAAATTGTAAAAGTAGATATCATCCTCTAGGACCCACCAAATGCTGTGGCTTGTGGAGTGAAAAATAAAATAACAGCTTCCTACCCTGGTTATGATGGCATGGGTTGTAGCTTTTCAAACCCTAAAGTTAGCATCATACTGTGTTGGCATGGTGGTCATGCTGTAAATCCTGCAGACCTGGAATAAAAACGAGGCAGCAGAACACAGACTTGTATGATGTATTGCTAAGAAGAATGATTAAACATGGTCCCAAAAAATTCTAGTGACATATTTGTTTTAAACTAGTATACAGAAACATAGATCGTTTGCTAACACATTTAGTCATTCATAAATAATCAGACCAAATCTAAAATCTGTGTGTATATTTCTCATGTTTCTACTGGAACATCTGGAATGTACTTTATTCCTTAATTAGAGAACAGACATTCATCACAAAAGGTCACAGTGCTTCCTGTCTCTGGCCTGAGTCCTATTCTTTATGTGTTTTTTAACTTCATTCCAAGCTGCTTAAACAAGCTTGCAATTTAACCATTGAAGTCTTCAAGTTGCATACAATCATAGTAAATAACAACTGGATGATATTCTGAAGGACGAGCAACACGAAAGGAAAGTCGAAGCTCCTCCTGCAATTGGTTGGCATGATGCAAGGATAGAGACAATACCTTTTTCTCACAGCTGCATAGCGGAAGTTTATTAATCCCTTTAATAAACAACATACTGTGCAAGAGATGAAGTTGCATCACCAATTGATGGTAATGTAGTCTGTCTGACTGCAGTAATTTAATATCAGCTTTCAGGTATAAAGTATGTTGAAATTTAGAGTAATTTTATTTATCAGTAATTTTCTCATAAGTTTTCTGCATTGTATTTGATCGAATCCTAAAATAACTTTATTTAATCTTAATTTTTTCTTTTGATGTAGCTCATATAACTATAATAATAGTATTATATATAATATATACTATTATGTAATATGATAATAGTAACAATATGTACTGCATTTTGGAGCATGAGATTATATTAGGATAGTTTCATCGTATCAGATCTCTTATTTAATCATCTATCAAATCCCATATTAGGCATTTTACCCTCCCCCTTCCCTGCCAGAGGAGCCAAATATTTGGATATTCTTAATTAATTGGGCCCGAATATCTGGAGCACAAAAATTGCTATTCAGACCACCTCTAGAAGCCTAACCCTATCCTAACCCTTTGAATGACATTTATATGCCCATATTTTGAATAAGTACAGCAGATAATGCTCTCTAAACTTTTTGTTACTCACAGAAAATTCAAAACATCAGCAAACTGCATTCTGCCAGTATTTTTTTCTGATATGAACATTGCTGCAATATGTTTGAGAACTTTTATTCTCTCTGCTTTTAACATTTTTGGGTTAAGACAAGCAAAACTACTATTAGGGTAAAGGGAAAATCTGAATATGGATAGGTGGACTTGATTTTCGCACTGATAATGCAGCCAACCTTCAAGAAAGCTGCATTTTTTTCTCATTTAAACTCAAGGTTGTGTTATTGTGAAAACACGTCTCCATATATGTTGAAGAAAACAAATCATCAGCAATTGAATCAAGTTAACTGAATTATCCATATCTCTTCTTTCCACCCACAGAAATATTATGACGATTTTTTTTAGAGCTGTTGCTGAACTGTATTGCCCAGCTTTTTATTTTTTAAAGCACTAGTTTTTGCAAAATAATCCTTCCATTTTTGTTTGAAAAGCTTTGGCTTAAATAAAGGCCCATGCAAGTATCATCAGAGTTTATTGCGATTTATTTTGGATTTAATTCTAGCTTTATTACCTACTGGCAGCAACAGCTGATATCAGCAGGGCACTGCTCTAGGTCTGAAGTCGTCTGCACAGAGACTCAGAAATGTTTGAGAAAGTGATGAAAGATGAACTGTGCTGACATTCTTGGTCAGATAAGATCAGTATTTTAACCATTATACAATCATCAAGTTCTGTGTGCTCCCTTGGTTTGTCTAGTGTTCTTGTTGTACATAGTAATTTGCTAATACACAACAATAGGCCACTGATATCTCTTTCCCAGCCCTACATTGTCTGTCTGATTTAGCAGCAGCACAATTCCCAAAACAAGTTTCTGACATACAGTTATTGACATATCTTCAATGCAGCTTGGTATGATTTCACATCAGCTGGCTGATTTTCTTCCTCTTTATTTCTCACACAGAAAAGATACTCTTTTATATAGATCTTAATCTGTGTGACTTTCCAAAAATTATATCTGTGTTTTTGTCTGCTTGCAGGTGGTTTGTGTCTCTGAACATGGTCTAGCTAAACTCTCTGATCCGTGAAGCAGCACAGCCCGCTAGCACTGAGCCAGGATGTCCAGTAGCTCGGGCTACCCCCCCAGCCAGGGGAGCTTCAGCAGCGAGCAGAGCCGGTACCCCCCACACTCTGTCCAGTACACCTTCACCGGCACACGCCACCAACAGGTAAAACCTTCCCTCTGCATTGTTGTGTTTGAGATAACGGGCATGTTTGCCTGTATCATAACTGGACCTGCTCTTTCAATGCTGTTGTTTTTTTGCGGTGACTTTATTCTGAGGCATTGTGCAAAAAATGTTAATAAATTAGAGTAATAGAACTTTATCTTTGCAGCACTGACTTTTCTGAAGGTTACAGTGTCCTTTGCAGTGAAAATAGTGATGCACGGTTCCATGGTTCCTTAAATCTGAATTTTAGCAGGAGGTTTTTTACTATTTAGTTCTACCTTGAGGATATGAGGAATCCAAATTTAGACTTTTTAATGGTGGTGTGTCGTCTTTAGCTTCCTTGTATAAGAAACACAGTTTTTAAATATATTGACGTAGTTATATTAGCAGTATGTCTACTTAGTGTTAATTTTAGTAGTGGGACACGATTGAAAAAATTGATCTAATTAATTACAAGCTTAATACCTTGTAATTATGTTCTGTAATTAATCACATTTTTCTCAAATAGCAATATTTGACACAATAAACAATAAACCGTTGGCTTGAAGTGCAGCGGTGATAAGAAAAGTCTTTGTTACACAATTTGCACACAACCACACATTTATCCAAGCTGCCATCAGGAAGTTTTTTTAAAAGAAAACTTTCCGCCCAACAAGCTCAATGCGGTCTCGTCTTCCTTCACTGTTCACCAAACTCTCTTGTGCACTGACATCACTCAGTGCATCCTGTGAATCTTCTTCGTGGCTGGTAAATAGACTTTAGGTGCATTACCGCCACCTACCAGGCTGGAATGTTCAGCAGTGTTACCACTGTGCCAGAAGTCAGGGAACTTAGAAAGGTGGGATTAAATGCGTTATTTCTTTTACACTTTATTTTTTTCTGTAATTAATTAATCGAAATTAATGTGTTAAAGTCCCAGCCCTAGTTAATTTTAATCACTCACCCTAACTAGTGATATAAGCCAGATTCCAACAATTTTTTTTCCTGTGTTTGGATTGAGTTGAACCTGGCGTATTCTTTGGCTGATTAAATTTATGTGTGTTAATGCTCTTAAACTGTAGGGATATATTTTGTTTTTGACAGTCTCCTGCACATTGTTGTCTTGCATTTACTTTCACTTGCATACACAGCCTGGGAAATCATTTAGCAGTTCCATGTATGGTCAGCTAGTGTCAGTTTCGCTTTTGAAATTAGAAATCGTTACTTTTTTCTTGTTGATGGTGATTTAGAACTCCTGTGAGGCAGACAGAAAAAGAACAGTGAAGTTAATTTCTGGCTCAGCTATGAGTTTGGTAAGAAATATGGCCTTAGACTGTGCCATAAACCTGTGGTGACAGGTACGCTGAATAGGCATTGCACATGTGTTGACCTCTTTGCAACCAGTTTGCAGCTTTGAAGAGAAAATGAGTCAGAAATTGTGGTTCATCCTAGCTCACTGCAATGTTTGCTGTGGCTGCAGCTGGACAACTCTCAGTTGCCAAAATACAACTGCTGCTGCAAAGGCATTTTCGCCCACAAGTGAAAATTTAACAGATTATTTTTTTGTTACTTACTGCAGAGACATTGTTATTAGTATTACGCTATAATACTGAAAGTTTCTCAAACAATCTAAAATGCCTTCAGAATAAATAAATAATCACGATTATGGTCTCAGTACTGAAAAAAATATTTATGATATTAATTTCTATCATAATTGTGCAGCTGCCTACGCTTTGTGTAGTATTTTAAGCCCAGCACATATTACAGCTGTACATTAATGTGATTGTTGTAAATAGAGGATAATGTTCATTAACCATTTTGGATGAAATACTTCTTAGAAGCTTATTTCCACAGAAAGTTGTCAACAGGGCATTTCTGAGCATTTGGATTGTTTGCTTAAATCTGGGACTAAACTGGAATTTGATAATGTTTCCTGTAACTGCATTGGCTTGTTCAGGTTTGTTTGGCGGTCACACTGTGCTGATAACATTTACCCCAATAGTTTTTGGATGAAAGCCTTGGACTATTAAAAACGTTTTAATCCATTTGCTTAACATCAACAAAATTCCTTTTAGTTTGCCAGATAGGCGCAGCGCTGCTGGTTTTAGTAATTCTGTTGGGCATTGACTATAACATGTTTGAAAGAGGGGGGAAGTTTCTCACCACTTCTGGCCAGCCCTCGTTCCAGTGTACTTTAACATAGATGTTTTTTTCTTTCTTCTTTCTGGTAATCTTAGAGATTATGTGGTTGGACCTGCACTTGCAATTAAATATGTGAACCTTGTTAAATTAACAAAAAGTGAAGTCTAGTGTCTAGCTTATAATGTTTAGAAATATACCTCCAAATGCTGAAATTGTGACCATGTCTTATTGTCAGAGTTGCAGTTGGTGAAGTGGTAAAAATGCCCATTGAGTTCATTTGGGAGCCTTGCTTTTATTAGATTAAGTACAGCAGAAAGCTTACAGGAAATGAGGTAGGTGGGGTTGGAGGGTGTGTGTGAATGTGTGTGTGTGGGGAGGGGCGTGACGTGCAACAAAGGTCCCTGGCTGGACTGAAGTAGAAACCTTCACTTTAATGGTCAGTGCATTGAGCCCTTAGGCGACCGCTTGCCCCTCAGACAGCCTTGATGCCAGCAATGATCTTCAGGTCACAGCTATGTGTGTAAAATGTGAATAAAATAGCCAGTGTAAACAGCTGTATTGATCAAAACTAAAGTATATATGTTACATCAGAGGAATGTGTTACCCGTGCAAACAGGACTTTGTCTCTCTGTAAACACAATTTGGTTGCTGTATCTGTGAAGTGCTTTGTTACAGTTATAGCTTTGCAGGAATTTATGATGTATTTTTTGTTTCCTTCTATGTTGAACAACCCACTCCATGTTTTCCACCCACATCTCCACTCTATTATAATGTCAAGACCCTGATTAGATAGCTTTATAAAGTTGTTTGTGGTGTCTTTCCTTCAGGATTTCACCATCCCAGACTATCGGACTCACATGCAGGATCCACAGGGTCGCAGAAGACCATCTTTACTGTCTGAATTCCACCCTGGAACTGAACGGTAAGGGCTTCATTTTTAGTACTTGACACTGCTGCCTAAATATCTGACAGATCTGTTTTTCATACACGCCATCCAGATTTGGGTCTTTAGATTATTTTATATTCTATATTAGGGTCTCATTCTAGAGTAGTTTTTCTTCTTGCAGGATGCCATGGATCTCCTCAGGTTCAACTTATAGAATCTTACATTTTGGCAATCAGCTTATGATAGATCTGTAAATGTAATGTTTACTTTTGTTCTCAGGCCTCCAGAGAGACGCCATGGTTACGAACAGCAGTTTCACTCCATCACAGCCCAGCCTGAGCATGAGGCCTTGGAGGCTAAACGCCCTCGCATGGAGACTGTTGCTGAGGCCCATATCACCCGCACCCCTTCCACTGCTGGGGGTATTATTTTGCCGATGCCCCATTCTGTACAGGACAGCCTAAGAGCCACTGTGGAGGTGAAAAAGGTGGGCCCTGTTTCTTCTCACCTTGATTTATAAACACAAGAAGCTTCTACCATTTTGGTACACACTGTAACTGCACTCAGTGGTATTAGATAGACCTAGTAAAAACTAAGGTAGGATTTATTGCAGGGTACTGCAGACCTCCTGTCAAAAAGGTAGAATTTACTAGAGGATAGGGATGTTTTGGAGAGGTGCTGATTCGACTTTGTCATCTTGGAGGATTTAATTTATGGTCCTTTTCACCTGAGAGCTGCTTATTCATCCTTTCCTCACTGACATAAATGAGGTGGATAGAATGACTCAAACTCAAAGAGACAGTTCCACCTGAAAGATCTTTGGAGACACCCACTTACTGACTGTTTTTGAAGTTAAAATAATGTAATGTGGCACCACATGGAATTGTACGGTTTGTTCAAGTTTTGTATAAGTAGATTTTTACAACCTTAATGAACCTTATTTTCTCCCAGGAGTCACAGTTCACTGTCAAAGTGGAGTCCCCGTCCCCAGGAGGACCTTCACTTCACATGGGGGAAGAGCAGGACACGTCTCCTTCCAAACTATCCAAGGAGGAGCTGATCCAGAGTATGGACCGTGTGGACAGAGAGATTGCTAAAGTGGAACAGCAGATTTTCAAGCTGAAGAAAAAGCAGGTTGGTTATCCAGCTAGGCCTTTCTTCTTTACATTTTACTTCAAACACTATAGATTTTGTGTAAGAAAACTTGGCAAAAGTCATGTTTTTACCTGCTATTTAGACTTCGGTGGCAGTCGTTTTAGAGCAGGATTCAGGAGCTCTTAAACTTCATACTTAAGTGATGGATTGCATTTTTAAAATGATGCAACTTTTGACCGTCATTGCAGAACTTTTAAATGCTTTGTTGGTGATTTATGTTTAGTGTATTGAGCTCTGTAATGCCCTTTGCAGCTTCCTTCAGACACACCCACCACGGTGACAGAGAGCTACATTTGTCACATGCAAACTTGGACAGTAGCCTACATAAAGGTTAAAGCAAAAAAAAAAAAAAATCAAAAGACGAAATCATAGGCTGTATGGGCTTAACTTTATAGCAAGCTTGATCAAAAAGGGGACAGGATCGGACAGTATTTGTAACACCAAATGGCATTATGTGTTTTTCTAGTTTTCAGACAAATGAGCTGTCTAAGTACACAAGCTACAATTGAACCATTGGCCTGAGTTCTGTCACACCTGTTAGTTTACTGTAAAAGTCTGATCCATTTTGGTCATTTTAAGTTTATTTAATAAAGAGATTTTTGGGTTTCACAGGCTCACAGCAAAATATTTTCAATAGCCAACTATCCTGCACATATATGGATTCCCATAACTATATATAGCCTACAACATGACCAAAACCATGTGTAATCTGCGTAGCCATCTGTTAATGCTACTTCTTGCAATTTACATTTGTGAAGTGTTGAAAGTGATACAGAAATTCTGATCGATCTGACTTAGTAAGATTTCTGTTGCAGCTTTTAGGGAACAGTGAGCAGGCTGCTTCCATATATATATAAAGCTGACATCTTCAGGTGATTAACAGAGGAGTGCATGTCTGAAAATGGGCTTTATTACATTCCAATGAGCAACTTTGACAGTGGCTGTACCTGAAATTTCAGGTACAACTCCAATGCCTTTGGGTCTTCAGAACAAGGCATAATTTTGTTCTAGTGAGTGTTTTCAAGCTTTACTTCTCAATAACGAGTTGTAGTCAGCACTAACAACTCTAGGTTGAACTTGCAACTTGAAACATCCAGATGAAAGCAATTCACTTGCTATAAGATGCTTTTATAGATCTACAGCTGGACAATTACGTTCCTATCATCTTTATTTTCCCAATTAGGTGCCCTCATAGACGGACTATCTAGAGCTCCAGGGTTATTTTTCATCAGCTCACCTTCCTATTTGGATTGGCTTGATTTTGTCTTTGTGGCTGTCTTTCTACTGCTACCTTTTCTGGAATGCAGTCTCATTAGAGAGGAATCGAAGCTGATCTTTGCTGGGAGAGAATTCCTCTCAGTTTTCTGTCTGCATTCTCCCAACATTTCCAGGGATTGAGGTGTTTATTTGAGGTATTTCAGGAACTCCTAATCTTGTCCCTGTAACCTGGTAGTTTACATAACCTTTAACTGGCAAACACTGACCTACCAAACACTTGCCAGATTAGCTTGTCTGTCATCATCAGGATGGTACCAGTGGCAGAAACCTTCAGTTAAAAAATGCTATGCTTTAACAAGCCTGCAGAGAATAGTCTCATATCATCTACATTGACGTCAGGTATCAGAAGCAACGATCAGAGAAACGAAGAGTACATGTTTTGTGTTCTGCACTATTTGTGCAGTATGATGATGAATACAGATAAAAATCCATGCAAGACTGGAACATGCATAGAAGAAATGAGGCTTGTCATATTTTATCTGTGTTCCCTTCATATGTACTGTTGGTCAAAATTTTATGTGTTCATATTGTCTCTTAGCAACAACTTGAAGAGGAAGCAGCAAAGCCAGTGGAGCCAGAAAAGCCAGTGACCCCTCCCCCAGTGGAGCACAAGCACCGCAGCATTGTCCAGATCATCTATGATGAAAACAGGGTTAGTTTTCTGCTGCAAACACCAAAACTCACCCACAACAAGCATTAATCCCCTCATGTCTGGTTGTTTCATTCGTGTTTTAAACAAATTGTAGCCATTTTTTGAAAGTATCTTCCAAATATCATCTGTTCACTAATCACTTTCATACATCTCTGAGCTGTTTAAACTCACTGCTGATTCCAGTTCTATGTATAAGTATTCCTCACCTCTGTCTAAAAATGAGATTCCACATAGCAACATTTTTTGTCAGAAAAATTATTCAAGTGGATTTTCTGTACGAGTGGGCTGGTATGCTTTGTGGTTTTATGTCATTGATGTTTTGGGGACAGCAGTAAGAGAAAGTTATTAGTTATAAATAACTAAAGTTATTTTATATTTAGTTTGTTTTCGGATTGATTTTAACCATTGTTCTCACAATAGTTTGAAAGAAAATTGGTAACGCTTTCTGTACTTGAAGTCAAAAGTCTGTTCATGTAATCAAATAACATCTTTGAGATGTAATGGAAATATTTGGGGATTACCTTAACTTCTTCACACAGGCAGAATAAATCTCTATCACCAGAATTATTTGAACAGTAAAACTGGACAGGTCCTAACAGTTTGTGAATTGTGTTTCTGTTAATTTTAGTCGCTAGCAAAACTAGCCAGTAAAAAACATTTAATTAGTAGAAGTTATTGTTACCGGCCAAGGCTTCCTCTTTTGAAAAGTGGCCTTGTGGGTAACTTGCATGTGAAGTGGGTCCAGTGTGCCTATTGTGGGAAGCGGGCGACTCTCTATTGCAAGTGTGCACAAAGTACCATTATAGCACATAGCCGCAGCCACTTTAAAGTGCAGAAGGATGATTAAGTTACTATAATCAACTATAAAGTGTGTTGATAAGCCAAAGCGGTAGTATCATAGTTATCCAATTGTGTGCCACGTTCCTGCTGCAGAAAAGGAAGTAAAGGCCAGCTTCATGCAACCTTGTGATGGCATCTTTGTGCCGCAGCTATGAGCTAGAGTAAAGACACTTACCCTAAACCCTGAGGTTTGTGTCGCACAGCATTCACACCAGCATTCATCCAAACACTGATTATTGATCGGCAGGTCATCCTTACTGTCAGCTCACCTTTTTATCTGAGGTCAAGCCACCTCTTCTGTTTTTTTTAGCATGACACAGAACTCTCACTGTTGTTTTTCAATGAATTCTTATGTTGTCTAAATGCCTTTTCAAGTTCATTCGGCATAAGACACTCTGCAAAAACACTTTCTATGGTAGGGAAAACCCTGGCCTCATTATCTGTATTTCAGCTGAACAACAGGGCAGCGAGTGAGGGTGTGTTTATGGAGGTCACTGCAGTTCATGTCTGTCAGACAGTGTTGTGGTAGGAGAGTGCTGAGGCACGCCTTCCTTCTCAGTCAACCATTAACCCTTTAGGCTGTAAAGCTGCTCCAGCTTTGTGCAGAGCATCTAGCCTGGAAGCCGTGGTTGTTGAACTCAGGCTTGTGCAATGTGAACATGAAGAGTCAGTCAGTATGTTTCTGATGATCTTGAATAAGCTGACAGTGCAGTGATCCAAAACAACTATCTTGCCAACCCTGTTAATTATGCTGCAGTGGGAACATCGCAAATTAATTTCTTGTATCAAACTTTGCTCCTTTGAATCAAGTGCAGCTGCTTGCTGTTAGATTTTTTTATTCAGTGTCTGAAACTCGTACTTCAAAGGAGGAAATTGAAAGCATTTAAAATAATCCGACAAGCATTCATTATACATTTTCAAAAATTTGTTTTGAGTTTATGGTATTTGTGAAACTTGTCATGTTTATGTTATAATTCATACCTGTGTTCAGTACCATCACTTGGAAATTTAAATTGCTGTAAAAATGGTCATTTTAACCAAGGCTTGATCACATTTAGGAACTTTAACTGATGCTTCCCTTTAATGCTGTGCTAATAAAAGTGTCTTATAAAAATAAAACATCATGTTTGAAGATCAATATTGACCCACATATAATATTGATCCTCAGATACGACATTGATGTTTGATGTTGGTAATGTTTTGTTAACTCATCAACCCTGTCTTTCTAGAAAAAGGCTGAAGAGGCTCATAAAATACTAGAAGGCCTTGGTCCCAAGGTTGAGCTGGTATGTGATTTCATAGTTAATGTTTTTTTGTCCTTTCATGAGCTTTGAGGAATAAATAATCCTTACTGCTTGCTTAACAGCTAATGATTAATCTGCTACATGTTCCTAATCTGATGTTTCTTTTTCTCAGCCCCTGTACAACCAGCCATCAGATACAAAGGTGTACCATGACAACATAAAGACGTGAGTATCTATATTTATCCCATAAATTAGTTTTATAAATATCTGCTGGCCCTGCTGCAGACATGATACTTACTACACTACCCAATACAAACCAGCTAAGGAAAGTGTTGGAGGTTATTCTGTGTCCTCAGCAAAAAAAGTCCAGCTGATAATTCCGTCTTATCTGATTCTTTCCTCAACCAGTTGAGGTGTCGTACTGACACCAAGGAGACTGATTGAGAAGAGAAGTGAAACACCATATGTGTGTGTGTGTGTGTGTGTGTCTGCATTAGGTGTGCTTAAAGTAGGTTGTGTTGGGGAGTTGAAGGACATGTCATCTAGGACAAAACCCTTATCAATGTGTACCATGCGAGCAGCCCATCTGGCTCAGTCATTTATCAGGAGTCAGGACGGAGACCACTTCTGTTTGTGTCTGCTGTACAGACCACACTGTCAGGGTCGATGCTTTCACTATTTTCTCCCCATAGCCACCATATTGTGTAAACAGAGGAATTCCCACTTCCCAGTCCCTTATACCCATTACTGTGCAAATAAACAATGATGTTTTCTTGGTAGGATGTTGGAATGCAAATCGAATCAAATGCTTGAAGAATTTTTGTGTTCTTTTACCACCTTAAGATTTACAAAATAAATGTTGTTCAATTTCAGAAACCAAGTAATGAGGAAGAAGCTGATTTTGTTTTTTAAGAGGAGGAACCATGCGCGTAAACAAAGGGTAAGTGTTCCTACTGTTAGGAAAACACGATGTAAGTTCTAGGTATGTGTTCTAATGTTGAAAATGCATCATTAACAGACCCTCATTTGTCAGCGATCTGACTTTACTCAGATGACCTCAGCTGACCAGGTAAATGTTGTAGAAATGTTAAAACTTTTAATACATGTGTCTTCCTTGTTTACGGAAAGCTACACAATATTGACACACTCTTGATATGTGGCACAAAATAAACAAACAACCGTTTTCTTGGTTTTAACATCTATTTTTTTACAATTACAATACAAAAGGGAAACACAAGACAGTGCTGAGTCTTATACCCAGAGGTGGTTGTAACATTACACATGCAATTCTCTGTTCAGAAAATAGAAGTCTGTTGTTGTCTTTTATCCATGTTGTTGGACAGAATGATAAATACTGAAACTCACTCAAGATTTAATGCAAATTTTAGAACATTTTTTTAAATGGGTAACCTCATATAATTACCTGGGGTGTCAATACTAATACTACCAGAATACACAGTATGGTAGAAAAAGGTTTAATATGTCCCAATACATTATAAAAATGTGACAAATATATGAGCAAGAAGGTCAAAGTTTCATGTACAATATTATGACAAAGGAGTGTCCCACAATTGTATGCATACTGTATGCAACAGCTTAAACTCTCAGAGCAGCAGTAGTATGTACTGAAAGAAAAAGAAAAAAATATGCAGGCTGTATTCAGGCACAGGAGGGCTTTCTGCAAAATGCTAACACCTGCATACTAACCTGTTGATACTTGGTAAGTGTAGTGTTTCCCATGGCCATCTTAGTTCGACATGTTAGCATGCTAAAGTTTGCTTATTTACAGAAAAAACATGAGAGATCTCAAGACTGTGTGATTGTCATTAGTTTTACAACTATTTTGTCATAAACCAAAGAACTGGTACAATCAAAATTTTGATCTGATGGTAAAAGTTGGGTTGGTTGTCGGGACTTGAAAGACAAGCCGTTGAGATGTTTTAGTCTTCACCAAAATTGTGGAAGGACCAACGTTGTCATCCCTCGAACTAACCAGCTAGCATGGTTAATAAAAATAATGTACTGATGTATTTACAGAACAGGAAACACCTCGGTTTCCTTTGTTTGTTCAGACGTCTTGTGTGAGCCAATAACTGCTCTTATATGTAGTAGAATAACAATGTCACATCAAAGAACAGATCTGAGTCATTGCTGGCCAGAACTCTGTCTTTCTTATCAGTTACCAAATATTTAAATATTTCAGAATCACCTTATGTTGAAATACTTGGCTCTTTTTTGCAATGCATTGACTCCCACCTTTCTCTGGCTGTTCCCGTCAGAGTCAGACAGACCTTTTGACTCTGAACAATGGCAGAGTGCAGTTGGTCTCATGCCAAGAGGAAGGTGAATTGTTTGTCCCTCGCTGCAGAGAGTGGAAATGCAGCTGTATTGTCCTCTCAACAGTCTTCCTATATCTTCAATAAACATTTTAGCTCTTACACCTCTGGAAAATATTTACCTTTTTAATTCGTTTGATCATCATAATAAACAGCATGTATGTGTGCTGATTACAAAGTAAGCTTCTGCAAAAAGAAGTGCAATGACCATTTGGAAACAATTTGAAAATAATTGCGTCAGAACAAACTGTGTGGTTGAAAACAGTGAATTAAGCAATGTCAAAGGCACACAAACCCACAACAAACACCAGTTCCTGAACAGCATGTACTCTCTCACCTCTTTTGCTCTCACTTCAGACCGTCTGTCGTCGTGTTTACTTTTGTTTTGTTCACTTTGAAAGATAAACTGCAACAGAGATTTCATTGACGAGTCAGGTAAAACATGCCCCGATTCATTCGCACTCACCTACAGAAAAATGTCACGATCATTGTTGCTAGGTAGCCTGATGGTGAGACTTTTCCATTTTACATTATTTGCATGTGTTTTGCCTTGATCCCCTCAGTGATGTAGTAACATATTACATTTGGTACTTCACCTACAAACTAGCACTATCCATTGTTTGATCATAAGCTTGCATATAACTACTTATAGTGTAGGAACAACTGCATTTTTAAGGACACAGAAAATGTCCTTTATTTTAAGCAACATAAAATAGGCTAACAATATAGCAACAAGGTAATGCCATTTTAACTTATCACAGTCCCACACAGTGGTTTCAGAATACTGTGTAATGGCAGAGGACTGGATTTATTTGGATGTTTGTAAATGTAGGCGCAAGGTTAAATGAATGATCGACATAATCAAATAAATTAATGACTAAATTTAGTGGTTAACACCATTGTATATACACTTCAGTTCTGTACACCACCACAATGGATCTGAAATGATACAACCAAGATGTGCTTTAAGTGCAGACTTTCAGTTTTGATTTGAGGGTATTTAAATCTAAATCAGGTGAATGGTGAAGGAATTGCAACACATTTTAAATGTGTCCTCCACCTTTTTAACTGACCAAAAGCAACTGGACAAACTACCGTCATCATAAATCAAATTGTCACTTTTAGTATTTGGTTGAAAATCCTTTGCAGTCAATGACAGCCTGAAGTCTGGAACCCATAGACATCACCAGACGCTGGGTTTGGTCCCTGCTGATACTCTGCCAGGCCTCTACTGCTGCTGTCTTCAGTTCCTTCTTGTTTTTGGGGCATTTTCCCATTCCACTTCTTTTCCTTAAAAAACTGTTTGGTTGCTTTTACAGTTTGCTTCGGTTCATTGTCCATCTGCATCATGAAGCGCCGTCCAATGAGTTCTGAAGCATTTGGATGAATATGAGCAGATAATATTGCCCAAAATACTTCAGAATTCATCCTGCTTCTTTTGTCAGCAGTCACATCATCAATAAATATAAGAGAACCAGTGCCATTGGCAGCCATACATGCCCATACATTACACTACCACCACCATGCTTCACTGATGAGGTGGTATGCTTTGGATCTTGAGCAGTTCCTTCCCTTTTCCAGACTCTTCCCTTCCCATCATTCTTGTACAAGATGGTCTTTGCCTCATCTGTCCATAGGATGTTGTTCCAGAACTGCACATGTTCTTTTAGATGTTTTTTGGCAAACTCTAATCTGGTCTTCCTGTTTTTGAGGCTCACCAATGGTTTACACCTTGTGGCGAACCCTCTGTATTCACTCTTGTGATGTCTTCTCTTAATTGTCAACTTTTACCTCCCGGAGAGCGTTCCTGATCTGGTCAACTGTTGTCAGGGTTTTTCTTGACCAGGGAAAGGATTCTTCTATCATCCACCACACTTGTTTTTCGTGGTCTTCCAGGTCATTTGTCATTGAGCTCACCAGGTTGTTCTTTCTTTTTAAGAATGTACCAAGCAGTTGATTTGACCACACCTAATGTTTTTACTATCTCTCTGATGGGTTTGTTTTGATTTTTCAGCCTAATGATGACTTGCTTTACTGATGATGACAGCTCTTTGGACTTCATATTGAGAGTTGTCCTCACCAGAATCCAAATACAAATACCACACTTGAAATGAACTCTAGACCTTTTATCTGCTCCTTGACTTGGAAAGCTCTGACATTGAGCATAGTAGAGTGAAGTGTGCAACTACCTAATGTAAATGGTTTACAGCAGGTATGGTCTGCCATCTGTACTGGATTATATAAAAGCCATGGACCACCTTCTCACAGTCTGGGGACTTAAGCTCCGAGTGCACCAAGTTTACTGCTGATCTGAGGACAGAAGAACTGGATTCTCTCCCTCTGTCTTTAGTAAAAATTCACATCACAAATTATTGATTCACATTCAAATCACAAAACACACAAACATATACACATACATAATTGTGTGTGCGTATAAAAGTCCAAAACAAGCACCTTTATTGTTAATTAGCATGTCTAAAACAACCTCATGCAAAATTTCAAAGCTGATAGCTAAATAAGAGACATTGAGAGATTGTATCATTTATAATTTCAGTTAATTTCAACAATTGATGGATTATTCAACTATCGTAATAGTCAATAATTGCAGCCCGATTCAGCACCCTCATGATATCCACAGCTTTATTCTTTGTGGCTCACTGTGTGGGCAAAACATCCTTTTGGTATGTAGTAACAGACACCCACTCCTGAGACACTCTTTTCATCCCATACACACAGGAACAGAAGATTTGTCAGCGCTATGACCAGCTGATGGAAGCGTGGGAGAAGAAAGTGGAGCGAATGGAGAACAACCCCAGACGCAAAGCCAAGGAGAGCAGAACACGGGAGTACTATGAAAGGCAGTTCCCCGAGATCCGCAAACAGAGAGAGCAGCAGGAGCGTTTCCAGAGGTAACAGTATTTACCAGTGATCGGTCGAAACAGTTACATAATCTAGGGGTGGCACAATTTTTGGATAGTACTGGTTCATGGGTCAGAGGCACACTGACAAATTTTAGAGTTATAATAGTGCACATCGCTTTATAAATGAGGAATGTACAGACTGGGGCTGATCTAAAGCTTATTACAATTATTTTCATTCTTGATTTATTTACCGTTCATCAGTTAATCAAGGAATGTAATGGTCTGTAAAATAGAACATTTTTGAAGGCTGACTCTCATAACCTCTGCTAACTCAGGTTTACACATTTATTGTTTTGGAAATGGCTACTCAAAAGTATTGCTAGAACAAAAAAAGGTGAATTGCTTCAGCCCCAGTGCAGACAAATAAGTGGTTTAGGCAAAGGAGATTGACTATACTTTTTAAGTTTGATTTACTTTTGGTGGCTTCTTGTGTCCGTTCATAAAAAATATCTGATTGACTCAGAAATCATCAAGTATATATTTGCTTTCTGGGAACAGTAAAACAAATACCCAGTTCAATTTATACCTCAGTTTTAAAGTCACAGTTTTGCATACTTTGGAGAGAGAATGAGCACTTTAAAGAACTATTTTGAAAAAGGTCACCATTAAACAATGACTCCTTGGCAGTGATTCTTTCTGTAACAGTTACAGAACTCATGCTGGTATGTTGTCAAGAAGAATAAGACTTGCTTTTGTTTACTCTCTTGTATAAAATAAAAAAAAAAATCCATTAGGACATGTACAACACATTCATCATTAACTTCACCAGTTGGAGTGAGCAGTACAGATTCAACATTTAAAATTGCATAATGCAACACTGCCTTTCTTTATTGTCAACATTAAAGACACAGCTATCTTGTCTGAGTAAATTTTATTAGAATAGCAACTGGACAACACTGGGCAGGGCTTCATTGTTGTATGTTTGCTCATACTGTGTGAGTAGAGAAGTTACAGGTTCTGACCAATCAAGACGCGTAGCATGAGTTAGTGCTTCTTATACCATTAACATAGATCATACAGTGTTTGCCCAGCTTTCTCGGCTAACCTTACTAGATGCAAAAGCAGGGGAAGTCCACACTGAACTGTCCGAATGGTTTGGGACTAATACATGTAATGTTACAATAGACAAACAACACGGTTTCTGCTTAATGCTAGCAATGGAGCTTAAAACTCACTTTACCAAAGCGTACTACAATGATCGAAGCCTAAAACTGAATATAATCTGAAATGCTGTGATTTTTTTAATGTGTCTATGTTAAAACTTAAAACAACTGAAAATTAATTTGGCAACGCTTTTGTTGACATTATATTTTGAGTAGCAAATTCAGAAATAATACATTTGAGCAGTTTTGCTAATATTTTCAATAGTAGTGGCCTTTTTCAGTAGAACTAGATTGTGCCATCTTGCGTGATACTGAAGTAAACACATTTAGTTTAAACAGTGAAAGTTCCACTGTTTGTTGGATGAGATTAAAGATGGACGCATTACAGTGATGCCATTTTTTGATGCGTAATGTTGACAACAACTGTAGCCAGCCAAACACATTAAATGTGTCTCCTCTGTTTTTATGATGTCTATTCAGCTATCAGCTAAATGGAGGATACTAGGTGGTGTGTGGTGGCACACTGAGCACAGACACTGGCTCTCTGGGAGGCAGTGGGAAGGGTGGGAGACAGGGTCATGGACCAGCATCTGGTTATTGCTGGTGCTGATGATTTGTGCTTTCACTGAAATATCCAGAAAATGTTTTCATGTCGGCAATGTTTATGCAGACTGCTGGACTATGAAGGACAAAGCAAGTAATAAATGGTTTGAGAGAATGTAATGTTAATGTATATTTGGTAAAAAGATCCAAATGTTGTCAGCTGTTGCTAACGTAAACCATTTGAGTCTTGAAACAACTGTTAAAGTCACGAATGTTTAATGAAACACAACTGATAGTGCCTTTGTGTAGTGTACATATTTACTACAACATATATTGTAATTTTGTAATATTATAACTTAATATGTGCCTCTTTTTTATAGGGTTGGACAAAGAGGAACGGGCCTCTCTGCAACAATTGCAAGAAGCGAGCATGAGATTTCTGAAATCATTGATGGTCTTTCTGAGCAGGAGGTGGGTACTAACTGCAGTTCATTTTAGTTTTTAATTATTGTTGGGTTTTACCACTGTTGGGACTTTAGTTGAGTGTAGTTAAACTATGAAGAGCTGTGATCGACTGAGCCGTGATTGCTTTTTTTCAGTGTTTATTCATTTCACTGCACAGACAGGTAAACTAGTTTAGCTGATCCGCTAATGAGGTTCTGGTAACTCTGCTGTAAAAAACATAGATTTTCATAACTTCTTCACAATAAAAGCATCCTGACTGTTTGCCAGTGGAAGGCTTTTAAGTCTGAAGGATAAACAGCTGGAAACATTAAGTTTACAAAAGGAATGACTTGGCACAGCACTGATATAGACTAAGAAATCAATAAATAGTAAAATAAGGCTAATATGTGACTGTACAAACTCCAGACCACAGAGAATGAGGTAGAAGCCTCTAAAGTGCTGAGAGCTTTAAACAGGGAGACTTTTAAAATACTTGTCTCTAGTCTCCAGCCCCTGCTGTGAGGGTGCTGTGGAAACACGTCATCATGGTTTGGCAAAGGTAAAGTGGGCAAGCTTGGTTTAGTGGAAAAACCCTATCACTGCGTAGATATGAAACTCCATACCTAAATGACAGAACTAGAAATTTGTTATTATTTTAAGAGGGAGACAGGCCATTAGCGACTTCATCTTCAATATACAGTATACAATCTATATAATAAAATATAGAAACCAGATTAGAAGTGCTCGGAATAGATTTGTGTAAGCAGTTTCAAGGTGTACTGAACAAGGGAGTCTGTATTGAACTTAACAGTGACCACTTTCCTTGTCCATGTTCCACAGAACAATGAGAAACAGATGAGACAGCTGTCAGTCATCCCTCCCATGATGTACGACTCAGAGCAGAGGCGAGTGAAGTTCATCAACATGAACGGCCTAATGGATGACCCGATGAAGGTGTACAAATCCCGGCAATTCATGAATGTTTGGACTGAACACGAAAAGGAGATCTTTAAGGAGAAGTGAGTTGGTTTACTTTTTTTTTTTTGCAGCACATCATACCTTGGCCCCACTTTGTCTATTTAATGTGCGTGGTTTATAGACCGTAAAGCTAGCTTGCCACGAGTGATGGATTCTCTCTGCAGGTTTGTCCAGCACCCCAAGAACTTTGGCCTGATTGCCTCGTATCTAGAGAGAAAGGTAACTACAGCTTGTATTATCACATTTTGTGTGCGTATTTGTTGTATACGACAGGATGTAATGCCATTGATATCATTTGGGCGTTATGTCGTTCAAGGCCTTGCAGTTCTTCAGTTTCGTCTGGGTTGTAGTTGAGCTAACCTGGTCGTGTAATTAAGTATTTAGGTTTACCCATGTAAGCATTTTTCATAAAATCCTTTTAGAACTGACCATTCAGATCTGATGTGTCCTAGTTATCTTTTGATAATGAAATATTGAATGTCTTTACTGTCTGGGTCCCAAAACCCATTGTTCATTGACTGTATAAATGAAAACTCTGATTATTACATGTTGTTATAAATAAACTGAATAAAAGACACAAGCAGGTGTTTTACTATGTTGGGATTTCTTGTTTCAGTGTGTTGCTGACTGTGTCCTGTACTACTACTTAACCAAAAAGAACCACAACTACAAGACACTGGTGAGGCGGAACTATGGAAGAAGGAGAGGAAGGAATCAGGTGAATACAAAACTTAATTTTGTTAAAAATTCTTAACTAGCGTGACTGACAAAATGACTGATTTCTCAATCAAATTTGTGTCAGGGATTTTATTCCTTGATTCCACTGGACAGGGTCTATGATGAATCTGCAGCGTGATTTTGTTCCGTCCTCCATGCGGCTTCAGTGTTTCAGAAACTGAGAATTTTTTTGACAATTTGACCATTTTTCTGTGATTGTTGCAAGTGGGCTTATTAGGTTAATTATTTTTTTTTCCTAGTGCCAGCAGTTATTACATTGGTGATGTGATACTATCGGGAGTCTGCACAGGTTTTTTTTTAAGAAAACTAACTGGGTGCTCTGTGGTGTTTCCATGTGTGACTTCCTGTTGGCTTGATCTGCTCTGTGTGGCTTCATGTGGCCTCCTTCAAAACAGTGGAGAGCTGCTTCTGCTGTGGTGCATCTGGTAGAATCCCAAGCATTTTCTAGAGTGGCCAATATCTGCTCTGGTGGCTGCATCACAACTGCAACGCCACACTGCCATTCCCGGTGTGTCTCAGAAGATAGATCTGACGGAAGTTACAGGAGTTTGCAATTGAGACAATTCCGTTTGTTGACCGTGAGGTGTGGTTATTTGACTTGCTGAGTTTGCAGCATTGGGTTTGGATAACTTTTTTGCTCCATCTGTTTCATGTCTAATCAGACTGACAGTATATTGTGTGTGTGTGACACATGTAAATCTGCTACATTTATCACATATACATGTGGCCCACACTCTAGGCTGAGAGTGGCTACTTCACTGGCACTATTCATAGTTTAGATTGAGCTTTTGCCACCTTTTCTCGAACTATGAGCAAGCAACAGCTGGATTATTGTGATGTGGCTACAGTTTGACGTTCTTGTCTGTTGAGTTGTCCAAAG
The DNA here is from genome assembly GCF_022539595.1 of Amphiprion ocellaris. Classification (NCBI taxonomy): domain Eukaryota; kingdom Metazoa; phylum Chordata; class Actinopteri; family Pomacentridae; genus Amphiprion; species Amphiprion ocellaris. The sequence goes on from NC_072779.1 coordinate 24,825,931, forward strand.
GTACATGAACACAATCTGCAGAAGACACAATATGTATACTTCACTCTTTTCAAACAAATATGAATTAAACTGCGCTTTTAATTATATGAATAGTTTGGGGTTTGGACGGTCTGGAAAATGGTTTCCAGGCTTAAGAAACCTGATACTGTTGCTCCCAGTAAATTATCTTTTGGAAAAGCTTTTACATTGGTGGAAGTTGAATTACGTCTTACCCTGTATAGCTGAAACTGTCAAATTAGGTTACAGATGTTCTAAAAGAGTCACACTGTAGGGAGGACAAAGTAGCAGCAAAGATGTTTCTCAATTGTTAATGTATCCAACAGTGTAGTAATCAGGTGTGTAATAGTGATCACACAGTCAAAAGGCCTCCACTGAGACTGTCATCGGCATTGTTTCCAGTTGTTTTTATTAATTATTTTTCATTTTTATTTTAAATAATGTTTAAGAAAAAGCTGAAATTGTTTAAGACATTACGCTGCTATTTTTTGTGCTTCATGTGCCTCTAGAAAGACATACTTGTCCCAATGTCAAGCCCAGAGATAACCTGGAGCCGCTTCTTCCTTAAATCCTCGGTGTACAATCACTGTCAGACCTGGAATGTGAAGTTTGTGGACTCCAAATATCCAGAGATATGTTCCTGTACACGGATTTTTGTTTAGGGCTTTACGTTATTGTTGTCGTTGCTCCATATCCACATAACCCTCTAAAAACCAGGCAGTTTCTAGACGCCTTTTGCTGTTGTCATATTTTTACCTATTGTGGGCATAGGTTTTTTTTGCTATGTTAAGTCCTGTACCTCTATTGAAACACTACAACCATGGCTAAAAGTAAACACAAACATACCTGCTGTGCATTATATTGAGGTTATAATGCCATAAATATAAAAAAACAAAGAAAGTCAAATCTCTTTATTAGTTTTACAAAAATTTGGAAAAAAAAATCCTGGAATCAATATGTACAACATTTTTCTAATTGCCCAAGTGTTTCCAAATACTAGGAAAAAATAGTGGCTCTAAATACCCATATGTGTAAACACAGCCTGCAGTTTTTTGGGGTTTTTACCAGAAGTGGGTAGAGTAGCCAAAACTTTTACTCAAGTAAGAGTAACGTTACTTCAAAATAATACCACTCAAGTAGAAGTGAAAAGTAGTCATCCAAAAAATTACTCAAGTAAGAGTAAAAAAGTATTTGGTGAAAAGACTACTCAAGTACTGAGTAACTGTTTCATTGTAATGTCTGATTTATTTTTTAGAAATGATGTGATCAGACAGACAAAAATGGAAAATAATGTGCAAATTCTGGTATTACCAAATAATAAAATAAAAAATAGCAAAAATAAATAACATCTTTACAAAATTAAAAGTTAGGGCACAAGAAACAAATTTCCAAATCTCAGTTTTTCACAACGTAAAGCTTTTTAAACAAATACCTGTAGTAAGGTAACGTAAGGTAGCCGAAGATATCCATGCTAATGCTATGCTGACTCCGAAGGAAGATCAAACTTCTGGAAAATAGCCCCGTTTTTTTCATTCCCTGTCTGCTACGTGTGTAGAGTTTGTGCCGCTATTCCACCACAGTTGGTATGAGGTCATGTGACCGCAGGGCGACGTCTGGTGAAACGCAGTCACGTGATTATTGTTGCTTCGTCTGATTGGTGAAACACAGTCATGTGGCAGATCCACTGGGGGCATCTCTCTGGCAAAATAAAGCAGCTCTAATGTGGTAAATAAAAAAGTAACGAGTCGAGTGCAGCCCAGTGTAACGGAGTAAGAGTAGCATTTCTCCTTCACAAATCTAATCAAGTGAAAGTAAAAAGTATGGCAGAGTAAAACTACTCTCAGAAGTACATTTTTTTTCAAAAGTTACTCAAGTAAATGTAACGGAGTAAATGTAACTCGTTACTACCCACCTCTGGTTTTTACAAAGTCTGGTTACTGTCAAATTTTAAAATGAAACGTAAAAATAAAATGAAGTTGATTAAATGTCCCAAGGGCTGCACAGTGGCGTAGTGGTTAGCACTTTCGCCTTGCAGCAAGAAGGTCCCTGGTTCGCGTCCCGGCTTTCCCGGGATCTTTCTGCATGGAGTTTGCATGTTCTCCCTGTGCATGCGTGGGTTTTCTCTGGGTACTCCGGCTTCCTCCCACAGTCCAAAAATATGCTGAGGTTAATTGATTATTCTAAATTGCCCGTAGGTGTGAATGTGAGAGTGCTTGTTTGTCTTTGTATGTGGCCCTGCGACAGACTGGTGACCTGTCTAGGGTGTCCCCTGCCTTCGCCCGAGTCAGCTGGGATAGGCTCCAGCACCCCCCGCGCCCCTAGTGAGGATTAAGCGGTGTATAGATAATGGATGGATGGATGGATAAATGTCCCAACTTAAGCTTGAATTTTATTTAATTTCACGATAGATAGGAAAGTCATACATGATCAGTTCAAGGACTGTTAAAAATTTTAAACTGTGACAATTCATCCAGTTGTAGTTTCTGGCTGTGATAAAAATGTTTCTTTATTTTTTAACATTCCTTTCAAACCAGTCACCAGGTTCTGGGGTCAGTGGTTAAAATAGTATCACCATCTCCTAACTCTGTGCTGGCTGACATTAAATATTGATTTTATCAATTATGGTGGATTTTTTTTCTTCTCCTTTCTGGGCTTTTCCCCACTTAACCGATGCCACAGTCTGCGTACAGGACGTTCTGTTTCTGTTGAGTACATCTACTGAGCAACACAATGGGTTGGTTGTAGACAGTTTCTTTACATAGGAGGAGGTGGAGGGCACAAGAGTTTATGATTACAACTTGTACACAAATGTTTTTTCTTACTCTACTTAGTAACTGGTTCGTACGATTTCCTTATGATTGATAAACCTGTGATTAGCCTTTTAACGTTTCCGTTACGGACCTGCCAGCAATTGAGAGACTACTTGTCCTTTACTGTTACTCAGAATGCCAAGTAAGTGCGGAGAAATGTCTTTTTGTGTTGGCAAGTTCTGTGCTTAGGACAGCTGATTGAAGGAAACTCTTGTCATGTCCTATATCTGTGTACATGATGCACACTGTTGTCTGATGTGATGCCTCATTCCTCAATTTTTACATTTACAGCATTGCATCCATGCACAGCTAGTATAAAATGCAACAAATTGACTTTGTTGTTACTTGTGACTGATTCAGCATTAGGGTTGCTTTATCTGAATTTGCAAAACAGTGCAGTCTTTGTCTAAAAGAGGTCACGCAAATGTCCTTTCTTGAAAGTTAAACCATTAGGCACCTTATCTCAGTTAATCTGAGAGACTGTTGCTCTCACATATAGTGGCCGGCTAATATGTTATTTTCAAGGCCAGTGCCAATTATTAATAATCAAGGAGATCAGCAGCCGATACTTGGAAAAAACATATGTTTCCAATTGAAATGAAAATCTAAAAATTTTGTATAACAGAAATTTAGAGTAGCACAAACTTCAACAGACTTTGCTGAAATGCCTTTGTTTGTGTTTTATGTATGCTTGAATGAAAAAAACAAAAAGCTTTTCAACATTCATTCCTTATTGTTGATTGGCTACTACTTGTGACGCATAACCAATCAGATAGTGCTGTGGGCGGATTATTGCTTGAGACCACAAAGGGGCGACTATAGATGAAGAAAGGCAGCTGCGTCAGAGACAGAATTGCACATTTTTAAATGAACCTTAACAATAGGTAGTAATGCTGAATGTCTGATCTGATAATCTGCTAAACTGAAAATGGTACTATATATTATACTATTGTACTATACTCATACTTCTTTCACATGCAAGTAAAATGGAATATTGAACAGTCATACCAGAGTGTTGAGCACAGATGAATGCTCATTTGTCATCGTTCACACAAGATCCAGTTCAGGATTTTATGTGGTGCTGAATGTCATTTTCATTGTCCCTAAAGTTGTTTCCTACAGTATTGTTTTTAAACGTTGATGTGCCATGAAAACATAGGCTTTCCATGGACTGTCACTTTCTATGTTAAAAGCGGTTTAAGTTGTGTCTATGTCATCTTCGTGGGATTCAAGACCGTTGCTTAAATGACTCCAGTGCTTTTTCCAAAACATCTTGTGGTTGTCAAGAATGTGGTGAGTGTTTTTTTTCTTTGCCATTTGGAATAGTGCACATCAGGATGTAGTGGGTTTCCAAGCTACTGGTGTGCCTTAACAACAGCAGTTGGAGTGAGCAGAGTGAGTCATTAGAGCAGGAAGGAAAAGGACAGAGTGAGCAACAGCAAGAGCAGTGGAATGTAGGGCGAGTGAAACAGTGAAAAAAGGCTCAGCGAGACAGTCAGCGCTGGCAGCTTATCCGCTGAGTGTGTGCTGTTTTTTTTTTCCGTTTTCCATTTCCTTTCTCCTCTGTTCTTCTGAGAGAGTGAGAGAAAGAGAAATTCACCCCTCTCAGAATCAGCTGAGTTGGTACAGCCCAGCCATCTGACAGGCCCAAAAAACTCACTGTGCTGCTGTGAGTGCCAATCAAAGAGGAGTGCTTGGCAGGGATTACCTTGAGTGACCCTGCATAGATTAGTGCGTGCATGTGAGATGGACAATTCTTTGGGCGGCTTAAGCGGCCCGATGACACGCTTTCCCGGAATATGTGCGGCGGAGCCGTGGCCCGGCAGCCCTTCTAAGGAGCTCTACTATGGTGCTGTCCAGCCCCTCTACTGCTACTGTTACCACCGCTATGGAAGTACTGGAGGGTAAATTCACATTTGCAACACCAGTAAGCTGCGGCTCACAGCAGAGGAAAGGGTTTTTATGACCAACAAATGAGCTTGCAGGTATGTTACTTTAAAACCAGAGTTTATACTTTGTAGTTGACACCACACGCACTCAGTTTATTTCTCGTTCGAATTCTTCTTGTTTTTGTCTGCCATATTTTTTGCTCCTGTGTTGTTTGAGCAGTTAGTTTAATAGCCTACATATTTACTTGAGGCTTGCAGTCAAACTCGGCTATTTTAAGGTAGTTTTTCTAGGACGTGTGCAGGCATGATTTTAAATTTAATGCTCAAGCCAAGGCTTTGGGTTCATGTGCATATATTTATACTGTAGGGTGGCTTTTTCCCCCGTTATGACATGAGAAAATGTAGAAATTATTGCACATTTTATAATGGAAAGTGTATTAAGCATTGGACACACCAACAGACTAATAACATTTCTTGAGCAAATGCGCCTCAAACATTAGTGTTTATCCTCCATGCCTGCTAAACCTTGTTTACTGTGATCTGAATGAATGTTTTGACTGTGCTTATGAGCACTTAAAAGACAACAGAAGGCATACTTGCAGTTTACACTCTTGTGGAAGCTTGCACAGGCTACACCCCCTTGCGTCTGCAACCACTTCATTGGTCGTGAAAGTAGAATTTACGACTTCACTCGTTTGTTGTGTCAGAGTGTTCTTGCTCATGTTGTTTTGCTCCAACAGTTGTTTTGTGCAATAAAAAGAACATTTTCAACATATTAATATTTGTTTTTATGCAGCTTTGGCAATGTTTGCTTATGTGCAGGCCCAGCTAGGACCAGCTGCAGTGAATTTTTTTTTATAATAATATTCATGTACATTAAACACGAAGATCTCCTCCAATGATTACATTATAATTTTGGGCTATGCAGTTTTTCAGTTTGATTTTATTATCTCCAGGCTGTATGGTAGACAGGGAAAAAATCTAATTCCAGTTTGAAATTACATTATTTGACTTAGTATATTTAGCGTTGTTTAATAATTCACACAGCATAAAGTTGCAGTAATCCTGAAGTGCTGATTCACCATGATGTCCTTTAATCGTATTTCAATGATCAAATTAGTTATCAGTGTTTTCCAGTTATGATTTGCTCTTTGATTTATTTTTGTCCTGACAAATTGTTGCACTTGAACATTGTAAAATAGACTTGTATATTTAGTTACTCCAGTTGGTGTATTGATGATTTTAATCTTATCTCATTTATGACGATATTCCTCTTTGGGGAAAAAGAAGCATAAAATTCTATAAAATAGAAAAGACTGACTCCTTCTGTAAAAAACATACTGTAGCTGTCTGTTAGTTTGTTATTGTTTTTTTAAATCAACCTTCATTAGGTTTTATATTCTGGTCACTCTATGTAGCATCACAAGTAAGAGTATTTATTCCTCTTTGCATCTGTCATTTACTCAATACAATTTTATCTGAGTGCCTCTTTCGCTATGGTCTGGCAAAAAAAAGTTTATTAAGCAGTCAAGTAGAGTTCACTGGTTTGTAGTCCTGTGTAGACCACCCAGTAACCATGGTAACCATAGGCAATGCTTGTTTGTTTATTTAATTGTGTATTTAGTCTTTTTGTTTGTTTCATTCGTTCTGAAAATAAATTTTTCCAATTTAATCACTCAGGAATAACTGTTGCCGAGTACAGCATTTTATATCAAATGTACTGCAGTTATTTCCTCTTATATTGCCTCTTTTTCCTTTTTTATATATAATTTTTTTTCCCTGCTCTTTTTGGAGTTTTTTTCCCAAGCATTTGTGTCATTCTATGATAGTGATAACTAATAAATTGCAAGGATTGAGGTGATGCATAGTATTAATTAAGTAATTTGCTTATTTCCGATTTGCTTGAAGCATAAGTCAGAGATTCCTCTGGTAGATGAAATTCTGTGGTAGGAAAAGGAAGATTGACTTGTGGTTCCGTCATTTCCTGAATCAAATAGGACTTGAGAATCAGCAAAAGAGGGCAGAAATTAAAACTCTTAAAATATTCAGGACAGGTCAGGAAAGAGCTTCATTTAAAAACATCGAAGAACCACAGAACCACAGGGCTTCATTGACTTTTGGAGAACATCTGTGTAGAGGCTCTTCACACAGTGTGGGAGAAGAGGCAGGAATGCCACGGCTCTCTGACCACCTCCAAAGCAAACACGAGCGCTCCCTGACCCAACCAGAACACCATCTCTCTGAAGGACATGTATGAGGAGAATAACTCTGCAAAAAAAGGTCTTTGAACTGGCCTGTGTCAGAAACATGCTTTGCAGAACACTGCTGGCAGGATGTAAGTCAAGCGTTTAAGTCCCAATCCAAGCTTGACGTGGTCCTTCAAGAAGAGCTGAACTGTGGCTCCATCATCACTGTCAAAATATTGTTGCGTGGATATTGCCTTGCAATTAGTGCATGGAATATATATATTTTTTGATAGCACCGTCATTTGGAAATTCTGGCACTGCCCATGATCTTCATAAAAAATAAATGGAAAAGTAGATTATACGCAATTTTGACGAATAACAGCAATGGCGTCAACCATGACTGAAATGGCTGAATAGCCTAATCGAGTGCATCGGGCTGACTTGAAGATTGCATCAATGCCGTTTTCTTTTAGTTGATGCACTACTGATTTGATTTTGCTAGTCATGCTGCTCCATTCCAATGCAAAATCCCTCTGATTATTGGCTAGCTCTGGATAGAGCTGGCTAGAGCAGCCAGTAATTCTGCAAATCAGAGAGGCAGATTTAAAAACAGCTACCGTCCAAGAGCAGCTAAAGCAGACTCCATCACTCTGCTGTTACAGTTGTTTACTGTGTATTTTGTTGAATTTTTACACACTTCTGTATCACACTGCATTGTGTGATGAGGCAGCCAAACTCTTTGTTGTACAACAGATAGTCCAGATACATGTCTGTTTTTTTTCTATCTTGTACCCTTGCTTTCCATGTCTTTTTCTGAGTCCATATCTTTTGCCTTTACCATCGAGTGAAGCACATTCCTTGGCCCTATCTGGTACCAGCATGGGATGTTTGGCTTGGCATAGCCAGACTTGTTCCAGCACAGTGCTTTCATGGAACAGGCAGGAGGAAGCATTCTGTGGTGTACCGCGCCAGCAGTGATGATAAAGAATGTTGCTCTGTCCTCAATCATTTAGTCGGGCCTGTTTTTAAAATTCACATACAAATCATATTTTCAATCTAGCTAAGCAGGTAGTGATATCAATGTGAACTCAACTTCTAGCCTTTTAGAAATACTAAGGCTATATTTTTCTGTTTTCAACTTCCTACCTTTTTATCTCTCTGTATGGTAAAAAGTTCATAATGAGTGTCAGTCTTTTGTCTTTGAGGGGTTGACTGAAATAAGTGACACATATGACCTGTCCACATTTCAGATTTCTTCCTTTTGTAATTAGGATAAACTGATAAGAGACAACAGTATCTGCAGTGTGATATGTTTATGCTGGAAAATGAGGATCCTCAAAGTACAGGATAGCATCAGACCTCATGATGTACCGTATCTCTATTTTGTGGTATTGTTCATTTTGGGGAAACTGTACCGTTGAAAGAGGTCAGCATAACAACTGAATGGCACATTATATTGCTGCCATTCTGTTTAAACCATCAACATTTAAAGATTTTTTTTTGGCATTTTCTGCCTTTATTAGATAGGACAATGGAGAGAGATAGAGAGAGAGAGGAAACATGGGTAGAAGAGCAGGGGAAAGACATGCAATAAATGGCCATGAGCTGGATTTGAACCCATGACAACTGCGTCGGGGACATCCCCCTGTTTATGGGTCGCCAGCTCAGCCAACTAAGCTATCTGGGCACCCAAAACCATCAACATTTAAGAAGACTACTCAGACCTATCTTTGCCTTTACAATTTAAATGTTCCTCTGATGGTATGCTATTAGAGGAAGGCTATTGTTTGGTATGATGCTGGAAGAGTGAACCAGGGATTGTGTAAATGTCAGCGAAGTATATAGTAAATACAGCAACAGTGATTAATCAATTAGATGATTAATAAATTAAATTAATCACCGGTGCTGTGATTTCAGCTTTTTCAATGGGTGCATTTTCTAATTTCTTCCCTTTGTTATGACTGTAAACTGAGTATCTTTGAGTTGTGAATAAACAAGACATTTTATGATGTCATCCTGGGCTTTGGGAAAGCCCTGATCAATATATTTCACCACTTATTCACATTTTATAGAGAAAGCAACTTATCAATTAATTGCAGCTATAATTGTAAAGTGTAAATGTATAAGGCAGCTATAAAGCTTTGACATACTGGTAGTACGTGGCACATTCTGTATGAAAGCAATGTCGAAGACTGATGGAAGACACATTTGTGGAAAAACAAAAAGAATGTTTGTAGTATTACAGGGTAGGTTTTTACCTCTGAATCGAAGCATTGATAAGCCTATGGACTGAATAATGCTCTGCTTTGTGTTTTTGATTTATACTAACTTAGCAACCAAAATCACTTGTACTAATCTGCACACTGACCTCTTAATGTTTCAGGAAGAAAAAACTAAATATTTTTCTTGCATGTTTTGCCTTCAGCAAATAACACGTCCCTCACAAGAAGACAAGTCAGACGACAAGAACGAAGAGGACAAATCTGAGAAGTCAGAGAAAAAAGAGGACGAGGAAAAGAAGGACGAGGAAGAGAAAGATGAAAAGGAGGATTCTAGGTGAGTTATGAATAGTTGTTTGTCCTGGTGCCACTCCAGTCCATTAGGCTCCACAGGGAAAGCTCCCCTCTGTTTAGTGTTTGATCCATTCACTGTGATTATTTCAGAGAAAGAATGTCTTAGTTACATGTATTACATTAAAATTGCAGTTCCTTCAGATAATTGTAGCCATCATTATGCACTTCTATTTGAAAGCCAAACTATCTTGAATAATTTGCTTTTGACATCCAGCAACCCATTACAGTTACAACTGTCTATCAAGAAAATTCTTTCTACCTATGAACAATAGCCAATGACTGTAGCTTGCTCTGTTAATAAAGCTATTCTTCCTAGACCTTAATCTGGTGACATTAAATAGGCATAAAATAATGAACAAACAAATAAAGAATTCCCATTCAGGTTTAATTGCATGGGCCCAGAACCTGACTTTTATCTTAGAGAAGTTGTAACTTTCAATTAGTCTTGAGTTATAGCTCTGACAACAGAATGCGTATCCTGTTTTTGATTGATGTAGTTTCTCTTAAAATAATAAATGATCATTGAGAAATTATGCATGACAATTTCACTTCGCTAAGCCCTTAGAAGAGATATGCATGATCATATTCTAGAGAAGAGTTTGAAGAGGGGATATAGCTATATATGTTCAGACACACAAACAACTTGTGAACATGTGTGTTAACCCTTAGTGTGGAAAATCTCTAATATGCTTTGCTGCCCTCAGTCCTAGACGAAAAGAACACATTTCAAAACGAGCCTGTTATCGCTGAGTCAAAAGGGAGTAGATATTTGCTGTACCACCAGCTAAAAGCTGTGTTTCCCTGCCTAAAACCACAGGGACATTGGCAAGGACAAAGACAAGTGTGACGGTGGGGAGGACGAGGACGGAAAGGAGCAAAACACGCCGCGTGGCAGGAAGACTGCCAACAGCCAGGGCCGCCGTAAGGGAAGGATCACCACACGCTCCATGGCCAATGAGGCTGCATCTGTGGCAGCTGAGGAAGGACCTCCCACTGCCCCTGAGCCTGCCTTGCCAGATCCTCCGCAACTCCCTAAATCTGATCCAGCACAGAAGGCCATGAAGGAGCCTGTGAAACCCCAGACTCCAGTAGCTTCCATGGACACTAATAAAGGTGAATCCTCTCAGGATGCTTTCTGGAGGATGTTAAAATTGTGTTTTTACAAAACTGGAACACACATACTGACTCAGAATCAATGAAAAGGGAGTTAATGACATATTAAAGGGGCATCAGATTGGGGATTCATCATCATGACAGTTGCATTAGTTGTGATTGTAATTTTTGCAAGTTGTCATATTGCCTATATGGCTGTCAGTGCTTGAATTTATTTGGAAGTCACGTCTTTGTTGAGTTAGTCAAACAGCCAGCAATATTTTTTACAGTCATTGGTGACTTTATATACCATTTGTTCATGCAACATCTCAATTTTAAGTAATTTACATGTGTTTTATTTAGTTGCAGTAATATAGTATGAGGAAGCACACAGCAACATGTTTAAGTTGGTAAAAAGTCTCATTATTTTGATGTTGCTCACTGTTCAATTATTGTGTCATGAGCTGAAAGAATGAAATGACAAGTGGCAGAAATACACTTTAAACAAGGTACAGTGATGTGTCAGAATTTGGCTGTCCTTTTTTCTCTTAAAATGTGTAGATACATGAGCTGCTAATCACCTAAATGTGGGTATTTGGCCCATGTACTCGTTTCCAAGTGTCAAACAGACTTGGTTCTACGCTGCATTTCCCTCAGGAAGCTGTTTGCAACCTGTCTATCACCACAACAGTGCACTGCTCTAGTTGAGCTGTTGTCATGGCACTCAGTCACACACTTGCACTCCTTCACCCTTTCAAGTCTGTCACTCTGATGGTGGCAGCTCAAATTTTCAGGTATCCAGGTCCTGTGGGTTGACCTTGTGTTGTTTTTTAAGCTGTGTCATTAATTCACTGCTTTACAAGTGTCCTGTGCTCCTCTGCCACCTGCTGTCTGTTGAATTCTGCCTCACTCAACAGTCTTGAGTTATTCAAAGTCTGCCCTGTAATGTGATTAATTAACCCTCTGCTGTGTGTCTGTCCATCCTCTAAACCCTCTACATTCTGGACATATCATGGTTTACGTACGACTGTGTCAACTGTAATCTCCCTTAGTGACTACACTGTGGATTTAGTGTGGGACTGTTTGCTTGCTCTGTTGTAACCACTGCAGCTGTGGCACTTCTTAGAAGTACACGGACTAGGTGCTAAAGGGTAGCTATCTGTCAGTCTTGCCTAGTTGAAATGGTGCCAGGCAAGTTGAGGAAGCTGCTGATTCAGTGGGGGCCACCGGTGGGGGTGTGAAGTTATGGAGGAGGGGGTATGTGCTTGTTTATGTCAGTTGAGATACTATACTGCCAGATTTTGCATCCCACAGATTAATGTCATAATATCACAGGTAACATATGTTTTTTGCCAAGGGAGAAGGTAAGCCTAGTGTAGTGGATATTTGTTTAACTAAGTGTAACAGACTGTGTGACCAGAGTAGCAGCCTTCTAAACAGTTAGAATTGATATCTTCATCTTAAAAGTGGGTAGGTGCACACCTCCTCTTAATGTCAAGGGTACATCTGCAGCTATATTAGTCCAAATGTTTACACAGTCTCAGTGGGCGCCATGGAAGAGAGCAGGCTAGAGTTCATTTGGCCCCCTCCATACTAACCGTGCACTTCTCTGAATTTTGTTGGGGGGGAAGTGAACTATGTAAGCTGAGGCAAGAAGGAAGAGTGTGTGTCTGTGTGTGTGTGTTAGATACGCAGTGTCACAGTAGAAGGGGTGAGAGGGTTATGGGTTGGCTGCTCTATCTGTCTGTTTGTCTATATCCAAGGCCATTTCCCAAAGAGGGAGGCATTGCTCTCCACTCCTCCACTGTCTTGCGCTACATCAGCTGACCAAAGCCCTCCCCTTGTGGATTAGAGAGGAGGAGGACTTGCTCTGGGCTGTGGGCAAGGGGAGAGAAAGAGAGATGGGAGGAGAATGAGAGGGTGAGAGTGAGCTAGAGCGAGAGTGTAAGTGAGGGAGCAGGTCTCGGCAGCCCCTGAATGTAAACAGATTATTAGATTAGTGGCCATGAGAAGAAGACGGCTGAAGAAAGGACTGTCTCTCTCTCTCTCTCTCTCTCTGTCTGTCTCCCTCCCTCGTTCACTTTCTCTCATTTCCTCTGTCTTTCTTTCTGTCAGTGCTGATGGGGCTGTGTCTCCTTTCTTTGTGATTTAGCGGGTGCTGGTGAAACCGGAGAAACTTCTCGCTGGACCGAGGAGGAGATGGAGGTTGCCAAAAAAGGTAATGTTTTAATTCATTGCTCTCTTGCTTTATCTCTCGGCCCTTCCTCTCTTTCTCTGCGCGGCTAAGACTGCTCCACTTTTTATGATCTTGTTTTTTTCCTGTTTTTTTTCTTTTCATCTTCTGATTTTCTAATATTGCTTCGCACTGCCTGTTTCTTACATGCACACTGTAATGAATGTACACATGCATTAATGCAAACACAAACTTGCACTGGTGTCTGAGACCCATGAAGATTTTTTTTCTGTTAGCGGTACTGCTCTCTTGGCTTTTGAGAAGTCATCTATTAAGGCCATCCAAGAAGCAACAGAGCGTGACAACTTAGCTTTCTTTAAAGATCACTATCTATTCTTCACATTCAAACACTGTCAGATTTTTTCAAAAATGTGAAACTTACTTCAGCCTCTTCAGAATATTTATTGCATTCTGTGCTTGGTCTCTGGATGCACACATTCAAGTGTGCGCCCTCTTCTCCTTTTTGCTTGGATTTGTTGGTATAGGTTGTTACGCAGGGTTTCTGAGACCTAAGAGCAACGGACTGAGGGGAAAAAATGAAAGGATTAATGAGGATTAATTAAGACTCTCTTGGGTGGGTAGATATTCTCAACCTTTACAAAAATACATGCTGCCATTATCTCCTCAGGCATTCAGACATGTATGCTACATGTCTGTGGATTAGTGTAACTAAAAGAGGCCGGTCATATGACAAACCACTTTCAGAAATCACTTTTATGCTGCCACACATGGCTGGTCATGCAGGCTCAGTGAACGGTTTCCTTCTAAGTCACAGTTGTAACTTGTTGATCTGCACAAGCCCTGGTGTTAATACAAGCATAACTCATGCCAGACTTGGTAGTGTCATCAGAAGTTCTCCCTGAGCAGAAAGAAATTTAGATCCTTTAAGAGAAATGGAAAAGATCAGTTCTTTGTTGTAGTAATTTCACACCTTCAGTCTAATTTGAACTTTTCTCTGATTTGGTCATTGACAAATATCCTTTAAGCAAAAAAGATATATGAGGGATCAACATCCTTTCCTTGCATGCAGACATGTGACCAAACATGATCTTGTCATATTAAGTTCACATATTGCAGTTTAATACTTGTATATTTTCAAGTTTGCAGGTCATCATTATTTAGCTAGCTTGTCTGCTTGCATTCAGGGCCACAAACACTTGCCTCCTGAATTACAATAGAGATTAATCAACTTTTCTTCAACAATACTAATAAACATTTAATGTTAGAAGATTTGCATAGGTGACCTTCTGTTACAGGATGGTAGTATTACTTTGTATTAGTTATTCCTCATAATAGTTACAATAATTATAAAATCCTTGTCATGCAAAGTGTCTACTAAGCCAGTAATTTAAAATTAAGATAACATGTCAGTCCTCTCAAGGACATTTATCAAGGTTCCTAATATAATATGAGTGGGTAATACAAATAGTACATATAGTTTGTGTTATTCATGATAAATTGTAGTCTTGCCAGAGTTAACAGGTTTGAAGGAGTTCAGCTTACTTGGGCACTTCTCTGTTTCTCTGTAATTCTACTTACTTTTGCACTAAGAGCACTATGTCATAACTTTTGCTTAATTTGTGCTTTTATTAGTTGGACAGTGGAAACAATGATTAAATATGTGGAACAATAACAGGGATATTACATGCAGTATATGTTCATCTATCAGGGAACTGAACTGGGAGCTCACTGCTCAGAGCATTTGCACCCATGGGGTTCTTGCACTAATCACTTGGCTTTCAAGGCCCCCCACCATGTCATAATGTGCCATGATGTATGTAAGGACAATTAGACACCAAGTGTAAATTATCTTAAGACACACAGTCCATACACACAAAAGTGAGAAATAAATCTTCTCCAACATGTGTTGTTTATCTATGCTATGAAACATTTGAGACAGTCATCATTACATGTGAGAGGCATAAGTTTATATATACTTTATTGTCTGCTAGGTAAAACTGCCATAGTGTTAAAACAAATGAGGCTATGTGGAGATCTGGCAGAGTATGTTACCAAGTACACATACCCTCTTGTCTGACGTCTGAAGAAGTTTAAGTAACTCTTAATAAGACATGAAATTGTCTCAACAGTCACAGTGCCCTCATTCCCTCAGTTAACTGCAACAGTAATGGGGTTTTGTGTTTATTTCTGTGGTGATTTGTCAAGCTGCCAGTATCCCTCATCTCAGTAGGGATTGTTGGGAGGGGAGGTCACAGGGGTTACAGGATTTAGAGAAGAGACGCATTAATGTCAGAGGTACATGGCAGTCTTCCAATTCACTGCAACTTGGCAGAGTTTAAAAGTTTAAAAAGTTTAAAAGTTTTGTGAAACCATCAAAGCTGATTGTGTACTGAGCACAGCATTAAACAGGACAGAGAAGACCAACAGTAAACTCTCTGCTGCAGTACAGCAAGAAGGGTCCCATGACTATAGTGTAATTTTGCTGTAATACCCAGAGTTTTCCCTGAGTAGTAATAACAACTGCGGCAGCATTTGTTTGTGAAGAAAAGACCATTAAGAATTAATTGAGATTATCTTTATGAACCACAGTTGTGGCACTGATCCAGCATGAAGCAATAATTGGAAATTAAGAAGTGTTAAAGTAAATCCATGTCAACTCAGACTTTGAAAGCTTGGTTTTATTATTCTGCCATTTACACACTTGCAGTTAGAACCTGATTAAATACAGTAAATAAAACGTTTAATTAATCTCATACATCGTTAGACAGGACAAGTGAATTCAGCCTGATTAATTTGTAATATACCAAATATTGAAGTTGCCTAATTGTCTCTCCTCATCTTGTACCAGGGCTTGTTGAGCATGGGCGAAACTGGACAGCCATTGCCAAAATGGTGGGCACCAAAAGCGAGGCGCAGTGCAAGAACTTTTATTTCAATTACAAGAGACGTCACAACTTGGACAACCTGCTCCAGCAGCATAAACAGGTAGGTTATTTGCTATCTGCCTCTCTGCCTTCTGTCGTGGTCTGTTATATAATTATAGTATATGAATGCAAGATGATTTTTTTGGTCGTTGGTTTCCCAGGATTCACGGAGGGCTCGCGCTGATAGGTCTCAAGCCGAAGGTCTTGCTACAGCATCACCTGATGATGATGAGGACAACGCAGATGACAGTGAGGGTCAGTGAGATGAATGATAGGAAGCATGTATTCATTGTTAAACACAGAGTCACCCACATTCCCAAAGACTGTTTTGAACATTTCCTCCTGTTTATTTGTGGTACAAGTTCCAGGGCAACTTGGGTAAAGGCCGCACATCCACACTCACTTCTAATGGGTTTTGGTGCCAAATTTATGTTTCTGGTTGAGTTGTGAAACTGGATGCCTGGTGTTAACAACTACTAAGTAAAGAATGTAAGGAGAGAAAGAATGTAGCAACGAGTGTGGTGCAAACCTGGGAAGCCTGATCTAAACTGCCCTTTGTCATGTAAGAATTTAATCTGAGTTGATGGCTGTGGGCTTGCTCTCAACTGACTGCAGTTTTAATGAGTCGGGAAAAGGATCAAATGAAAAAAGGCAAGGGGTAGAGGAAGAGATAAAAGATATGAACTAATTCAGACTACATGGGCGCCTGTTGTGTAACAGTTTGTGGCTTTGAAGACTCGAGAAAGCTCTTTGAACATAAAGTGCTGGTCCACTTGTTTGATCCATTAAGCCTGCCTGTCTGCCCGTCTCCCTCCTCTCCAGAAATCCTTATCTTTGCTAGCATTGCATGGTGAAGGCAGTTCACAATGAAAAAGATACCATTCTGCAAATAAAAATATAGATTATAACAGAATGTTACCTAATAAGTTCAGTGATTTTTATTTTAACAAGCAGAGTGGTTATTTTCTCAATTTTTTGTTGAAGAATGATTGCAGTCAGAAGATATATTTATAATTTAATCAACCTCCTGTTCGCAAGATAACAGTGGCAACATCAGGAGGTCACAGGGATTTCTGTCATGTTTATTTGACTTTCTCTTCATCTCATGGAAACCCAAACTGCTCTGTAGAGTCGCTAAGGATGTATACCCTGCAGAGCACATTATACACATTACACAGTTACACAAAGAGCCATAGGAGGCATGAGTACAACTCTCTTACAAACATTATGATGTTTGCAATTTGGTTTAGTAACGCTGCTTCACTGATTTTGCTTTGATACATTTAATGCATCTGCAAATTGTTTTTGCATAGACATACCATCTGGACTACCATCACCATGGCAACAGCTGCAGCACTAGACAATACGCAAACCAGTTGGGGCAGCCAGATTTTTTTAAATATGCAGTTTCTGTCTTCAATATGTATGGTTTTTAGATAGGAATTAATGTTTGTTCTCTGTCCTGTTTGACATACTGTATATCTACAGTCGGTGTTTGAGATGCTTCTACTGGGTAATTGTGAAATGTGTGACACAAGAAGTGGAGGTAACAGTTTTGTCATTAGTTAACTGCAAGTTTCATGCCTTGCCAATATTTTGGATGACAGGTATTAGTGATATCTTTTTCTTTTTTCACCTGGAAAATGTGTTATTGTTCTTTTGTTCGACTTGATTGTTGTGACAGGTCTACATTTATTTTCATTGTCAGGATTATTTCTGTTATGTTGTCAAATAAGTTTATGAGTTTCAGTCAGTATCATGTACTGTTTATTTACATTAATGTAACTTCTGTTGCTTCCTCAGGTGGCGATAACAGCTCTGATACAGAGAGCGCTCCCTCCCCTTCACAGGCCGAGTCCACCAAGTCTGGTGACTCTAAGAGGGCAGACAGCACTGCAGGAGATGCTCAGTGCTCTGACCAGGACAAAGGTCAGACCAGCAACGGAAAGGCCCCAGAGCCTTCATACGGGGGACTCTGTGTCAAGCAAGAGAAAAGCCCCGAGAGTGAGGCTGGATCCCAGGAGGAAAAAGCCAGGGTGGCTTCCTTTGCAGGCTCAGTGCATCCCAAAACTGAACCTCAGGATGTGGACATGAAGACTGGAGAGGTTCAGGTAAAGATGGAGCCTGAAATCAAAGAGAAAGGAGAAAAGGGAGATCATGGTGAAAGGCAGAGAGAGCTGCACTCAGACAATGACTCCAGCGCCACCTGCAGTGCTGACGAGGATGTGGAAGCTGAGCCTGAACGACAGAGGTAGGTTTTCATCATCGCCGTAGTCATGCTCTCATGTTGTGTATACATAAGTGTGCTTTACAAAAGCAGCATCATGTTCATGGTTTTGAGTGTGACGTATATACATTTTGTTCACCTCTGCAGAATATTCACCATGGAAAAGCCTTCATTGCTCAGCCCTCCAGGATCAGTGCTGGTGTCTTCACCCAAACAAGCTCAACTCAACATCCAGCAGCTACATCAGCGGGCAGCTGCCATCCCACCCATGGTTAGTAATAGGTTCATATTGGTCTATTTGTCACTGGTACAGAGGAAAGGAACACTTAGTAGGTACCCAACACTTCCACTGTGTCCAGATAATATCTTTATTAAGGTCTATATGAAGTGAAAAAATGTAAAGGTTCTAACTTTTTTTGTCATACAAATGTCTTATCCTTCAAATTCATAAGTTAGTGGTCTCTGTTCAGTGCATCAGTATTTAGACTGTTGATATCTCATTTCTGGCATCTCAACTCATCTGGACTTTTTATGTCCTTCTTTATCTAGGTGCCTGGTCCTTTTGCCCCTAGTGGTATGCCCATCAGTGGCTTTGCCATGTTACAGCACCAGATCAAAGCAGTGCACGAGTCGGCACACCAGGAAGAGAAGCAAAGGCAGAATCAGGGAGACCTGGAGCGCAGACCCCCTTTCAACACTCGCAGCCCCACCATACTAGAAAGAGATGGTAAGAGAACAAAAACTATCCTCATTCCACCCTTTTTTCTCCTTCTCCCCATTCACTGCTTCGTCAGCCTTGTTCTATGTTGCTGCTAGCAGTGGACTATTTATAGCTACTGCATTTTTTAGGGCCCATTCATTTTCGTTCAGTTTCATAAAATGAAACGTTTCAGAGTGATGTGGAGTGTCGTATGTGGTTCAGCCTCAGCCAAGACAAAAAAGTTAGTTTATCCTGTTTTTATATTTGGTCTATACTGTGAGTTGATGTCTGCATTGATGCTCCTTTTGAAATGTCTTTGGATGCAGAAGGGGACTGTGGTGTTTTTTTTTTAAGTTGTTGAATTTGAGTGTGTTGAGCAGGATATTCGCTGCCCCTGGGCAGTCAGACATAGTTCAGCCACTTGGCTTCAGAGGGGAGAGCAGTAAAGTCACGAGGCACACTGCATTACGGCTTGACTTTTGCAAAGCTTTTAGCACCTTTTAGTCTAAGTGCTGTGAAGACCAGAGCAGCTGTCAGTAAGCTGCTGAGCTGTGACACCGAGATATTTATTACATAGGTTTTAGTTGGTGTGCGTGTGTCCAGGTGGGGATGTTGGTTGTACAGGCCAGTCCATTCTGGGTCAGCTCAATGCTCACTGGCATTGGGTTTTGTTTTAATAGAGGTTATCTTCCCTTTGTCCTTATGCCTGTGTACTGCAGGTAAGCCCTTACCGTACATGCCTTATGACATGATGCTGGCTCTGGACCAGGAGGCCCACTCTGGTCAGCCAGGCTCTCCTTACAGACTCTCCCCCAGGGAGCTGAGCAAGGCCTCACCCCAGCCTGACCCCAACGCCCCCAATGCCTCCTTCTACAGTGTGCCACCAGGTAAAAGCACACATCTTCACCTCCTGCCCACCCTTGCGTCCTCCCTTCTTTCGCTGGTGCTGATTACCCTCATCTGATGTCCATTTTGTTTGACACTGGAGGCTCCTTTTTGACTCCACTGAAGGTAGAATGTTAAAGACTGAAATGTTGCATACTTAATATATGAGACACTGCTACTTTGTTTGGCATCTATATTTTACTCTCTTGGAGGCAACTATACACAAGCCTGCTTTTATTTCTGTATATGCAACAGCATGAGTATCTTTATTGGAAGTTAAATTTGGAGCAGAGAAGAGGACTGTTGTGGAGATTTTAATCCTGTCGTAAATTGGGGTTTGGCAGTGTTTTCTAGCACTTGTGCACAAGTCAAATCAGGTTCAGTTTCCCCTTGTTCATCTAATGTACAGGATGTATTTGATCAGTATTTAGCTGACATGAGAACATTTTGAAAGAGATCATGATTACATAATGCTTTTGGTAATAGTTGTTTTCTGAGACTGCAATTTCTTGTGTGTGTTACTTTAATTAGGTACTTGTGTGAATCCAAGCTCTTTGTTTACATTTCAAAATAGACTACATTATAGATGCATGTTTTTGGGCCACATGACTCCTGAATGTCTGCACAAGGAAAATTCACTGTGCACGTGTACTGTTTGAGGTGAAATTAAACAAGCATACATTAGCTCTTTCTGGTATAATCACATTAGGGTAGGTTTATGATTTTATAACTGTAGAAAGTGTGTCACTGCATCCGTCTTTCTTACAATGCATTTGTGCACTTCTATGATCCCTAGTCTTGTCCACTACATTTTTCTTGTCTCAAAAAGAAGCAGAGGTGTTGTGTAATTCACTGCCATTTGTAGTTCTCATTAACTTCCAGTTTTATTTGTACTTAATTGTAGTGAAAAACCGAGTATTAGTGATCAATCTGGCTGATTGCTGGCTAGGAAACAAGCGATTACCAACTCACACTGCTGGAAAACAGAAATATCTCAGGACACATCTGCAGGCAGCCTCTCTATAACTGCTGTGAACAATGTTAGCACTCCCCCTTGTGTCAGTTTCGCCATTCTATGGGCAGATGTTGGGAGGTGCTGTGAAACCGTGGGAAACGTGCCAATGCTTGATGCATCGTTACCTGAGAAAGAATTCCAACCTTTCAAAGCCCAGTGTATTTAACTGTCCGCTCTTAATAACATATAGCGTTTTCAGTCTATATAATTAGATTGATTCCAGTTGTGTGGTGAGAAAATTCAAATGTTAGTTGGAAATGTACTGCTCAGCTGTGTGGAATCTGTTGAGGGGATAGCTAACAGAGGTTGGGCCGTACCAGCTACTTTTGCCTGAATTGTTTCTCATAATGAAGAACTGTGCTTTCACTATACTGCCAACAGATTTTATTTATTGCACAATCTCGTAAAGCAGGTGCTTGAGTTGAGCAAACATTTGTTCGTGCTAAACAGAGAGATTTTGGGGTATTACAGTAGCTGAGCTAACATACAGTGTATGAACTGGGATTAATTTGTACAGTAGCACAGTGCATTGGCCACAGGCAATGATACAATACGCTTACTGCAACATCAAATGTCAATATATTTACTGGACCAGTAGTAGGAGCTACTGCTTATCAAAGCTGTTGTTCAGTGCACTCATTTTAAGTACATAGTCTTTTTGATTACCTGTTTACATACATTTAGTTGATACATTTTAAAAATTTACAAGAAGTGCACTGCATATTGAATGCATATCTGCTTGAATGTTTTATAAATGATCATGTCTATTCAGCAACAACATGATGTCAGCATGAGACCTTGGCAGTTGACCAAGCTGGTCTCTAAATATCAGCAGTAGCTACTGAAAGACCTGTATCAGTCATCTGCTTGTTCTTTGCATAGAATTGTCTGTTATTTGAGAAATGTGTGTTGCTCTTCAGTCCAGTTATTTGTATTTGCATAAATGAGAAGTCATGAGAGGAATGTACCAGTATTTGATTCAGCAGTCACTTTTGATTTACATGAAATGTTAGCATGCATTCGTAAATTAAAATATATGTATTTTTTAAAGTATTATCCCTATTAATCATTTTATTAATCCACCATGGAATGTGGCGGAGCTATGCGACAATCGGCATTGGTGGGTCTGTCTGTCTGTCTGTCCGTTTGCAACATTACTCAAACATGGACGCAGGGATTTGGATGAAATTTTCAGGGAAGGTCAGAAATGACACAAGGACCAAGTGATTAGATTTTGACAGTGATACAGATTATCGTCTGGATCTACAGATTTGTTAAAGATTTCTGTATCTTTGCGAGATAGCGGCACAGCGTTGCTGTTACTACGACTATGAGTGAACATTACATCACCTGCCTGCTGACGATCACATGATTGCGATTCTACTAATGGAAAGCTAGACAATATGATTATCCAGAATGTAGTACAACTGTCAGATATGTGAAAAAATCTTATAATGAGTAGAGTAAATTATTGTATGAGATTAGGGAAAGGGACAGGACAGGAATAGCATCAATGTTAAGAACAAGTTTCATGTTCTTCCTGTTGGGAAATTTTGGTTTCCCATTACTTCAGCAGCAAAGGCTTACTTCTTCTGCAAACAGGTGCATTACATGAGGGTGAACAGAAAATTTTCCTTGTGAACGTGTTTGCTGCTGTGGTTGATGGGATGATTGCGTTTTTACTAAAAGTGGACTGCAGTAGCTTTTCTTGTTTGACATTTGAGAAAAACATATTTATCATGTTCTCACAAATTGTGTTGTTTTTCCTGATCCTGACCTGGAGCATGAATGCTAATGCTTGACAACAGTCTCCCTGCAACAGGGATTTATAAATTCGTCATAGGGTGGCTTGTGTTCTTATCTGTCCCTGTATGAGGCAGCAGGATGATGACATTCGTGCCCGCTGGAGGAACTCTTACAGCCATTTGCATTTTTGATTTTGTAGAGTGCAGAGCTCAAGGCGCTCTCCCGGCAGGGAGGTTACTCCCGGTCTATGTGGGTCTACGTTTGTGGTGTGATCTGATCCATTTTGTCTACTCAGCTTTCCCAAGAGACAGTGTAGCAGATAGCAGACTTGGGCCAAAGTTACCTCAGGCTGAGGATCGGCTATTAACCGAGGTCTTTAATTCTTACTTCATCACTCGCTAGAGTCTTGCCAGAATGAAGCTGAATATTTTATCATGTAGCCTTTGATGGGAAAAATTAAATTAAGTTTAATGGACCATGTAGATTGGTGAGAGTTGTTGTGTCTTGGCAAGCAGAAGGTATTTAGAGAGCTAGTTCAGGTGAGCTGATGTTATTTGTTATTCAGGTAGATATTTAATGCTCAAAGGTTAGTTGTCAGTTTTTTCAGATTTAATTTTTTTTTTTTTAATTTCCACCAGTCCTTCACTCTGCTGCAAACCAGCTGGTCCAGAGTATGCCAGATGGGGTCCGCGTGACGTTCAGCAGACCCAGTCGACCTCCCAACATTCCTTCTCCCCCTCCACTCATTCCAACCACCAAGCCCACAGACAAGCCCTCCTTCATCCAAGGAGGATCCATCTCCCAGGTAAGACGGAGACGTGATGTCAATGCTCTTCCAGTGTCAACCCTTCTCTTCCTTTTCTACCCTGCTAATATTTAGTCATACCAGTGTGGACAACTTTTATTCCTATATCTTCATTATCATGTGGGCTCTCAATCAATTAATATTAACATATGTGGGTTGGAGAAAATGTTTTCCATATCTAACAGACACATGACACTGTGAACACTTTTCTTTGCTTTACCCGTTTATGCTATCTGTGGACATTAGTATCAACTGAAATCATCTTAATAAAATGCATATTATTGTAAAATATGCCCTCTTGATTTGTTTGCAGTTTGTTGTTGCATTATGTACCATAGTTCATAAATTGAATGCAGTGTGTTGCAAGCCATAAACTGTAACACATGAAAGATCATCAACATCGCATTGAACATTGGACCATTTTATTGTTCTCATGAACACAGTGCCCTGAACGTCAAATGTGTTCTTTGTTCTTGCTTCCTTAGGGAACTCCTGGCACATACCTGCCATCCCATGCCGTCTATGGACCAGAAGGGACTAAGAGTGCTGCGGGCTCCATCTCTCTGGGTCTGCCTCGACAGCAGGACCCTAACAAGCCTGGTAACGTTGACAGATTGTCTCCTGACTAAGCTATATTTTGATTGTCCACTTCAAAATAAAATTACAGCGTTCACAACGACGCTTAACTTACAAAAAAAAAAGACTTGTATGCAACTTTGGGCAAACATTAAACTTCATCTAGGTTAATTGCACCTCTGAGGGACTATTATAGTTTGAAAGTCATAGGACTCTATCTCTCTTTATTATACAATTATGCTATAACAATATTTTATTTCGCCAGTCATTGTGCAAACAATAGAAAAATAGATGGGTCGCTAACAGTACACTGAAAACTAAGTGTATACTTAAAAACCGGTGTTGTGAGGACTAAAAAGCTCATTTGTGAAAATGCATCCATCAGTTGACAGACAGAACATTTCAATTGATTCAATTCAGATCAATTCAATTTTATTTATATAGCGCCAATTACAGGTCAAATTGTCTCAGAATGCTTTACAGAAGTTATATGCCTGAACGTAGTATTTTCATCAGGGTTCACATGAATATTGTCAACAAAGCCCGACACTCTTATTTACTCCAAATCTGAAACAAAGAAAAACACTTTTCCAATCAAGAGCAAATTTTCTTCAGAAATTTCCACACAGTTGAACTCTGAATTTCTACACAATGCCTCTCTGATGTTGTAGTCTGCTATTCTTACTGCTATTCTTAGCATAAAATGCCATACCAAGAGAAACTACTGTCTTGACGGGTAGTGCAAATGAAGAACTGGGATGCCTGATTTAAGAACTGCTAGCGGACAAATTTTCTATCCATCTGTCCATTATCTATACAAACCCGTTATCCTGTAGACGGTTACGAAGGGTTGGAGTCTGCCTTAGCTGAAATTAGTTGTGAGGCTACAGCCTGCATAGGTTTCCAGTTCAGTTGACAATTTTTCCATACTTTATTCTCTAGTATTCTATTAACCGTTTGCAATGACTCCCTACTGTAAAAAGTGAAAAATAAAAATGCACTTTATGTAGTTTGAGTACTTCTGCTTATATCTCTTTTAACCGTATAACTTAAACTAGTGTTATTAGTGCATCTGAAGTCAAACGTATTGTGACTCCTCTAAAAATGAACGAGAACAAGCCAAACTTTCTTTTTCCTTTCTCTGTAACACTCTAGGAGCTGCAGTTCCATCCATACAGGATGGTAGAGGCAACCCAGCAAAGGTCAATGAGGGTCTCGCTTTCAGATCAATTGGATCAATCACTCAGGTAATGAATGGATGAAATGAGGTTATCTTTTGTTTTTGGTTTTTGCAGTTGTCCTATATTTTGTGGTACGTGTTTCACCTATTAATGTCGCATTTTTTTCTCTCCCCTGAAATAGGGCACACCAGCCCTGCCTCAGTCCAGCATCGCTGCTGACCTGTTGGGGGGCACAATTACAAAGATAGCCACAGAGGACCTGAGCAGCCCAGACAAGGCCAGAGGAGAGCAGCTGGCTAAACCTCATGTCATCTATGAAGGCAAGATTGGTCACATCCTCTCCTATGATGGTCAGTGCCTTGCTTTTATTGATATGTCAAAATATTGTTGTTCATTTCTTCACCAGGCACATAAGCTTGATCTTTTTTTTTTTTTTCAATAGCTGTTAAGAACCCCAGGGAAAACACCCGCAGCCCCCGAACTGGCCATGACCTGAAACGCACTCATGACATGATGGAAGGACCCATGGCCAGAGGACACCCTGGCAGGGAAGGAGCTCCATTTGAGGGTATTGTCTGTGTGTCATAGAGCATATAGAATCTTCTGGTTTGTCTAATCTATATCAGGGGGTGATGGTGCTCGTCTTTTTTTCTCAGGGTTAATTAGCAGAGCCCTGCCCAGAGAAGGTCTCCATGGGGACTCTAAGGAAAGATCATTAATAACTGGATCTATCATGCAAGGTTGCTAACTGTCAAGCTTGCCACATTTCCATAAATCACTCAATATCATTTGTTGCATCGAACAATAAGAGAACCTAAAATACTTTGAAATCTTTCCAGGAACGCCAAGAGCTGCTGCAGAGACTTATGAGGATGCCATGAAATATGGAAAACAGATAAAGCGAGAGAGCCCACCTATCCGCTCCTACGAAGGGGGTATTGGCAAAGGCAAGCCCCATGAGGGAGTGAATACTATCAAAGAGATGGGACGTTCCATTCACGAAATCCCCCGACAAGACCAGTCTGGCCAGGACATCTGCAAGACTCCTGACATGTTAGACAGACGGGTTATGGAGGGCTCCATGTCTCAGGTTAGATGTTTGGAGTTTTTCATAGACTGTAGTACTGCTGCCAATTTTTAGGCCTTTTTACCAGATTGCCGGCAAATATTGAGTTTCCTGTTAATGAAAAGCCTTTCGATATTCGATACAAATCTACAAGCATATGAAGTTGTGGCAAGTGATGTTAATGATGAATTTATGGCTGACCGGTTGTTATTTACATTCCTCCCTCCATTTACCAGATTCACTCTCTGAATCAGCCTACTATCAAACACAATGTGAAGTCCCTAATCACAAGTCCTAGTAAGCTTTCTCATGGCATGCCCCAACTCGAGGCCATGGAACGAGCCAAATATGAAGAGAGCAAGACAGTACGCCATACATCTGTGGTCAACTCCACTGCATCTGTCCTGCGCTCCACACACCAGGAGGCTAGTAAATCCCAGCTTAGCCCGGGCATGTATGATGACACTAATGCTCGCAGGACCCCTGTTAACTACAGCACCAATCCTGTGTCCAGAGGATCTCCCATGCTGGGACGTGGTCCAGAGGGTATGCTCCGTAATCAGCCATTCAGTACTTGACTAACATTGTAATCACTACAATTCTAATTTTTGACAAAACTGAATAAGAAATGTGTCTTTCTAAACCAGATCAACATTTCTGCTAGTGCTAGCATATACAGGTAGTGCATGATTTGCTCCCAGTTCTGAGGGCATTGGGAATTGCACTTCTACTCGTCATTTTGTTTTCTGACGAAGTTAATGGCATATGATATTAAGTTGTTGCATGGACTGATTAGATGAGCCCTGTGTGTTTATGATGTAGGTGGTATGAGCTCTGCAAAAACTGCTGCACATGAAAGAAAGAGTGCCATGACCCCGACACAGCGGGATAGCGTCCCAGCCAAGTCCCCGGTGTCAGGTGGTGACCCTGTAGCTTCTCACAGTCCCTTTGACCCCCACCACCGGCCTGTTGTTTCTGGAGAAGTATACCGACCCCACTTGCCTCCACATCTTGACCACTCCCTGGGCTTCCACAGAGTGCTGGATCCTGGTACAGTGTTTAAACCCATTTCACTCTTTCCACTGTAATATTGAATAGAATAATAATAGCCTTGTTCTGAGTAAACTGACGAAAGTAACTCAGGCTTTCTAATTCATAGGCATTACATGTTCAGGATCTTTTTCAGCTGTTGACGTCAGCAGTGGTGATCAGTATCTGTGAGCCTTCTGTTCATATGTTTTGTTTTTGTTTTGTTTTTTTCTGCCTGTCCTCTACTACAGCATTCATGTTCTCCAGGCAGCCGTCCCCAACAGGCTACCACACCTACCAGCTGTACACCATGGAGAACACACGGCAGACCATCCTCAATGATTACATCACGTCCCAGCAGATGCAAGTCATCCCTCGGCCTGACATCGCCAGAGGGCTATCACCACGGGAACAGCCTGTTGCTATCCCTTACCCAGCTGGAGCTCGAGGTATGGCCCTCCTCTAGCTGACACTCTCTCACCTGCTGCAGCAGGCAGGGAAGAGGCCGTGGGCAGGAGGGGCTGTAGTATGCAGTCTGTGTGCTTGTGAAGTAGTGGCTACCTTTTCCAGACGCCCAGAAGCAAATGACCTAGACAAATTTTGCTAATTTGCTCTTTATATTGGGGCTGCAACTGATTCGGCTACTACTCAATTTCTCAATTGGGTATGGTCATCCAAACCTCCATTTGCTGAGTGGTTGCCTCTTTCAAGTTGACCACTATTCCACTCTTTGCAGCCCTGTTGCTTACTGATCAATCTGTATTTGGGAGCACTAACAGATGAAGGTGATGGGTTACAGCTAAGTGTATACGGTGTTCATACATTCAGAAATTGATGGATCAGTTCTTGTTGTTCACCGTTGGCCCTTTGCTTCTGTCTGTAAAAGGGATTATTGATCTAGCCCAGATGCCTCCAACTATCCTGTTGCCTCACCCTGGGGGAACAGGTACTCCCACTTTGGAACGCATGGCCTACCTCTCTGGAGCTCAGCCCCCTTTCCCTCCTAGGGCTTTCAACCCAACCTCCATATCGCCAGGTGAGGACCCCTCCCTCCCCTATCCCTACACCCCGTGTTCCCTTATCTTCCTTGCCACGATCTCCATGTTCCCTCACACCTCTGTAAGAGGGCAGCCCTGCACTTGCCTGAGGTGTCAAAGGTCAGTTCTGCTTGTCCCGTCAACAGATCAAGTTAACTGTTTCTGCAGTTGTACTGGGAACAATTCCCCATGAAACTGTCTGACTACTGTGTGTCATTATTTTCATTTTTAGGGGCACAAAAAATGTGGGAATGAACAGAGATAAATTGTTTATGCTCTGCCCCTTTTTGAAGCTTAACCTTTTTGTGTGTGTATTTTGAAACACTATAATGTTTTGTAATAGGTGTCAGAATGTCCAGCCTCAAGACTCTTGAAATATGTACACTCAAATTCACTTGAATAAGTCTTGAAAACTTACTGATGAGGTCAGTCACAGCGTTTGCCGATATGGGCTATTGCTGCTTCTCATTTTTATGTGTCAGACTAATTAGGATTCAGAGCTTTCATTTGAAAGTTTAAAGGGTCTATCAATAGTTTGAGTGCATATTCCTCTAAAGCAGCAGCAATGAAGAAACCCTGGGTGGTTTGTTGCACTCAAGCTTTTTCATGAAATGGGTAAAACACTAATATTTCTGGGACTGAATTTCACCACGACGATGCTTTGGTAGGTTCAGAGCCTGTCAGCAGGAAGCCTGATCCATCTCTCAATTGGGTACTATGTTTATGAACTTTGTATATTTGTGATATGCTTGTTCTCCTCAGGCCATCCAACCCACCTTGCTGCTGCTGCCAATGCAGAGAGAGAACGGGAGAGGGAGCGTGACCGGGAGCAGCAGGAGAAAGAGAGGGAAAAGGAAAGGGAAAGGGAGCAGCGGGAAAGGGAGAGGGAACGTGAGCGGGAAATAAGAGAACGAGAGCGTGACCGAGAGCGAAGCAATGAATACATCCGTGGAGGTGAGTTGTTTTGTTGCCATTTTGAAAATCTCAATTCAAAATAATTCCTTTCAAATCTCTTCAATACGACCGTCTTGGGCCCCTTATTTTGAAACGACATTGCAAATTTATGTGTGTCGATAAGGTGGACCAGAGCAGCCCGTCAGACCTGGGAGTCGAGGCTATCTGCACTCACCTTCTCCCTCACTCAGGACACAGGATGTAGTGGTTCAGCAGCGGCCAAGCATCTTCCAGGGAAAGAGTGTCATCACCTCTCTCATGTAAGCCCATATCTGGACCACATCTATTGTTTGTGTGCATGCAGATAATTTATAGACGTAATTAAATTTTGTCTTTATTTCCTTATTTTCCATTTAGGCCTCATTCAGCAGCAGTCACATCAGCACCACAGAGTAGCTCCCGTTACAGTACTGCAGCTGATGCTCTGGCGGCTTTGGTGGACGCTGCAGCCTCTGCACCACAGATGGATGTGGCCAAGGTGAAGGAGAGCAAACATGAACGGGATGACGATATGTCTTCGTCTGCAGCTCGGCGGGCACCCTGCCTCTCTGATCAACAGCAACAGGAGGCAGAAAGACGATCTCTGCACTCACCATATGCTGCCATGTCCCTGCCGGGGGGTAAGCCCCATCCAGCTTATTCTGAGAGCCCTGGTGTTAAGGATAAGGGACCTCAAACAAAGTCCCGCATTGAAGAGGAGCTTCGGACTCATGGAAAGACGACTATCACAGCCGCTAGCTTCATTGATGTCATCATCAAACGTCAAATAGCAGACAAAGACACACGGGACCGAGGTTCTCAGAGCTCAGACTCCTCTAGCAGCTGTAAGTGGGACTGACATCGACACAGCGCCATCATCAGTTGAATGAATGGACAGATACACATATTAGTTAAATTTTAAAAGAATTATTTTTCTTAGAACAAAATTGTATACGTCATGACCTAACCTTCATGTTTGTCCTTGGTTTGGCATCGGTAGTAACCCTTTGTCCTCTTGTCTTGCAGTGTCATCCAGTCGATATGACAACACCGGAGGAGCAGCCATTGAGGTGATCAGTCCTGCTAGTTCTCCAGTCCAAACCCAACAGGACAAACCAGAAGATGGGCAACAACAGGCAGCAGGTATGAACATAAACATGAGCAATATCACTTGTTGAAGACATAAACTGAGAAATGTTTAAATGTACTCAAATACCGCTAAAATAATTTTATGTTTTATGTCAAAATTTATTTGTAGCAGTGATGTGGCAGAGAAAGATAAATTTAGCTGTGTTGAGTCAACATACCACAACTTAAATGACTTAACCCACTGACCTTGACATTTGAGACCGTCAGACAGCATTTCTCTGCACCAGTCTAGTCACCAGACTGTACTCAGAGTTATTCTTGTCATCTGCAAGTCTGTTGGCTACTAGCGTCTCATCACTTCTTACTTCACCCTTACCCTGGTAAACCTTCAGCAGCTGGCATGCGGGCGTACGACATGAGTCGTTACCGGACATCAGGGGAGCCTCCACAGTCCAGTTCCCAGCAGCCCCCCTCCTCACAGTCTGACAGCTACTCACAGGTCACCAAAACTCACAGAGTCATGACCTTGGCAGACCACATTTCGGTAAGAAATGCCAAAGAGTGCAAAATTTTGCATGAGACAGTATTAACCTGTCATACATAATTAACCTGGTCTGTGGTCTTTCCCTATGATGCAGCATATCATAACCCAGGACTTTGC
The DNA here is from genome assembly GCF_022539595.1 of Amphiprion ocellaris. Lineage (NCBI taxonomy): Eukaryota > Metazoa > Chordata > Actinopteri > Pomacentridae > Amphiprion > Amphiprion ocellaris. The sequence goes on from NC_072779.1 coordinate 24,856,546, forward strand.
CCGGAATCAGGACCCTCCAGTCTCCTCCTCAGCCTCTGCTACATTCCAGAGCATCGGGCCACCTGTGTCCTCTTCAGGTCGAGTCAAGGTGCCCAGCCGCTACAGTCCTGAGAACCAGGCCCCCCACCACCAGAGGCCCTCCAGCAGAGTTTCCCCAGAGAGCGGCCAAGAAAAGCCCAGATCCAGGTACGCCATGTCTAAAGTGATCAGTTAGTCTAATTTATTACCATTTATCTTTCTATAATTTGCTCTGTCCTTCCTGTTCAGGCCTGGTAAGTCTCCAGAGCGAGGAGGCAGGCCCCTGGAGACCTATGAACCCATCTCTCCACCACAGAGCTACCAAGGCATGGACAAACAGGAGGCTGGCGGACCGCCACCTCAGAGACGAGAGGCTGACAACTCAGAGATCAGGTACACGATCTGCACAGTTTGTTTACCAAATATATTGTCAGTCCAACAAGCCACTGCATCTTTTGAAATACCTGGATTCAGATTCAGTTTTAATATTGATGTAAATCATTGTATAAATATTCTTTAGCTGACTGCTCTTTGATTACAGTAGAATTTATCGATAGACATCCATTTTGCTTCTTTGTAGTTTGTACATGTGTTTTTGAAATGTAAGCTTGTCACCTGTAGTATATGCTGCAAATAGCAAATTACTAGTATTGAAACACACAATCTCCACACTGCTGAAGTTAGCAGTTAGGTTGCTGTTAGCACCCTGACATTTGATGATGAGTGTATTGGACTGTAGATCAATTTCTTGTTTGGATGCCAGCTGGCAGAAAGTTCCCTGTCAGAAATTGTTTTACATCTCACTTAGGTTGGAACTGTGTGGTCCTGCCAAGAGTTTGCTTCCTTATTTACCCCTTTACTGTTTAACTTACGAATCTTTGCCCTTTTCGTGGTTCAAGGAGTGATTCGCGTTCCCCGGGGAGTGTCAGCTATCTGCCTTCCTTCTTCACCAAGCTGGAGAATACATCGCCAATGGTGAAATCCAAGAAGCAGGAGATCTTTCGTAAGTTGAACTCCACCTCTGGTGTCGGTGATTCTGATGTTGGTAAGTGGGTCTTCTCTTACGCTTTCTGTAGAATTCATCGATTCCCTCTTATTCTTCTCACTCAATAATTGAATGAATTATATAATTTTGATTTCCATTTCTTGTCAGACATTTAGTGTTATCAACCTCTATAATTGTCTTGTAGGAAACGCACAACCAGGCACAGAGATTTTCAACTTGCCTGCTGTTACCAGCTCCAGTAAGTAGCAGGGAAACTCATTCAGACACATCACAGTTCACTCTAGCTGTGTTTCCTCTCTCATTGTCTGTTTTGTTATGTTATCATTTGTAGGTAGCATCAACCCCAGGAATCACTCCTTTAGTGATCCAGCCAGTAACTTGGGCCTGGAGGACATCATCCGCAAAGCCTTGATGGGCAACTTGGAGGAGAGACAGGAGGAGCATCAGGGAGGAGTAGGGGGTGTTGTCAGCAACGCATCCAGCACAGGCAGTGATGCCCGGCAGGAGGCCACTTCATCTCCCAGTATGGGTAGGCAGCAATCACAAAGTGAATCTCATCTGGTAGACATTATACATGTTCAGATTGATTTTATGTTTGTTGATTGACACTCTGTTTGAAATTACAGGGAAGCAAAAGCAGGGCAAAGCCAACAGCCGGAAATCCAAGTCACCTAACTTGGGTCAGGCCTATGCTGGAGGGGAACGTCCCTCGTCGGTGTCCTCCGTCCACTCCGAGGGAGATTATCACAGACAAGCCCAATCTCAGTGGAGCTGGGATGAACGGCCCTCATCCACAGGTGAGCTGTCCAGCATCTACTATCAGTGTCACACACCCACACCTAGAGCCACTTTATCTACATTTTGTCACGTTTACTCTCTTCTTCTGTCCTCAGGACCCATGCAGTTCCCTTACAACCCGCTGACCATGCGCATATTGAGCAACACGCCACCCACCTCCATAGCTTCACCCTCCATACAGAGCCAGCAGCAGCAGCAGCAGCAGCAGCAGCCCCCTTCAGCTGGAGCCCCGGTGGCTCAGCAGCGAGTGTGGCAGTCTCTGCTGTCGGAGCAATACGAGACCCTGTCTGACAGTGACGACTGAGCCCTACTTGCTGCAGCCACAGTAACCAGAAGAGAGGCCTGCGCGAAGGCTTGTCTGTACACCCCCCTCTGCCAGAACTAATCTCGCTCACTGGCGAGTGTAACCAGCAGATGGGATGGTGTTCTTTTTATTTTTGGTGCTATAGCGCCCCCTGGCTGTTAGGTAAGAGTACAAGCAGCAGCCTATGACAGGCAGGGCTCTCCTGAACAAGACTTGCTTTTGGTCTGGAAGCACTCACCCAGCCTGTTGGGGGAATAAACTCAGCTGAGGGCATGATGTGAGCTATAGTAAAGATGAAGAACTTAATATGTAAAAAGAAACAACATAAGAAACTATTTCTGAATTTTGTTTGATTTCTGTAAAGATATACCTTGTCTTTAAGAAAATCATTGTATGTAAATAGAGTAACCTTTTGCAGTGTTTTTCTTAACTTGATTATTTCTTATTTTAATGTCGCATTTAAATTGATACACTTTAAATGGGAAGAGTAGGGGTGTTATCTTTAATATCACAGTTGGTCTCTCCCAGTTCACCCCCGAACCCATGTCACCCACTCAAATATTTTTACCATAGCGACGCTAAGAGAGACCGGATCTGTGGTTTGTACTTGACCATGAGTGGAGCACAGAGATTGTGCCACGCTATTCACCAAGCACCACCAGAGCCTGAACATTGTGGACATTAGAGGACAAAACAAACATAGACTAACATTTGGAACAGTGTTGAAATCTCATGCCTGTCTTCGTCACTCAGTGGAGAGGATGCATGGATTGTAACTATCAGATGGTAGAGATAACTTCTCACCCCATTCTAGACAGAGAAATGTCTTCAAAACAAGTTGAGAACACTGGTGTCATAGCAGAAAGGTGAAAAGTCTGATATAAGCTTAATTTTGCCGGAAATGATATCCTTATGACTACTCCTGGACCCCGTCTGAATAATGAAAGTGAGCCAATGTGTTTTTTTTTCTTTTTCTTTCAACGGAGCTGACTATATGGTGTGTCACATGTAGCTGTCTCTCTGCAGTTTCCAACCTGTCCAGAATGATTTGCTCTGCAATGTTGTCATGGTAAAAAAAAAGTATGTCAGGAAGTTTTTTTGGATGCTTTTGCCATGCCTTGTGACTTGAGAAAGAAGGCAGCTTTAACTAATTTTCTCAGAGATATACGTTGGTGTTTGATGTTTGTATTTGTTTCTGTAGTCCCCCTCTTTCTTTTTTTTTGATACTGTCCTGACAAAAATCTGAACTCTGTAAATTGTCTTTCAATTACACAAAAAGACAAAACTAACCAAACATAAAGAATGGTCTGCACCATTGTTGCACTTTTTTGCTTTGTAGCTTTTGACAACAAAAAGCATACTACCTGCTGTGTAACTTATTCAACCTCCAGCCCAGGAGTATACTAAGATGTGCTTTAACTTTTCCCACCACTCACAGAAATCTGGATGTTTTGACTTTCTGTCTTTTCTTGTAGCTGGTACATGTTTTTTTGTTTATTATTATTATTGTGACACTTGCATCACAATTACAGTTTTAAGTGTATGGTACCGTTAAATGTTTAGGAGTCTGCTGTCATGGTGATTTAAAACTGTGACCTTTTTAATCTCAGCTTTCATTGTGTCAATCATAAGGCATAAAGCTTTGAATATGAGTTATACTAGGTCAACATCATAAAGGGCAGTAACTTTTTTTTTTTTTAGATATGTGAAAAATACCATATTTTTGTTTTTTCGGCTTTCACTCTGCTCAGTTAAAAAATCCATTTTGCTCTAAACTTGATATTTCCTCTTTTCCTTTCATTTTGATTTTGATTCATTTGTTGTAGCACATGTTCAGATTTTTATTTCCTGTCATTTTCAACATCTTTGTTACCCATCCTGTTCAGATGGGATGTTATGTGTTTACAGACGCAATGACAAAAAAGTTTACAAACTTGAATCTTAAAAAAACATCCGACATGAAGCCGAAAAAGAATTGGAGCATCTTTTCAGCTCTCTATCAATCTATCAGTGATGACTTTTTTGTCTTTTTGAAATTGAGACTTGAAACCCCGTGTATCCTATGATGTTGAAATGCAATGTTTGTATCGCACAATGTCTCTTAGTAGGCTATTACAAGAGTTCAGACCAATCAAATAAAGTGGATCAGTTCTCCACCACTGAAAACTGTGTAGGCTCTTAATAGATGTGCCATTTTCTACTGACTGTTGTGATTTTGTTCTTTTCAGTTGCACACTGGTCATAATTCTTGGTCACTAAGGTATTTTGCAACTCTTTAAGTTTTGCTTTTGTTTGGGAATTAATGCAATATGATATGAGATGAAAACATGGTGTCAGGAAGTGCCAAAAAGGGAAGAACAAATACAGACAATTCCTTGTAAATTTGTAAAATGCAACTGATCCCAGTTGGTAATAATAATTATTAGACTTAAGTTGAATGTTAGTAAATGTGGCACAGATACCAATTCAATTACCATTAGAGCTAGAACAATTATTCAGTTAACTGATCAGTTTTAAAATCTTAAATGATTATGCAACTATTTTGGTAATCAATCAGTTGATTAAAGTTTTAAGTGACAAAAGTAAAAATTATGTGATTCCAACTTCTTAAACATAAATATTTTTCTGGTGTCTTTACTCTTTAGATGGTAAACTGACTATCTTTAGGTTTTGGAAAAAAGACATTTGGATGTCATCCTGGGCTTTGAGAAACACTGATCCACTCCATTTTTCACCGTTTTCAGACTTTTTATACACCAAACAACTAAGTGATTCAATTAGAAAATGATCACTGCATAAATCATTAATTTAAAGAATTGTTAGTTAAAGTCGAAGTTACCATTAAATTGACAGGAGATATTATAAAAACAAATGTACATAGCTCAGGAATGTGTCTATCAATGCAAGCAGAACAGTGCTACCAATAATGTGTCCGTCAGGTAAAACAGACGTGAAGAAGTGAGAAGCTTCAGTGCAGTAATGATGGTTTAGCTAAAGACGTCATGCGAAGGCAGGAAGCTGCTTCTGTTGTGTTAGTGAAAGGCATTTACATCCTGGTGGAAATACCACATAGCTGTGTGAGTCTGTTAACTGGTAGAAAATGGCTGAGACAGTTCCGCATTGCTTCTGCCCAGACTATTTTGGAGGAACACAACACCGGAAGTCGTAATGTTTAGGTCGGAGCTGATTGGCTAGAAGAGTCAAAGACTTCCTGAAACACAGCGGTGTGAAAATGCGGTCAGTGTTACCTGCAGTGGCTGAACAACTATTCCGAGATATTCAGAAAACATACCAAGAGACGTCTCAAAGTAAGACGAGAGGGCCAAAGACACATGCATGTTCTTAAGCGACCGCTGCCTGTTGGTTTGTCTTGATATAAATTAGCTGTAGCATCACTAGCTAACAGGTGGTTGGAGCACTGACAAACTCGGGATTTTCTGAACTGGTTTAACGAGAAGACGGACTAGCTAACCCTTGTATTTTTAAAAACATAGTTGCCTTTCCTATCCTCCACAGAAACGTGAACGTGTCATTTAGTGTATTTTCACAGTGTTGCTGCCGTTAAACAAGTGCAGTTCACTATCTGGACTGTAGGCGGCGCTGTTGCAACAGTTTTAATTCTCGTGCTGTTCTGCGGGTCAAAATTGATCCGTTTTGAAGTTTGAGAATGTGGAAAAATATATTTATATTTCCACAGTGAAACTTCTGATGTCCACATTTTCAACAATTTTGAGTAATCTTTGAACATTTTTTGGAAAAAAAAAATGTTAAAAATGTTTCTTAAGAACATTCACATTAAAATCAACCAAAATCCAGCGAATTTCGCTGGATTTTGGTTGATTTTTATGTGAATGTTCTTAAAGAAAATCTTAGAAGTTTTACTGATATATATGTAATCATTTTAGAGGTTTTTAGGATTTTTTTTTGAAGATTTTTACTGATTTTTTGAAAATATTTACAAGAATTTTCTTGCCAAATTTGGGGGATTTTTTTTAAACAAAACTTTTAAGGGAACTTTTAAGGAATTATTTGAAATTTCTTCCTGAAGGTTTTGCAAATTTTTAGAAATTTGGGGAATTTTTTTTTGCAGGATTTTTGGATTTTTTTTCAGACAAGGAAACACTATTTTTTTGGTGCCCGTAAATGAGGACAACAGGAGGTTTAAGTCTGACCACAGACCTGCGCAGGTTTATACAGCTACAAATGTAGGTCTTTTTTACAGGAGACATTATGACTTGTGGCTGTTTTCTCTATTTTATGTATACCAATTAGCCAAAACTGAAGCAGCGAGCCTCCTAGGTTTTATAATTTACACATGTGCTGGGGTAAAGATGTATTGTGACTTGCTGGTACGCTCAAATGGAACAGAGACCTCATTTATGTTTTTATTTGATGTGAAAAGGGCTGGTAGTATTTTTGAACAGCCTGCTGCCATAATTCACACATCACCAACTTTATAAATAGGTTCCTGAAACAATTACTGAACATAATCATTTAATCAGACTTTTCATACAATACAAATATAACACCGCTTTACAAAACTTTTTTTTGTATCCCTCAAATGAATTCAGAATCCAGTAAAGCAAAATAAGACAATAATACAAAGTGATATGATAAAAGACATATAATAGACAAGGCTGTTAAATAAGTAGAGGTTGGTTGAGTTGTCTCCAGAACTGAAAAATTTAGTGATTTCAAATTGAAATCGCAATTTCAAACAGTGCAGTTAACAAAGTGTTAAGGTTGTAATTCAGCATATACATTATGCCATGCATCTGATCCAGGGTTTAAACTTTTGGGTCAAGGGTTTTCTAATTTCGTACTGTCCTCCCTGTGTGACAGTTAAGCTTTTGATGGTGCGTCATCACCACCATTTAGATTTGTGTTTTTTGTTTATTATCAATTAGACAATCAATATTGAACTGAAGCTTGAATTTATAAATATCAAATTGCATATCAAATCACAATTTCTGTCAGAAAATTTGCACTTAGATGTTTTTTTCCAAATCGTTCAGCTCTAATTGTCCCAGGTCAGTTCTGAAAGGCAGAATGTAGGATGCGGACATGTTACGCCCCTAAAGACTTTCAACAAAGTTACATTTTAAATTATTAAAGATTACATCCAGCCTCATCCTGTTTCAAATTATCGCTGCCTTTATGGACGTTTTTAATGTTATTACTGTTCCACTATTATTTGGTAGCTGTTAGTTCTAATCTTCTTTTAAATGTCTAAACTGAAGCACACACGCCTATTTTTAGCTTTGGCTTCAGGCAGAGTTAACGTATCTTTGAACTGAAGTCACGCCTGTTCAGGTTAGAGTTGACACAGCCACTGTGAGACCGTGCCCAAGGCCATGCCAACAGTTATTTTTTTTACCTGTATTATCTAAAACAGCTATTTGACTTGAACCAACAAATATATTGTCATAAGCTTCTCTCTGCACACGTCAGTCTATTGGTGCCGTGCCAGCAGGAGAGAGGAAACTATGTAAATGCAAAACCACACAGTAGATAAACAAGCATTTAAAAATAAATGGTTAAAAAAATATGGCTTGTGGTGCATGTTGAAATTCACTTTCCATTGGTAATTGCATATAAAATTGAATGGATTATTATTATTATTTTTTTTTTTTTTAACAGTGTTTTCTATTAAAATGCAGTGTTACAGTTTAATGTGTCCCAAAATGAGAACACTAGGCGCTCATTATCTGGGCACAGTTCTCCAGCGGCTAGTAAAAACTTTTTTGAGAGGCAAAGTTAAACTAAATAAGTATGGCCAAAACTATAAAGGTTCTTTTTGCTTCGCTGTATAATCTGTCTTTACCTCTATCTCTACATAAAAGCAGAATTTGTTTTCTAAACATATTCCAAACACTTCAGCAGCCATATTCTCACTGTATTTTTTTCATACGAACTTTTTCATCACTGTTAAATTTGTGGGGTAAAGTTTTTACTTTTTAAGAAATCTTTCTTCTTTTTGCAGTCCCCAATGATCTGCTAATTGCGTAAGTATTCATTTTCTTATTACATTTTACATTTACTGCCATCATGTTTATTTATTACTAGCTCTGCCACCAAATTAAATTAGTTTTCTTTCACTGATGTTTTTTTTCATTCTGAGACTATGATTAAAATTGTCATCCAGTCTTCTCTAACTTTTGTCACAAGTAAAAGGGTTTGCACATGGCTGAATCTCAGTGGGTGTGACGTGCAGAAACCACACTGAGGAAGACGAAAGAGGCATTTTCTACTGTCTGGATTTGCCCAAGTGACGTAGTACTGAGACACATTGTCATGATGCTGCTCTGTTTCTTTATGGAGACGTTTCCTGGCAGCAGTTTGACCTACGGAGAGCGAAGGTTTCTGTCTGGGTCAGCAGCACCACATCCTGTTTGTTAGTCAGGAAACCTCTGGATTAGGGGGCTCATCACACTCTGTGGTAGTTCACAAGCAGACCATTTCTTTTTTGAATGTATCTTTGGTTTCCATCAGTAGAGAAACATATAGACCATATACCAACAAACTCCTGTTGTCCACTTCCACGGCCATCAAACTGAGTGATTCAGGTAAATGCAGTTACTGGTCATTGGTCCACATAATTCTGATCTCATGGGGACATAGTATGCTACATCTTTTTTTCCACAGATAGGTGGTTGAATACTATTTTATTTATATATGCTTAGATTCTTAACCAGATGATGTGTGGGAAGAAGGAAGAGGACAGGAAAGTAATTTCTTGCATCAACTTTAAATATTAGGTTTTGGTGTTAGTTCCCTAAAATCACAGAGCAAGAACTTCCCTCTAAATTCACAATCATACACTAACTTTGAATAAACATGCACTGATGAAATGATTGTAAAAGAAGCAGTTTTGCTGGTTCTTTTACCAATGCCAGCCTCAAAATCCAGCTTCACAAGAGGCTGACGAGACAATTACACACATGAGCAGGAGTGAAGTTTCTGTTTGTAAATCTGGAACAGTGTCTTTGTTTTGCAAAACTTGTGTTTCTTTTCCAGATAGGGCTTCAAGAGTTGATTGTTTTTATTCTTGAGTAATCTTTTGATTGTTTTTTCAATTAATCGCTTGGTGATTGGTGACGTCGTCAAATATTGACCAGCAGTTTGACACCCAAAGATCTTCAATATTCTATAATGTAAGAAAAGAAAACCAGCAAGTTTGAGAACCTAAAATATCAAATATATAGTTTTTTGCCTAAAGATTGACCAACATTTAACTGATTATTACAGTCTTCTTCTGATTAATTTTCTCTCAGTCAACTACATGAACTAAACTTGAGTTGGAAAAACACAAAACACATTATGGATAATGTCTTCATGTGTTTCCCTTGACTTTCATGTTTATTTTCTAATGTCTTACAGGCTGAGGTTTGTCTTCGGACCTTGTGCATTACAAGCTTTGGACCTGGTCGACCAGCATTCAGTCACCTGTCTGTCCTCTCCCAGTGGACGCAAAGCCTTCCAGGTCTGTTATGTATCTGTCAGTACAGAAACTTTACCATCACTTGTCCTACTTGCACAGATAACATCCTACAAATGAATAATGTTTGCAATAACATCAAATTACTGTCACAATTCCACAGCCTTCCACAGGAAACCTACTATATAATTGTTGTGTGCAAGAACATTCACATTCTTCTGAGATAAACTATTAAATGTTGTGATTTTCTGCAGAGATAATATCAAATTCTTAAATTTATTTCTGTCCTAGTCCTATCAATCAGCTATTTTTCATTTTGCGTCAAAACATGACCCGAGTCACGCTGTCCTCTGAGTTAACGTCAGTAGGATGTAGCTTGTGGTGGGAGAAACACGGCGGTCCACTGAGGTTGTGGTCATTGTGCCCCAAATTTCCTGTAAACTCCTTCAAGCTCTTGTAAAAATAGCTTTATGAAAGGTATCGTAAATTACAATGCAGCTAAATAAAGACATGGATTTTGTTCTGTTGGGAGACCTTCATCTCAGCTATTGCGTCTTAATTGTTTCACTTCTTTCCCCTGAAGGCTGTCTGATGTTTGCTGTCCAGCAGCTTGCATTCGAAACGATTAATATAATCATGTTTGTTTTGGCTTCTCTTTTGGAAAACATCATCCCCCTCAAAAAGTGTTTCCTTTTCGTCTTCTTTTTTCCACACTCGTCTGTGATTTCTAAAGCATGTTTTTTGTACTGACTGAGGTTTTAATATCATCTAGTCTAATGCTGAGCTACAATTATTCATTGATTACATGGATTTTAACACAAACTGGCTGCTTGTTTCTATTGTAGTGACAGTAAATGAAATCTGTTTTGGTTGTGAAGTTTCTGGACAGCAGTAGTTTAATGATATTGCTCTGAGCTTGAGGAAGCTGTGTGTTTTTCCATCCTTTTTTTCCATTTCACATTGCATAGACTGAATGAATAATTGATTAAAGCTGGTGTAGGCAAGGAGATTTAAACCAATGACAGGTCTTTCCCCCCACACCAGGTGAGAGGGTATAAAGGGCAACAAAGACCACAGTGAGAACAGGATGTGGTGGCACAATGGGTTGTATGGGGGACTTTTACTTGAGAGAGCAAGATACAAATCCTGGGTGAAGCCACAAATGTCGAGGGGCTTGGAATAGAAAGGGAAGAGCTGCAGCATGGGGTGTATATATTTTCAAAGTGTGGCATTTTATTTTTGTTTTTTTTTCTCCTGTTTCTAGATTTCTTTCTAGTGCAGTTTAAATGAGAAACTAATTGACAGAGTAATCAAGTATGAAAATCATTTCAGGCTATGTTAGTTGTTATTTGCAGCCTGTCTGTGTAGATCAGTGTCATTTAATTCTTGCTGTGTTTGTAAGTTTAGAAGTCCTAACAGTAATTTGGAGGTTGGCAGACTGTCTAATGTTCAGTGGGAGTAGAGCAAGTGTTAACTGTCAGACTGAACCTGTGGGAAGGTCACACATCCTCTGCTTAATGCTCCACTGTTAACGTTTTGTTCTGCAACACTTCAGTATGGACGCCACTCACACGTGGATGCAGGCTGCTGCTCACTCATAGCTGTAGATTAACTATGGATCAAACGCTTATAGTGGAAGTAGTTTGATATTTTGGAAAACACATTTATTTCAATTCTTGCCAAGACTTGGGGACCAATGTCAGTCTCATCCATCCATCCATTATTTATACACCCTTAATCCTCATTAGGGTCAAGGGGGGCTGGAGCCTTCCCAGCTGACTTGGGGTGAAGGTAGGGGACACCCTGGACAGGTCTGTCAATCAACACAAAATGATAACAATATAAAACTGCAGCCAGTCACCAGTTAGCTAAACTTAGAATAAAGATTGAAAGCATGGGATTAATCTTCTCATGTCACTCAGCGAGCAAACAAATAAGTGTAAAACCCAAAACATCCAACTCAGCAGATCATTGTTTGCTAGACATTGACATGACTAACAGAAGAAGTTAATGACATTGATCATCACATTACAAAGCAATGTTCTGCTCAGAAACCTTTTGTCCTGACATTCATGTGGATGTTACTCTGACATGTAGTACCCACCTACACACTGTTGTAGGCCAGTGCCTCCACACTCGCCAGATACCAGTCTGATTGAGTATCTGTGGAATGTGCCAAAAAAAGCCTCATCCACAGAGGCCCCACCCCAAAACACAAAGGACCCAAAGGATCTTCTGCCTTGTCCTGGTGTGAGACACAAGACCCCTCAGAGCTGATTTAACAACACAAGGGGATCTCCTACATAATATCGCACAGATCATTTTAACGTTATGGCCATTTGGTATATAACAGAACATTTTTTATAAATGATACAGAGTATTTCAGTAGCATGTAATTCTTAATGACAAATTTTAAAGGCAAAAGTTTCAAGATGAGCACAACGAAAAAGTACACAGTGTCATCAGGTTGTGTATTTGATGGAATGAGAGTATTCTTTAAATAGCTGTGAGACCTACTCAGATCTGTCCCAGGCTTCTCACCTACCTGCACGGACAGGCCTGTCTTTTGAGAACAGTAGCATTACATCATGCCTAAATGCACGCCCTCTCACTGGAACATTTTTTCAACAAAAACTGCATGTTAATTATCACACAATGTTCTAGTTTGTCTTTGTCAGACGTTTTGAATGTGGAGTTCACTTTGTCTCATGAGCAGCTGTGAGTGTTGCTGCTGTGATGTTAACTGGTCTGTTTTATGTTTTAGTGATGCATTTAGGAGGACTTTACTTTAGAATTTACTGTTCAGTTGACGTCGTAACGCCAACTATTTAACTTACGCTGTTCTCTGACTCTGGCTGCACATTGGCTTTTTGGTTAGCACTTTCACCTTGCAGCTAGAAGATCCCTGGTTCGCGTCCCGGCCTTCGCATGATTTTTCTGTATGGAGTTTGCATGTTCTCCCTGTGCATGTATGGGTTTTCTCCAGGTACTCCAGCTTCCTCCTACAGTCCAAAAATGTGCTGAGGTTAATTGGTGATTCTAAATTGTCTGTAGGTGTGAATGTGAGTGTGACTGTTTGTGTCTATGTGTAGCCCTGTGATAGACTGGTGACTTGTCCAGGGTGTCCCCTGCCTTCACCCAAAGTCAGCTGGGATAGACTCCAGGATAGGGGATAGGCATATTTTTTAAAAAAATGAAATTACATCATCAAAGGCCTAAATTGTAAAAAACTGAAAAAGTTTTCAATAGGTTTTTATCCCTCCAGTTGTCTGTGAACATATCATATGTGACATATGCTTCAGTCAGGAAAATCTTTCATATGCAATCTATTTAAAAAACTAGCCAAGATAGGCTTAAAATGGGACTTTCATCAAAATATATTTTTTCTACTTTTCATCCAACAATTCACCAAAAAATTAACAGTTTGTGCCAGACCCCGTTAAAAACATAAAATAATTCTGTCCTCCCTGGCACCACTGAGAAGCTTTGAGTGACTCGACAGCAACCAACAGTCATGTGACAAAAATTTAGAGACTTATTAGGTGAATTGCAGTTTGTGTTTGCACAGCAGAGAGGAGACAAGAAGCGAGACTGAGAGGAAAATAAAACATAGTTGATCAATAAAACAAACACAGCGTTGCTCAAAAATAGCATATGGAGGAGCAAGGTGCAAATTGTTGGTCTACAGTTGATGTGCAGAGTGATGTGGAAAACACGTATTTTGTAAAAATGTGAATAGGCCTTGTCAAACAGAACATCTGTTGAAAATAATGTGTGTGCAGTAATCAAGCAGGTTCAACATTTGTTTTTGGGCTTTTTTAAATGACTTTTTAAAGATTTTTTTTTCTATTTCTAGCCATTGTTATGCTGTTACCATAGAGGTGCAGGACTTTATATTAACATAAAAACTGAGCCCACAGTGAGGACAAATGTGACAGGAGCGAAAAAAACAACTAGAAACTGCTTGGGGTTCAGAGGGTTGAGTTATAACTTAAGTTTTGGCTGAATTTAATCACACCAGGTCTGGGACTTTTAAGAAATATAAGCTAAAGGGGAGGAAGATGCCGCTTGACGGACCAAAGGTGACGTGGTGACAGCCCTGATCTTTCAGTTTCACCTCGAGGCTGATGTTTTTACTGAAGATAGAGCATCGTTGGACAGCATGTGACAGCTCTGTCAGTTAGAAAAGCGTCATTAGATCTCTGGAATAGAGTGAAGCCAATGATGACGTTCAAGGAACGGAACCTCATTTCAAAAATAAAGCTTCCCTGAAATTAGTCATCCACTTTTCAAGAGTTCATACAAATTTCCTGTGAGGGGATGAGAGGATGAGAGAGAAGTTATCTCTCACTGGATTAAAAAAAACCCCAGTTATCTCAGACATCATAGGGTTCTGTGTGAGTGTACTGGAAGTACGATGACGTACTAACTGGGCCCTGTGTCAGAGATGCTGCGATACAAGTTGGTAAATTTACAAATTCCGACATTTTTGTCATTTCCTGTTAATATATTGTTTCCATGGGACACAATGGACTTTCTTGTGTTGCTGTGGTTATTTGGTCTCCTCTTTCCTTAGAAGGAATGAATAACTCATGAGAACGTGGCATTTTACAGCTGGGATTTTTCACCTTATCTCGTTCCTAATGCTCGGTGACCTTTTCGTAAGGGATGGTGTACCGACATCTGTTGGGAAACAGCAGTCGTGACTTACTGACTTTAATGAAACTCAAAATGTGTAAACACAAAAGGAAAGTATAAGAACAATTGTTTTTATTATTTTGTAATCTACCACTTTTTCAGTTATTTAATTTTCTTTCCACACCACCAAACTATTTACTTTGCAATGATTTTCATCAAAATAGCAATGACTTTATCTTTAGTATCTTTTATCTCATCTTTCCTCAGCTGTTGGCCAACATGTTTCTTTTATCACTGATACTGATGCAAATTATCAGTAATTAAGGAAACTGATAACCAATGTTTGGAATTTAGATACATTTGTAGTAAAAAAAATGTATTCTTTGTATTTGAAAGACTAGACAAACTCCAAGTCGTGTTTTTGGGTTCTAACTTGTGATGCAGAACCAGTCAGATGGTGCTCTAGGTAGTTCTGTGTTACTGTGACTACAGGTAGAGAGATGTAACTGTATCAGAGCTAAAGTAGCACATTTTTGAACAAGAAAAGCACTCAGAGAGTGCCAGGCTGCTCAGTCGTGATTTCCGACGGATGAAATCTTTAAAAAATTTATTTGTGGTCTGCATCGGATGATTTGTAGTAGAATCGCAATCATGTGGTCGTCATCAGGCTGCTGACGTAGTGTTCACTGGTAATCATAGTTACAGTGACGCCGTGCTGCTATCTCGCAATGATATAGAAATCTTTGACAAATCCGTGGATCCAGACTATAAGCCGCATCAGTGCCAAAATCTAAACAGGTGGTCCTTGTGTCCCTTCTGACCTTCCCTGTAAATTTCATCCAAATCCGTTTGTCTATTTTTGAGTAATGTTGCGAACAGACAAACCAACGCCGATCGTCACATAACTTCACCATGTTCCTTGATGGAATAATTAACCTTATTTGTCTGGTTTCAGTTTAAAAAACAATAATAGTAATTGGAGAAATGCAGAATATAGGGAATCAATTAAAAAAAATTCTGGAAATTGGAAAAATTGTGACTATTGAATCCAATCAAAGCCGATAATTGGTTGACTTCTACTTTAACTGATTTTACTTGTCCTTATATTTGCTTGAAATGAATAATCAGTTGTCAGACTTGTTGCAGATTTCGTTTTCTGTTCATCAGCTCTGTTAATCATTAATCAGCTGATATTTCTACACACATGAACAAACTGTAGATTGCAGTTTTACGGTTTTGCACAACTAAATATTGAGGTTGCTGTTTCTGTCTTTAGGTTTCTGAGTTATTTGTTGCACACACTTGGCATTTTAAAAAATTGGTATGTTCTGACAGTTTATAGACTAAATAAAGTGACTTATTAAAAAAAATCAATCAGTAGATATATATTAAATTATAAACCAATACTAAATAATTAATTAAAGCTTCTAACATGCACATATTTCAATTGCTGTTAATATTGGAATCTTGTTTTTGTATCTTTTCACCTGTTGGACAGTATAGTGACAGGATGCGGTAGAAAAAAAATGTACCAGCTTGGAGTAAGCATTTCCTGAGCCCGCAGATCATGTTTGACACTGCTGATCAGATGCTGTATGACATCTGTGGCAAACAACAGAGCGTCAATGTCCTCGCAAGGTGGTGGAAGGGTTGGTTCAGATAATGTTGTGCCTGTGCTGAGTGAATGAGTGGTTGAAGAGAGTGGCAGCTGAAGAGACTCAAAACAATTTATCCTTTCTCAAGTGCCATTAGTTTGCCAAAAGGTTCGCTTGATGGGAATGCAAAAAAAAGTCTATATGACATGGAGAAGAAGGTTTTTTAGCACTTAAAGTCAGCACACATGAAACACAGCTGGATCTTGAAGCACTTTAGTCAAGCTAAACGTATTCAGTCAGTAAGGACTGGCAATACAAATATATAGACAAAAGGAAAATCCAACATGAAGTGTCTTAGTAAGGTGTTGGGCCACTACATGCTGCCAGAACTGCTTCAGTGCACCTTAGCATTGATTCTCTAAGTCTCTGATCCCTGCTGGAGAGGTGAACACCATTCTTCTAAAAGATACTACCTTATTTGTTATTTTGATGATGTGATGGAGAACACTAACACATTGGTCCATAGCTCCTAAATGTGTTGAGATCTGGGCACTGAAGGCCGTAACATACAATTCGCATTATTTTCATCAAAACATTCAGTGAGTTGTCGTGTTTTATGGAAGTATTGTCATCCTGGACGACATCAAATCATAAAGTTGATCACTCACCCTCCAAACTCCCCAAACTGTATTTGCAGTGACTCTTTTCTTTAAGGAGACTAGTGGACTCGAACCATGTCAGCAAAATACCCCCTACAGCATAACAGAGCCACCAGCCACTGTTGAGGTGACGGGTTCAGGTTTTTCCTTAAATTTGTAATTTGTCTGTACTATCTGATTGCATATAGATACGGCGGCTTCCCAGAGATTTTAATTTCCCCAAAGCCCTGTTTGTGAGGCGGACACAGTGGACGGAGGGCTGTCCCAACTCCTGGTCCTCAGGCTCACCATGGCTTCCTGACAAGTATTCCCATGAGAGCCAGTGTTTCAAGCTGAGATGCAGCCAAAAACTTTTCTGAGTCTTTAACTCTCACCGTTCCATCTGCAGTGAGTAAATGACAGCTCTTGATGGCTAGTGTTTGTTGAAGAGGCCTGGAGCACTGCCAGCCGGTGGAAGCCTCCAGTTTGTTGTGCCTTTTGATGATATTCGCTGCCAGCTTTGCAGTGTTGAGCTGAAGCAGAGCCACATTATCTATGATGCCAGCAGGAAAACAAAAGGAGCCCAAGTGTGAGCTGGTTTTCAATAAACTTGGCTCTTTACAAACACTTGCAGTCCTCGTCTTGGTCACCACAGCTTTACTGCTTCTGTCCTCATCACAGTGTGCATGGTGCTGTGTTCATCTCTCCTGAGGTGCTTTAAGTCCATGTGATTGTCTCTTTTGTTCTTTATTTATAATGAAGTGTCACATTGAACAAATGAGGTGCTTTTACTTTCATAGGTCATAGGGAAAGGTAATTTATTGGAGCTCTGCAGAATAATGGAGCCTGCTCTGCCAGCTTGGGAAGCATTAGTTATGGTGAAGTGTCACGCTATTCCAACTACCTAATGTCCTCATGTGCCATGTGCATGAGGACGACACTTAAATCACTGTCTGTAGGTGGGAGTGAGTGCCGACACCGTGGACAGGAGGTTCTGTCAGCCAAGGCCATTAAACACCCCATACAGCTTGTTTAAAAATGCATCATTTCTACCTCGTCTCCCCCTAAAAACTAATGTGAAATGATGAGGTTGGTGGAAGTAGCCTCACCTTCAACTCAAACACCAATCTGCTCAATTTTATGAAACATTTAAAAAGAAGATCCAACCAAAAATAGTTCACATTAGGATACGCCTGTAATGTGGACTGTAAAGTCAGTAGTTTTGAATCTCAAAGCTGCAAAGTACAGAATCAGTTAAAACAGTGACAGCTTTTGTGAACTTTGATGTACTACAACCAAAATGGTGTGTTTGAATTAAGGACTTACAGCTGTGTAGTAGAAGCTGTGTCTACATAACAGTAAAACACCGTGACTGCTGTCATAATGGGTGAACAGTTTGATTTCACACATGAAGTAGCTGCAGGGCTTGTCTACTGATGACATCATTACTAGTCCAGGAGAAAAAGCAGTGAATTTTTGAGATGATCTGAAAATTAAAAAAGAAATCAAAAAGCTGGTTTGTATTGTTTGTTTGCCTGTTGGTCACCATCATAATCTATGACGATTGTTTAAGGTTGCAGAGAGACAGAGACAATATTGTCTGTTAAAAAAGGAGAAGATGTTCTTGGACACAAGTTCATGTTCTCACTACTTTCTCAGAACTCAGCCGTTCATGCCTGAACTAGTTGAGGGAAACGCATTAAAGAGCTTGTTTTCCTTCATACCTTTTCACACTTTTACTGTCTCCACTGTTGCGCGGCTACAGCACACAGCCGCCAACACAAATATCTCATAGTTGAACCTCCTCTCTCATAAGGAAACAGTTTATATTTGTCTCTGAGTATAACCTTTCGACTCAGGTCACCGCAAACAAGCTTTGTCACATATTTAACTATACTTTGCATGAATCTGTTGCAGGTAGTTGGAGGCTCTGGGACTTTGTACACTTGCTTCTTGTCCTGTCACTACTGCCCCTGTCCAGCCTTTGCCTACACTGTGCTACGGAGGAATGAAGGCCTGCTGGTGAGTCTTGTACCAGTTGTTGCATATGTTTGGCTTCACATCAGGTGTCAACTGATTTGTTTTATTCAGGGCCAACACCAGTTATTAGCAATCCTGGAGACTATTATTTGGAACTGAAATACATTTGCATCAACAATGACAATCTTGGTGTTAAAATTCCCTCCAACACAAAACGTCAGTGTAATGTTCTTACTTATTTATGTTTTACAAATGTTTAATTCAACATTTAGATTTCATTGTTGATGGGCTGTTTCTCATGACGTGTAACCAGTCAGATAGTGCTGTGGGTGGGACCTTTCTCGAGACTTCAAAGTGCATAGTTGTAGTTTATAGTTATCAACAAATAGAGACAAGCGGCTGCATTAGAGCCAAAATAGTGCACTTTAAATTAAGAGATTTTAGCAGGAGTCTTTTAAAACAGAAGAAGAAAAACAGTAATCCAAAAATTGCTGACTGTTGGATCCAATATTCAGTTGACCTCAACTAAATATCATGTTATGGTATATAACACAACGTGGTATTTAGTTGGGGTCATAAAGTCAGAACATCTTCAAAAAAATGTGTCAATGCTAATACAGCATTATTAAAATAACATGAAATAGCACAATATTCTGAAAATGTCTGATCATGTGTTCTGAATTAAATAGTTTAATAAAAAAGTGAGAGTACTGTATAAATTTCTACTCAAAATTTTGCTTTGAGCAGTATTAGATGACTATTAATTTGTACACATCTTCATAAATAGAGTTGTGTTATTAACTGGCATTTCATTGATTATTATTACAGCACCTTTTTTGAATAATACTGAAAGGGAAAAATAAAGTTTTTTTTTTCCTATAAAAAAAGAAGCAGGAGAGTTGTATGTAGTGTTGTTCAGTTCTGGGTGATCCCTGCAGCCTCTGAGTGGTGTTCCTGCACCTGTCAGGAGGTTGGGAAGTAGCCTATTTGTAGCCTGCAAGGTTAAACCCAGGGCACTGGCACCAAATAACTTACCAAACTGTACCTAGCTTGTTTTAAGAAATGAGGCGGAGATTCCCCCAAACCTCCAGTGGAAACTAATACAGCCTTGATGCCTTGATGGTCTAAGTCAGTGATTCTCAAACTTTTTCTGTCAGGCACCCTTTCGGGGGACAAAAAACTTATGCGCTATGTGTATATATATATTTTTTCCATTTGTTTGTTTTCCACAGTAAAGATCACGGATGTCAAACTCATTTTAGTTCAAAGGCCACATACAGCCCAATTTGATCTCAAGTGGGCAGCAATAAAATCAGAGCATAATAACCTATAAATAACGACAACTTCAACTTTTTTCCTTTGTTTTAGTTCGAAAAAGTACATTCTGAAAATGATCACATTTAATGAACTATCTTTTTACAAAACATTATGATTATTCTGAAATTTCTTAAGAAAAATAAGTTCAGTTTCAACAGTGTTGCGCCTCAGTTGATCATTTACACATGCATTGCAACTGACAGATCACAGTGTTTCCACAAAGGCACAAAACATTTACTCACAGCTGTCTGGAACTGAACAATCTAGTATTTTACTTTGTGATCAAAACAACTTGTCAAGGCCTAGAAATTATTTCAAATTTACAGTTTACAAATTTACAATTTACAGTTAATGTCTTCTCTGTAATTTGTACACATTGTAAAGTCATCCTGTTGGCCGAAATGGACCATGTGGCGGGCTGGTTTTGGCCCCTTGGCCGTATGTGTGACACCATTGGTAAAGATAATCGGAGGAGATGAGCTGAGGTGGTGACGTCATCAAGTAGGCTGGTGTTCCACTTGCACATAACGAAGCGTTTTCAGGAGTCCGTACTTACGTCCATACTTACCAAGTACACAAGTACGGACTCGCATGCAAGTATGGACTTGCGTACTTGGTATTGAGAAACGGTCAGCGCAGTTTGAGTATTGTTGTGCGCCGCGAAAAACAGGCCGATGTTAAGACAATAGTTTAACTAATTAGTTCCCAGACCTTTTCTTCCCAGTCGCTCGCATCCACCTTGCCATGCCTCTGCGCCCCCAACACTTTTAGCAACACTAGTCTAAGGAAAATGTCAAGAAGTCCCGGACCATACAAAGAACAAGACAAGACACACAAATACACATAATGTGTCCTGCTGGGGTTGAACACTAGCTCAGAACACATATGTATGGTGCACATTAGACACGGTGGCATATTTACACACAGTTGTGAAAGCTGTTTCACAGACATTGTGTCTTGTCAGTCAAGCGTGTGTCCTAGAAAAAGCCTTTACCCAGTCAAGCGAGACAAAGCACACTTTGAAATGTGTGTGACAGATGTGTTGTGGTCAGGTCATGTTTTAGTCTGGTCACTGATGGGCGTCTCCCAGTGGCTCCGACTGACTGTTTTGGCTTCAAATATGTGCAAGAACACGACCTCCGCTCCTCCTCCGACTGTCAGGGAGATTTGTTTCCCTGGAGGATGCTGCTAAAATCAGTGTGAGAAACAGAGGACTGCAGTAGAGCATGGAGACTCCCCGTGAGCACATCAGCACCGTTGATATTCCCCATGACAACACACAGAAGCCAGAAAAATGCCAAATATTTACTCTCCAGCAACTTTTCAAGCTAGTTTTATGAAGCAGAGATTGAGTTTGTGTCGTTCCATGTGTGAATGCTAAATGATGGTGGATTTCGATTTTAGCATAACCCTCCAATCCAGACATCAAAACAGTCCTGCACTCTGGAGACAGCGAGTTTGACCATGCAGTCAGTCCTCCTGCCTCGCTGGAACCACTCTCTTCATTCTGGTGCTCTGCATACTCCAGCATGACTGGATAAGATCAAACCAGGTCTGCTCTGTACTGCAAGTAGGTCAGAGGACCGATAAATATGTTCTCACACCAACAGCAGGCAGCCAACATATGATATTCAACAGCTGACAGGAGAAGCTGGGGAATAAACTTTTGTACTTTTGTCCTTTTCAGTTTGGGCCATATTATTGCTAAACACAAACTATCAGAAGTGTTAGTGTGAAGGAAAACTCATCTGTGATTCTTGCAGGAGGCTGAGGGGGAAAACAAGTCAATGATTAACATGTCAGTGCAGATAATAATGAGAGGAGCCTCTGTATGGTTTCAGTGGCACACCAATGCAAAACTGCAAGGTGTTTGTCACCCCACACACATTTAGGTTCTGAAACTTCTTGTTATTCATCACACAAAAACCCATTTAGAAAACAATACACACTAATAGCCCTCTTCATCAAATGTACTTTTCATTTATATAAACGTTTAGAATTGTTCTCACATTTGCTTTGTAACTAATATTCTGAGAGTGACGATAAGTCAGTGGAACATTTCCAACAGTTCAGAGCCAAGTGATGCCCATCTAGTCGTGTGTTTACATCTGATCTCTGATTTTAAATTACCTGGACTGTCATTATGTTTTCATATCCGCCTCATTAATCACATTGATGCTGGTGTTCGTGTAATGAATCGATGTCTGCAATCTTTTCTCCCAGTGCAAACACATCCTGGCGGTGTACCTGTGTCAGGCCATGGCTGTGACTCAGCAGGAGAGTGTGTCTGATCAGCAGATGTCCATTCTGCTCAGCAGGACATCAGCACCGTGACAGCAGGTGGACCAGCACACCTGGGTCTACAGGGGCTCACTCAGGGACACGGAGCCTTTTGGATGACAGTCGGTGCTTTAAATGGACACTTCAGGTCACTGCAGAGAGGACCGGAGCACGGGAACACGGGAATCAGATATCCTGCTCTTTCATATGTCTCTGAAAGACTACAGATGTTGCCTTTATTTATTTATTTTTTGAAGAGTTCCTAATCTGTTTCCAAGGATGTGACATCTGTTAGATGAGTACATGCTGCTTTATTTTTAGTTTCCTTTTATCTAAGGCGGCATCAATTACAGAGTTAGTGAGCATCTGCACACTGAATTTACTTGAGACTTTTTAAAAACATGAACAATTTTTGCAATGTGTCACACATCAAAACCCAAATTATTCATATCCATTTACAAATTTTGATTTATAGTGAATTTGTTTTTTACTACTGTTATTTCTTCTAGACAGAAAATACATAAACAACTCTTTGTTCAGCTCCTCTTTGTGATGATCTCCAGATCTTTGAGGTTTAAGGCTTCCTCATTGTCATTCTGGTCTTTAGTTCCTCCACAAATGTTTGATGGGATTCAGGTCTAAACTCTGATTGGGCTGAGTGTACATATTGTTTCTGTTCATCATTTCTTCACCAGTTTGGCTGAAAGTTTTAGATCACTGTCTTGTTGGAAGCTCCATTGCTGCCCAAGGACAGGTTTTTTTCTGCAAACTGCCTGGTGTTTTCCTCCACAGTCTCTAATACAGGTTTCTTTTCTCATGATCCTGTTCACTTTGACAAAGTTTCCTTGCCCATTAGCTGAAAAACACGGTCAAAGCAGTATCATGTTCGACCATCTTCTTAGGGTTGGATGCTTCTCCTTTCTATCTTGAAACCAAAGCCATGTCCTTGTGTTCAAAGAACTCCATTTGAGAAGCCCAAGTGGAGTCCACCTGGGTTGGCAGCGATGGAGATCAGCCCTGTTCAGCGTTTGCTGAGTGTCTCATTGAGATGTTGTTACTGGAACTGTTCGGATTCATCAAGATGATCTTTGTGGTGCTGCACATGCATTTTCTCCAAAAGATGTGTGAAAAAATTAAGGCCTAATGTTTCCTCTAATTTTTCCTGAGTCTGAGCAAACACACAAACTCCCTGAGTGTCCCTTGGACCACTGTGAGCAACATCAGACGTGTGCACTGTGGTCACACCAGCATCACATCCATTCAAGTTACATGGTTCATTAAAAGAATCAAATTACAGCATTTACATTTCTGTTAAAACACTTTGTCAACAGGAGCCAGTTGAAGGCTGCAGTGATTTTAGTGACACTACAATGTATAAGAGTGAAGTTATTGAATATTTGTCTCTCTTTACTGTTGCAGCGGTTTTGCAAATTGCAGACGGACCCTGTTCACTCCATAGACACCAATGTTATTCCTGTAGCTTGAAAGACAGCTACTTTTGATAAAACTGGGCTTGTAGCACATTGTCTGCCTTGCAACGATGGGAAAGAGGCACCGTTTATGTTTTGACAACCTGTATCTAACGAGTTATTGATGCTGGAAGTCCGAATCTGTGAATATCTTTCCAACTTTACTGAACTTGGGGCCACTACCACCTAAGGAGTGATATATTTAATTTTGAAAAAAGCATTTAGCCATACTTAAAGCTTTAAGTGCTTTATTAACACGGAACTAAATATTTTGTATTGTTTTATTATCACAGGTTCTGTCTGAAAAGAGGTGGCATCATTTTAAACAGTGAAATCAAACTACTAAAATGTAATGACCAACCAGTGAGTAATACTGGATTCTGCAAAAACATAAACAACTTTTTTAAAATCTAAATCTTAACACAGTTAATGTATTAACTTATTTTTGTGTGTATGCATGTATTTATTGATTTATTTAGTACTGTTAACATATCAGAGTTCTGAGTGAATTTTTCTTAAGATAGGCAAAGGCCATTTATTGACTACATATAGGCTATTAAATGTTTATTAAAAACTAAAAAGCATTTAAAAAAACAACTTAGGCATTTATTGAGTCACTAAAATACTGTAGAGTACAGACCACATCAGCATGATTATAAGCATCCTCTGGTAAATGAACAACCAGATACTGATGTCTCTCACCATATGGACTTCAGGAGATGACTGGGGGATGATAAACTGTGACCTACTGGTTGGGTTCTCTCTGTTCTCATGTTTCTTACATGTTTGTCCCTGACAGCCGGGTCCTAATGTTTTTTGAGCAACACACCATACTATGACATTTTTACAATGAGGGTTCTACTATGAAACCAGTTTGACATGTTCAGGTGTTCTTTGTGTGAAAACTCAGAGATTTCAGGTATCAGAAGGTGGTTTTCAACTTTCTTTGTTAACTTTCTGCTTCAACTTTAAATTAAATTTCCTTCACTAACCCAGCCCTCT
Source organism: Amphiprion ocellaris (assembly GCF_022539595.1). Lineage (NCBI taxonomy): Eukaryota > Metazoa > Chordata > Actinopteri > Pomacentridae > Amphiprion > Amphiprion ocellaris. The sequence continues at coordinate 24,881,029 of NC_072779.1, forward strand.
GGACTTCCAGTAAGCTGTGTTCCTATTGGCTGTCCAGGTGGCTGATTGGTGTTATTAGGAACACCTGAGCAGCTCAGTGTCTTCCTGCTTTATTTAGCTGCAGACAAACATTTCCTCTGCTTCTCTTCACCACTGAACTGGGTTTGGCTCCATTGCTTTAGTTTGTTCTTCAGGCATTGGCTTGCAGCTTCCAGCAGTAAAATCGTCTTTAATGTGTTTCTTGGTGTGTTTTAGGGCTTTGTACTGGATAGTTGTCTTGGTAAATGAGGTTCTTTAGCCACAGTTAGCACATGGTGCTAATGTGTGCAGTGATTAGTGGATTTGGTGCAGCTGAGTTGTGTCTTTATCTTGGCTGTAGTGAGTCTTCAGAGGTTTTTGGTCAGACACATTGTGTTCTTGTTTGAGAACCAACGTTGGTTGTCCAGAAGGTAAGAGTTCCTGTCCTGATTCTCTGTTCTCAGAGGTTCTCTGGTAGGCTGCAGGAGACTTTAGCGTTTGGGTTGTGCTAGTTTCGTTTTTGTATGGTTTCATTTGGACGACTATCTTGAGGCCCCTCCATGTGGTTTAGTGAGGTTTTCTGGAACAGTTCTACAAAGCAACCTGCAGCAGAAGAGACTTTGAGAGTTTTTAGGAAGTTCTGGAGACCAGACTTTAGAGCAGCAGAAACATTTGTCAGCAGTTTGAGCAGGAGAAGGTGAGCTTCAGAGTAGAAATGAGATGGAAACCTTCTTGACCCGTGTGGTGAGGTCCTGTACCAAGAGTTTGAGCAGGTTGTGAAGAGTCTGTAGTTCTTTGGTCTGAAAGCACAAGAAGAGTCGACTCATTAAAGGAGAAAACAGGAGATATTGTTGGTTCTTCTGTCGCTCTGCAGTTTCCTTAGACTGAATATCAAGTTTATATTTTAAATGATTTACCATGTGAGTCCAAGAAGACTTCAATAAACTCCCTCCATCCCCTGGACACAACATATTTTATTACCATGTTAAATCTTTTTTTTTTTTTTTTTTAAATGTTTTTGAATTTTAATCATAGTTTTAGCGTAGTTTTTTTTCCTCTTCGCTTGTTTAGTTTTGTCCTCTGTGTAAAAGGTGCTAAACAAATAAAGTTGAATTGATAAACTGAATAATTGACTAACTCATGATTGTGACAACAAAAGTATTTTCATTGTGATTTAAGGGTTTGTTTCATTTTTAAGGTTGGGGTTAAAATCTTGACAGAAAAAGAAGATTAAAGAAATAAACTACATAACAAAAAGCAATTAAAGGGAAAAAAATTTAATACAATAAAACTTTTTAAAAGGTTTATGATTAAAAAGTATTTTTTGAATGTTTAATTATTGAAAATATTTTATCTGTAATTTTCAATATTTGTATTTGAAAAATTTTGTTTAATTTCATAATTACATGTATCTTGTTTAATTATCTAATTCAATATTTTGTCTGTTTAATAGAATTTAATTGTATTTAATGTTTAACTATGTTAAACAGACAAAATATTGAATTAGATAATTAAAGATACATTAATACATTCACATACAAATATTAAAAATTACAGATAAAATATTTTTGATAATTAAACATTCAAAAAATACAATTAAACAAGAAGAATATTAAACATTTTAAAAAATGCAAAACATTTAATTAGATAATTAAACCTTTAAAAAGACAAAACATTTAATCAAAAAATTAAATGTTTAATTAGAAAATTACATCTTAAAGACAGTAAAACTTCAAATAGGAATTAAACAGAAAATACAATGAAGCATTTAAAAAGAAAATTAAACATTAAAAGGTGGTAAAACATTTAAAAAGAAAAACCTTCAAGATTTAATCGAAAAATGAAATATTGGGAAAGAAAAAAAAACATTCAAACAAGACGATAAAACATTTGAAAAAACATTAAAAAGACAAAACATCTGGAAATCAAATCGGACATTAGAAAAGAATAAAAGGTGAGAAAAGAGCAAAACTAAACATTTAAGAAGAATCAAACCAAAGACAAAACATTTGAAAAGACACCAGTTAAACTTTAGAAGATCAAATTAAACAGAAGAGACAATAAAACGATCAAAAAGAGCAAAAACAGATGAAGGTCTTAAAGCATTTTCTAGTCTGAAATGAAAACATCAAGTTGTTTCTTCAAATGTTTCTTCTTTCTATGTTCTTGGTTTGATTGTAGACAGATTTACTAAGAACTCATTTCAGAAAACTGCTTTCCAGATAAAGTCTGCTAGTAGTTGAAGGCATTTATCAAACTGTTACCTTCTGATCTCCACAAACTTTACTGTTCAGTGAAGTGAATCCAAGTTTGTTCAGGATTTCTAAAAAACCCACAGGTGAAGGTCTGAGAAGAACTCAGATTGATGGTCTAAATGTGAAATCAAGACTCATGGTCACAAGTTTTAAGGCTTCTGTTAACCAGAAAGTTCAAACTAACAGAGAAGTACTCAAGAACTTTTAAGATTTCAGTCTTCAGACTGTCTAAAGGTTCGAACTAACAGAGAAGTACTGAGAATCTTTTAAAATTTCAGCCCTCAGACTGTCTGAAGATTCAAACTAACGGAGAACTACTCAAGAACTTTCAGGTTTTCAGTCCTCAGACTGTCGAAAGGTTCAAACTAACAGAGAACTACTCAGGAACTTAGAAGATATCAGTCCTTGGACTGTCTGAAAGTTCAATCTAACAGAGAACTACTGTGGGACTTAGAAAATTTCAGCCCTCAGACTGTCTGAAAGCTCAGGTCCTGAGGACTCGGAGGGTCTCGAGGCTTTGGAAAGTCTTGGAACTGAGGGTTCCACCCTCCAGCACAAAGGCTGAAGTCCAACCTCCTGAGAAAAACGGTCGAGTCGAGACTCGAGTTAAAAAAAAACTCGAAAACGACAAAAAATAGATGATAAATGCGCAAAAAAAAGAAGAATTAGCATCTGAGCGAATAGCTCAGGGGATAAGAAGAGGACTACCAAGTGGAAGGTCGCAGGTTCAAGACCCACCACTGGCCTTTTTCTTTGTTTGTCTTTGTCAGGATTTTGAGAAAATTTAAGAAGTGTCTGGTCTTGAACCGGCGACCTGCAGCTCCATAGGCAAATCCTTAACTCACTGAGCTACAGATCAGATGAAAAGAAATAATTTCGTCGTCCCTTTGGCATTGTAGTTTCTGAAGTGACCACATGGGCAGAGCCAAGGCGGAGTCTGGGTGGAGTCAGGGCGGAGAGTAGGCGGGGAGGCGGGTGGCGGCCTCCCCCCTCTACTCCCCCACCTCCCACCACCACCCACCACACCTTCCCCCGCCCGACGAGTTCTTCGAGTCTCCACGAGTTCTTCGAGTCTCGATGGGTTTTCCCCAAGTTTCTTGAGTTTCCACGAGGTTGGAGGCAGAACAAGTTGTCATGAAGAGGTGTTGAAGTCGGCCAGGATGGACTGACTTTTTACAGCGACTAGAAGGACGATGACTAGAAGAGCAGGTCTTTAACCACCATCCATAAAATCCATGGAGTCGCTCCAGAGAAATGAAGGGAGGTCAACTTTTATCAACCTCCATCCACATGTTCAACTTGATATCTTTACTTTGACATTTTTAGCACCACAAACCTTTAGTATCACACTTTATTATCCTTTATTAGGACTTTAATGGAATCCACCAGCAGATTCAGTTTTTGTTGAGAAACTTTATTCTTGTCGTCGTGGGACTGCAGTATTTAAAACTGTTCCTTCTATTTGACCTCATGTTTATTAGTTCTAGTGGAGAAAGTTATTTTAAATGTCGATTAGTCTCTTAAAAACCAAATAATAAATTGGATTAGTCAAGAGCTTTAAATTTCTTACATTGTCATATTTTAAATATGACAAAAAATATAAAGTGTCTTGAGACAATTTGACCTGTAATTGGCGTTATATAAATAAAATTGAATTAAAATTGTATGTATCTTGTAATGTTGGAGTAATTCAGCCATATATGTTGGAAAACACATTTTCTTTGTCCATTAATCTGTTGATTGTTTTCTCCAGTAATTCATTTCTTGTTTTGGTTTATAAAATGTCAAACCCAAATATATTCAGTTTACTGTCATAAAAACCAAAAAGATTTACATTCATGATGCAGGAATCAGGCAGTTTTTCACTTTTTATCTTAGTTTAGTCAGAAAGATAGTTGATAATGTGTGAATTGTTGCAGCTTTTGAGCCGTAGAAGGTTTTAATCTTTGGGGCCGAGTGTCAAAAAACATTTAGAAACCAACATCAACAAAGCAGTCAACAAAGGGAAATCCAACTTTTGCATGACAATGTCTAATTAAAGGACATTAATTTCCAATGTAAATGTGTGATATTCATCCTCTGGAGCTTTCTCTTCACATCGTCTTCCACCTGGACTGGTTTGGTCGGAAGCATGTGCAACAAACATTTGAAAAACTGCACTTTAACATCAATGAATGACACTGAAGTTTAATCTCTACATAAATGAGACTGAGTCTGGATGTGCTGCTCTGTCATTAACTCCTAAGTTTAGGGAAAGTTCAAACAAAAGAGGACAGTTCAGATAAGACTTGAGAATGAGCTTATTTTGAACAAACATCTCAGACTTTCTGAGCTTCAGCACCTACAAGATATTTTAACAACAAGCAACTCAAGAGATCCAGAAGTTGGAGAGAGTTAGCTTTAGCTGAGCCAAAGAACATGTGGGATGCTAACCTAGCAAACATTTCAGACTTTTCTCTGTGAAATTCTGAGAAATAATTTCCTATTTAATGACAGAGCTACACATCTTAACTCAGTCTCATTAAAACAGACTCTAATTCAGTGTCATCCATCCATATTAAAGTGCAGTTACCCAAAATGTTTGTTGCATGAGCTCCAACAAAACCTGTCCAGGTAGAAGGCCACTTTGACAAACAGGAAGTGGAAGATTCCAAGCAGATTTATAGAAGGGGGAACCGGACTGTACTAAGTGTGGTCGAGTATAAAGGGGTGTTTTGTGGGTTTTTAAGGCTGATAATGATTATTAGTGTGACATTTGGAGTAGATATTCATTTGAATATTCATTTGCAGTAAATGAAAGTATTTAAAATCTTGGAGTTAAACTTACAAGAACACAAACTTTAACAGAAAACGTTGTTGATACGTTTTTGTTTTGTTTACAGATGTTAAGTTAAAGGAGTTTTATTCGTTAGGTATAACCAATCAAATCACTCCAGAAGACAAAGCGACCACAGGTAGATAAAGGTTCAGAGCCAAAGTAGCACCATTTATAAATGTATTTATTACCGTAAATCAGTAAAAAATAAAATACTGATAATCAGTAAATCAGTCAGCCCACAGTTACTACAATTCTACAATGTATGTCTCTTTCCTTTGACTTGTTATTTGTACAATATACGATGTATATGATGGCATTTTTTCATACCAAAGGCTATACTATGATGTTTTCTAAGAGACATACGATGCTACTCTGCTTGTTCTGGCTCTGGGCTGCTGCACTCCTCCTCTGTTGTTTTCTAGATTGTACTCAGCTGCATGCCTTCGTCCACCTGGCCTCCGTTGACTCGTCCCGCCTGCCGTCTCTGGAGCTGAAGCTGGATTGGAACAGACCAAAGTACAGTCCAATCACGATGCCAGCTGCCTCTCAAAAGGCTCCTTCATCTGTCAGGTGGCAGCACTTCTTCTGAGGGGAAGCTGAGCTGGCCCGGCAGAACTTTGGAGATGTGTTCCAGTGGTTGGTGGATGTGTGGGGAGATAGAGAGGGACCTTTGAATTGTTCAGAAAGGAAAACAGGGAACCCATTGGTAGTTTTAGTTTAGGGTGCTACTGCGGTGTGTTTTTGGGTTTTAAGAGGTGAACAGGAAGAGTTTTTTTTCGTATTGATTATCTTTTACTTTGTTCCTGGTTGGAATGCCCATCAATGTCAACATGAAGTTCACTTTTAGTTCTGTTTATTTATTTTTATTTTACTAACACCCATTTGTTTTTAAACCCCCTCACATGTTGTGTTGTTGTAAACTTCCTCTTTCAAATAAATACTCATCTAACCCTCTGGAAACCAGCGTTTGGACTGTTTTTGTGTTGCTCCTCACCTACTGACAGCTGTGGACTAAAGGCTATACTGTGACGTTTTTAGAGCGACATGCTATACTATGATGTTTGTTGGGCGACACACTATAGTATAGGCTTTTTTAATTGACATATTACTGTGACTTTTTTTTGTTTTAGTTTTTTTTTTTTTAGCAACATATAAGAATTCGAACAGTTTTAAAAGTTACTATACCTTTACTTGTGCAATGAAATTATTATTCTATGGCATTTTTTTGATGACATATTATACTGTTTTCTTGAATTACATACTATTTTGACAATATACTGCACCATGACATTTTTTGAACCACATATCATACATGACAATTTTAGGCAACATCCTATCATTTTGCGCTTTTTGAACCACATAATAATCTATGTTTTGTTTTTTTTTTCTTGCCAACATGCTGTACTATGAACTACAGGCCATACTATGTTATTCTTGAGTAAAGCATACTATACTTTGACATTTTCTGAACTACATCCTATACTATGGCGTTATACACAGAGTGCTTTGGTTACATGTTGATTTATAATCTAGATTTTTTTCTGTTTTGTTTTTTGACGGGATTACCACAGACCTGACCGTGAACACCGTTGACACCCACCTGAGGGAGATGCTACCTAAGATCTCAAGGCTGCTTGGTCGTGGTCTTTCTGGCACGTACTCTTCCAAGATGAGCCGGGAAGTTTAACACTGATGGAATGACACCAGGTCTAAGCCGACAAACTTCCAATTCCTCCTCAACCCATAGTCTCTGGGAAACCTACATGGAGTAAGAAAAGTAGACAGACAAGTAATTAAGTCTGTACACAACATATTAAAAAGAAATCATGCTAATAAATTAAGTACAAAGAACCGAATTCGCCAATATACTGGAGAGCAGAGCTATTTAATTTGATAAGTATAACCTTGTTTAGTAACATTTCAATTATTTGAGAGCAGTCCTAAAGAATTGCCTGTAATCCCAATCATAAAATGGGTTTGGAGGAAGAACATAGATGGTAATCTGGATATACATGAGTTAGGCTTTATAACTACTATTGGTAGTATTGGTGGTAGTAATAGCAATGTGACTATTAACTACTGCTGCTGATACTGGCACTGCTACTACAACTTGTAATACTATTACAAATGCTGATACTACTTCTACGACTCTAACAGCTGTTTATACTACTACTGCTGCTTGTATTTTTAGTACTACTACTACTGCTTGTACAACTATACTACAGCTACTATTAATCGTCTGGTATTTGGTTGTCAAGCTGCTAGCTCGCCTTAGCGTTTTGCTAGTGGCTAACTAGTTAGCTCTCATAGACTGGAAGCTCTCAACAAGATTTCATAATGAAAAAAGAGCCAAAAACTATTCTTACCTATGAAAAGTCATTCCAAGTTCCCTTGTCTCAATCGTACGACGTAGTGTGTAATTGTATGCAGCACAGTGAGCCGGCATACTTGTTGTTTCCGTTTTCACGCCGTCTACATCAACGGAATGCACTGAAACTTTGCCCCCACTAGCTTAGCCTCGCTGTAGCACGCAGCTCAAAGGGGCGTGTCCTATCTACTCATTCATATCTATGACAACAACGATGGCTGCACATAAGGAAGCCTGACGTTGATTAGCTGCGTAAATACCATTATATACAGTCTATGGTAAATACGTATGTGAATAGCATCATTGGCTGCAGCAGCCAGTCACCGGTCACTCACTGACTCACATTGAAAAATAGCACAGAATGAATTGTTACATGTTTATTTTATTTACAATTTAGGTTGGATTTTTTTTTTTTTTTTGTGCGCAGCAGATTTTCTGTGCGCGGAGACCGTGTCAGCAGTGCGCAATTGCGCACGCGCGCAGCTTAGAGGGAACAGTGCCTGTGTATTAATTTTGGACATGGCAATGTTTTACTGTTTTTTGGGGTGGGTTTTTTGTCATTTCTTTTTTGTCATTTTTAGCCAGAAGAACCCCATTGGTCAAATAAAAATGTATCAAAAATCTAAATACGGCAAAGATATGAATAATTTGGGACTCAGTTTGCATAGATGTTTTTATGATTTAAAATTGAAATATTAGGAATAAAGACTGATGTTTAACAATATAAACACTGCCTTTATTAACAAAATAATTCACCATACATACAGATTGCATCATGTTAAAAAGCAGTATCAGTTTGCAGTTGTAGTTTTGTTGAATGAACAAAAGAATGGAACATCAGCTTGACCACAGTGGATGTTTCTCCTGATTAGTAACGACACTAGAGAGCACTGACAGATGGGTACTTCGGAATGAAAGGCAGGAATGTTCAACTAGATCAACTTGTTATTGTCTGTCTTACTTTTAAAATTGGAAAAAGGCAATAGTATGACATCAATCAATAGCTTGTAGAAAGCCGGACACCTACAGTACTTATTTTAACACGAGTCAGCAAAGGCAATAATACAACAATACAGTGCAGATACAGTATAGATGTCTCCATTGGAATGTACTAAAACGTTGGCACAATCCCGTATTTTAGCCCTTGAAGTTAGTCAGAGGTGGAACACTGGACACAACAGCAAATGAGGGGAGATGGTGAAGCTGTTGAGGCAAGTGCTCAAGTTAAGAACACTTATTTAACACCAACGTGACAAGGTTCAACAACACGAGTGAAGCACACCAAACAGGGAATAGTCTAAAATGTCAGTGCAATGTTTTCATTTGTGTAGTGATGGCTCTCAGGTGACCAAAACACCTTCAGTTCTTCACATAAGATACGACACTGAACAAAACTACTCTTCTGGTTGAATTCACAAAGACCTTTAAAAAAAAAAAAATTATATAAATGCTCTTGTTCCGTCTTCAGTCACTTATGGTGTTAGTCACCTCTACCACAAAGGTTGCAGTGTCAGTGTCACTTTGTGCGTCACTGAAGTGAAAGAATTTGCCTCTAAGACAGTAATTCCTTAGTGTTCCCTACCTCACTTGTAAATTCTCTCCTTTTCTGTCATCAGCTGGGCTTAAGTTGTCCATATTTGCTAGCATGACGAAGATTGGAGTCCTAATAGGAGTTTAAATGCAACATATTTCAGAGGTTATGTCCTTGAACTAAAATGTCTTGTTTTCTCAAATGAAGCAGTTCAGTCACTGACTAGTGGACTCACTGCACTAACAGGGCTTCAGGATCCCAGGTGAGACAATCTGAGGGGAAGGGGGTATCAGCTGGACTCCATCAGCAAGTGACGTTCATATACAGCGACATGAATCAAAGCAACGGTGCTTTATGTTACCCACTGAATGCAAAGCTTGGATGATGAGGACTCATGTAAATTGCATTGGTTTGAAGTATCAAGTTTGAGACTGTCTTCCAGGTACAGCATGTTCACATTTGGCTCAATGTAAAGCAGCTGAAGATGCTCTGTGCTATACTAAGGGTACAATCTAGTCTCTGACTTCCTGAGCTTTTGTCTTGAGAAAAATGGAAATGATATGGAGCACCACCACAGGTGTGTTTTTGCTAAACTACTTATTTCTGGGTTTGCGTGACTGAAGCTAATCATGCTGTTTATTTTGGAGTCAAAAAAATCTATCTCTAGTACACAGCCACAGGGGTTACCAGATAATTCTGTGACCCCTGTGGGTTCGATAGATGATTCATGAGTAAGGAAATGTATTTTTTTTTCCTTCTGTTTGCTTTGCATGTCTCTCCCTGATCTTTTAATTTAGCTAATGGTGACTTCCTGTATACAGAAAAGTCTATTTCTGATCCCTCTGCCAGCACTCCCAGGAACACCTGTGAACGTTGGGAACATTTCTGCTATTCAAGGATCTGGTGTATTTTTGTTATCTGCTGTTAATTTTGGATATAGATATGAAAAATGCCACAGTCCTTGCTCCTCTTATAATTAGAATTTAAAGAAATCTTATCTGTCCTGTAAATTGAGTCTGTAATGAACATGAGCATGAAGGTTCTTATGCCAAAAATAACCACGGACAAAGACTACTACTGTTGTACCTTTTTAGGTCCACAAACACAGATCTAGCCACACAAAAGTTGTTTGATCTTTACATTCTCAAAGACATGGTCTGGTAATAAATAAATAATGAAACAATGGCACTGAATGTTGACGACATAAAATAGCAGGGCAAAAAAAGAGGAGTGTTTGTAACAGCGTGGATTCAGAATGATAAATAGCATTTTAAGTGTGGATCCTGTTCACAGTCCTACAAATCCAGTTAGCTTCAACAAAATCAAAAATCCTTCATAATACAAAAGTTATGTGAGACTCACTACTCAACATTTCACTGCTTTATCCCCTGATACTCATAAATAAATGTCCACATTCACGGCACGTTTGACATCATCTTCACACATCATACCCTTGTTCTGTAAACATAATCCTCAGTGAAATTTAAATTCAAGACTGAAACAACCAAGTTGACACAGATGATTCTCCTTCTCTATAGCAGAGGGTCGATGGTCATGTGGATCTGGTCTCTGTTGCGTCTGCTGCCGTTGGAGCTCAGGTACAGCTCCTCCTTACGGCAGAGGAAGTGTTGGGCCAGGATCTTGCGGAAGGTGTTCCTGAAGTCCTGGATGCGGTAAGCGTAGATGATGGGGTTGACCGCAGAGTTGGCATGAGACAGAATGATGGCCACGTACATGACGACGTCCGGCTTCTTCAGCTCCTCGTAAAACAGTGTGAGGCAGTTGAGGATGTGGACGGGCAGCCAGCACACAGCGAACAGTCCCACGATGATGGAGAGGGACTTGGCAGCCCGGATCTCCTTCTGCAGCAGCCCGTGGTGATGGCTGTCCCCATTGCCCACACACTTCAGCTCGATCTGCCTCAGCTGTTTCCTGGCCACGGTGAAGATCTTCACATAAATGCCCAGCATGATGAGCAGCGGCAGCAGCACGCACACAAAGAAATTGAAGTAGACCATGTAGTGCATGTCTACCACGCTCTCAAAGAAGCACTGGAGCTTGCAGCTCTGCAGTAAGTCTCCTCTGCCCTGCGAGTTCGTAGTGTTGTCTGCATCAGAGCTGCCGTTCCCACACCTCGCGTACTTCAAGTTCCATCCGAAGAAGGGGATGAGGCCGATAACAAAGGAGAGGATCCACAAAATAGCAATGATCTCTCTGGCAGTTTTTCCCGTCATCAACTCCTTGTACCTGGAGAAAACACAGCAGAGGTTACTGTCTGAATCAAATGTATTGGACAAATACTACACTTCTCTACCTCCTGTTTGTGTTTAGTGGTTTTAAGAAGACTTAAATTGTCAATCCTGAGATGGATTTAAGGAAAATTTCTCACTACATCTTGTAAAATCACTTCTGCACTGGAGAAGCACCCAAAGATACTTGATCTTTTTTACTTCCAACACAGTGAACTGATGCTGACTTGTTTTTTTCCGTTTGCTACTTGTGGCCTTTCTGACACATCATGTTAGCTTTAAGTGCCAGGTACCAAGCTGGACTAACAATAAGAATAAGTTTTAAGTGTTGTAGGAAACGTGGACTTCAAAATCTACTTTTATGTTGTTCACAAGACAAAAGAGCAAACACAATGCAAGGCTGAACGCAGAGCATCTTCATCTCCTTCCACGCGACTCTTGGATATCCGACCAAACCAACAAACCAAGAAAAAGTTCAAGCACATCAGAACAAAAATGGATAGAGATCATCTTGACAGTCAGACAACCTTGCTTTGCTAACAATTGATTTTGACAACGTTTGGTTGCCTTTTTGTTTCCAGCAGCAGCGGATAAAGTGAAAGTAGCAGTACCACACTAAAAGATAGTCAACAAGTACAACTGCTGGTTGCTGCCAATAAAAATTAATGAAAAATACAGAGGTATAATTAGGTATATGTACTTAAAAATAGTCAAAGTCTCATTTAGCATTAGAATAGCTTCTGTTGTGGTCTGACAGTGGATTATTATTATTACGGATACATTTTAATTTGGAAGTGCTGATTGAAATGGAGATAATTATAACTTTATACATCAATCAGCCACAACAGTAAAATTGTAGACAGATAAAGTGAATAACATTGATAATCTTGTAAAAATACAATGTCCTGCTTGGAAACTTTAGGTCTTGGAATAAATGTGGATGGTAATTTGAGAAGTACCATCCACTTAAATGTTTTTGCAGACCAAGCTCACACCCCAGAGGAACTGTTCAACAGAAGGTATATGGAAGACTCTGATATCAACTGGAAGAAGGTTCTTTGGTCTGATGAGACCAAAATTGACCTTTTTGGCAAACTGACATAGATGTTATGTTTGGTGGACACCAAACACTGCACATCATCACTCATACACCATCTTCACTCTAAAGCATGGTGGTGGCAGCATCATAATGTAGGGATGCTTGTCAACAGAAGGCCCTGGAAGCTTGTAAAGATAGAGGGGGAACTATGAATGCAGGACAGTATAGAGAAATCCTGAAAGACAGACTGAGGCAGTTTACAAGAGAACTGCGTCTGGAGAAGATTTATTTTCAAGTGAGACAGTGACCAGAAGCAAACAGCCAAAGCTACACAGAATGATTTAAAGACACAAGGTGAATGTTCTAGAGAGGTTGAGTCAGAGCCCAGATCTCAGTCCCACTGAGAATTTGTAGCTGGATTGATCACTAATGATCCCTGTGTAACCTGACAGAGCTTGAGAAGTTTGGCAAAGTAGAATGTGGTAACACATCAGTGTCCAGATGTGCAAGAGTAACTGAGACTATCCACACAGGCTCAATGCTGTAATAGCAGCCAAAAGGGAATCTATTAAACTGACTTTAAGGGGGTGAAGACTTTTGCAATCACTTATTTTACAATTTCTGTTTCTGGCATTATTTTTGTAAAATATTTGCTTAAACTTTGAGATGGAATTATTGTCACAAAAGCTCAGTGAAACTGACAAAAATTCATCATTGAAAAGCAATAAAAGACTTCCATTCTGAATGCTTTTTGTAGACACTTTATCTGGACTTGTATCCTCTCATCATGACATATGGACTTGCAGTAATACTCTATGCCCTGTGGAAAATTCTGGCCCGATTGAATTCAAACAGTATACCAGCTGTAGATCAGAGACGATAAAAATGTAATATGTATAATATCCAAAGGGAGTCACATCACATGTGCTTGTCAGGTCCACTTTCCATAGAACAACAATGGAACTACAACACAACCAAACATGCTGCTAATGTTCACTGTGACCACATTACCAGCTTCAAAATAAAAGCCTGTCACATCCTGCTACACTTCATACAGCAAATAAAGTGCTACAGGTGCTACACATGTGTGGGTTTATTCTAGATCCTGTACGTGGGAGTTTCAGAGCACCAAAAGAGCACGAAGACTTGAAAGAGAAAGAAGTCAATGAAACAACACTGACAGACTTTATTTTGCTCTCAGCTTCGTTTGGTTTTGTAGTCTTGTGTTGAAACTATTATAGTGACTCCATCTAATGTTTTCACAGTTGATAACATGGAGATAGTTGATAAATGGTCCACTGATGCATTGCCTGACTGAGAGATGATATTAAATCCTGCAGAGCAGGTGCACAGAGGCTGCGTATCGAGATGCAGGACTGAGTCACTGGTGTCCTCCTCACTGCGCCCATCATGTGAACGACGCTTGAAGCAAAATTCGCCGTTTCCTTAAAGTGATTCAGATGCGCGACCGCATGGTAATGAATCATACACATGCTGACAGGCGCACACACATGGAGGCCGGTCTGAGCTGGAGGTGTCACAAATAATCCATCTGACCTCTATGCTGCACACAACATGATCACACTATGTCAGAAGTTAAAATGAGACTTTGCAGTAACACTTTGCAGTGCTGGAAAAAGTATTGACTTCTATCAGTGCAGTAGAGTGTAGGAACCCAGAGGTCTGCATCCAAAATCCTCCTTAAGCAAAGTACAAATACAGCTACTACCATCAAAAGAGACTTAAAGTACCTAAAATGTAAGTACTCAATGTGTATAATGGATCATTTTATAATCATACTGTATTTATTATTTTAGTGGATTATAGTTATTGATTCATAAATGTGTGCCTCTAATGTTGCAGCTGGAGCTAATTTTCATAGCATTGTATACTACTGCATGGTAATAGATAAATTATATCTTCTACTAATATTTGAAATCTGCAAAATAGTAACTAAGGCTTTTAAATGAATTTTCTATTGAAACAGTGGAGTAGAAGAAGAAAGTAGCATAACATGAAAACACTTAAGGAAAGTATATAAACATGGTACTTAAGTACAGAACTCGAGTAAATGTACTTGTTTATATTCAGCCACTGACACTTTTAATAATGGTTGAAGGTCATTCATAAACCAGAAGTACAATGATGGAATAACAGTTAATAAGCAGTAATCAATACACATTTTTAAAATGAATAAACCCTATGTGTTATTCAGAGGCCATTTGGCAAGTTATTGTTGATAAATCAAATTTTGTAAATGACAAAAAAAAATGGTTTCTGTGTTTCTAGTGAAAAGACAAATTACTGTATATAACTCATAAAATTAGGGTTGAACAATTTGGGGAAAACATCTGTACAATTGCAACTGACAGTTTCATTTGAAAACTCATTTTTGAAATTAAGCTTCACTGTGAAACAGATTTAAAACATGTGATGAGCAATACCACATTAGATTCCATGGAGACCCTGACTGTCACATAGGGAGGAAGGTATATAATTACAAACCCACTGACACGACAGTTCAAACAGTGAGTCAGACACCATGTATAGTGTGCATCCTAAAATGCAGCCTTTGTGATTTGCTAATTGTAGTGTTTCATATCGTGACTTCAGTTTAAATCTGCAGTTCTGTGCAAAAATACTTTACAAAGTGACCAGCTACCATCACTCCTGTGTTCTAATGCTACACTGTGTGAGCTCATCGTGTTGAAAGGCTAATTGATGATTAGAAAACTCTTGTGCAATTATGTTAACACATGAATAAAAGCAGCAGTTGTCATGGAAAACATGAAATTGCCTGGGTGACCCCAAACTTTTGAACGGTAGTGTAACAATAGCAGGGGCTCTCTTCACAGCCAATGTGGACTAAAGGATTAACTGCAGTCACCAACAATGTGTTTTTAATGTACATTCAAGATTAAAAGTGTGAACATAAGAGAAAATTTAAAAAGTGCCACATATACTTTTACCCTTATGAACAGTTAGCACAACAAGAAGTCAAAGTGACGTGTTGATCTATTGAGAGCACAGTTCCTCCTCCTCTTGAACAGTGACCACAACTCAGCATCGGCCTGACCAGCTCTGCATCATCTCTATGTTTCACTTCAATGTGCTCACATACAGTCACACTCTCACATCCTTCAACAAATGGTTGATGTCCAGAACAACCGCATGATAGCAGGGCAGAGTAGACGGGTGGTCCAGGGTGTCCACGGACACCTCCGACTAAAATGGTCACCAAACACAACCAATAATGGGACTGCTGACACAGATGTTTTTTGTTGAATTAAGCTGGAGTTTTATAAAAAAGCAGAAAAAGCAGATTAAAGGAGCCCTCCTTGTGGACTTCTACATGTCCATACACACAAGCAGATGATGAAAAACAGCCTCTTTGGCCTGCAGCAATTTCCCACACAGATAAAACGACAGGAGATACCAGTGTACGTGGTACCCCGCTGTGAGTGATGGTCTCAGCCTGAGCGTCACTAGAGAAACTGTTCAATTCTGTCACTGTGAGGAAGAAATAAAGATCACGGACTATCAGTGAGCCACAAATAGCTACTGAGTGAGATGAACTGAGGAAATGGAAATGTTGTTTCAGAAACAAAGCATGATCTGTAAATAGAGCTTCTTATATTGTACTCAGGGGTCCTCTGAGGCAAACATGAGCCGTCTCCCAGACCAAGAGAAGATCATCATCTTCTTAGCACAAAATGCCCCGTTTTTGCTGTGAACTCTGCACTGCAGCTCAGCATGTCCAGCGCACTGCAGAGAGATCTCTTCAGGGCCAGTGCAAACACGAGGGGAGCAAAACCTGTTATTTTTTTGATTTTGTTATAGGGACAGCGGAAGCGAGAAAGGGGACAACATGCAGCAAAGGCCAAAAAAATAATAATAAATACAATCATGACAAAAAGGAGCATCTTTGTGGCACTTTCATCTAAAAAAAACAAAACTCAAAGACACACTATAAAGACATGTGAGGCTGGTTGATTTGCCAAAAAAGGGGCCCAATATAGAACCTTCAATGTGTATGTCGCCTTTTACTGCTACACATGATTTAAGCTGAGCTAATTTGAAATCATATACACTAGTGTTCAAAAGTTTGGGGTCATCCAGACAATTTCATGCTTTCCATGAAAACTCACACTTTTATTCATGTGCTAACATAATTGCACAAGAGTTTTCTAATCATCAATTAGCCTTTCAGCACCATTAGCTAACACAATGTAGCATTAGAACACAGGAGTGATGGTTGCTGGAAATGTTCCTCTGTACCTCTATGTAGATATTCCATTAAAAATCAGCTGTTTCCAGCTAGAATAGTCATTTACCACATTATCAATGCCTAGATTGACTGTATTTATGATTAATTTAATGTTATCTTCATTGAAAAAAATGCTTTTCTTTCAAAAATAAGGTCATTTCTGAGTGACCCCAAACTTTTGAACGTTAGTGTATATACTGGCAGGTAGTTTAATCCTACAGCAAACATCAGTCTTATTTAGCTTTAGAAATAATGTATTGTCTCACCTCATAAAGGACCATTTGATGTTTCAGTTTATCACAAACATTTAAAATTGGGAGATACATAAATGCAGCATTTATTTAAATGTGCTTTAGTCCATCACTGTCTTGATACTGTGTTATAACAAGATCTATGCTACGGTCACACTGCTGAGTTAAAACAAACAGGTAAACATGTCTGGATGTTGATGGAAGACAAGCAGTGACATTTGTGTATAAAAGTAGCTCTTTTTAATTTTTAAAACTTGCGTCATTTCATCCCATTCAAACACAAATTCAAACTAGGCTTGAAAAATTTGGGGAAAATATCTAACTGCAAACTTAATAACAGATATTGCAATTTGTGCTGTGTTTTATGTAATGGCTTTTTTCAAAATATTAATTGCTCTCTATTCTAATGCACAGATGAGACTGAAAAGATAAATTGCTTCAAACATGCATTTGGTAATTTTTTAAAATGGCACAGGAGATGGAACAGTTATCACAACAGCTGTGACTGAGTTTATTAATAAAAGTAATGGTAATATAGAATAAAATAGTTGCAATGAGACAATGGGGACATGTACCTGTAAACAATCTCTGCCATTGAAGCAGGTCAGTCATTCCTGACTCAGGAGCAGCATTTAAGTATTGCACATTCTGCAATCATTTTAGTAAAGTAATTAAAAATGAACTCAGTCATGCTACATAATGTATGTCCCAAATTGCAGCCTTTGATATTTGCTAATTGCACTGTTTCAAACTGCAGTTTTGATTTGAAGTTGATTATTCAGCTATTGAGCCAAAGTCCAAACCAGTGACGTCGACATTTGATGCTACCTACATTTGACATTTAAACCAGCCACGTCATGGTGGGATTAACGGCTGCACACTGAACTACAGTCACAGATACCAGGCTGAGTCACCAAAGAGTCCCAGCACCTCACTATTGTAGTTGTTACCACTGGTGGTTGTGTGCCATCTTGCTGCTGTGGTGGATTTTTTGGGGCCTTTGTACAGGGAGGTGGCCTGTGTAGGCCCAGCTGTGGCTGGTTTGAGAGCCTCTCCAGAATCCCAGCTGCCAGTCATCTCAGCTGATGAGTCTGGAGCTGAAGACCTGCACTCCAGTTTTTCTTTAGTTAGGTTGAGAACTTTGTTAGCCTTTGATTGGTTTTATTTGGTTCTGTTTTCCTGTGTTTGATCACTTTTGTGTTAATTTTGTCACTGAGCAATAAATTCCTTTACCTAACCAATGACATCTGGTTGTTTTTGTGACACCCAGCTGATCCTAGCAGTTGGGTCGTAACAGTAGGACAGACATCAAAAATGATGAACTTAGCCTTTTGTTGTTCTATATGGAATCTGTAGGTGGTGTTTTAAATACCTGGTGTTTTAATTAGGTGAGTGTAGATGATGCGTCATTAAGGATAGAAGAGTTCATCAGATATTAGGGAAAATGCCAGCTGTAGAACCGAATCACTCCTTTAATGGGTGTTCAGTCTGTGGCTAAACCAGCAAATCGATGGTATCGTATGAAATCCATCTGTGTTGGTTCTGGGCTCCTTGTTAATTTTTCATGAAGATTAAACAATCAAATAAGCCTCTAGAAGCTGTATAGATGATGATGGTGATGAGGCTTCAACCTGCAGCTCTTCAGTCTGACTTTGATGAGGGGGTTTAAGTCGATGCCATCAAAGTTGTGTTTCATGTGGACAGAATTTGCAAGTAAAATGAAATTTATGTTTCCGTAGCGACTCAGCTTCCTTATTATTAACCCAGTCTGAGTGCAGCAAAACCAGGCTGTGTTCTAATAATTCTAACAGTCAGTCATTCATCAGAGGTATGCAGCCTGGCCTCGGTCCTGCGGCCCCCTGCAGGGAGGCGAGCCGGCAGCCCCCGAGGGCCATGAATAATACAGCGCTCTGCCCAAAGAGGGAAGAGAGCTTCAGAGCCCACGATGACCTGCACGCCTCCTCCTCCACACCCTCCCCCCCATCCCTGTCCGTCCTTCACTCCCTCTATCTGTTAATCACAAAGTACAGCAGGGTTCATCTCCTGCACATGGCTCACCCTCTGTTTCTCTGCGCAGAGGGAACAAGCACCCGGCTGAATGGATTAGCTCTGGCATGACGACAGCATGGTGGCATCTATCTTTGTTCCACTTTCTTCCCCTGCTCCGCTCTCCATAGATCCCTTCTCTCCTCTGTCACTGTGCTTCCGACCCAGAGCCGCTGAGCGATGCCAGGCCACACACGCTCTGAACACTCACAACATCCGCTTCAAAACGTCCGGCCGTGTCCGCAGCCCTGCTACAAACACAGTCCAACAGGTGGCCGATCACACCGACAGCAGCAGACTCTCAACCTTCACCCAGCTCATATCTGTGTATGCAAACAGAGCTGCACGGCATTTGCATTGTGAATTGTTCTTACAGTGGCTGTAAAACGTGGCGAGGTTGAGTGGAGGACAATGAATTGAAGATTGAATTTGTAAAAGCTTTAATGCTCCAGTTAAGATGTGACAGGGAGAGAATCATTATGACAGAAGAGGGAGAGGTTTCCTTAGATGTGATCACTGTATGGACATTGTATGAGAACGCTGAGCAAACTACCCCAGCAGTGAATAATCACCACCTCGCTGACTCATAACTAAAGTGATCCTCCCACCAAAATCTATTTTATCTGTGTATGAATGTAAAGTAAACCCTGTATGTTGGGGTTTCTACAAACAGAAAGTATCACCGATATGAACCACGCGAAACTATCACATCTTAACGTCTCTTATGCACTGAGTGAAAATGAAACAAATGTATATGGTCTGACTATTAAAGAAATAGTCCAGCATTTTGGGAATTCTGGCATTTTATATGACAATACTCTCATATCTGTAAGCGAAAGGTGCAGCATGTAATTTTAATGTAAAAGATATGGATGGATTTTCCACAGTTTGAATCACTAACAGACACAAAATCATACAGATTATTTTAAAAAATGAACATCAATATACACTACCAGTCAAAAATTTGGACACACCTTCTCATTTAATGGCTTTTCTTTGTTTTCATGACTATTTACATTGTAGATTCTCACTGAAGACATAAACTATGAATGAACATAGATGGAATTATGTAGTAAACAAAAAAGTGTGAAATGAGTCAAAACATGTTTTATATTTTAGATTCTTCAAAATAGCAACCCTTTGCATTGATTACTGCTTTACACACTCTTGACGTTGTCTCCATAAGCTTGGCCAAGAATGTGCAAAGCTGTCCTCAAAGCAAAGGGTGGTTATTTTGAGGAATCTAAAATATAAAATATATTTGGAGTTAATTGACAATTGTTTGTTTGCTACACAAGTCCATACATCTTGCTTCATAGTTTGTATGTCTCCAGTGAGAATCTACAATGTAGAAAATGGTAAAAATAAAGAAAAACCATTAAATGAGAAAGTGTGTCCAAACTTTTGACTGGTAGTGTATGTGTGGTAAAAGTTCAGTCAGGCGGCTCACTGAGTTGCGCTCGAAGTGGCAAATACAACTTCAACTCTCACCACATCTGACTTTGGATGCACAAACATCATCATCTGTGAGTGAGTCTCCGTCTGATGTATAAAAATGTGTGCGCATTCTCAGTTTGCTGGTACGATGACACAGAACATTGCTTTTTGTAGATTTTTTTAATGAAGTGTTACTATTTTATACATTTTAATCCCATTTATTGATCTTACAGATTTTACAGATTTGCCCTCTGGATCATACAGCAGGGTCCAAAGTAGGTGACATGTATGTAAATATTAAGAATCTTCCTCTAGAATCACAGCTGTCACCTTTAAGTGTGTAAGTAAAGGTCGTATTTTTGTAATCATTAAACTAACAACATTGAGCTTGTTAATTAGTTAACTTCAAAGGCAGATTTTGCTGCCTTTGTCCAGAGCCAGGCGAGATGTTTTCCTCTGCTTCCACTTTTTATGCTAACTGTCTCCTGGTTGCACTTTAAACATGCAGACATCAGCGTGGAAAGAAGCTTTTCATCTCAAGGTCAATTCAAGTCCTCCAAGTCCTCAAATACCATCAACCAGAGCAGCATGTGCATCTGCTGTCTGTGTACCGAAAGCAAGTGAATGGAAGTGTTGTCAGTCTAATCCAGAATGTCTGAGTCCTTTTGTTGATTAAACCCCACAAATCTTTGTGCATCAGAGTTATAGATTTAGATTTTTTTTCCCATGTAATAATCCTTTCCTGCCTTAAAATGACTTCTATGTAATTCTGCACTCTTGCATCATTCAGAATGTACAGATCTGTGAAGTCCCTGCTTCTTCCAGCCCTCCCTGCTCACTGTAGCTTAAGCACACCAGCTCACTGTAGCTCAAACACTGTAAAGACTTCTCTGTGCTCCATGAAATGGTAGGTTTTATTATCGTAATAATAATTTAGCTGGAATCAAACCAGAAACGGATTCTGAAGAAGAATGATGATTCAAAAAGGTTCACACTGAAAGTAGACACGATTGGTTGCTTAGATTTGTTGCTTACGAAACCCTGGAAGTCTGAATCTGAGTTATTTATGTTAACTGTCATCAGTATGCTGCAGTTTTAAAGAGGAAATACTCAACAACGGTGCATCTATCATATAAAACACACCATGTAAACATGCTAAGAAGGTTAAAAAAAAAAGATTTTTACTGTAAGGAGTCTTTAAATATCTGTAAAATAAATGACAAATTTTGATATTTTGTCCTGTAGCTGAGCCACAAAACATCGACTCATCCTAAATCACCCAACACTGACATGCAGAACTCTGCTGTAAACCAAACTGGGGAACCTGCACACACTTCTAACTTCTCAGTGATTCTACAGCAGACTGTGCTTCATTGTTCTCTCGTCCTCAAAGCTGATCTAAACTCATTTCAGAACTCACTGACTCACTACATTTGTTGTTGTGGGTAAAACATGCCTCACTCAAAGTCTGAGAATGATGCATCCCTCCCAGGGTGTGCAGCATTTTTCCATCTAAGCCCAGTTTTCCCATTGTTTCTAGTGAGGAATGGATCAGTTGTTTGAGGTTTGAGGCCTTGCCTGGTTCTTCAGCCCTAATTTAACTTTTGATACTTTTTATTACTACATTTGTGAAAACAGCAGCATTCAGATCAAGCGTGACGCTACTCCACACAATTTCAGTCCTGCATGAAGGCAAAAGCTGCCCTTTAAAAACACGACTTAAGTGTCAGTCTGTTTCAAGCAGCAGCCTGAGGTGAGATGCTGCTGTTTGTCTGCTCACAGCGAGGCAGGGCTGCTGCTGCTGTGGGTGGGACGATAATCTGAGGCTCTACGACGTGTTCAAGTTTACCTGAAAGCTCCACCAGGACGGAAGGACAAAACAGCCTGAGGCTCTTTTTCTGAGAAATGCTAACAGGGAAGCCGGAGCTTGAGGAGAGCGTTGAGTGGGTGTTTTGGGGCGTCTCATGGGGCTTTAAACATCTGGTCCTGGCCTTTCACTTCCACTAAAACCATCTGCAAAAACACTTTAATGTAAGACAGAATCGTGGCCCCAAAATCTGGTGTAACTCACATCACAAGGCTGTGGGTATGAAACTGGAGCTCAGGGTACACACTGATCTTATTATCACATGGATGTGTTGTGAGGGTGGGAGGCGGCTCTCTGTAATGTATAAAATGTCACGTTGAGGACGTTTTACAGAGAACGTTATGAGCATGTTGCTGGTTTAAAGGCAGTTAAAGGCTGTGTTTACAGCTGGACCTCAAATAACTGATACATTTCTCACTAAGACAAATGGGAAAACTGGGCTTAGATGGAAAAATGCTGAACGTTGCAGACACACAGGGAGGGATGCATCATTCTCAGACTTTGAGTGAGGCATGTTTTACCCACAACAGCAAATGTAGTGAGTCAGTGAGTTCTGTAATGTATAAAATGTCATGTTGAGAACGTTTTACAGAGAACGTTATGAGCATGAGGCTGGTTTAAAGGCAGTTAAAGTCTGTGTTTTCTGTGTAAAGAGGTAAAACGTGGAGGTTTGGTTTCCATCTGTAGGTCAAAAATAGAAGCACAAATGGGGATTTTACAAGCCACTTGGTTGGTAGTGAACAACTTTCATCCCAGGTTAGTGTCAAACTGTCCTTTCTTGCCAGTGTTTGAGCGTAATGGAAATGACAGCACATCTCAGCACAGCAGCCCCACAGCCTCAAAACCACATTGAGCGCCCACAACGTTCACTCCAGTGAGAGCTGCTTTAAAAAAAACAAAACACACACACACACAACGCGCTGACGACTCTCTAACGCAGCCAAAAACAACACCACCTGCAGACAGACAATTCCCATCAGATAATAAAGCTCGAATTCTTCAGTTCAAGGAAGTATCAAGCAGCACCTCACTGCAGCTCATCTGCCAGTTTGTGCTTCCTCAGAGGTTCAGAAGCTGCTCGGTGCAGCTCAGAGGCCTTTGGCATCAGCGTCACTGGAGGAGACACTCTGTGGCAGGCATTGATCCAGCAACTTCATGTGATGTGTCAAATCAAACATTTGCAGAATAGACCTTTGCACTTTAACTTGAAATGTACACGGCCTGCTGATAATCAAAGTCAACTAAAGAAAAGGGATTATTTGAATACTTGTGATGTGGATGTTGAACTATTAAAATCATCCTCAAATGTATAAAGGTGACATTTAGATTATTGATCCAGCTTCAAAAAACAACCACTTCAGAGCATTTGTTCTAAAACCGCAACAATTAGTCGATTTATCAATTAGTTGTTGTCAATTAAGTCAACTGCAAACTATTTTAATTCTAGATCCAGCAATCTGAGCAATTCTCTTATTTTAAAAAACATATTTTCTGGTTTCTTTCCTCCTCTGTGATGGTAAAGTGAATAACAAGACATTAGTCATCTTGGGTTTTAAAAACACTGATGGACATTTTTCAACATTTTCATTTAGAACAAACAACTAATCAATTAACTGAGAAAAATAACCGACAATGTAAATACTCATTAATTGTAGCCTTCTGTTTCTAACACCAGATTTAGGTAAAGTGAAAGAGGTCTTCTTTGATTATCATTTAAGTCTAGATGTCAACCAAGAAGTTTTACATGAGGCAATAAGCTCTGCAGGAAACAGATTCATAAAAGCACCGAGCTGTTGCCTCTTCTTTTGCATAGAAGAAACACTTTGAGTTGTCATTTACAAAAGACACGATTAAAGAAAATCTGTATTTGTCTGCTTATTAATTTCACTTTGTATGGACATGTGACCAAACAGCCAGAGGAGATTCAACTCCAGCTGGAATCCTGATGACAGATGAGGCCCTGACGACTAATTCATGCTGATTGCATTAATCAGAACTCATGAGATAAAGTTAGGTGACTGTTCACGTGTGAGGTTTTACTGCCTGCGCCCCTACTTTCACATCTACACCACTGACTCAGACAAATGGGGATTCCACTGAGGGGAAACCACTGTTAATTATATTTTCCAGATTACGATCACATCAGAAAACATGAGCACTCACCTCAGAGGAATTTTGACGGCCAGATATCTGTCAATCGCAATAGCAAGAAGACTAAAGATGGAGCTCTGAGTGAGTACCAAGACAAAACAGGCGAGGAAGAGGCATCCATAAAAGTCCAGATGTATGCCGATGCTGATGGTTATGGCGAAGGGGATGGCGAGGCAACCGACCAGGATATCAGCCACAGCCAGAGACACCAGAAAGTAGTTGGTGGCGTTCTTCAGAGTGGTGTTGATCGCTACAGCCCAGCACACCAGGATGTTGCCGGATATGGAGAGAACAGCAATTACTACTTCAATCACGATGTAGAACGTATTCATCTCAGCAAAGTGTGTTCAAAAGGACCAAAAGCTGCAGGCTGTTCACAGAGAAGACGGTCACCCACAACGCTGTTCCTAGTCCCAGAGGAGTAAAGAAGTCTTTCTGCTGTAATCCAGGAATATTCCACAAGTGTGAGCTGCACAATCAGCCATCTGAGGAGCACAAAAACCGGCATGTCAACACCTCTGCACTGTAAAGTTGTCAAAGCTGTAATAGCTGCTAATTAATGTACTATTCATCTTCGTGCTTGCAACAGATAGAAAGTCACTGAACATTTTTCCTCTCACCTTAATGAACCTGAACATCGTCTCTGGATGTGTTTCACATCGACAGCGGCCGATCTGTGGAGCGTTAAAGCTGCATCTGTAGGTCCGTATCGCAGACACAGAGTCGCACAACTGCCCCCTGCAACAGCAGTTTTGAAGTGGAGGCAGAAACGCAAGAAGAAAAAAGAAGGGAACACAATTTGACAGAGGCCACGCCCCACGCAGACACACTCACTCACATGCACATGCAGCTGAAAGTACAGTAATGAGCGTGGAATCCAAAGTGAGAGTCACCGCTCCGCTGTGCGTAATTACGCACCAATTGAAAGGCTTTCAGCGACTTCACCGTCCACGTGCTCTCCATTTAATGTAAACGCTGTCCTGTGTGCACACACACGCAATCGCATTACACGGACACGCAGCAGCATCTGGTTTGAATCAGGAAAAAATCGTGGACTCAGGTGAGGCAAGAACAACCAAAAAACTCGGTTTGCGCGCGTCTTTGCGGCATACTGTTCAGGTTCCGCTTCTAGAGTGACGCAAATCCATGTGATGAAGACAGAGCAGAAAGTCCTGTTTAAGGAAATCAGCTTTTTTTTAAAAAAAAGGAGGGGGTAAAGTTTTTCTGAAAACTGAAGACGTTTAGAATTATTATTGGGTGTTTATTAAACTCTCCACATGATCTTTTTTTGTAGTTACCAAATAGAATCTCAGAAATTTGTCCTGAGATTCAAATCTGTGATTGATTAATTTGGAATTGATTTAAATCATTTTAATTGCCTCTGAGTTTACCTCGTGAGAAACTGCTGCTACAGAACTGTGTTAAAGTAAAAAAGGTGTGCTGTAAAAGCACACAAACCCGTTTCCACTCAGTGTTCCCACGTACCCAGAATGTTTTACGGTCCTGGCACCGAGCTTTAATGGGCGCAGTGGAAAAGCAGTTTAACCTCCACTGGAGCAACACGGGACTATATTTAAAACACCGTCACACAATAGCTTCACTAAAAAATACGCTCTTCAGCTAAATATCTTTGAGCCCAAACATTACAAGCCTTTAAAAATGCAAACGACTGTTAATAAGTCTTGACAATACTTTATTAAGCAACAACCTTCCAACAGGCCTCCAAATCTGACATCTGTAAATAGAAAACTGCATATTTTTCTGTCCACATGCTCACGTTTCAGTACGCATGTCTTGTAAATAAATAAATAACATTTTTATGCTTCAAAACATAAGAGCTCCTGCATATGGCGGCTTGTGCCCAAATTCTTATGTGTAAAAGCTCCTCTCTCTCCTATTTAACATGCGAAATACAGATACATACAATTTGCAAAGCAGCTGCAGTACCACATCTGAGAGAATTTCAGCGGAAAATGTGAAGAAACAGCACAGCAGGGCACAGTAGGATGGTTTCATTCAGTCAGTCCTCAATGCTGTAAACAACGCAAACATAGAGATCAATCTGTTTTCATAAAAAATATTTGTCTACAAAACTATTTAGCAACTCTTAAATCATTTAGTGTCACATCACAGATGGCAGCTCGGGTTGGTTTTGAAAGACAAACCACGATGAGTAAAGTCAAAAATATAAGATCTTCAGTTCAACTCAAACCTGTCCGTTGAAAATACTCTCTGCTCTGCAAAGCATGAACTCAAAGAAAACTCCAGACTGCTTCCGGTAAGCGCTCAGAATGAGATGGCAGCACTTCTTTGATGCAACATCTCAGCAAGATAAGTTAGCCAAAAAAAGTTGGGATCAGACTCATGACTGCATGTCGACTGAAAGCAGACGTCACACAGAAAGGTCACACCTAAATCATGCATAGATTGTCTTGTGTAAGTTGGGTTTTGGCTGATAATTTGGCACATCTTTAAAAGGTCAGACCATTTCCACAGAGCTTTTGATTCACAAACAACAGTGATAATTAATGAGTAATTCTTAGAAAAGTGTTGACAGCGACAATTTCAACTGATTTACTATTGAAAATCACTTAGTGACAAAAGTTTTCATGTAGTTTTATACAGAGGAAACAAGAAAAAAAGGAACTCCCTCCACTGTGCTGTCAGCTGCTACAAGACTTGAATAGTGTTTTGCACCATAATTTGTTTGTCTGTGAATCAAACGCTCAGTCGACACTGACAGCTTGTAAAAATTGCTTTGTTTCCTGACTTTGTTAATTTGGCCTTCAGCACTGACTGTAAAACAGCAGCTTTAAATTTCTCAAGACCAGAGAATTCCTGGGTCACGTCTCTGGTGTCGAGCAGGAGAAGGTTCAACATGGCAGCTCAGCCAGTCTGACAGACGGGACAGAAAAGTGCTGCAGTGCCTCTGATCTTCATCAGCTCCTCTTCCTCAGCAGTCAGGTCTCAAAGTACTTGTAGATCTGGGAGACGTACTGCATGACGCTCTGCCAGTCCGGCCGGTCCGTCTTCATCAGCTCCTCAATGTCCTATTGGACAAGAATAGTGATTTAGAAACTAGGTGACATTTCAGAATTCGTGATAAGTTTGAGCTTTACAAACAGCTCCCCCATTAGGCCAATCACACGGCAATGAGGCACTAAAATGCAGCAGCAGAAATTCAGTTTCTTACATAAAAAGTTTTGTCATGTGTGATCATGGGTGTCACCATAAAGAGTGAGAATTATTATTCTGAAGTTACCATTATTGGGATCATCTGCCATGCTCAAAGTGACAGCACCTCCCTCAGAACGTTCAGACACGGAACAATTACACCAACCACCATCACATTATAACCATCTGACTAATATTGTGTAGGTGTCCCTCTTCTCGCCAAAACATCTCTGACTCATGGATATAGGACCTCTGGGTGTGCTGTGTTGTTTCTGGGACATCCTGTGGGTCACCCGTGGTTGCTCCAGTGTATTCTGTGGATGCTAAGTCCAGATCTGGAGAGTTTGGAGGGCAGGTCAATGTCTTGAGCTCTTGGTCGTGTTCCTTGAGCTGTTCCTGAGCAGTATGGCAGTTGTCCTGCTGGGGGAGGCTGCTGCTACTGGGGACAGCATTGCTATCAGAGGGTGAGCTTGGTCTGCAACAATGTTTAGGTGGGTGGTACATCTCAAAGTAACATCCACATGAATGCCAGGACCCAAGGAAATTGAAATGTGACAAGATGATCACTATTATTCACTGTAACTGTTAGTGAAGAGCAGTACAGTGGTGTGTACATTAGCACTGATGCCTCACAGCTAGAAAGGCCTGAGTTTAAATCTTAGTCCGGGCTTTTTTATGTGGAGTTTGCATGGGTTTTCTCCAGGTCCAACATTAGTGAATCTGTTCTAGCCTGCGATGGATTGGTGACCTGTCCTCGTCTTTTGTCAACTGGGATTCCAGCCCCTCAAGATACTTTACAGGATAAAGTAGTTTATAGATAATGGACAGATTTTTATTGTTGTGGCTGAGCGATGTTTGAAACATCTGCACAAGTTTCAGCACATCAGACAGACACAACACAAACTCATGTCATCAACTGCATTCTTCTCTGATCACTGAAAGGCTTTAGACCTTGGTAATTAAAAATCACAACTTTCCAAACACTGCGTGCAGTTAACTGTCTTGCAAAAGTAGACACATTTCTTCTTTCATATGAAGAACTTAAATACATCTAAAATTTAATTCCTCAAACTTTAGTGCAAATGATCCCATGTTGGGAAACTTCCTGTATATGTGCAACATCTCAGTGATCATTTCTCAGAACACATTTATGGTGAAACTGGTTTGAGGTATCACTGTTGGTAAAACAAACGTCACAAATTTCTCTGGATCACGTAAAACCCTTTCTGTGCATATTTTAGGAACAAATTATCAGATGAAAGGCAGCAAGCAGACAGATAGGAATGTCTGGACGAGAAGAGATGTGCTGGAGGAGATTTACATTTTGGTTTTCACTCCTAAATATTTGCACGCTATTTTCCGCTGTGCTTGCATTTTTTATTTTCCAATTGTGAGGGTAAAAACCGACTGTGAGAACCCCAGGAATAAACTGGTGTTTATTCAGGTGGCTGTGGAGAATACTTGACTTAACTCTTGAACGCAACTGTTGCTGCTCCGATGATACAGTTAATGTCGCTGTAATCAGTTAATGTGTTCTGCTTTTGAACAGGAACATGGGAGAAAAAGTCTGAGATGTCCTTCATGTGATTTTGGTGGCGTCGATGAACTGATTGATAAAATTGAATCACTTTTGACACAAGAGTGAGAAATACTGTTTGCATTTGCAGGATATACAGCATGATAACAACACAAAACAACAAAGTGAGGGTTCTTTGGGTTAGAAAATTAAGCTATTGACAAAAAAAAACATAAGGGTGTAGTCAGCTGTGTGACGCTGCAGCTGCTTGGAGACACTGAGACTGATGAGTCAGACTTAGATTTTCACATGACTCCACACTGAGCTGCTTTAGTCGTTTCAGATTTACACAGAAGCTTTGGCACAGTCACCTCCATGATGTCTCCTAATGGGAAGATGATCAACTACTTTCTGAAGTCTGTGTAAAACGTTTATTAACGGAGCCGATAACAAATGAAACAATGCATAGAAGTCTGTGAGTAGAGTGCAGAGAGTCATGTTTGGGTAATTCATTTGTTTATAGTGTGGGATGGGAACCACATGCCACATCCAATCTCGTGGCATCTTGTTCAAGCATGTAATGGAGAATTAATAAGAGAGAGAAATGTGAACTTTGATCTCAGCGCAACAGCGAAGCCTAACTCACTTCACTGCTGAGGTCCAGCTTCCACATTCAGAGCAAATGAGCCGTTGGACTGATTTATGTCTTTTCAAAGTCACGTCAGAGCAGCTATTTTGGTTGAACCTTTAGAATTCATCTGTTTCATCAAGTTCGAATCACGAAGGTGTCAGCTGGGGTGCAGAGAGAGTAACAAGGGGAGACGTCAAGCACAGATGTAGGACAGGAAGCTCACGTTAGTTTAACCCACGCATGAGTCACACACTCTGTTCGTGCATTTGGATTACAATACAAGCAGGCCTATAAGTCTTAATTTCCCACTAACTGTGGAAGATAAGTTTGTACAGGAAGGAACACACTTGACCTGGTCAGCATTAAACTGTTTAGTGTCCACAGCCAGCAGCGTGTTTGTTTATAGAAGGATGAAAACAAAAGAAGAAAAAGGCTGAGAGCTTACAGACATAAAGGATTATCCATCACCTGTAGCTGTGAAGTGTGGATGTGTGACAGTTTGACATTCACACTGGTTTTAGTTTACATTCAGATATCACCTTTAAAGGCCCAAAACAACATGTTTTCAACCAGCTTCTGACTGTGAGTTATGGGATCCTACAAGAACACATTTGTAACCAAACTTTGATCAGTTGTGTTTGTCACATGAGCGATTTCTCAGTTAGTGTCTTTGTCTGTGCTTTGAAGTGGGCGAGTCGGAGTAGGAAAAATAATGTCATTCAGTTCCCTGCAGCAGCCAGAATTTAATCCAAACATCTGAGTCAAGATGTGATGACCGTTATGATGTTGCTGTCTCATGTTTCACCGTCACCAAGTCGGATCCTAGCATAACTGCACCGCCTGATGAAGACGACTGACTGAGTCTGAGAGTTATTTATTATTTCCAGAAATTGTGGTGAAATGTAACTAAATGTTAAATACAAATTTAAAATACTTGTAGATTACTTAAGTCTTTTCTTTTCATGCCACTTTATATTTCCCATCTTAGAAAGAAAAATTTAGTTTTTACTTCACAGCATTTATCTGACAGGTACATTAAAAATTAAGATTTCTGCACACAAAACACGAAGAACCTGTAAAAATAAATAAATTATCCATTACTATATACAAGTACAGCTGAAACAATTAGTTGATTAATCGATTAGCAAATTGACAGAAAAAATTGGCAACTATATTGATGATTGTTTAGAGCACTCATGATCAATCAATTCACTGAGTCAATTATTGGATGGAAATAATCAATTGAAGGTTGTTACAAAATAGTTTAAAATGAGCTTCATCTTAAGCAGCTACAGCTCAATAATCCTGCTTCTACTTTAATACATGAGTATAGCAATGTAATGATATGTAATACATTACACAACAGTCACATGGGACATCTTACTTAATGCGTTTGCCTGTAAACTTTAAGTACTTTTGCCTGATAGTACCTACATATCTTTATTTGTGAAATATTGTCTGTACAGAATTTCTACTTGTAACTGAGTACATTTACAGTGTGGTATTAGTAGTTTTACTTACAGCATGTGAATACTTCCTCCACCACTGTCAATAAACACTAAGGACGTATTTGCTGAACTTTATCTTTGTTTCTTATTTAGTCATTAATATTTAATTCTATAGGAAAATACTTGACTTTTTTAAGGCAATCCACCCTAAAATGTTCAGAAGATGTTCTTTAAGTGGTTAAACTTTTACTGATATTCTGGACACTTATATCCTCACTTTGCATCATTACAGACAGCTGCTAGTCTTTCTATAAAATACAATGTACTGCATTGTGGGACTGATAGCATAAAGTAGTGCATATGTTATGGAGACGACTACTTTGTTCCACTGAGGAAGATTTGAGTGCAATGCATAGTGACACATTGACATTTACACATCAGAATCAGACAGTAAATATGGTGAACTTTATGGTTATGAAGCAGAAAGTGATTTCAAACTGAAGTGTTGTCCAGCACCCCCCAGTAAATCTGCAACCTACTAGCCATGCTAGAAACATGATCAGTTCAACAGGCTGGGTCAGACTGAAATATCTTAACTTTGGGATGGATTATCTTGAAATTTGATTGGTTATTTAAGGCTCTCCAACAACAGAAACTGTGGCCAAAACTGATTTTTTTCATGAAGCACCAGTACTTTGTTTTGACAACATAAGGCTGGTTTCCACTGTAGGAACTTGTAGGCTGTCTTAGGGCAGCCTGAACCTTTGTGGGCTGTGCAAGGACCCTGTAGAACCTTTTACAGAGCTGTTCTCAGGGTAGAAAAAAGTACCTACTCCAGGGTAGTTTTTCTGCATGGTAGGGACTGATTACTGTAATGCAAACAGAAATGGTAAAAGGATCATTAACAGGGCAGCTGCTGCCAGCATTCGTGAGTACCTGTAGTGGACTGTGAACTATAGCTGCAGAAATAATGACGTTTGCATTAGTCTCAGCTCTACTTTGAGCATAGATGGATTAGAAAATGTTAACATGCTATACCTAAACTAAGATGGCAGCCACAGTAAACATTCTATAATGCTAAAAATCAGCATGTTATCATGATCCTTGTGAGCATGTTAGCATACAGATGGTAGTATTTGTCTTTGGGCACCACAGTGCCTAAGTACAGCCTTACTGAGATGCTAACATATAGCATGGCTGTATACTCTTGTTATACAGATTAAACAAATGTGATTTATTGATTAATGACCTTTACAGGTACATGTAGGGTTTTTTGTTTATAATTTACCTTTGAGAAATGAAGCTCCATCAGTCACAAGAATAAAACTACTGATTGGTAAATAATACTGATGACATCATTACAATTTAATGTTCTGCTGGTAAACCATAAGTCCTGGCATTCATGTGGACGTTACTTTGACACATACCACTTAACCTAACCGATCAAACTGATCCACTGCAGCTCCACCCTGTGACCTACAGGAAGCAAAGGATTTCGCTTCAAAGGCTCCAGTGCCAGACACAACAGGACACAGAGGTCTCATGGTCCAACAGGTCAGAACGGACTCACACAATATTAGACAGTACGTTTTAATGTTGTACTGACCATTGCACATCATTGGTTTATTTCCCAAAGTATCAAAATATTCCTTAAGGATTTATTCTAGATTTGTTACCATAAGCTCATTGCACTACTTTGCTTGGAAAAAATCTAAAAATGACTTTGTTTACCTCATATCAAAACATGGAGGGATTTTCTCAACAAGAGCCCACAAAGTCTAAATATTTCAGTGGAGCAGCTGATTTTATTTACTCATTTCTGCAGAGAGCTGTTAATCTTCACAAACCAACTATGCAAATCATATCTGAACTATGGAATAGGGTAGTTTTTTACTCGAAGCACAGCAGATTTTTCAGGCACAGTGCTGCAATACAGGGCTCGAGGCGATCCAGCAACAAAAGACTCAGTAAGTGAAGAGACAGAGTTCAGCTCCAGACTGGCACGAAGGAAACTGGCTCTGGGACATCTCTCTTCTGAAGTCTCATACCATGAAAGTTTGGCAAATCAAAGTGTACTGTTTCCAATTTGTCATATCAAAGGGTCTGTGTTATCTGACTGAGCGCGTGTGTGTGTGTGTGTGTGTGTGTGTGTGTGTGTGTGTGTGTGTGTGTGTGTGTGTGTGTGTGTGTGTACGTAAGGCCTGTGGCAGCTCAACTCACCAGAGAGGGTTTGATGCCAATGCTCTCGGCGGCCTGGAAAGCCAGGGTCAGATTCCGGACCTGAACAAAAAAAAACAAATCATCAAGTGTTGAGAAAATATCTCTGCACCCCTTCACTCTGCAGTGCCACACACGGAGGGTGACACAGCAACAATAAGCTCACAATTAGATTAATAAACCTTACAAACACCCAAGAGACAGTTTAAACCCTGTTTAAGCCTTTGCTTATTTGTGTGAGCATTTCAGTGAGTTATATTCTCCTTTATGTTTATGTGATGAGTCTAACGCTACACTGGACAAAGTCTCTCAGTTAATCTAGCTAACATCGCAACCAACTGGTGGATTTAGCTGCATTCTCCTAATAAAACTGCAGATGTGTTGTACATTTTTGTGCAGAAAGGACATGAAATACCAAAACTTAAGAATATACAAAGTGGCCTCATAAGTGAGTGCTGTTGCTCCAAACTCAAGCTCATCTTGTGCTTCTCTCAGTTTCTCTCAACCCTGAAGCACATTTTTTTCAGCTCTTTGAGTAAAGAGTGCAGGTCCTTGACTTGCTATTCGTGACTCTCCAACCTTTCATATTAACTGCCTCGAGACATCAGCACAGCTGGGTGATGAATTAATGAATTATTAATAATTAGCTCTGCTACTGTAGACTGCTGCTTGACAGAACACCTCCCTTCCCTTCACTTTAATTATAAGTACACCTACAATGTTGATTTCTTAAAAACATCTAAGATAAAAGGTGAAGGAGGGTAGTAATGGGATTACTGGAAGGACAGATTACATTGGGGAGAAGTTGGGTGTTTAGGCCTCAGGGGAAGTCACTCAGCAAGAGTTATTAAAGCCAGCACATGTCTATTGAATTATTCAGACAGATGGGCCTCGCAATGTCTCTGTCATCAGCTTAATGTTACACATCCACTCTGACACCACCGTGTGCACACACGCCTACATAACTGATTTGTCATGCAGGATGTGTCAGGCCTGGATGGAGGTGTTAGTCTATTGTTTTAATGTTGTAGCAAGGTGAAGGACCCACAGTCCCCAGAGAGGAGCCCTGTTGTTTGCAGCCTTACTGTATATACCACCTGTATGTCTGCATTAGGGAGCCGTCATCACTGAGCTATAGCTGCTGCTCTGTGCTCAGGATCACTCACGGTAAGACTAAACAAATGCTGCATTCATATTTCATCTTCAGGCTGTCTTTTAATGCTGTGTGGACAATATGGCAGACCTATAAAATGTATACAGCTACATAAAGGAAGAAATGTGCAGGTTAATGGTGGAAAAAATGACTGCCAGCAAAATGGCTTCAAAGCATTACATAGTTTTTATTTTCCTCTTGGCAAACATGCATCTTTCAGACCTACACCGTATAAGCAGACCATTTTCACGGTTGATGGGTTTCCCACAAGTAACTTATTGTGACTTTTACAGTGTGTGCAGTGTTTTCTGTATGTCTAAGTTGCAACAGGCTGAACATGCACTTTGTTTTCATACAATGGAAAGAACTTTAGCATTTAGCCAAAAAGTGTTGCAGTCGCCGTCAAACTCTATGCATGGTCCACTAAATGTGAGCTACTCCAGTGTACTTGTACAAACTGACATGAAGCCACAGAAATGCCTACATATGGATGTAAAAGCTTGTGTGGGTCATGACCTAGTAATGACTGCAGAATGTAAGCGAGTCGGCATTTAGATAAAGGGATCAGCGATTATGTAAGCGAGGGGAGGATACGTTTAAGGATGTGAGGAGAGGGCCTGGATGCATTAGCCGTGTTGTACGCGTGCATCTTTTCAATAAATCCATCAATTTCCTATCAGTTTAGTGTGCTTAGGTGCTGATTACCTTCTGATGAGGCACTGACCTACTTGTTAAAGAGTATACTATCTCAGTGGGTGCATGTGTGCATGTGTTCAGTCTTCCTGAAGTTTTGTACCTTATCTTGACTGATGAGTTCCTGGTAAGGGATATGGGCAGGCAGATATGTGTGCAAGAGGGCACAGAAAGCCAGGCCGTCACTCCAACTGCTGCTGAAGTTAGTCACATCAATATTCTGTAGACATAGAAAACAGGAAAAAAAACAGACAGAGAAGTCACAAACATCCCAAAGTCAATAGCAGACAATGAAAATGAGGCTAAAGTGCTCGTTATTTGGGTGGAAGAGCTAATAGCCTCTTGATAACGTGGACAGGCCATGAAAAAAAAGCCATTAAGTCATAGAACCACAGTAAACAACATGAAATTTAAAATTTAATCACATTACATGCCATTCTGGGTCTTTCAGAATACATTTAGGCCTGGTCATGTTTCCTTTAGTGCATGCTTCTTCTTTCTAGAGTCCCCTCATGTCTTTGATACTGTCTCTGATCTGTCCTCTGGGTAAAGAACGTGCATAGGAGCACATCCAGCTTGTTGTGCTTCTGTGTGTGTGATTCGCAGAGCATCGTCACCTCATAAACCGCGTACAGAGCGCATTCGATAACAGTGGAGGAGTCTGGAGGAAAGACTTCCTCCGGGCCATTGTCTGGAAGTTGCAGACTCCCCGTTGGACAGATAAGTTATTTACAGTGTCTTCCTGTTTCATCTGTCTCATGAGTGTTGGGAACAGCGGCTCACAGTCAGGGAGGCTCTCCTGAGTCATGGCTTCATCTCTGTGAGATTTTATAGGCCTCCACATGCCTCCCATACCGCTTTTATCCTTTCACACCGAACCAGGTAAAGTTACAATGTTCAGATTCACGCTCCTTATGTGCAGATGGGAATACTGAGAGTTTTGACAGCAGGCATGCAAGTCCTTGGATTAAGTTACTGACACTACATTTTCCAACAGGTAATTAGTGATTGTACTGGGACATTTTCAAAGCAACCATATCTAAGTATACATGCTAGCATGCCAACATCCATCCAGCAAGTAGCGTCTTCTGAAAATGAAGTCAGCACAGAAGTGCCAAAACTGCAGTTCCTCGAACGTCCACTTGAGGCTGGCTCCAAAAGTGAGTCAATCCACATAGAGCCTCGTGTTAAAAGGTCAAACAGAGGAAAAAATTTGACAGACTTGTACAAAAAATGATTTGGTCCCTACAGCTAACTTCCCCATGGCAGGTAAACTTTTAGATAACGTATAGCGCGCAGGCATGGTCGTAAACCAAAGTTCCATCAGACTACTAACATTTGAAATGTTTTATTGTTTGGCATCTAAACTCCAAACTCACTGCTCCCTACAGATGTGTTTACATATACATATCAGGGAGTCATGAGAAAATCTGTTCCCTCCTGGAACCCACAGGTGGATGCTGACGTGGTGGATGGGCCGAAAGTTCAGCAATGCAGAGCTGGAGCAGAATTGACATGTCAGGGAGAGAGCTGGGAAATTTTTGCAGCTTAAATAGACTGCCAAATTATGAGGGTGATGATGTGTGGAGAGTGAGGCATGTCACAAGTGTATGTAGCAGAGCAGCTTGAGTTGACTTCCTGACCTTGTTTGCAGCTGTCACTCCACTATTGGACATATTCAAAAATTAACAAGGTGGAAGTCCTTCTTTTTATTTTTGGAGGTGTTTTAGGACAGTGGCAAGAGGACCTGCAGCAAAGGGCCATGGGCTGGACTCAAACCTATGACCACTGCATCAGGGACTATAGCCCCCGTTTATGGATCGCCCGCTCCCACCAGTGGAGCTACCAGGATGCCCCAAGGTGACAGTTACTATATTGAGGTAAAGAATCACCAGAAGAAAACACTGAAACATTTTACTATAAACATCATGTCAACTCTGTGGAGGCAGTAAAGGTAGAGGTTAAGGCTAAGTTCAAGTACAACTATCCAACCATGTCAGAAACATAAAGTGTTTATACTTTATACACAAACCCACACTTATAGGCAGAGTGAAAAAACAGCTGCTAAGGGAAAGAGGTACACACTTAAATTTTATACAGGATTATAGATTTCCAGTTTGTCCTTTTTGTACTCATATCCATGATTTTTGTTTTGGACACACCTTCTTATTCAATGCTTTTTTATTTATTTGTATTATTTTCTCCATTGTAGATTAATACTGAAGATTAACACTTTTTTGTTTACAAAATAATTCCATGTGTATTCTTTCATAGTTTTGATGTCTTCAGTATAAATCTATAATATATAAAATATTTAAATAAAAACGTTGATTGTGACCAAACCTTTCTGTTCTGCTGAATGAGCTGGTTATATGAGACTAAAATTGCATTAACCTGTCTGAAAAGTTTTACACAAACAACGTTTGATAGAATTTTTAAAAAAACAATAAACACAGTGTGTTTAGGAGTAATTTACAACATTGAATATATAAACATTTGTGTGTCTGCACACAGCATTTGCTTCAGTGAGAGGCTAAAGATGTGACACACTGCAATATATTTGTTTACTGTTGCCATAAGCCTGTGGTCTTTACTCCGGGCCCTGAGGACCAGAGTGCTGCTGATTTTCATTCTACAGATCTAATCAGTGACTGATCCATAAATGTGACAACAGGTGAATGCAATTAGCTACCTGACAGGGTAGAAAAACAGCACAACTCTAGGTCCTGGGGACACAAATTTAAAACCTCTGAGCTCCTCACAATTAATGACAAATGTTATTTCTGATTGCCTTCACTTGCTGTAGAGGCCAGTTACCTCAAGTTGAGAGACTAGTCACAGGGCGAGAGACTAAAGCACAGAAGAATAGAGGGGAACTGTGACATGCTGGTTTGTTTACAGTGTACAGTTAACGCTTGCCACTGGTTTGCAAATGTTTCTTCAACTAAATGTGTTCACCCACTTATGGTCATATATTCTCTAGCCCTGTAACAGCGCAGTGCTGGTGTTAATTCATCACTTTGGTGCAGACAAAAAATATCTTGCCAAAAACCCTCACAAGGCCCCTTCCAACACCAAATCCCACTTCATCAAATCCCACATGCTCTCCTTGCCTTTCTTACTGGTATTAATGTATGCATCCATGCATGGATAAAACTTTTTAAAACTAAATGAGGAATAAAATTAGATTCTTCTGATAAAACCAAAAGCAGCAAGAGAAAAACTGTACTCTGGTTTGTGGTGTTTATGAAATATTAAAACACAAATCACAAGCTTGGGAGTGATTTCAGACTCGGATTTATACCTTTACTTTAAAATGTCTATTTTTTTAATGCTTGAATAAACCTCATAAATGAAAAAAAAAAAACAGTCAACACCATGGATGAGTATTTCCACCTTTAAAAGGTAATGCACTGATGACAATTTACCGCTTGCTATAGTGTAGCATAGAGTAGTTTTACAGAGCAGAGTGGTAGAGAGCTGGTGTGCTTGAGCTGCAGCAAGTGGGAAGGTGGGAGTGGAGAGAAAGGCCAGGACCTCATAGATTATGTACTTTCTAAAGAAGGCAACAGTGTGAAGTTGCATCAAGACCATTTTAAGGCAGGAAGTGATTATTTTAATGAAAAAACCTTTAAAAAAATGATGCTTTGCTATGTATCAGAGATGAGGTTGTAGATGTTAAGTCATGGCAAGAGAGAGATGTTTATTTTAAAAAGTTAATGACAACATTCTTTTTTATGACTTTGTCTAGCTTAGCATTATTGCTATGTCTGTAAAAATCGAGACTTTTTTGTAACCCAGAGAGATGCAAACACTTTCATTTACTTTCATCACTCGCTGTTTAGACTGATGTATGTCCTTTTACTGGGTTACCAAAAGAGTCTATAAGAAAACTACAACTTCAGAATATGTTGACAGAGGCTTGATTCAAAACAAAGACTTTGGATCATATTGTCTCACTGTTTAACACACTGCAGTGGCTGCCAGTATCTTTAGATTTGATTTTAAAACTCTTTTACTTTACTATATGCTTTTATAAACTCTGAAAAACCTTGTTCCTCCCTACATCAGAGATATTGTTTTATTTTGTGTCCCAGCCAAATTATTAAACTTCTCCACTGCTTTTCCTTGACATGTTCCTTATGCAGCCCATAAAATGCCAGTGGGGAATCCTTCTGTTTGTGTGTCCCTAAACATGGGAACACAATGTCTCTTGATATTAGAATGGTATGTTATGTTGATATTTTAAAAAGGGAACTAAAGATCTTTTCAATCAGGTTTTTAATCAAGTTTTTGTTTGTTTATTTTATTTAATTGGGTTTTATTTATCTATTTTTAGCACTGTATTATTTGATTTTTTTTGTCTGTGTTGTTTAAATCTTAATCTGAACTGGGCTGCATGTTGGTATAAGAGGTGTTATATAAAACCTATTCAGAAATTCACAAACTACATATATATTACACAAACTACATATATATTACACAAGCAAACAATTATTAATGTGAGCCATACGAGCAGTTCCTGAAAAGAACTTCCTACCTTTAAGGGCAAAAAAACCCTGAATAAAATATCTACATAACAATTACTGGGTGGATGTCTGTTAATTTTAGGACAGACATGCTCTTTCCACAAGATGAACTGCAGTGATTTTGCCGCCCCTTGACTTTTTATCAGGTCTGCATATTAATTTATCCCCTACTCCCCACACTCCCACTGACCTCAGGACGCTAACACACTGAAGACTGATTATGACTATCGTAAAAATTATCTGCTCAACATCATTTAATGAGGGCATGTTAGTTCACATTATCAATTATCTAAAAGCACAAGAACAGCCTGTATTAAATGATGTCATATTGTGCTACCATTAACATACAGCTTGTGTCTGAAATTATCAAGTGTATCTCCATCTATTCAATGTACATACATTTAACAGGAGTGTTAAAATTTATGACCATAGAAGTTTGAATGCAATGACGCTAATTGTTTAGAAGACTGAAAATCAAACTAATAAAATGTAGTGATAATACATGCATATAAGAAAAGGCCATATGGGTCAGCTGCATCTTGTGAAAGAGATGGTCAGTATGTGAAGTGTCAAAGGGAACTCTGATAAGGATGTTCTGTCAGTTTGCGTAACTGCACTTGATAGGAGACCTTGTGTCAGCAACAATGTTCAAATCACACAATGTACCTAAAACTAAGCTTGTACGTGGTTTTAATGTAAACAAAAGCCTACGAGGACGATCACACACAGCGTTATGATGCAGCTCAAGACAGGAGGTGAGAATCATACTGTGAAACAAGGATCAGGATGCACATTTTGCTAAGATGAAGAAATTTATTTCGGTTAATGTTAATGTTCTGTGACAATTTCAGTGCAATAAACCTGCGAGTGGACCTGAGATCACCTACATATAATTATTGACGTCAGATTAATTTATTAAGTGTGGTAGTCTGACTAGAAATCCACCACATACATTATCTTAGTCATCTCTCTACATCTGATACTGCTAAAGTTTTATAGCCAATGAGCCTTTACCTACTCTAAACTGGATTTGTTCAAATCCTCAATAATAAAGTATATGCATGAAAAAAAAGTGTATTTATTGTGTCTCACTTCGAGTCATCGGGTAAAACTGCAGAGCACTTGTGGTCACAATAGGATCTGAAGGCGCAGCGGCTTCATGTGAATGAAGCCAAACAGGATGCAGCGTCCTGGGCTCGAGCTTTGTTCACATTCACCACCATTAGGAAAGCAATCATCCCCAGAATCAAACATTTTTCAAAGAGCTCCCCTTCAACATACATTCTGAAAACTTTTGATACTGCTCAGCATGTAGTATAACTTAACTGCTACATCTTACTCGGCTGAAAGTGAGAGTCTGAATGCTCCCTCCATCTGTCACTGCCTGTCTATTGTATGTGAAGAGCGGACCTGTGCAGTCATGTCAGCCCACATTCCTTTCAAAACTCCCCCTTCCCTTCTGTAGCTGGCTCAGCAGCCCCACTAGTAGCAACGTGTGTGTGATGTACGTGTAGACTGGTGTGCACACACACACACACACATAGAGGGAGTGATGGGGGTCAGTCAGATTCCAAGCCCAGGATAGACGACGACAAATAAACTGATAAGACAGGACTGCAGAGGGCAGTTTGTGAATGTGTGTTTAAGAGTGTGTCTGGGTGTCAGGGGGTCTGAGGAGAACACGTCCTAATCAGTAGGTTTGTCCGAATTCAGGGTGGGGGGGCAGAGGGAGGGGTGGTGGAGTTCGTTCAGGGGGGAACGAGAGGGAGAGGCATGAATGCTAAAACAGCAGTGGACAACAACAGCTCTCTGGGAGCCGGCTCAGAAAAGCAAACACAGCATCAAGCGACAGGAAGCGTCTCGCTAGGCACAAAAGGCAGAGCCGTCGCTTTTTAGGGCTAAGAGAAAGAGAGTGTGAGAGAGAGGCAGGGGTTTTTACAGAGGAAAAAGACAGAACATCATGTTGAACTGTGCATACACTGCTTTGTCCTGCCACCAAGTGGAAAGCAGGTCAGATGTATACTGGCATAAAGAGTTACATTATAGTACAAAATGAGTACGGACAATTTAATCAGATAGCAACTTATAGCAACAGATATGTTACGCATGCAGCTGTTCTTATGAAGAATGGCCTATAGTGCCAATTCTCAGACTTTTAATGGTGCACAAACAGCTTTTTAAGCATGTTGCCGATGAAGCTAAAAGCAAAATATTTGCAGCTTCTATGGAAAATTCTGTAAGACTTCTTTGAACATTTATTGTTATAATTTTGCAATTAATGTAGGTTAAAGAAAACAAGCAAGTGCGGTTGCGACAAACAACTATTAATCAAATTACTATACGTATATTCGTAATTACACACTGAGAGAGAGTTTACGTGTAGAGTGCGACAACAGCAAAAGAACATCACAACTGAGATGCTGCAAAAAGTGAATTAAGGGGTATTTTTCTTTGAAGGAATAACAAAGAATCATTACTGATTATTTTCTTTGATCACCAAATTTATTAACGGAGTCATCATTTCAGACGTATGTGTGACTTTAGCTGCAGAGGACACTACAGGCCAAGGACATGTCACATCCAGCCTGGGCAACATATCCTGTCTACTGCAAACCACTTACAAATGGAATTCACAGACAGGCTGGACATGAGCCAACTGCTAAACAGGACACAAACAGTGGTTTAACAGTAGAAGATCAAGTGACTTCTCTCTGCTGCCACATGTGAACACTACTGGACTGCTGTCATGTCTAGTTGCTGCCGTCGTGCCTTCATGACACCTGACACTCAGATGTCAACATAGTATTATTGCAATATTGAGCTCCTACTCACAGATCAAGAACGTAAAAAGACCAAAGCGCAATGCAACATGCAGCAGGCTGGCAGTAGAGGATGGAGGGTAACTATGACATGACCATACACTTGGTCATATGTTTGCTTTTTAACGGACTATGTGAGCATGTTTGTTTAAAAAACATCAGTCTAAAGTGTAAAGTAGAAAATATTGAGCTGTAGACTGGACATACAGATGAGCTCCCCTCAGTATATTTCCTATTGCTCAATATTCCTGCCTCGCCTGGAATAAATGAAAAGGGCAACAAGAACACAAACAACCAATTTTCATGATGTGAGAAAAAAAAAAAACTAAACAAGGAGAGTAAGCGAGAACGCTGCAGAGGAAAAAAGAAATTAGAAAAATAAGTTTGAAATGGAGGCACAAAGGGAGAAGAGAGAGAGTCAGGGAGAGGGAAGATGGGGATGACGCCCTAATGGACCTTGTAATGAATCACAGTCATGAGCAATGACGGGCTGAAAGCCTTGGCAGACGGACCATGTACATAAAGACAGGGCAACAGGGAAGGTCAGAGCTGCAGAGAGCTGATCTCAACAGACTCAGCTTGTCGATTTCATGGAGCCAATTTGTAATCAGAAAAGAATAAGGAGTTGGGAGGGTCACAGAAGGTCAGTGAGGGCATAAGAGCACACAGGTCAAGTGTCCACCAGCTTTATAATAGAGCTTAACAGATGTATACCATGGGTCACCTGCCTAATTAATGTACTGCAATGAAATGTAAGGTGTCTGTTGTCGGACTGCACAGCTATACTCAATAATGCCACTTGTTATTGTTAAAATATTCTTTAGAAATCAGCACATCACTGAATTCACCACAAACTTAGCTGTACTACTGATTTAATTGATGTAATGAATCACACTAATGTTGAATG
Source organism: Amphiprion ocellaris (assembly GCF_022539595.1). NCBI lineage: Eukaryota > Metazoa > Chordata > Actinopteri > Pomacentridae > Amphiprion > Amphiprion ocellaris. The sequence continues at coordinate 24,924,392 of NC_072779.1, forward strand.
AATGTTTATGTTTGATCACCACTGCAGTGTATTTAAAAGGTTTTTAAAACGCCACAAGAGAAAGAACAAGAAGACTCAACTCATATTTTAAAGAGCTATGCAAGCAGGTTCCCCTTATCTTTAGTTCTAAACACAATCTGGATCTTTCTGTACTTTCTGTCTTTTCACATATGATTCACAAAAGAGATTACAAACAAGCATACACTCATCAGACAAAACATTACACAGACAGGTGAAGTGAATAACATCAGTCATCTCACTCCAATGCAGTGTTCTGCTGGGAAACCTTGAGTCCTGACATTCATGTGAGTGGCACTGGTAACTTTCCCATAAATGTTGCGGTGGCAACCTTACTAAGTTGGACTTAGTAACATTTCGGTATCACTTTCAACAAGGCACAAGTCTGAACTGCATGCAGTCACATTAACAAACAGACATGTACAAGCATTGTACTTTAAATTGTGATTTAGTGATTAGGGAAGATTTGTTTCACATACCAATACTGGTCCAAAAGTAGCACAGAGAGCACAGAGGATACTGTGTGCTGCCAAAATCACAAAACACACCTCTAATGAACTACGTGACACACCCTCAAACTTCCATAAAAATAAAACCTGACAGATCCTTTAATAAGTCATAGGTAACAGGCTATTAAGACTCACCAAGAATGAACGTGATCTTGGTTTTGACAAACCGTTAACAGTTTATTCTGTTGCTTTAAGTTATCCAAAGGAGTCTCTCCTCTGAGTTTATTGCACACAAGCAGTGTCAGACAGCAGCAAATGTACATTTCTAAAAATGTCACAGTGTTCTGTTATTCAGGGATTTCCTTCCATAGAATATTTACTTGTACCTCCAAGTCAAGTTAAGTGAATCTAATATCCACTAGATATCGAGGGCTGCTCAATATGTTTTTTGGCACTTAAACTCAGACAGCCTCAAGACTTTTCGTTTCTACCCACAACTGCTCTATACGTCATCATTAAGTGACTCGGATTACTGATGATTTGAGGAGCAAAACTTTTCAGCACATTTTGTAAATGTTTTTATAGTTTTTAAATATTTTGTTTTTATATTCTTTGTGGGGTTTTCTTTACCTTTATTATATAGTGGCAGTGAAGAGGGACAGGAAATATACAGATTGAGAGCTGTGTGAAGAAAAACTGTGCCAGCTGGGAATCAAACTGCAGACTCATCACTTATGGTATTTGTGCCAATGTGGTACGCATGGTAACCTGGTAACCACTCAGCCATCGGGTCAACCATTCAGACGATGTAATACAATATTCCATTCATTTCCAAATGAAGACACGTCTGCTACAGTCTGTTTTTACACTGATGATCTCACTCACAATTATTGTAAATCCTACATTATTAGAATTTGTCTGCTCTTTAAACTCCAACCCTCTTCACCTCCTCGATGTTTGACCTCCATTCCACACTCGCCTGGGGGTCCGTTCCTGTCTTTCAATGGCTTTGTGTGTATGTGTGTGAGTTTCCCAGACGAGGCCGGATAAGCTGTGCTCTGTCAGGCCCAGCTGAGCCTAATGTTCAGAGCCTTTGCTCATTGTTCCCATGTTGAACAAACAGTGCATTTATTTTTGTTTGGCTTCTATGGTTAATTGAGAAAAAAAAAAAGCTTAAAAAGTGTCCGGAGCGGTCCTAAATTAAGACATCAAAGAGCCTGACAAATATACAGTAGGAGGCTGGAGTGTTTTTCAGCAACGCAAATGTTCAAGAAAGCCTTTGCTTATTGAATGTGGCTGAAAAAGACCTCTATGTTAAAACTACAACAAGTAGACAATTTACCTCTATCTAGAAGATGACCGTTTCAAGGAGGGAGGATTTACAGGTTATGTCACAACTTTTTGACAATTTTTGACAATAACAATTTTTTGCAGTCTGGATAACCAACCATAATGTAAATTAATGCAATAAAAGACTTGGAGAGCAGGAGAAAATTTCACACACATCAGAAAACATATAACAGCTGGTTTCAGGCCAAGTGGTTCCCCTACAGAAACGTGCTCTTTTCAGTCAGGTCTAAAAAAAAAACTGCAGTGAAAACCAAAGTAACAGAAGTTGTATAAAAGCAGTCCTGTGTTTTAAGCCTGTGTCCAGTCCAGCACTGACGTCCACAAGATCCCTTATGAATACTAATTTCCTGTGAGAGGCCCTTTCAGTCTCTCCCACAGGGCAGAGTCAGTCAGATCCATCTTAAGGTCTTCACTGATCGATCTGCGCTTCCCAGAATCTGACATTTGAAGTGTGACAGAGCCTGTCTGGGCTCACATCTTCTCCTCCTCTGAGAGTTTAACACAGGTCAGATACACTCAGCTGCTCTGAGGATCTCTGCTTTACTTCAGGTGTTCAGGGGCTTTTGTCCACAGCAATAGCACAGCCATTGTGCACGTGCACCCTTGTGTTTACATGCATGTAATTTACCATGTTTTCCCTTTTCACTGTCTGTCCGGAGACACCATCCATATGGCGAAAACATGTTGACACCAACAAACACATCCATACACAGATGCACACACACCTGAACCTTGACTGATTATTTAATGTTTAGGACATGTAGTCCAAGGCAGTTGCCTTTTCTTTTTTTTTTTTTTTTTTTTTACTGTCACCACTATGAATTACAAAAACAGAGAAGCGTGCACTTGTAGAACCCTGTTACCTAATATGAAACTATCAATAAGGTGATATATAGCCTAATTCTAGTTGTTTTAGCACATCATACATCTAATTACACCATCCCCTCATGATGATTACAAGCACTCATCTCTCTCATTCCATTATTGATCACAGAAAACAAGGCTGAGCGTGACATCAAGCTTTGCGCCCAGCTACAAATCCATGGATTTACTGTGCCTTCAGCAGCTACAAAGCATCAAATAATCTCCCAGTATGCTAACAATAGCTCCCGTTTTCTGTTTCACTTTAATTAGGCTGCTGTTTGACCAAAAGGTCTGCCAGCAATAGGACTGTAATAACAACTGGCATGAGGTTGACCCTCCTATCAGCTTTGTGTCTGCCCCACACAGCAGCTTTTCTGGCTCTGTGCTGGCAGATGAGCTTGATATGAGAGCTTCCTGAGTTCACCACTTGGAAACAGGGACAGGATGGAAAATGAACAGCGACGGTTTAAGCTGCCTTTTCAAAGTGACCATTAATTATGTAGCCTGAAGAGGCCAAGCACAAATTACAATGAGGGGACTCTATACTAAAGAGCCAATTAGTGTTGAGTTATTGCCTCTTTGACCTTAGCGCACAGCTGAGAAGAGAGGGACCTCAAAGTACATGTGGGTGTATTGATAAAACTAAACCTCACTAACCTTTATCAGAGCAGAAGTCAAGTTGGACAGCGAGACAGAAGGACAAAAAAGAAACCAGGATGTTCTTGTATTTCTGACGATTGTCGCAGTCGCTATGTCTCTGCTGTCCTGAAGTTACAGACTGTGTGACGTATCAGTCAGCCCCTCTGGACATCAGGTCTGTAATTAGTACCGTCCATATGGGCTGAGGCCTCATAACACTGTAGCAGCCTGACCTTTCAGCAGACATATGAAGCTCAACACGTTCTCTGACAGCAACCTTTTCTCTCAGCCCACCATGAGACCCAAACAAGCAGCCAGTGGTCAAATGTTGTGAGGCAGAGCGCCGAATTGGGCTTCTCTGACTAACTGATGCACAAACACTATTTGTCAGACACACAAACATACCGTATACATATATCCATGCATTTTTGAAAACAGAAATCCCTGTGGAAGGTAGTGGAACTCAGCAGAGGAAGGAAAAAGCTCATGAGGCAAATAACAGCAGCTCTCGCAAATCTCTGCTGATCGTCCATGTGTAGAGGAACCTAAGTTAAATACCAAGGCCACAAAGTATTTGGGAAATTGTTCTGCAGCTGAGTTGCAGGACCTTTTTGCTCAGTCTAACATTACAGATGTCCGCAAGTAAAAATTAGTCCTTTACTCATTTGCTTCTCTTGATCCCCCCTTTGTGTTTAATGCAGATGATTAGTTGAACACTGTACTGTAATGTATACTCACATATATTATGGTGAGATGCTCTTTGGAAATTGATCTGATTTACTAATGGCAAAAACACTGTTTTCTTTATTCCATTATCATAAACAAATTTCCCTCAGGATTAATAAAGTATCTATCTATCTATCTATCTATCTATCTATCTATCTATCTATCTATCTATCTATCTATCTAAAACCTTTTCTCTGAAAAGGTTTGGAAAAATTGCTACAAGTTAAATGGGAACACTTTCACCCCATATGCAAATCGCTATGCATCACCATAACATGACCTCGAGGCAACACATTATGGAGCGTTCACACTTGTTCTAAAAATAGACATTTTTAAGGTTAACTGCCTAATAGTCTGTGATTAAATCCAATTACAGGCCAGGCACATGGTGCACATGGAGAAAGCCCAGAAACATGAAGGACCACAGTTCCAGTCAAGAACAGTTACTCCAGGAGGGAACTGATTATGCCTCAGACTGAAACACTCCCTAGTAGCCAAATCTTCTTATTGCATTCCTGATACTTGCAAATAATCACACTGTGCTGCTAAGCCCTTTGTGAGAGGGGATCATAGGTTCCAATGTAAATCCAGACCAATGGGAATGAGGCTCGATTAAGGGTTTCATATTGCTGGACTCAACTGTCCTGAACTGAACTGAGATGTGCAGTTCCATTTGGTTCACTATTTGACAAAAGTCTATTTGAACTTAAGCAAGGATGGAGAGTAACTAAGAATATTTCAGAGGAAACCACTGTACTTTTCACTCCACTACATGAATTTAACAGCTAAAGTCACAAGTTACTTTGTACAGTACATATATTACATATAAAACAAAAGACATAGAAATGAAATCTGAGCTATTTTTGAAGATTAAAGTATAACCAGTCAGACATTATATAGGTACATTTTTCTCTACACCCATCCAAAGCAGGATGGGGTTAAAAAGGACAGTACACTGGCTGAAAACACAAAACCGGTGGACTTTGTTTAGTCTTTTAATCCCCCATTGAAAGATTTGTTAGCTTCCCCTGCAGCACATTATACTGAAAAACTTGATAATACTTGTTTAATGAGTACCAAGCTAATAGTGGACACTGTGGCATTATGTAGTACTAAACTAGTGACTTTCCATTATAAGTCTGTGTGTTGAAAAACACTCCTGCCACCCAAAGACCCAACAATCTAAACATTTTGAGCCATGTTAGTCTGAGTACAGGAGCAGCATCTTATCAGACAGACCATAGTTTTATCTTATTTAGTCAGATGTTTCCATCACAGAGGATGTACTGTTTTACCAACACAAGCACCTTGTGACCATTGAACACTGAAATGCACATGAAGTGAAGGTAACAAAGTTCACTGAACAGCACTGTGCTTGAGAAGTAGGAACTATTGATCTAACAACATTCAATTATTCAGACTCTTTATCACTAGGAAAGCAGGGTCTATTTTAGCAGTTATCATCCCATGTGCCTTTTCATGCTTTGTCAAACCAGAGATACTTGCTATTAGACCAAGCAAAAAAAATTACAGAAGCAGGGCCAGTTGTATTTGTAACTATATTTAATCTTTTATAAAAAGGCTGAGTAAGCTGGAATGACTCCTCTTCCTATTAAACTAGAGATTGCAGGCTGTGACCAGTCTCCTTGCTGGTAAGAGTTTTAGCATTAGCTAGCTGGCATGCTGGCACACAAACATGATGATTACATAGGCAAATCTCTAATCCCACTGGACTTAATGGGCTCCTTAAACTGGGTATTAGGGGAGCAGCTAAGCTAGGTGATTGCCAGCACTTGGCCCAGTAGATGCAGGAAACAGAGCTGGGAACACAGCACAATAACAATGCATACACAAATGGACATAAATAAAAACAAAGAGGCCTATATAAAGACACACATGCTAAATCCAGTGTGTCAGTGTTTTGCTCCAATGTTTCCATTACTGCTGTGCTACAACAATTTAATGTCCCCAGTGAGATGACAGGTGGGTGAATGGTGTGTTTGTAAACACAGTAATGTGCCGCCTCACTCTAGCACCTCAGTGGTGGCTGAACATAACAGAAATGGCAACAGAACCTGAGGGCAGACTAACCAAAACAATATGTCACGTAATAAAACCAGACGAATGGGAGCTGTTATCTCCCTTTTAAATGAAAGACTACAATAACACTGACAGACAAAGATACAGAAAAAACTGCAGTATGAAAGTGAATGGAGGCCGTCCTGTATTTGAGTGAGGTCTGTGGCCTATGATCCCTACCGGATAGCCTTCTGTTTTCTTCTGGCACCACTTCAGTAGAGCATTTCTCTTAGATCCTCCATACTCCCGCGCCAGTGCAGCCAAGGGGTCCTTTCTTTCCACACTGTCACCAGGGAAACATGAACCAGAATCACAGCGAGAGAGAGAGAAAGAGAGAGGCAGTCAAAGCTTGTCATCTGGAACGTAAAGTTCGATTACCCTGTAAAACTATGAATATCCTCACATTCACACACAAACTTTGGTGCACATGGACATCAAGTGAGTTTCATAAACCCCGAGTAAACAGTCCTGTTTACACAGCAGAGGGAAAAAAGTGAAAACCAACACATAATGCAAAGAATGTATGAAATAAGTTTTATACATTACAACAAGCAACTGAGCTTCATCACAAGATCCCAGCTAAAACTTATTTGTCTTTGAATAACAAACTCTAAAACCATCCATCCATTATCTACATGCCACTTAATCCTCGTTAGGGTCGTGGGTGGGCTGGAGTCTGTCCCAGCTGCCTTAAGGTGAAGGCAGAGGACACCCTGGACAGGTCACCAGTCTATCACAGGGCTACACATACAGACAAACAATCACGCTCACATTCACACCTATGGACAATTTAGAGTTACCAATTAACCTTGGCATGTTTTTGGACTGTGGAGAACCCGGAGAAAACCCATGCATGCACCGGGATGAACATGCAAACTCAAATAACAGAATGCAGAAACATCCCATGAAGGCTGGGACTTAGCTGCAAGATGACAGTGTTAACCACCAAGACACTGTGCACTCACTCTGAAACCACAAAGAGGGAAAATGATACTGACAATCTGATTACAATGCAGTGTTGTGCTGGGAAACATCAGGTCCTGACATTCACGTGGGTGTTTATTTGACATGTACCACCCACCTAAATATTGTCGTTTACCAAATACATGACCCCCAGCCAGATAATGCACCCCACCACAGCACAAAAACTACTCAGGAATGATTTGAAGAATGTGAGTAAGAGGCCAAGGATCCACTACCAACATCTCAGTGCCATACTCCACAGACATCCCTTGTCCATGCCCACACAGGTCAGAGCTGTTTAGTGGCATGAGGGGGATCTACACAATATCACAAAGGTATAACACAATGTTGTGGCTGATTAGTGGACATGGTGGATTAATACACTGAGTTAAAAACTTGATTCCCCCCCACACAGAAGCATAATGACAAATGAAGAAATGCCCCCAAAATGTTACTGTTTAATCATCTGTACAGTGCATTATGTTCCATGTGGCGAGACGATGTAGATACATTCTAATATTAGAGAATTAAAGTGATCCATTTGTGCAATTATTTGCTATTCCTTTGTTTGTTTTAACATGTTTCAAAAGCTCCCTCTCTGAAGTGCAGGATTTCCATTAAAAAGGGGATTCAATTATTTTGTCTTATAATATTATTGTAAGATTGAGGTTTTTATGTAGTTCAGTATATTTATATTAGAGTTGAGACTTGGGTCAAGATTATCATGGAGTGAAGCCAGCTATATACTCTGTCCAGTCTGGCTTTAAGTGTGGGATGTAAAGCTTTAGTCCAATCCATTTTTGGCATGCCGTCAAACTGTCACATTCCACCTCTATGGGTTCATGTTCAATTATATACATACTCTATACCTATGAGAAAGAAAAGTAATAAATTAGATGTGGTACAGCCGATTGGTTAAATGCCTATCTGCAGTGTGATTCAGAGAGTCTTCTCCCTGGGGTCTGTGCTGGAGCTGAGGCCATGGGAAGACCATGAGACACGGTCATTGCTCTGAGCATGGTAAACATTTCACACGTCACTGCAACTCGGCTGTTGAATTCATTATTTCTCTGTTTGAGGCACCATCCTGCTAGAAGCAGTAAGATCCTGTCCAAACAAATACTGCATATGGATGGAGTATTTGCATTTGTCATCAGTGACACAACAGCTTTATCTTAACCTTCAAAAATGCCAAACATGGTAACAGATTGCTCCTGATCTACTGTTGGAGAGAGAAAGTCTGAAATGCAGTCTCTCAGTTACATTGTTAATTAAATGCAATTATTATATGCAATGGAAAAATAAATATCCTAACAAGGAGGAGTATTTTGATGTTTCACTCTGGAAAGGAAGAGCAATCATCTGTGTTGCTGTATGTGATCTTTAATAATGTATTTTTGTTGGCACACTTATAACACTGTTTTTACATATCTCAACAGTGCCATGGTGCCAGAGGAGGGTGAGATGAGGCTGGACAAACAGGTTTTGAGTTTATAGATCACAGACACTAGTGGGTAATAATGTCAGCTGAAACTCAGGGTGGTGTCTGATGTGATTCCACCAGCTTTATTGTCTCACTATGACAACACACAAAGGCAAACTTGAACACGCCATCATCTAACTCCGATACCTAAACATAGGCTATAGTCCTCGACGCAGTGGCCGTGGGTTTGAGTCCGACCCACGGTCATTTGCTGCATGTCATTCCCCGACTTCTTCTCACGTTTCCTGTCTCTCTCTCCACTGTCTACTATAATAAAGGCTAAAAAAGCACCCAAAAATATCTGGGAAAAAAAAAGCTTTGAAGGCTCAGTATGAAACTGATTATTCACGGGCTTCTTCTGTTGCACTGATGGGCTGGTCAGAGGATGTTTGCATATGAGAAGGCAGCATAAAATCGTAACACACCTGGTTCCAGTGCTTCAAGTTTGAATTTGTCTAATTTCCTGTGAAGTGAAGCAAACCTTAATGATGTATAATGCAAGTTAGAAGTCAGAGATGCTTACTACTCCTCAGCTAAAGGAAATACATGTTTTACTGTTTCCTGTGTATGACTGCTTTACCTGCTCCAAATAAACCTGCACAGCTAAACAAGTGAGATTATCTCACTGGGAATGATTGGACAAATGCATTTAGGTAAGCTCACCTGAGCTTACTGTTGCCTCGGTTGTAGCTGAAGGATGCAGTGCGGCTGTTGAGGGAAGCAGGGGTTTTGATTACAGACTCTAGAGAGGGGCTCTTCCTCATAAGGCTGTTAGGCTTCAAGTCTTCCCCGCAGCTCGACAACTTATCTGTGATACCAAAGGATGCAAAAGAGGGTGGCAGACACAGGAGAACATGAAGAGAGAGTCAGAAACCGAGGAATCAGAAAATCATTTGACAAATCACACTGTGCAATGCTAAAGTGGGAATATAATACATGTTGCAACCTAGTAAACAGGACATCTGCATTGCTTGAACAAGTCCTACTCGTAGCCACTGCCTGCACAGACATGTCTGATGAGTAATGAATAGTAAAACAACCAAAACAGCTCAATTAAATTAATTTCTGATCAATGCTTTGATGCTAAAGTTACAGCGAGTTTCTCTAACAACTCCTCAGAGAAGGAACTGGAGATGGAGACATTTTCTTAAAGTTATTTTTTTTTTTTTTTGCCTTTTTTCGGCTTTATTGATAGGTGCAGTGGAGACAGACAGGAAAGGAGGGAGACGAGTTGGGGGAAGACCTGCAGCAAAGGGCTGCGAGCGGGACTCGAACCCGGGCCGCTGCATCGGGGACCAGCCCCTGTACATGGGTCACCCGCTTAACCTGTTGAGCTATACGGGCGCCAGAGATGGAGCCATTTTAAGTTGGGCAACACAATTATAGTATTTGGTTTTCAACAACCAAATGATAAAACTTTCCATTAAAGCATCAGTCTCCAGTGTTTGCACATCGTTCTACCAATTCTTTCGCTTTCAGTGAGCATGCTGACTCATAGCAGGACTAAAAGCAGCATATGGGGACCATAATTTGTTTTCATATGACAGCTAAATGAAATATGGATATACATCTAAATTTAACATTATGACTACACACCAAATATAGTCACTTACCATGATGATGAGAGAATTCTCCGTGATTGATCCTTTTTTCCAGTGTCTTTGATAGTGGCTTTATGTATGAGTGTCTCTGAAAGATCAAACAGAACAGGGATCTCATCATATCAGAGTCTGAAACCATCTCAGCTACAAGGGTTCTATTTTTAATTCTCAGAGGAAAACTGTCCTGGCGCATACCTGCATAGGGGAGACAGCAGCAGCAGGTGCAGTACGTACAGGGATCCCACTCAGCGGGCTTCTTGGTGAGGAATGCATTTGAACTGTGTGGCCTGGTCCATCTGAAACAGTAATATACCTAGTGACTATAGTTTCAAAAGAGCTTCAAGAATCATATTTAACGTACGTAAATAAGTACCACATTCATACTTTGAACTCAGTTCAATCACTGTAAATACAAATGCCATAGAGAAGACTGGCAGTGTGTGGCTTCCTTAATTTTTGATGAGATTTCAACAGATCATAAATAAATCACATAATGTATTATTTAAAAAATCAGGCGGTTTTAAGATAAAGCAGTGCTAGCATTTTAAACCTACACCAAAAAAAACCCCCAAATCTTGATGAAATAATAAATATGCCTAAAGTGGAGGGTGAAGTATTAAGCCTCAAAACCTGATGAGTGTTTATACTGTAGCATCAAGATTTCATGCCCTCATTGTTGACATTTGCTTCTTATTTTCTGATGTTATATTTACATTATGCCTTTGTGAATTTTATATAACATGTTATTCAGCACAGTTCTGGTGTTGCTTCATATTTAACAAGTGATTTTGAAAGGTCTTATTCGTTTGACTAATTTAAAAAGAAAACACTTTAGCTTAAAGATCTATTCAGAAATTATTTTGAAAACCTTGGTATGGTACCAGTGTGTTGAAAGCAACTCTAAAAACTTCCATCGTCATGTCACAATTGCCTTTGATGCTGTGATACACGCTGAAGCGGCTGAGTAAATGCGACGGGAACAACCACCTCCACTGTCCAGCTGCAAGCAAAATTCTTAAATGTCTTTTCATCAGTCACAGATGTATGCATGCATCACTTTTTAATCGGTATCAAGTGATCTCACAAACACAAAAAACCCTCCAACTTGCGAGGGGTCAGCTCAGGTCAGACCGTCCTGCACAACTGCACATGCCTTAGCTGCAGAGAAATGACAGATAGCCATGCTGGAAATCTAAGCAGCTCATCAGCTGTTCTGCTCTACAGTTACACTGCTGTGGAGGGATTCCCTGTCAGTGTGTGCCTGTGTGTCGTGGTGCTCGTGCTCACTCTGTCCAACAGTATCAAAGGACTTAATAAGGGATTTGACAGTAGCTCCGGGCTCCGAGTCGGCATCTCCGCTGGCATCCATGGGTGTGGTCGGGATCATGGAGATGCCACACCAGTGACGACCGTTATCAGAGTCAGGCACTCTCGTCTCATCACCTTGGGACCTGGCAGACACAATGAACAGGGTTGTTGTGTAGAGACATATACAATACATAGACTGGGGTGAAAAGAATGTGGCAAGGCAATCTGTGAACTGGTGACTGGACTTTCAAACCCCTCACTTTAGAACGTATCTGAGCGCATGACTTGCTGATCAGTAAGAATGCATGTTCTGAAACAGATGTTTGCTCAGTGTATTGACAAGATCAAGTGATATTAGTCTGAAGATTAAACTAAGCAGTGGTCAATAACTGATAACCAGCTGGAGATAGACCTAAATTTGGCAACCAACATCTGAGCAATCCAGTCGTCAAGACACTTTGTGCCCATTGCCCTGGTGAGCACTGTACTTAATGCAGGATGCGGTATTTGAAGGTGCTTTATCACATTAATGGATGAGAAATGAATGACAAGCAAGAAATTCTTCAACTCACCTCCACAAAGTGACAGAGATACACAACAGCAGATGACCTGGTGTAATTTCATTTATTCATTTGCCAGATGAAGAACAGTCAAACAGACACTTTTATGCAATATTTCACAGGCATAAAGTCAAAAGTCTTTCTAAATCTTTCTTGGCAGAATAAATTAAAAGGACATTCACGGTATTGTTCATGAAAAGAAAATGATCTACCCCACTGTTAGAGTCTCATCTTTTTCTACGTGATTTTTTTGAGTGTAACCAAATGTTTCCATTTTGAGCACCAGTATCTTATTCTCTGGCTGAATAATATGGCTTTTAAAAATTGGATTGTGACCTGAGATGCTGCAACTATACTACTACTATTAGACTACAACAGTATGAAATATTGTGTGAGATTTTTGTTTGAAGATAATTAAATCGACCATGTGATAAAATGCATCTTTGTCAACATGAGTTGCTTCACAGAATTTGAGTCCGACACATTATAAGAGTGAAAAAAATCTCCAAGTCTGTAAAACACAGTGATTCAAAACTGATCAACAAGGAAGAATTACAAGATCCTTGAGTGATTTCTGAGGTTCAGATAGGAAGTCTATTTGGTTATTCTACATTAACTTGTTAGATTTCCAAACAATGGAGTAATAGCAAATGAGTTCAACTCATCTTTTGACAGTAGTAGTTTTATGGATAAAATAAGCCTTTCAGGAACCTGTAACACAGTCTTCTTGGTCTATGAGATAAAATGGACCACCAACTTTTGGTATGTTTCAGAAGAATAAAAAGTGACCTTGAGGCACAGCTGTTTGTGTTTGTGGCAGTCTTAACTTTTAACATTGGCAGTATATTGTTAAGAACAACTCTGTAAATTTTAAAGTACTACTGCATGAAAGAAACAGACGAACACAGCAGATGATACCAGAATGCTAATCAAGACGTAAAAACCTCAGAGTGAATGTGTGTTACATAGTGCCATCTAATGGGCAAATATAAGTTTGACAAAGCATATGCCTACAGCATCCGCCACATGTTTGGCAAAGAAGGCAAGCGAACAGACTACACTGTTCGCTTATTATTCAAATTACCGGACCTAAGACCAAAGTTGTCTTCAATTAAAGAAAAGCTTTTTGCTCAAAAGATCATGAATGTCAGGTCTTAAAGTAAATAAACAGAGCTTGAAGTAACAGTAACATGACACATAGAAATAGTAAGACAATTATATGAAGGTCCAGCACAAAACCACCTAGTTTATGAATAATATTTAATATTCAATTCTGTTGTGTTGCTCTTGCCTTGAAATGTTGATTTCCTGACCTTACAAGTTTGCCTCTGTTCTGGTAAAATGTTGGGAATCATCAGCATTGCCAGTGGCTGAACATTTTCCAGTATTTTTTATACTTTCCCATTTTTTTTCTTGATACTCTTTTGTAACAGGTCACACATTTTCTCAATGTTCTGAAAGGCACAAAGCAGCTTCACACATGGTAAAAAGGAGTCATTCAAACATATGGCATTTCCTCAACACAAGAGCATTACAAACGTCATGAGTACATTCACTGAAAAATAAAAATACAGTATTACTATTCAAAAGGCTCCAAAATATAAAGACATGTAGAGAAATAGAAACCAGGCAGTGCCAGAAGGTCACAGTGGCTTACAATGAAACTGGTTCACCACAATACATTTTGAAAGAAATAGCAAGTGCAACAATAACACTGTCTTCATGTGGTGCTGAGGTGAGGGGCACTTCTCTAGTGCCCTTCTACTGCTGTCTTAGTATCAAAAGTGGCTCCAGTGCTTATTCTGAAAAAGAGAAAGAAAGATGTCTTAAGGTTAAAGTTACTACTGTATACAATGTATAAATCTATTTTAAAGAAGACACCTTAAATTTCCTCTTATTATTTTGAAAGCCAAACCTCTGGGCACTTTAAAAAAAATTCTATTCCATGCATACCTCATAGGATTAATACAGTCACTCATCATGTCAAATCTGACAAAATCACCCGGTGACGAAGAGGCTATGCAATTGTATCTGTAGCAGATGATGCATAGCATGAGTTTAATCCAGTCATGCCGTGCAGACCATCCTGCTTTTTCACCAAAAAGTAGGAGTTATTCATTCAAACACCAGCAGGTGGCACCAGATACATCTACTGGAACTACAGGTTTAAGGAACCAGGCAAAGCAAACCAAAAAAGTAAGATAGTCCCGGAGGTGCAGTCAGCCAGCATATGGAAAGACAGACAGAGTCAGACAGGCTGAAGCAGCAACACGAAGCCAAACACAGATAGGAAGGTCAGTGAGCATCAGCAGCACACAGGGCGGGGAGAGGCAGGCTGGCTGAGAGAGGGCTGCCAGGGCAGGGAACTCACCTGGACTGTACATAGGGAGGCTTGTCAGAGGGACATCTTTGACAGAGTCATCACAGGGAGCTGCAGCAGGTGGGAAGCGGACGCAGCGTAACAGCTAATCTTGGGGAAAGTTTGCTGATTTAGCCATGATCTAAAACCAGTACTGTAACGCTATTCACAAGTACTGCATGACATCTGAACAAAACACATCTGGTTTTAACCCAAAAATAACTATCTCTTATGTACTTAAATTGCTCTAATGACTTTTGTGGGGTGACATTTGCTGAATGAAATTATTTAGCAATTTGCTTGCTTGAAGGATTACACCATGATTTGCCACACAGATAAACAGAGTAGCAAATCTAAGCAGACTTTGCACTTTACACAAGTATTTGACCTGGCATGATGATGAAAGGGGACAAGATTGTCAAAAACACCATGGCATTTGCTCGCTCAAACACACTCCAATGCAATGCTCTGTATAAATACATCAATCACATTACTGCATGGCAATGGTCCAACAACACTGTGAAATCTTAAAATGCATTACACATAGGTGTGTAATATATTTTTTCCACACAGTTACATCAAAGCAGCATCTGTGATTAGAGCAGATCTGCCACCACATTTATCTTTTCATGTAACAATAATGTCGTGTAATCAATATACTGCAATTCACTATGTGAGGATTGAATGTTACCAAAGGGCAGTAGTAGGTGTGGAAGAGGGAGACAGAGAGGGCAGCAGCTTAAAGGAATAGAATACATAGAGGGAAAAACTGCAGGAGACTGCTCATTTACCAACAGAGTCTGCCAAATCCCAGGAACCGAAACTCTGAAACGCCAAGTATTTCATCTTGTGACATACCAAGATATGGACTAAATAATATCCACAGTCAGTAATATGCTGCTTTAATATCAGATAGGAATTTTTGGAAACATCTTAAGCAAGAGATTTTTTGTGAATTACTGTTTGTACCACATATATAAAATGTAGCACTTGGTGGAGATATGGCGAGACTCTGGCAGGTACCTCATATACACATACGTTCAGAGAGAAAGGAACTGCAGCCCGATGCTAAACAAGGGGAGCTGGAGGAGGAAGGTGGGGGCAGGGAAGGACTGAAAAAGTGGAGTATGATGGAGATGGTACCTGACTCCCTGCAGGGCCTCAAGGTCTGCGGAAAGCTTTGCACTGCGATCCTGCTCCTCCTGCAGCTGCCTCCTGAGAGTACGCAGCTCTTGCTGAGCTTCCACCTTGATGTCGTTGGCCACCACAACTGCAGTCTGGAGGTCAGCCTGAAAACGACGCCACTCCTCCTTTTCATCCTAAAGACATAAACACATGGATGAGGACAGGTGAATGCAGATTTAGACGTATTCACGTGAATTCAAAAAGACAGGAGTAATCAGAAAATTTAAGCTTTTGGGATTTAGCTGGGCAGCAGCAGTAAATGGTTTTAAAACGATGTCTTACAATAGAAAATAAATGTTATCAACAAATGAATACACAAAATTTTCTATTTTTGTGCATTCTTCTTTTATTACTAAAGATACTGGTAAAACAGTTTGTAGCATTTACTGCAAAAAACTAAATGAACCAGTGTGTGTGTGACATTTTGGTCTGTCACAGTCAGCATTTTGTTAACTTTTTAACATATCTGTGGAAGCAAAACAAAATCCCAAACCAAAATTCAGAAAACCTGAAAGAATTTTTATAACATCAAAAGCTACAAAGATCTTAAAATCCCCTCAGGACAAAAGAAAAAAAACCTACAAAAGGTAGGCAGAACGACAGATGCTCTTTTTTGCTGCAGGCAACAGACAGTGAAAAAAACGAAGGTATCCCTTGCCACTGAAGTAAAATAATAATAAAAACACTTCTAAGCACATATTCGGTGTTTAAAAGACAAAGATCTGCGTTTTGTAGATTTGACTTTTGGGTATGGTGCCACCACATTAAAGGTTTGCATTTTATCAACTTTTCTATTTGAGTACTTTTGACTTTTCTTGGGAATTCACATCTTTCAAACCTGGAAATTACAGCTATATTTTTAGCATCTTTTAAGACTTCAGCCTTCATCTAACAACAGTTTGACAGATACATGGAAGACATGAGAGGAAATTCCAAAATCAGCTGTCCAAAATGAATATCAAGTAGATGACCGTGAAATCTACGAAGATTCAATCTGTTGCACTTGATAATATCTATTTCAAAGACAAACACGAAACAGAAGTCATGTTCATAGAAGAATACCATAGAGAATATCAGTGTCTGCCAAAAAATACAAAACTGCCTGTGTGAACAGCCCACCTGCATATTCACCAATGCTCCTGGAACAATGCTCAGTGGAAAGAAGACTGAAGGTCATTTGGGCAAAAGGAAAAACTGAGGCTAGAACATCATCCTGATCAAAGAGTGACACTCCACCCAAAACCTCTCTCTCACTCACCCTCAAGGGCTGAAGGACAGCTGTATAGGAGTGGCTATGGCCATTTGAACTGAGTCAGTCTCTACAGTAGAAAAACATGATCAAAACAGAAACACTTTTCCAGTCTCTGTACGTTTTTTTCTGTTCCAAGAAATAATAATCACAAAAATATGGATAGTGTGATTTGAGTGCTATAGAGCTTAACAGAGCTCTGAAGAGCTGCCAGGAGCAGCAGTTTTGCTTCTTTTTATTGCTTGGCTGATGGAAAAAAAAGAGAGAAACAAAATACTGGAAAGCAGAGATGGCATGTGACAAAGGTCCAACAAATATGGTCTGGTCTGATCTCTGAATGTCACAGTTAGATGCTATATGGCCAAAACATCAGTCACCAGGATTTGAACTGTTGAAACTTTATATGTTGGAGTATTGAAGCTTTCTTACCTTCATCTGTCTATTAAAAACTTTCAGTTGTCGCTCTGCTTCAGCTTTCTGCTCTTCCAGCTTTTTGACAAGATCTGCAATGGAAGATTCAAAATCCTTGAGAAGTGCTTCCCAAATTCTCAACACTACCACACTGCACAATCAGGAAGATTCACACTAATTAAACAGCATTCACCACTAACTGCACAGTTTTCAGTATGATGCAGCTAGCCAATTTATGGCCTTTTATATCAGCTACTCCTGGACACCATTAGATCTTTCTAAATTGGTTCTCATTACTGTAGTAATGCACAGCAATCTAATCTACCATAAATTAACACAGCCTGTGGATTAACAGTATGTCAAGCTGTATAAAATTTACTAAATACATACTAAAAAGTTACATGCTGTTTAGCAGTATGTAAATAGCAACTATTCGCATGCTTTTTCATATACGCTCAATTGCCAGAGTTAAAGTTTAGTTATGTGTATTATTCCAACTTCCCTGCAATAAATGATAATTTCATGATGTTTTAATGCTGAGTTTTTGTTTAAAGGGGTACTTGTGGTCATTTGGTGGCGTTTCTAATATTTTGCCATCTCATTTAGGAGAATAAACCAAATATTACATACCACTGAATGATTCATTTTTTCATTTTAGACTGCTATGTCTCCACAGAGCAATAAAGAGCTGAACAGCTAGTGATATGAACATACTCTCCATGTCCAGGACAGCTTGGTTGGTGTGGCAATTGACAGCCCTCTGTTGCTCCACTTGGTCCTCTAGTTCAAAGATGGTCTCTTTCAGCTCTTTGATCTGGTTCTCAGCATGGATCCCAGCCTCCTCCAGGGAAGTCACTCGGCTGCTTAGATCCTGCTCTCGCCTTTCAGATCGCTCTTGAACCTGCTGGCATTTGACCTCCACCTGGGGATGTGTTGGAGTATTTGAGGTCAAGGTGGCTTTAGTACAAAAATGAATAAAAACAAAGAGGTGGTGCTTTATGTGGCAGTGACAATTGGCTGTCACTGTGTAAATTAGACTGACACTTATATCACCTTTGGCTCAAGAAGTAATAATTTATTATATTGTCTTGTAATTCTTGTGGTGTCACATTTCCATTTGGTGCTTTTCTCTATATCTCTAAATTTCAAAAGATTAGATAAAAGATATTTTTCATACCAGTGTAAGAAGTACACCATGATTTTTGGGGGGATTTATTTATCAGTATTCTTATTCATCAGAAAATGAATAAGAAGAATAAACAGATGACAAGTAGTCACTGCTGACTGGTTTCAGCATGAAGGGATGGGCTTGATTTTCTGTTTTGTTTTATGGAGGTTAGCATTAAGAAAGTAGTTTTTTTCTGATCTTAGATTTAAAGTGAGTGAGGTATACGATATTGTACTGCCACACTTCAGTGGTAAAGGCAAGAACACCATGCATGCAAGTATCTTAAAGTGAATTAGTGAGAAACTACCATCATGCATGAATCATACACCATAAAGTGCAAGATTTTTTGTATGATGCATGAAGATGAAGTAAAAAAAAAAAGAAAAACATGGCAAAAGCATAATGCCAATACTTCTGAGATCTCAAAAAATTTCACAAATCATGTTTTTAGGGGAGCTCATATCTTATTAAGAGAAGCTAAGCTCCCAGTGGCGCCCCATTAGTTTGCACCCTGCGCTTCACAAATAAGTTGTATTAAGACATTCTGGTGTCCATAAAGGCTGGATGAAGGTCATACGCAGGGTGTGTGAAGAGACCACAGACTAAAAGGTAATTAAAATAGGCTACATTATGTAATGGTAAGTATTGTAAATGTTAGATTATTTCCTTTGATTAAAACAAACTTTTATTTTTCAGTTAGTGAAAGGGAATAGACTTGCAAAAGCAGTTACGGCAGTATTATTTATTAAATTATGTCTGACAATGACCATTTGGCAGCAGGGTAAATATACAAGGAGCCCATGAGTCTGACTTCTTTATCGCAGCAATTGAAGCTCAAGTCAGTGTACCATGATGGTTGTTGTCCTGACAAACAACACGGAAAGAGTCTGTCAGCATAATATACTAAAAGCAGTAAGTGATCATTAGTAGTAGTCATGCAGGACACCCTCCAGCTGACTCCATGTGGCTCCAATAGATCAAGATGACTGTGAGTGAAGTTATGAAGTGGCCTCTCCCTCACACCCATGTGGCAGAGGACAGTAGTGTGACTCAGAGTCATACACTGCTGGACCACCCTACTGTTGGCACTACAGTCTCAGTCCAACAATGATGACATCATTAAGCTAATGGTGACACGCCTCACTGTGTGGCAACAGCCATCAACATGACTCCAAACCACACTGCCTCAGTGTTTCTAGTTCTTGTGGTGTTGTAGGGGAAAACCAAAGCATCTACTGAGAAACATATGACAACAGTTTGAGTGAACATGACTTCATGTGCTGTGGCAGTTAAAGTATCAATACCAGCTATGACTGTTTAATAGTCAAGTTCAAACTATTGTGGAAGACATGTGTCCTCATTTACATTCACCAGGTGGTGACTGAGCCAAAAACTATTAAAATATCATGGTGCCGTTTCACTTAATACTCAAGTGTTATGCTGGTGTTATGGCTATTCCTTGACAGATAACTAACATCTTGGCTGCTGCTTTGACTGCTTGATATGCTTATCTTTGTCATATTTTACAGTAAATGCGAATGGACACATTGTTATTTTGAAAATTCCTTAAAGCTCTGTCAAACACACACAATTAATGAGCTCACTAAGATTTTTTTTTTTTTTTTTTTTTAAAAAAAGGTCTTTGAACATAGTGACTCACATAATTGAAGTTCTGGTTTCTACACAAACCAGATAGTACAACACAATGGAAGCAATCAAGTCTACATAGACTCTGTCAAGCCAATTAAATTGCCCTGTCATAAACAGACTTGCACAAATATTTGCCTTTGTGCTACAAATACAAATAACTTCGCAGTATTCTGTGTTTTCATTTGTGAATATTTCACTCCTCAAGAGTAAAACATTTATAACATTCACTATTTCCACTATAATGTAAACAGATGGTGGGCTTCATCAGCAGACCCCAAAAAGGTGCAATACATTATTTATACTACAAATCCAAAGGTGGAAAATGTGATGTAAACTTGCATCCTTCCTACCTTTGACATTGTGGCTCGCACATGCTCAGTGTCAGCTTGAGCCTGAAGCAGCTCTTGTCTGAGTTGTGTCAGCTCCACCTCCAGCCTGTCTCTCTCAGTGTGTGCTGTCTTCAGTAAATTCTGCAACTCAGTGCTGTCACTGGTACTTTGCATGGCCATCAGCTCGCCCACCTTTTGCCTCTCAATGTCCACCTGTGCCTTCAGCCTACTGTTTTCCAGTCGAAGAGAGTCTGCCGTTGCTCTCTGCTCTTCCGCAGTGTGTGCTGCCTGACCTCCAACTTCCTGCTCCCTGTCCAACTGGGCCTGCAACCTGTCTATCTCCTCTCTGAGGCACCGCACCTGGCCCTGAGCCTCCTGGTGCTCCTCCTCCAGAACCCGCAGGCTGCCTGTCAGTTGTTGCTGGATGTCCACCAGTTTCTCCCGTTCAAAGCGTGAGCTCTCCACCAGCTCGGCATACCTCTGCTCCAGCTCTGCCAGCCGAGGCCCTTGGTTACCCAGCTCCTCTTCCCTCTGGGCCTGAGCCTGAGCTTGCTCCTGAAGTCTAACTGCCAGTGTCTCATTCTTCTGGGCCAACACCTCCAGACGCTCTCTCTGCTGTTGAAGTGAGGTCTGCAATAGGCGCTTTTCCTCAGTCAGACGCTCGTTCTCAGTTGTCAGCTCCTGCACCACTTGCTGCTGGTCAGCCAACTCCTGCAGGGTTGCCTGCAGTTCCTCTGCTGTGCTGTGGTGGCTCTCCTCCATCTTGTGAATCTGTTCTGTGAGGCTCTGCACTGACACATCCTGACCTCCCACATTGTTTATTCCTCCTGTTGCAACAGCTTCCCCACTGACACCACTGCTCAGTGACTCTGAGCATGATGGGATCTTCTCAAACTCTGACGAGTCAGGTGATGGCGACTCCTTGGTGACGTCAGAGCTGGAGGAGGTGGAGGTTTTGAGTGGGCTGGCAGTAGACGGGAGACTGTCCTGTTGAGGACCTGAGGAGTCTGAGGGCAGGCCATTCACCAAAGGCTTGGAGGGAGTGCTTGTGTTTGTACTAGAGAGAGGAGAAGCCTCCAAGGAAAGCAGTTTTTCCTTCAGTACCTGGTTCTCTTCCCTAAGGGCTGCTAGTTCCCTCTGAAACTTCCCATTCTTCTCCTTCAGCTCCCCAACCAGCACAAGGGCCTCCCCGACCTGCCCCTGCTCCCGATCAGCAGTAGGCTCCTGCCATGAAACAGAGTTGGGTGAGGGTGAAGAAGAAGTGCTCGATGCTTTACCCTTGCAGCGCTGCAATTCCACCCTGAGATTGCTGATCTCTAAGTCTTTAGCCTTGGCCTCAGCAAGCAGCTCTTTCACCTGGCACTCCAGAAGGCCCTTTTCCTGGCCCTCTGCATCTGCACGGGACTTGGTTGAACTACGTGTCTGCTTTGCCAAGGTGGAGAGGCTGGACGTGCTGGCACTGGACACCATTCTCTTAGTAGAAGAGCTCCTCAGTTGGTCCCTCAGAGATATGCGGTCTCTTGTTATGGCAGAAGGGATTTCTCTGGGAGCTGGGATACCAGACTTCTTGGCCACTTGCGCACCTGCAATACACACCAAAACAAATATATATATATAGAAACAGTGCAGTAACTAAGTCAGTAAATAATCTGATAAGCACTTATCGTGGTCTTTCAACAAAGCAGTTGACAGAGCTGTCTCATTTAAATGCCAATCTGAGATTCCCTGAAATTATCTCTTCAGAGTTAAAATGTTGAAACCTTGAGAGTGAATGCAAATTCCACCATAACATTCAAGTTTAACTATATTCACTAGCTGGCGGATTAAAATTAAAAATAGTAATTAATCTCTGGTTACACAAAAAGGGACATGTATCTAAAAGATCTGCATGCTTTTCAAAAACAATACAAGTATCAACAGAAATTAATTCATTTATAAAGTGAAAATGTTTTGATTGAGTTAAAAACAATTTAATTATACCAGATACATAAATAACTTTAGAGTAATGAATACTTTTAGATTAATCAAATTAACAGTTAAAGACCCACTTGGACTGCAAATGTGATGTCACGTTGTCACAGTGGTGAAACAACGCAGATTCCAGATTATTAATTATCAGCTCATGTTTTAAAGACAAGCTTGCTTTCAGCAGAATTACCATGTAGCAAGTTTGACACTGAGAAGGGAAGGTTAATAGAATCAGCATACAGCCATGGTAGAGCCATGAATTTGTTAACATCGTGTAATGACACTCATTGAATAGACAGTGTGTCACATTCATACTTGTATTATTCAGGACTATAGTCACTGTACCCTATTCACATATTGTTCTCTGGACAGCAACGCATCTGCCTGGCACTGTCTGTCTGTTGCTGTCTACGGCCATTCATGGCTGCAGCAGAGCTTAACTGTGGCATTTCAAAAGGCATCAATGTGGGCCGCTGGCGTGAGCCTTTTCCAGACCCCTCTCAAATATGAAGAGTATTTACTGATGCCTGGCATGAGCTGAACACCGCCTGAAAAAGTTGTATTGTTTGTTTTCAGATCATCAGCAAACAGCAATGCAGACACAAGGGGGTTGCCTGTTCCAAAGGATGACAAAGGTCTCTGTGCACGTGGAGCATTCAGGCACAAAGCAGCTTAAGCAGTGCACAGACAAAGACAGCACTGTGTCTCTCTCATACATACATCTTCATCAAACCCACAAAGTAAAGGCTAGACAGACAGCCTGTGTGAGGAGATAGACAGCGCATCAACCCGAGCAACATGTGCACACACTTTGTGTGCGCACGCACGCACGCACGCGCACACGCACACGCACACGCACACGCACACGCACACGCACACGCACACACACACGGCCTAGTTTGGAATGGAAATCCTATACTCTTGTGGGTTCTGTAAGCACTTTGCCATTGATAGGCACTTTGCACAGACTATCCCCTTATTGAATAAGCTAGCAACTGTGGCAGGACCTGCCAACACTGGCACAATTTCAGGGGTACAAAGCTGTTTAAGATTCCTATGTGAGGAGCTGAGGTTGAAAAAGTGAGGTGCTTCAAGTACAAAGGTAAAGACAGATTGACTCTGTAAATGGGAAAACAAATAGATGTAAAACCAGACTTTTATAATATAACCTAAAATTGTTTAATAAATGATCAAAGTTCAGATGTGAATGAAAATCAGGATCTCTAAAAATGAAAAATAGTATAATGACACTGGGCTCAATCCCTTTTGAATGTCAGTGAAATTAGGCACACAAAGCCACTCCTTAAAGAGATCTCCAACCTGCCTGGATTCCAGGGAGGCAGTGATTTCAGTTCACAATTACAGGTGCGGCAGTTCATCCCAATCAAGAGAGTTTAGCATTGAACAGGTCTGCACGTAATGAAGATTCTATCCATCCATTATCTACACACCGCTTAATCCTCTGAGGGTCACGGGGGAGCTGGGGTCTATCTCAGCCAACTCAAGAAGAATGCAGGGGACATTCTGGACAGGTCAATTTAGAACCATCAGTTAACCTCACCATGTTTGTGGACTGTGGGAGGAAGAGAGAGAACCCTGAGAAATGGGAGAACTGCACAGAAAGAACATGCAAACTTCACACAGAAAGAACCCTGGGCCACACTGGGTAACCGAGCTACCCTGCAGCCCCTGATGTAGCTTCAAAGAGTACAATTAAACATCCACATTTACTTTTGTCTGCAACTCACAGAAGATGAATCCATGACTGACAGAATGAGGACAGCATGCACTCCTAAATCGTGTACTGTCGCATGGAAGATGTTAACACTAAATCAGCGCTGTATGTTATAAATGACTATTCAGTATGCACGAAAGGAAGCATCATTCAGACATGGCAGTAAAAGAAGCAAAAGAAGCACCTAACAGCTCATGCCTAATTTATGGCATTCTCATTATGGGTGGTAGTAAAAAGTGGGTAAATAGGTCCATGTTAGAAAGAGTCCAATGTGATTAAGATCAGTCCATTCCCTTGGGAGTGAGTGATGATGCCAAGAGTGGGACTGTGGGACAGCCTTTCATTTGCTGTTCCTTCATATTCTGTTTTCCTTTGCCCTTAGTGAATAAAACCCAGATGGAGCAAATGAACTCACTCATCTTTAGACTGTCCACCTCTTTAACCATGACATCACCGCAGCTGCTTCATGTGCACAGAGAAATGACACCAGTCTAGATGCCAGGAGTCTGTACATGCAAGCGCATGCAAGATCCTAAAGAGCCACTAGAATATAGTGTCAGATAGTTACAGAACCTCAGAAATGGACACAGAGGACTTAAATCTGGACTGCCTTTGTGTTAAACTGCATCCACACTCTAAGGTCATTGCAGAGGACACACCACCATATATTTTTGATCAAAAACCACTTATAGTGTATTTTACACTTGTACCAGCCAAGACAAATACCAAACAGATTTTTGCAGCACATACACCAAACAACCACACAATATTAAATCCACTGACAGGTGAACTGTGTAACATTCATCATCTTGTTACAATGTAACGTTCTGCTGGCAACATCTTGAGTCTTGGCTTTCATGTGGGTGTTATTTTGACATGCATGTCCCATCAAAACACTTTTGCAGCACCATGGCAGTCCCTGATGGCAGCAGCTTCACCCAGCAGGACAATGCACAAAATGCAACCGCAAAAACTGTTAAGGAATGGCTCAAGTAATGCAGGAGAGCCCAATACAATATTGTAGAAGACAAAGCATACAGTATATAAAGGCGATATACACTGCTGACAGTGGCAAATCAGTGAATCACAGTGGAATCCAAAAGACTAAAAAAATATCCAATGCAGGTAAACAGTTTGTTTCCAAAAAAGCAGCAGCATATGTGCTACCTGCATTTCCACATCATCAAATGTCCACTACTTTGCCAAACTCCAAATAACTCTACCAGAGCAGACAGGTGAGATTATACTCTACTTAAACTGACACTAAGAGGGCAAGAAAAGACTTTAGAAATCCACAATGATGGTGGATTAAAGTGGTGGAAGTGAGAGAAGCTTTTACTCAAACAGTACAGTTGAGCTGCTTAGTGGCCACCAATAAAACACTACTCGGGAGAACGTGATAGCTTACTGCTTTAAGTTGCATTGCCTGATTATTTTTTTCTTTGATGAGTCTACATGTTGAGCTGATTACAAAAAATGATACAATGTCAAACTAAGTAAAATACAGTTCAAAAAAAGAAAAAGTACACAAGAAACCTAATCTTCAAAGAAAACTATTTCATCTATGGGTGTATAAGTACAAGTCTGTCATAAATCAAAGCTATAATATCCAAGACTAACAGTTAGCTTAGTCTTAATTTAGTGTCTTCTTGCATGTAGGCAGGCTCAGGTCCAGGTCCATTTATAGCTACCTCTCAGAAGCACTAAATCTGTGAAAAGAAATGGAATGGGCAGTTAAATGGCTCACTGAGGTGTGTTCCTCCTCTAGCAAGGAATAAATCCACATGCAGACTGTGGGGAGTAGCTCTTATTGACAGCAACACACAAATACTGTGAAACACCAGCTTTGAAGAAAGACGAGAAAATCTTGCCCAATGAAAGAGAATATTGTCACTAAGACTCTAATTATATTCAGTGTCTCAGGAACTGTTTATACCCTCCTCTCAAATACTAATGACAAGTCATTGCTTACAGAATGCATTTGAGAACTCTTTTTGTTGATTGATTATTGCTGATACAGATTTTTTAAGTTATATTGATAATGTTCAGACAGTAACTACAAAACAAGCTTACTGACACTAAACAGACAAAGCATATGAAATGACTGTGTTGTTTACATGAATTATCTAAATGAATTACGCAGACTAACTTCCGGTAATCCAAAGGCATTTAGTTATTTCATGGAAAGTCGGCTTCTTGATCACAGTAATGCACTGTGCAGCCTTTTCTTAATAATGAAGATAAGCTTTCAAATCACAGCAGCAGCCGAGTGGCTGGACACAGTCCAGCACCAGTCAGTTAACTGTGGCCTGCCTGCCAGCTAGCCAAGAGGTGACAGAGTGCACTGTGAGCAAAGTGCACAGAGACTTCAATTTACAGAACTGGTGGGTCATGGGTGAGGAACCATGATGAATTAATGACTGCAGGTGGTCATGTGTCAGAGAGTTGGCACCTGAAATGACGCACTGACTTTGTCACCATCAAAAACAAGCTTTGGATGGGAATCTCTCACTGCCAATCCTCTGTCTTCCCTTATGGGTTCCAGGAAATGTGATGTGCAATTTTGCAGTCAGGTGGAAGTGAGGAGTACAGACAGAAAACACAGTCTGTGTCTCTGGCCTTCCTGTTGTCCAACTGACAGGGCATGAAGAAGGTCAACAGACGCCCATCAGTCAGATACTGCGACTCACGTTCATTCCTTTCCTCTTACAGGAGTGAAAGATAGACAGAGCAGTGGTTTGACTGCCACTGTGACTGGAAATTGTTACAGCAGACCAATGTGCCACTTGAAAGTATTAAACCATCACTTTCCAAGGATAAATATGCTCTTTTATTAAACTTCAAAATCAAGAAACAATGAATAACAGATTTTGCATAGTTCCTCTAGAAAACAGCACGAAAACAAGGCACACTACAATTCCTAAAAAGCTGAAATCTCAGACTCTGCAATCTACTGACAGGACATCATCATCATATTCAAGGTAACAAATTAATAAGCAAACAGACAACACACAATAATAGAAGCTACAATAATCAATGTCAAACCAGGGTAATTGGGTTTAACCTGAGGAGAGCAGTGTCTACTGTCAGCTGTGTAAACCAGATACACTGCATCATCATTCTTCAGAGGCATCCTGAAGGCTGTCTTGAAAGCACAGTTTAAAGACTAACTACATAGAGGCCATGAATGGCTGTTTCCATCTGGGATAAGTTAATTACAGAATCCACACATTCCAAAAAACAAACCTTTGTTTAAATGTTTGGGAGTCAATGCAAGAAAAGTCAACATGCTGCAACTTTCACACCAACAAAAGTATCTTTTCTTGTTATTTTTTGCCAGCTTAATCTCCAACATCACTGTACATGTATTGCTTTCACTAGTAGTGCAAACCTGAAAAAACTTAACTGGTTACACACCTTTCTGTCATTTATATTTTTTGTGTGTTAAGATTTTCCACTCCGCTATCAATTTAATGGTGGCACAACTGCACATACACCATCAAAACAGTAGGCTCCATTCAAATTCTCATTACTAGACTGCAATGAAAGGTAAAGAAATGCTTGTTTACTAGTGACACAGTGCTTTCTGAAAGGCAATCAGCACATCCAAGCTCCCCTGTAAGCAGATGTGCAATCACTGCTTGATGTTTGTCAGCAAGTGACATGTTTATCAATCCTGCCAACAACTGACAAGGCAAACCCACCCTTTAAAAAGACATACAGTACGCAAGACTTAAGCTGACATAGTTGGTTCTGCCTCAAAAGTGAACAGCTCAGTGCCTCCTCTGCAGCACCGCAGGAAAGTGCAGCATGAGAGCTGGCAAGCTACAGAAGGACACTTGGCTTGGGTTCTTTGGCTCCTTTAATCAGTTTGATTGAATCATTTTAACTGGCCTGCATGCTAAGACTTTTAACACAGCATCCTTATGTTGATCCACTTGGCTTTACGCTACTTATGGAGCCAATACCCTACAGAGGTATCCAATACACAGGCCATGAGCCAGCCAAGAGAAAGGGATGATTTCTTTATGCTCCAAATGGAACAGTTTAACACAGGACTCATTGAAAGAATAATAATATGCCATTTTACATGATTGTGGGTTTATAGGATCAGCGTGTGTGATGGGTAACAGGTTGTAATGAGTGCTGCTAAACTTAGCCTTAAGCTTCTGGTGATTTCCATCCAAGCTTTATACCTTTAGAATCAATGCTATAAGACTTAGGATGTATTAAGCATTTGTGATTTGCTTTCCTGGAGTGACCACAAAAGGGACAAAAAACATATTCTGTAGAAAGATTAAGCAGCAAATAGAAGAGGGATTTGCAAAAAGGACAAAGACGACAACATCAATCCATAATCTCAACCCACACTTAGGCACTGTGGCTTCCTCTTCACTCACCACCCTTTTCAAACAATCAACAGAGGGGCAACTGGCTCTGCATAATGAATTGCAGTGCCTCTCCAGTCATTGATTAAGCCCCTTAAAACTTTTCTGTGTATTCAAATTACATATTTTAAAGTTTATTTCCATGAAAATAAATGCTGCACGATGGTGTAGACTGTTTATTTTACTCATGATGTGTTGTTAAAATACAAAAAATATCATTTGGAAATGTTAACAAGGGAAAACACTTTGTCACCAGAGGGTTCTTTAGTTTATTTCAGTATAAATTAGTATCCCTCCAAAAGGCTAAATAAATCCATGCAGACTATGCACACCTTTTGTGATGGAAATTCATACCATAATAGCACTGACCTCTGAGTGAAAGGAGGCAACCAAAGAGGCCAAAATGAAGAAGGTGATAATATTAGCTGATAGAAGCAGCAAATAGTCACAAAGTTACTGTGGTCTCAGCGCCACTGAGAGTGATGAGTGAATGAGATTTGTTGTGTCATTTTCTGGTGTGACTTGAAACAAGGAAAAATACAGATTAAAAAGCAGATGACGACCAGTAATCCCAGCTATACTCTCAGAAAGAGATAGTGGTCAGATCTTTTTTAAGACAACATCAGTGTTGGATAGGAGAAAGCAGGATTCACAGAAAGACCAGGATTAGCATTCCCAGACTGATGATGAACCAAAGCCAGCTGTTACAGATATAAAAACCACATCAGGACAAGTTTGATTTGGTATGCATAAAAACAGAATCACGGGCTTGTTGGCTCCAGCTTTTTGTATGGTGTTTTTTTCAAGCAGGGATTGCTAGTTTCTCCACCATAAATGTGTGATTTTTATGAGCCGAAGCATGAAGGCTATAATGTACCAACTCTGATGTCCAAGCTGTAGTCTCCGTTACAAAACAGGACATTTACAGAGCTCACACCTTTGCAAACACAAAGCACAGTGAAATGGCTGCTGCATTTACTGTACCAACTGCTAACTGCCATGGAAAGTATGACTGATGTAACTTCCTCACAGTGTCCCAGCTATCAGAAGTTGGACAAACTTGCTTCCTCATGTTGAATCCCTGCTCCATGTCAATTTGCTCTGATATGGTATTGAAATGGCACTGTGTCCTCCTACATTCTTTGGCTTGCTGCTCACTATGGTGTGGAAATCTGGGAGCAGTACCCGACTAGTATAATGATTCAGTGACAGCATCATAACACAGACAAGCAAGAAATCATCTGTATTATCAGGGAAATTAGGCTACTCAGGGCAGGCTTGGGATCTCTTTTGTCTGAAATGCTAAAACAATGTCAATAAGAAAGATTATTTCAATGCTTTGGGAAAAGAGGAAGGCAGGTGTCACTGTATGTCTGAGAGGGGGCCAAGCAGAGTGAGGTTTATGTATGAAACAAATGCTCAATTGTTTAGAAGCAATCTGATAAGACTTTGACTATTAGATTGGATGAAATCTTCAAATGGTTTGTTCAAAGGGAAAGGGGAAATTGGACCAAATCCTTTAATCCAGTCTTGGTTTTTATCTGGATCAAACCTTCTTTATTTGTAGTTCAAAAATTTTTTGGAAGAATTTACATACCTGTGATTAAAAAAAAAAAAGGATTATCCTGATCCTAGCAGGATGGATTTTTTAAAAATTAAAAAATGTGAGTCAGATGAGGGCTCTGACTATTTAAAAGAAATTTAAATGGAGGCATTAAAAGATTTAAAGTGACCCAAGGCTGACAATTCATCCTGTTGCTCTTTCATAACTAGTAGCCTTTGTGATATTTACATCCATTTAGAGCACTGGCGATCCGGATCTTGTCATCTTGACAGGTTGCTGCTTTAAAAAGCTGGCTCAAAAATAAGATAGATAACCTAACTCTGGATAGCAAAATATGGTATTTCCAAATCTAGATCATTCTGATCCAGATTAAACTTTTTGCCCTGGGCCCTGAAAATGGCCTTCAGTATACCAAGCACAAGTCAGAATATTATAGATTTAGATATATCAGAATATTATTATAACGCAGAATATGAATCCTATTTTAACACATAAAAGCACAGCTTTCTGTGTGAAAAATATACAGATATAGACATAAGCAGGTATCAGCAGTCATTAATAGAGGCGAGGAATATATAAAACATTAGAAAAATGACAGAGTTTGGGACATATGATGTGGGATGTCTGTATCATAGGACTTAGCTTTATTTCTTAGCGCACACCAAAATCCATAACAAACTTAATGTTGCTGTATTACTGATATTCTGAGTGTGGACAGGAAGAACAATGTTATTCTAATGACGACATGCTAAACATTACATAACATTGATGTTAGCCCCATCCCCTACTTTTAAAAACAGATTGTTTTTCCATGTTTTTGGCAGTATCCTTGAACATTACAGCTACCTTCAAGCATCCCAATCAAACTTCTGCAGAAACCACTAGCGTTTGATATTTCCCATTTTCGACCATGTGAAAGTCCTGACAATCTGTTTTACTTCACTACACAAACATGTTTTAACATTCTTTTAATCCTGAGCCCAAACTGGTATGACTGACTGAGTAGTAGCCCTGAAAATAGACCCACTGTTATTGGACTATATTTTACTGACAATTCATCAACAGCTGACAACATGCTGACCACAAGCTCTGTTCTTGGCTGCTCTCCTGGTGAGCCAATGGGGAGACAGGAAGGCTCATTGTAGCAGCCGTCAGTGTAGTTTGGTTCTGATAATGACCTGCTTATCACTGCAGCAGACAGCTTACTCCTTAGCCTTCCCCTTCAGAGATAACACCATCAATCAAATACCAACGAGTTCCTCCTGTTCCCACGTTTCTTTTCCTACAACCAGAATTGTTATTCTACTTTCCAAGCCCAAAGTCTGACAAACCTTGGCTGGCTGTTTCATTATCTGGGTGGAACGGAAGCTAATGAAGAGAGCAGAAACTTTACTGTCCATATCCATAGCCACTGCCTTGTCCATAGCGGTGTTGCTGTTTATCAGTGCAAAGCTGATTATAAACTACTGCTTTAACTAAAAGTCGTTATGCTTATTATTATATTAGTACCTTGTAAAAAAAATAGACTAAAAGGCTCCTGTGTGTCCTTGGCGTCAGCAGTCTTGGATCTATAGCTTAATGTCATGAGTGGGCATAATGAAAAATCAACCCATTTGATGATCAATTCTCATTTACTATAGCAGCTCATTTGAGAAAGTGGAGGGTGAATTTATGAAAAAAAGCACAAATCAATTAACAATATAGCTGACTGTTTCATTTCATAATGGAGGTTCATGTGGGCGGCTGGACCAAGGATCATGGAGGACTGCATCAAGGAGATTTTAAATATTTTTCTTAGCCTAAAGGGCATGGTTTATCATACAGCAAACACTCTACTCTGACTCATTGGATGTTTTCGCCATGCATACTTCCATTTAGTACCATCTTACAATTACTTCGCATCAGGAGTAGCATTTATCAACAAGCGGCTAAATTCTATTCAGTAAACAGACAGTAATTAGTGAGCTCAAAGAAGGTAATATTCCCTTTCTTAGTTCCAACTTTTTGATTCAGTGCTCAGCAATGTTTTGTTGTGTGTATGTGTGTGTGTGCAGAGATGAAACTGGGAACTAATCTTTGTGAGCATGCAGCAGCTTGCTACCACTGCCTTCCAATCTGAGCCTACTGTGCTCTATCTTCAAGCAACACATGTCACCACTATGAAATGATGCAGCCTAACACCCACCACTGATAAAACACTGTGTGAATGTTTGTGTGTATGTTTCATGTTCATATATCCCAGAAGGGACTTTAACTTGTCTGCACACTAACCCATAGGGATGTGTATCGTTGTGGGGAAAAATATGGTGGTACCTAGGGGAAGAGACTGCTGTTTGAGGGTTCCAGTTGAGGTTGAAGGTCAGAATAATGTTTAGTTTCGGGTCAGGCTTAAGAATTCAGTTGTGACAGACAACTCCACAAAGATACACGAGTACACAGATATTAAGATGGAAATGTTCGCTTTGTTGCAGAAAAGGGTTACAGAGATGTGGAAGAGCTCAGTTGTGTCGAGATAAGCGTGAAGTTGCTGCTGAGTGCAGTTCAGAGGGACTTTGAAATGGAAATCTTACAGAGGCGCAGTGAGCTCGGGGCAGCAGAAGGATGTGATCATGAGACTGATGATACCATCTCCTCTAGCAGGTTCCCTCATGCTTACTATTAGGCAAAACTCACTCAGCACTTTCCCCACCTGATTCCCAATAGCTACACACAGGTGCAAACACACACAAACATATTGGAACCGGAACACTACACACCAGATACATAACCTCACACACACAAAAATTGTGGACATGCTTGCATGAATAATCTCGAAAGAATACATGAGAGAACTAACTTCTAACCCACTCAAGCAGCTCCTATGACTCCAGGGCATATCCAGCAAAATTCTTTGTCTGTGTGCATCTTGGTCAGTACTCATTAGTCAGGACTTGTCTGTCAGAGAGCTACCCAGACAAGACATGACAGGAGATTAACTCATACCGAGCAAATGTATGCCTTTGTTCTTTACATCAGCAGAAAAAGACAGACTCAGACGACGAGGAATTAGTGATGCTGAGGCAAACCACAGCACAAGAAGCAGACCTGACTCTGTTTCCTCCTGTCTCCCTGCCTGGTTCCCCATGTTGGTCTGCTCTGCGACTCCCACACTCCACACCGGGGCAGACTAATCCAAGAATCCGTGGCTGCGGGGGAGAGGTGTGTGAGTGAGTGACGGGATTGTTGTCTCTGTTCCGCACCCACAATCACCGCTGGTCAGTCACATACAGAGGAAAGAGATGTTAAATTCTTCTTATTCTTCCCTCCTTTTGGTCTCCTTTTCTTCTCTCCACTCCTTCCCAGGACTGCGTGAGTGTGTGTGTGCATGTGTGAGGAGGCAGGCTGTGTGTCCTCTCAGTGAGAGACTGTGAGGTGTGTGTGCGAGTTTGCGTGTCCTCTAGGATGGTGACAGTATGTCACACTGGCAGGCAGGCGAGCAGGCAGCGTTGTGTGCACTTCATTATCGCTGTGATGACTGGAATCAGCTCAGAGGAGGAGTGGCTTCCTGGGCCACACACGCACATTAACACACCTCCTCCCACTGCTGTCAGCCAGTTTACTCTCACCAATACCAGCTGAACAATGGTGAGATGATCCGTCCCTCTCACTGTTACCGAAAGGACAAGTACAACAGAGAGCAAGAGAGAGAGAGGAGGGTGGAGGGAAGAAGGAAGGAAGGAGGAGCAGGAGAAAAGGAAAGGCAACATTTGTATTTTTGGCAGATGGTGACAGAGCAGTTCTTTTCTTTTTCAAGTGAACTTGTAGCGTGAGATCCCTTGTACAGTCTCCCATGCGTGCTCCTCCATGCAGAGTCAGAACTCCAATTTCTCAATAAAAGTCTTCATAAATGGGGAAAAGAGATGCTAATCTGGGGATAAGAGGCCACCCTAGGCTTCCACTACCATTCCCACTACAGCGCACACAGCAGGAAACAACAGCATGAGTGTGTATGTGGGTGCGCCTACAAGTGTATAAAGATGGGGGGTGGTGTGCTAGTTTTAGTGGAACTGTGTGGAGCTACAGAGAGGAAGGCTTGTTTTTGTCTGTCCTTTCTCTTTCACAATGTATGCATGTGTTAAATATTTATGATAGCAGGAGCTACACAGAGGAACAAAGTTGGGAAGCAAAATAACTCATTTTTTTCAGCAGTAGTGGTCTCTATTTTAGGTCACCAATATTCATGATGTGTTGTACAATGATCAAGAAATTGTCAAAAAAGTCGCTCTAACATTAAGGTAATTTTTGTCATCAGCATTTTTAGAAAGATAGTTATGATTTATCTATGGGCTCAAAATAACTCCTTACAAGGGTATAGACTCAGTTACAAGAAAAAAAAATTAAAAAAAGAGACAGCCATAGAGTTTTTTCATCCAACTTCAGTTTACAGTAATGCAACAAGATACTACAGTGCCAGTTCACCTTTGTGTCTATGATACAGCATGCTCTGTGATCATACTCCAAAAAGAAGCTTCACTAAACAAAAGGCACACATTTGCATGAATGTATTTATCAGAAATTAAAATTTATTGTAACTGCCTCATCATTTTTTAAAGCCTTACGTGACACAGATAAGCAGTGATATTTTTAGGAGGATGAGCATCTCTGTTGCATAACCTCAGAGCTGCCAGTATTTTCCCTTTGTGTTCACTGCTGACAAGAACTGTGGACATGAAATGACAGGCATCATAATAAAGCAATCAGCATTTACAGCTGTAGATGCATTTTTTCACAATATGTGTTTGATTCATAATTTACTCTAAGCTCCAGCCAGAAAAGCCTTTTAAAAAAAAATCTTTAACAGCATCAAGGAGGGTTGAGTTTGCTACATGATTCTGCCCACGTCAGGTTGAATATTCAGTCCTGTGATACAACAATGTATGCAGCTGTTTCCAAGCCTTTTCATTTCTTATAAATGTTGCATAAACTGCTGGTACAGTTTCCTCTTCCTTTCTTAAAATTCTCCCCTCTCTTTGTCTTGGCACAGCACATCCACCTTGGTAAACAAACATGCCTCTAATCCAACTAAGAATGTTCTCCTCACCACAGGACGTCCATCTCAGTGGGCCCAACAGGCCTCTTTCAAAATCTGGCAAGATCATTTCTCTCTGTCTTGTGTCTTTTGAGGACTTACTGGGGTCACAAGCTTCTCAAGGGAGAAATTTCAAACTTCATGCTAAACTCTGGTCAACAAACCTAAAAAGGGTCAGGTGTGTTTATGTCGGAGTTGACGCAAGATGCATTGAAACTGTGTTAATTCTGTAATTGGAAGCAAGCTCTTTAGAAACGCTGTATTAAGTATAAGTAAAGCTATTGACACTTAAAATAATCTTTTTAACACTGTATGCATAAGAAACAGAGAAGTACATTTTCATATTATATATTTACTGTAGGGGCTGCACAGTGGCGTAGTGGTTAGCACTTTCGCCTTGCAGCTAGAAGGTCCCTGGTTCGCGTCCCGGCTTTCCCGGGATCTTTCTGCATGGAGTTTGCATGTTCTCCCTGTGCATGCGTGGGTTTTCTCCGGGTACTCCGGCTTCCTCCCACAGTCCAAGAATATGCTGAGGTTAATTGATTACTCTAAATTGCCCGTAGGTGTGAATGTGTGAGTGATTGTTTGTCTATATATGTAGCCCTGCGACAGACTGGCGACCTGTCTAGGGTGTCCCCTGCCTTCGCCCGAGTCAGCTGAGATAGGCTCCAGCACCCCTCCCGCGACCCTAGTGAGGAATAAGCGGTGTATAGATAATGGATGGATGGATATTTACTGTAGTATATATTTAGTCGTGGACAGGGTAGGAGACATAAGTGGTAAAGGTGTTGGTAATTTCGCGTGTGTATTTTTGATGCCATTTGCATGTGCAAGCATGTATGTCTTTTTACTGCTGTCTGTCTGTCACGGCTGAGTGCTTATGCAGGCTGAGATGTCTCAGTGGACTGAGGCATATTTGATTAATTTATCTGACAGATATTAGGAGCTCAAGGACCATACCTCTCCCTCCTTCTGCCTCCCAAACACTGACATACACAGACAGACAGGGCCCTGCTGGGACCACATGCTATGGCTAAGTCTGGTGTCTGGGTTGTGTATAGCAAATTTTGTACATAGTCTGGGTCAATAATATTTGTAGCTTGTTAAGTTTCCCTGCTGTGCTTATCCTTTTCTTGACTGTTAACTAAGATCAAGTGACACTTGTACCATTCAGAAACTTTTCTTTTCTTCTCAGGGAACTGGTGTTATGAGCAAATGATACAAGCTAATGAGCTTATTGATAAGGGATGAAACTCAATGGACATCTACAGCATTTT
The DNA here is from genome assembly GCF_022539595.1 of Amphiprion ocellaris. NCBI lineage: Eukaryota > Metazoa > Chordata > Actinopteri > Pomacentridae > Amphiprion > Amphiprion ocellaris. Next base: position 24,960,783 of record NC_072779.1, read on the forward strand.
CTGTTCATTCAAATCAGACAACAAAAACATGCATCTGAGTCAATGTGTGGAATGCAACGTGCATTAAACTGCTTATGACATGACAGCAATAACCTTCATAGAGAAGGCCAGTGAAACAATCTCTCTCTATGAGACCTTGTGCCAATATTCCAGTTTTACTGAGTTAGATGGATGTAGTATCACACTGACACATGACTCAGGAGAATAACAGCTTGCAGAAAAACACAGTAAAACTGGCAGGTGCGTGAGCTTTAAAATTTACTGTCGTCAAAGACTCTACTCACTTGCAGGAGTTGTCAGATTTTACCTCAAGATAAAAAATGACATTAGATGCTATGAAACATACACAAATGGAACAAGAAATATAATGTGAACTAGCGCTAGAAAGCTGCAAGCCATTACAGATGATTTTAGAATACCATGTTTTTGTACCCTAATGAAATTTCATTGTATTTTAAATTATAGAACTGTGGATTCTATCACTAGGCATCACATGACTTGAAAATATATCAGTATAAGTAGAGATTGATACACACTGGAGAAGCGCAATCTGAATATAAGATATGACTCGTGTGGTGTCATATGGTAGAAAAATAGTTCTTCTGTCATTTGAGTAGAGCAACGCACAAGTGACCAAAGTAAATTTTTTGTTAACCTTATATTAAAATATGATCAGCGTGAAAGAATCGCCCAAACAGAAGTGACGGAAAGCACCCATTAATGAAGTACCCGTTTAGAAAGTTATGCCCCACAGTCATCCCCACCAGGCTTGTTATTTATAGAACAGGGCAGTTTTATCTCCTTCTGTCTTTCTCCTTGCACACTCCACAGGGACTCCTCTCTGAGTGAAAGCTTAACTGAATTATTGATGAAGTGTTTTAAATAAGTCATCAGGATAAGGCTGGGTTTTAACCCGTTGTCTGACAGCACGGTAGAGTTGGTAAAGTACCAATCGGGATAGGGACAACACTCTATTAGCAAAAATAACAGTTTTGACCCATTAGTACGGCATGCTGTGAGGGCAGGCGAGGGCGGGGGTCAGACTATTAGTCAGTAGAGCTTTTTAGCCAATGCTGTCAGGGTATATGTGTCCCATTAGCAGATTTCACTTCCTGTGAAGCAGAGTATTTTTGTTCACTGGTTTACAGCCTTCATGAAAATGTACTGCTTGAATTGAGTTTTTTATAGCTACAGTTTTGAAGTGACTACAGTGAGATCTGCCATTTGCATTAAAAAAGTCATAACTGCAGAGTTGATATGTAGTGGAACTGGAGATAAAAAAAACATTTTTCAAATATCATGATAAAATATCAGTTTGCTCCGAAAAAAGTGTGTTAATTTCATCCACGGGAAAAAGGCACCATAGATCAGTGTAATGACTGAAGACTGACTGTTCTACTATAAACAGTTTGAAACAATATGCTACCATGACATCACCTTCAAAATTGCACTCATTAGCACTTGAATCACGCAATGTTTGTTTATTAACTTAGTACACAACATATAACAGGCACATCTGACCCCATTCTGACAAATCTTGATAAAATATACGATGCATTTTACTGCTGCCTTTCTTATTTCTGTATTTAATTAGCAATGCTTGAAAGGAGGTGGATACATTTCAAAACAATGGTTGCTGGAACATCATATAATGATGGTACATTGCTTAATTGTGTTTCCTACATTTCTTACATTTTCACCACTAACTCAGTCATGCAACCACACTCACAAAATATACTTGGACAGCCTCTGAGAAAAGACTCAATTACTATTTGACGTGTATGATGACATTTCTACTGCAGTGTGCCTTAGAGCTCAGTAAGCCCTGACAGCTTCTTGTCAGTGTATAATGTCATGTATCCACTAGGGAGAAACTCGTCTGTTTACGACCAACCTGAAGGGTGACAATATCACTAAGGCAAGCCTGAAGACACATTGCAGTGTCACAGGCAATATGTTTATCCCAAAATGTCACAATGCAATTTCTGTTTTTTACTCTTCTCTTGACCCAAAAACTAAATCTTCTTCTAACAGATGTTCTTCTTTCCTTTCACATCAATAATCACAGACACCCAAGACATTTCAGAGCATTACAGCTCAAAGAGTTCAAAATACCATAGAGCAACACCCCAATCTATATTCAAATCATGTCATTTCCCCAATGTGAATATTTCAGAAGAGCTCTCAAATCCAATTCACTGACTTAGTATTGAAAGCAGCAGGCTAAATGATGATTCCCACAGGTTGCATGCATGGTTAACCGTCATGGCTTTTTCAGGTGTCAGATTTGATTTTCCACACAAAGATTAGCTTGCTGTCTGAGACCTGTTTGACATATCCACTTATTGTCTGTCTTCATGTGTCTTGATGTGCACTTGAGAAGAGTCCCATGCCAGGTGCAGCACAACACAGCTAGCCTGAGGGAAATCACAAACCAAAAGCATCCACTTCTGTCATGACTGTCACACAATTGTATGACAGGTTAGAATACAGCAATAAGTATACATGTGAGTGTATTTCTTGAGGAAGTGCCCATTATGACATCTTGAGAAGTTTACTGTAATTTGAATTTAATTATTTAGATGAAACATATTCCGTGAGATCAAATTATCATATTTTGGACTTAGGCACTTAAAATGAAATAAAGTAGGTTAATTTTGTTTCTAGCTACAATGCAGAGGATAGTATGTTTTTTCAGTTTCTGCAGTGAGCAGGCTCAACCAGCTCAACATAAATGCTATGATCTTCATGACCTGACCAAGGTGTGTGTGTGTGTGTGTGTGTGTGTGTGTGTGTGTGTGTGTGTGTGTGTGTGTGTGTGTGTGTGTGTGCGTCTGTCTGTGTAGGTGTGTGTGTGTGTGTATATTCCTATCGTTAACTTTGTTTGTTAAAAAATATATTATAAATACCACAAAGTAGGGCTCTGTTCTTGTCCTTGGGTGTGAAAACACTCTAGAAAACAAACGTTAGTTAATTAAAGGCCAATCCAGTGAAAGCTGATCATGGTCTAATTGTGTCGGAAAAAACCGAGAGCCTTATTTGGCCGTGGTTTCTCAGCTCCTCTACAGTCTTTTGTCAAGTAGGATTCAATTATCTTCGCTTCAGCACAAGAGCTCTTTGAAGAGGAAATTCACCAGAGCGCAGCATCTACACACTGTGTAGATGGGCCGCCCTAAACAAACACAGCTATCTCCCACACAGAGGATCATCCGAGGGTGTGCTGTGAACAACATTAATTACTGCAAACAAATCCCTGTCATTATCAACCACCATATTTGTCCTTCACGTAATACATGTTTTGCTATCAGGTCGATTTGTTGTTGCTTGATGTATTTAGTAGCATATCTACCTAGTGCAATACTACAGTACAAGTTAAAAGATAATATTAATGCCTACAAGAAGTGTTGGTCATGACATGACAACCTTTGGTTAATATATAGTATTTCAGTGACTAGGAAATCTGATATAACGTGTGTGATTTAATCACAAGAAACAAACACTAATTATATGGACCATGTGTAGATGGCAAGGACACAGCACGATGTTCAAATACAGCAAGTGAAAGTACTTGTCCCAAATGTGCCTAAACACATGACAGATTGTTAAATAACACTTCCCATTAATATAACAATAATGTTTTGCCAAACCTAAAAATTGTCTCCTGTTTGCTGTAATTCACAAGATATTAATCTTCACTCTACTACTGTAAAATGAAGTCCATATTTGGGAAATATTGTCTGGGGCAATCTTGTATAGAAACCAGAATGGTGCATTTAGCGTCCAAGAGAATTTTTCTGGCTCAATTTAACCTGCTGTTTTTCCCATAATTGTGGCTATTGCGGGTTGTGCTAAATCTGCACTTTGTTCCCACTTTTTGTCGATTGTTGGAAACGATGAAGGGTGCAAAAAAGCCTATCAGAGAAAGCAGCACAGGCTTCCTACAAAAATTCTAAAAAATAAATAAATAAAAAACAGAAAGAAACATAATTTTTACATCAATCATTTCAAAACCTCGTCTCTGAGTCTAACCAAAAAACATGGAAAAAAAGCCATCTGGATCGTTTCCCTGAATCTCTAGGAGGGAAGTGGTAAGTGCAAAGTCAGCCCACAGAATCACAAAAGCCACATTTATGGGAAATATGCCCAATTTAGATAAGGAGAATTACTTTTTAAAAGTAGGTTTCCATGGTGCAAAATTATTCAGATGACAGTTGACACAATTAGTCAGATTAACCAGTCATGCAATACATTAATTGGCAGCTTTTGAAAAGCAAATCATTGGGGTTTTTTCCCCCCATACAAAACTTTTAACCATTTCTGATTCCAGCTACTATGTCATATATAATAGTGAACTACATAATTTTTAGTGTTGGCCTAAAGTCAGACTAAACAAAGAATTTTAAGATGCCACTATCAAGTCAAAGATATATACTTAGCATTTCTCACAATTTTTTGGCATTCTATAGAAATTTTGAAATGATCAATACATTACAGAAATTCAGCAGATGAATAGACACTGAAAACAATTAATAATTTCATTCCCAATTTAGATTTGTTTGCTCTTATGTCACTATATATTGTGAGAGGGAATGACATACTAACCTTCATGTCTTCAGTAACAAATTTCTCATTAATGTCCCACAGTTTTTCAAAGGTTCCTTCTCAGTTGTTTCAATTATTGGTTCATGTCTAAAGCCAAATAGACCCTGATAGGGTGCTCAAAGCAAAAAACCAACACATATACAAACACACAGTGTCCATGTATGCAAGCAAACACAAACACACATCTCCCACACTACAACCAAATAATGTCAAAAGCCCAGCCAAAAACATTTCCACTTTCATGAATGGAAAAACATTTTTTTCGTCATTTGTCATCCAAAGCATACCCTGCTGTTCTCACACCTGAGCAGATGTTGTTTGAGGAGCAGACTATGAATGCATTCAGTATTTCAGTTTTGGACCGAAATCTTGAGAACCTCAGTCGTTAGCCACCTGCACCTCACTAGTGCCAATGAAACAAGAATAAACAAGAGACAGCAAAAAAAGCGTAAAGGAAGTATCTCACACTGGCAGCACCAGCACTAAAGAGCTAAAACAGATTTAGTGAGGTACTGTGGCCCTCTAGTGGCTGCAAGTAGTTAGTTCACTGGCTCTGACAAAAAATATGTATCAAAATAGGTCTGTAGCAATTGCCATTTAAAGGTATCCGTTTCTTACCCGACAGGCTGCGAGGGCGGCCCTCAGCAAGATCTGAAATGGCACCAGTGGTCACTGTCTTCTTCATCCGTGAGCCAGAGGCAGCAGCTCCCAGTGCAGGCTTTGTCAAGGCATCATCACTGCTGGCTCTTTTCAGCTAGAGACACAGTTGTTGTTAGTACCAATAATATAGTTCTAATACTGTAACAGTTCTGTTCTTCACTAAGTTCATTTGAATCACTTTAAACACCACATCAGTCAGTGGGTGATCGTACTGTATAATACAGTGTGGTTGTTGCTCACCCTGCTGAGGCGCTGGTCTGAGGCCAGCATGTTGGAAGATCTGGAGGTCTTCATGGCTGTAGAGGTGGTGGTGGATGAGGAGGATGAAGCCACGGACGCCTGCCTCGCCCGTTCCTGGAGTCCCGGCTTGGGCAGCCCAACCTTGGTGGCGCCCGCTTTCAGCATGACTGTATGTCAGCAAACTACACCTGAGAAAAGTCCAGAGGAGAGAGAAGTTGTTCCTTACAGCAACAACACAAGTAGGATCCTTTTAAACAGATGCTTTCATAAAGAAAGACTGTCTATGTTCTCTAGGTACCAGCAAGCACTTTAAACAACAAACCAGTCTGAGAACAACAAGACAAGTGACACTGTGTGTCTTTCAACTTGTGAACATATTTATAGATACATTTTGCCAATAACTTTATTTTTAGCCTCAACTACTTATAACCGCCTGGCTGCAACTGACCCATTAATTAAGACTACATAACAAATTTTAAAAAGTAATCGTAATTGATCAAGACTTGACCAAAGGTGCCTCTGTAACTTGCGGTGAACAACAGGCTGAAATCTTTTAAGGTTATTAATACAACAGCAAAACAAATACTACACAACAATTACATTTTTTTAGGTAATAATCATACAGCAAATAACACACACAAGCTACAGATAGATTATTGGTTTGGTTGATATTATGTAATTTTATTATCTGACTCGATGCTCAGCATTTTTCAGATAATCGTTATCACGCTTGTTTTTTAAAACTGATATCCGATTTTAAAAAAAATACATTTATTTTACAATGCACCACTTTGGCTCTAATTCTTTATCTGTAGTCGTTACTCTGTTGTCTTCAGCATGTCCCGTTCACAGCACTATCTGGTTACGTGACACAAGCAATGATGTATCAGTACTGAAGGAATAATGTTGACAAGTTCTCTTTTCATTAAGCATATTTAAACAATAAATAAACAAAGGAAATTCAACAAAGTTGTGTTGGAGTTTATATTATTGAGATTTTCATTTTTCACAGAAAGGATTCTTAAAAAATCACATAACAGCTATCAACCTCCAAAATTACTGATAGCTAGTATTAATATTGGTATGGGTCCACCTCTCTTCGATATGGGTCAAGACTACAACTCCTCCCTCCAGCAGCACAGCTTAAAAGGAAACACTGAATAATAGGCAGCACACTTCTTGTAGGTTAATAAGAAAACTATACTGTATTAGCACTGCCTAGTGGCATTTCTTACTGTTCCAAAATATACATGCTAAGAGCTACCTCTGAGGTTAGCTTGGGTTATTCCAACAGAAACACCATTGAACCATTTCCTGAAAAAGGGAGGAGAAAAAACAGAATGTGTTATCTGATTTGTTCAAACCAGTGGCATTGACCAAGACTCCATATTATCTCACATATCTACCAGGAGGTATTGCAGACAAGTACAGTCACAACTACCATCTCTATGTAAGGAATATGGTATAAAGCAACACAGTGATTGATTTGTTTTTTTCAACTCCAACAGGATGTGGTCTGACTGACTGCTAAAGGTGTGCATTTGATGTCCAGAAGGAAATGCACTCATATGGGCAAAGAGCAGCTGAAGGAAATGGAAGGAGGTAGGAGTGCACTTAACCAAGGAGAGTGAGTACTGGTAAAGAGCTCTGTAGCTCCCAGAAGACTGGCTGGCTCATTGATCAGGGCAGTGGCAACCTGATCTTCTGCCTCTGAGAAGCACAGGGCTGTTAATGAGGATAGCCTCTAGTATCTGCAAGCAGGAAAACAAGTCAACCCAGGATAGGGCTGAGAGAGGACAGCTTTGTCCCTGTGTTCTCAACTATTTATGTCTTGCACTGCAGTGACTGAAATGGTGCATGTGTAGCACAACAGCTTAGAGTTGGATAAATGATACTGCAATAGCTAATAGTCAGCAGATGAACTTATAGAGGCCACCTTATGTATAATCAAAGCAGTGTGGGTACTAACCAACCCAAACAACATACAGAACAGGGGATCCACATCAATTAAATGTCCTTACCAGAGGACATTTTACAGTACAACTTTATTAGAGAACATTTGTAGGTGCTTAGGGACTTATCTTATTAGGAGCACACTATCTGCACTTTGTTTGAAAGCATGTGTTTCTCCATTGGCCCATCATATGATCTTAAGGCCTCTTTAGGCAATATCCTGTGACTAACTCCCGCCTGGCCTGGTAGTCAAACACCTCAGTCGTTGTCTTTCCTCCCCTTAGATCAGTTTACATGGTACGATTCATTGCCAAGCACAAGTCTGATCTGCCTCTAAACCTGCCCTGATCTTGGTGTAGGCTAGATGAAGAAGTTAAGTGAAATTGAAGATATCCCAACTGAGGTTATATTATTTGCTTTTTTTTTTTTCATAAAAGAGGTGTCAGCAACAATTAAACATTTTATGAAAAATGGTAAATCAGAAAAATGTAAAATGGTAATGTAATGTTTGAAATCATGAGACAAAAAATTTTAAAGCCAAGCACATTTTGTTTTCTCCTTCCTGGAGCACTGCAGAGCTCAATACTGCAAATATTACCTCTCTATATTCCTCTGCAGAGATATGACTCTCAGGAGCCACAACTGTCCCACTTACTTTACAACGACCTAGTTGTGAAACCCAAATGTCTTTGAGAGAGAGACAGCAGGGTTGTATTTTTAACTTGAAGAAGCCAAAAGTTAGGACAGACAGTGCAACTTTGCATCTCATTGTAAAAGCAACTCAGCTAACAAAGGTGACAGACATTTATAGCCTTTTACAACACTACAGCTTGCAGAGTGTGACAAAACACGTGCAGGATGATGGCACTGTAACTTTAACATGGCTGGTAAAAAGCTAAAAATGGAATTAGCTCTAAAAACTACCAAATTAGAAAACCAAATTTAATTTGAAGTTCCTACAGCAATAAGTAATAGGTTGTCCTATGCCTTAATTATATTGTTTCTAAAAATGGGAAGATGAATGTAAAGGCTGAAAATGGACATGAATATACTGGAGGACTTTCTCAGAGAAATGTGACAGTTGCTCCTAGACAACAGTGCAGAATGGAGATAAGGAGAAGTCATGAGGAGTCAAGAAAAACTGACAACTGCTATCAGTTTAGGCCTAGAAGAAAGAATCTCCCAGATATCATCTGATCTGATATGACCCTACAGGAGAGGCTAATGTGCTTTCATTACATAACCAAGATCAACACTGATAAATAATGCAAATTGCTCACATAACAAGATCAAGAGAGATATAAAAGAGATTAACAAATGTGACATGTCTAACAAACCACAACTTCATTCCTTCAAGTATGACATTGGAGTTTCATTGCGGCTCCATTTTCTATTTTATCCACTCATTTAGCAGTAACGGCTCTAGGACAAACAAAATACAATATATTATATAAGTTTACTTCTACAAGCACTCAAAAATATTGGTCCCTTATTTAGAAAAAATGGCAATTATAATTTGACTGAAAAAAAGTGCATATATAATCATTTGAAGGTGTCACCTGCAATAGAACAAAGCAAATATAGAACAGACAGACAATTTATCATTTACTTCTCACAAACCCACTACTACTATTTAACAGTTACAAAGGAAAATCCATCTTGCATGTACACATTCACTGCACAAATATGTAACTTGGCCAGCTCAGCTTGCCACAACCACAAAGTGTCTTAGATCACACAGGGAAATCCAAGCTCACCAGTCCTGACCATTCACTGACCTTAAATGCAGTCTCTGGTGCAGTGCAAGCAAAGTGTGCTTCAATGCAAACATTTGCTGTATGTGTTTAGGTAGAATATAGAACAGATGGAAGTGAAATGCATACAGCTATCACTAGGAACTGAGTGCAAAAATGAACATCCTGTCAAAGCCATTAATGCAAACCTTAAAAAAACAGTTGTGATGATAGGGGAAACTGCAGTCCTGCAAAAGAGTAGCTGCTATACTTGCTGCCTTCCTGTGTAGTGCTTAATTAGGCAAAGTGCACTCAGGTATGGCTGGATGCCTTTGCAATAATCAGTTATTTTATGCCATCCAGAGAATAGAATTAAAGAGGTTCAAACTTTGCAAAGTACAACTAACCAATGCTTTGCAGCTATGTTAAATAGGAGTATTTTACACTAATACCATCAGCATAAACATGATGGCTCCACAACCTATAACAAACAGACCACAAAAAGTAGCAATGTGAGTAACTCAACTATTAAGCAGCCTATATGCTCCTAACTGCAATGGCTATATTTAAATATATATATAAGATGCTAGGCTAAATGTCAGTCTGCATCATCACATCCTCTTGAGTTCCTTCCTGCCCGGCTCTGTGGTTAGCAGCAAGATTTAAAAAGCTAAATATACTTTAACATAACATACTGTAAGCATAACATGAGCCTAAATAGCACACCCTCTGGTTAGCCACTGCTGTAAAAACTTAAATACTACCCCTACACAGCTTATGGATTGCAAAGTTTAGCCTTGTCACATTTCCCCTTTAAATATATTGAGGTAGTGGACAGAAATGTGAGAAACCTGGCAGAAATATTGGTAGCAGATGTTCTCAGTCAATTTCTTCCTGACTTGTTATATAAAATGACTTCAGTTGCTCCAATTTCAAACATTTACATTTCAATCTGACAGTCACCAGTTTCATCTTCAATCCAAAATAAACTTAATTGTCCCTGAAAAGCTACAAAACAATGACTGAAGATATAGCAACATAGTCCAACATCATCCAAGAGTTTAAGGTAGTGAGTAATGAGGAAGAGGGTGCTAGCAAATTGGTGTCATAGAGAAAATGCTCAAGAAAAAAGCAAACATGCAGAAACAGTGGTGCACTTCACTCACGTGTTTGGTACTGGATGCTGTCCCACAGCCTGCCCTCTGCCTGGGTGCCCTGCAGCACAACTGACCAAAATATTTGTCCTTTACTGATCTCTACAGAGACTCTGTGGGTGAGAATGAAGGGTCAGAATCAACGTCTTTCTGCCTCCATGCAGCAGTCATTATGAGGAAGTGCTGCAGGCTGCCAACCGCTGTGTGCTGTTGCCTCTTTCACTCTCTCTCATACTAAAGGGAAGAGAGCAATTGCGTCTCAACCATGGGCATGTTTTTCTCTTCTCACAGTTTTTCCAGACCTTTCCTTACATGTGACAAACAGACAGCATGAAAAGGAAAATGGACCAGGAAAACCTCTTCAACATGTGACCTGGGGACTACTGAGCCATGCACTGTCTGAATAAGGGTAATGACTGTTTATTAGGAGTGATCACACACCCTAAACCACTGTGAGAATGACAGGTTCCTGTATTTGATTTACCCTGGAACTATGTGTGCAGTTTTATGGGGCACAATCATTTCACTGTATTGTTAAATTAAAAAAAACATAGCTGTGTAGAACAATTACTGGTGATCTCTTAGTGTAATGTCTGTGCATTATGCCCAATTTATGTCTGACTCACTTAGGTAGATTTTGAAAAATAAAGATTGATTCATGACACTGTTATGAGCTTTTTATTTCCAAATTATCTGCAGACTGTTCGGGCACAAGGAGCAATCAACAAAAACAAAGCCAATCTTTGTCTCAGAAACATTCCATAATATGAGGGTGGTTCAATTGTGGAGGGGTCAGCATTTTATGTTCTCCCATACTGGTCTAATTTTGATCCCACAAAGAGCAGCATGCCGAGGCCGTCGAGCATGTGGGTAGGGAGCATACTACACTCTGGGTGGGGATAAAACAGGCCTCAGTTTGTGGCAAGTGGTAAACTGAAGAACTTGGTTTGACCACACCCCAACAACACCACAAAACTGCCTTCTAAAGGGGAAAGAGTTGAGTAACAGTTCAGAACGCTTTTTAGGCAGGACATACAGTTTCACACCCTGCTGCAAACACAGATTTCAAGTGTGATTTGACATTCACTACATGCGTTCGACTACATAGATTCTGTGATGTTGCCACTGATGACATAACCTCAGATTGCAGCTTTTACATGGTGTCAAAACATTGCATCTTTCCTGTGATTGTTCACCACCCCTGTGGTCATATATTTTTGTGGGGTAACTGTGGATTACACTATGACCACAGAATTTTATTTTTTTTCATCATGCTTAGTGGGTATCTGTGCTTTGCTCTGTTATTTTACCATATGTAAAATGGCTATAGGGGTCAACTGTAGAGATATAGTTGACAATGGTGACTTTACATTCTTTTTCTATTCCTGTCTACCCTTTATGAATGGCTATAGTGCTGACCCAACACGCCCAATGGGAGTAATATTTCAAAAACACTGACCCATGACTCCAAATCCCATAAGGAGGTGAAATACATCATGCATTAAAATAAAATCCTAAAGGAAAACAAAACAGCAAGTCATGCAATAGTTTGCATTTCACTTAAAATCACGAGGTTACTTTTCCTAAAATATGAGATAAAATTTTGAGTAAGGTTGGGCAGCATGTTAAACTTTTCTAACTGGGCACTGTCTAATAACTGTCGATTGCCAATATATTCATGGAGGTGTGTGAAAAATAGTGCAATGCCATCAGATGTAAGAATGCCTCTTTTTATACCCTCTCAAACAGGCTTAACATTGGATATTAAATGATCGAGGTGCACAACTGCACATTAAGGTTTTGGTTTAGTTCTCAAATATGACTTATGAGTTACATTGTTTTTCAGCACCAGTTGATCAGACAGCAGTCACTAAAGGCTGCTTAAATGTCATTAAGTCACTGCAATGTTTTGTGAAAGATGGAAATCAGTACAACAACACAATGCGTAATACGGCCCAACTCCAACTGCCAGTTCCTATTAGCACACACTTTGAACTGTGCTTTACAGCGTAGCTATTTACTTGAATTCTCAAGATTGATCAGAAATTAGCAAAGCAAAATGACAAGAATCACAACCAAAACTGTTGAAGAACTCAATCAATCACTGACAAATATCAATCAGCTTTTTGTCCATTACTGAGGAGTTTCACCAAGAGGGTGTAGCACCTGCACAGGGCTTTCCATTGGTAAGTGTATTTTTGTTGTGTGAACAAAAATACAGTCCAATATGTCCAAAACAGAACATAGACTTGAAGGAGCCAAGATAATGGCCACTTCATTTACTTCATATCCACCTCCACAATGCAATCATGCAATCCAATGAGAGACCAGTAATTACCAGTAAGTATACTGACCAAGTCTCAGCCATACAAACACCCAGCTTACGCATCATGAATTTGCTAAGAATTTCCAAACACAATAAGGTTCTATACTGCCAAGAACGTCTATATAAAATAAAACTCAATACAAACAAAATGAGTGAATTTGGAAATAGGAAACAACAGATCTCTGGAGCATGAAACAGGCCAAACATTAATAAATAATGATGGAACATGAAGCCACGTGGCTGGATGCTCTTGGGGGGATTCCTGCCATTGTGTGATACAAAAGGTTGAGTGAACAGGGCATTGAATAACACACTTCCCAGACAAAAACAACAGCAGACACACTGAAATTCATACAGTAAACGCAGTCTGCTTCATGATCTCTTCCTTTTCCCTCCTCTGTCACCAGGAAAAAGCACTGAGTCAGAGTCTCCACACAGACACAACACTCAATGCGGCATGTGAAAACAAATGTAAAATGTGCAAAGATGGTGATTCAGCTGTGGCTAAAAATACATCAGTTTCCATGATCATTATGGATGTGAAAGCTGAAGCAACTGCAAAAAATCTGCATAATTTAAAAAGATACATTATTGTAGGATTTCAATGTCAATTTCAGTTTTGTTCAGAAAACAAAAATGGTAAAGTAACACATACTGTGGAAAATTTAATATTCGAGTAATTGTCTTCTAGGAATGCTTGGAGTGTTACCAAACTTTACTAAATTAAAGCCTTCTGGTGGTGGCTGGGTCCCTGGCTTCAAGATATTAAAAATATTTAGCAAAATGAGAAGACTCAATAAAATATTGTATTCATTTGTAGTGACAGAAGTAACTTTTTATAGTGTAAAACTCCACATAGCCTCACACAATGAACAGAATGTGGTTAGTTCTTTTGAAACAGATATCTCTAAGAGGATTAAGCTGTGATTTCACAGAGTATGCAATATTGTACAGCTAAGCAGATAAGTGAGAGATTCCAATGTAACCTATCATTTCACATTTAAAAATATAAAACATCAAGACAAACAGGCCAAGGAAAAAACAAGTAATATTTAAAAGAGCCTACCATTATATCTTTCCTGATAACACTGTATTTGAGGGCCTGATTTAATTTAAAATCAACAACACCAGCTTCAAGATGTGCATGAATTATATCATGAACATCTTGATATAGTTGTTATTGTCTGTTGTTTGTCACCACTGATGTAGCAACTTGTGAAATTGTGGTATTCAGAGATGGATTAACATCAGAACCTAATGAGTCCTCATTTTCAGCTAATGATGACTAAAACCTTGTCTAGCTATGATGCTGTCCAACAGTTGAAATGGCTGGATGCTAATCATAGTGTATGAAGACAGAGTACTGAAAATAAGCTTCTTACAAATGAAAGCAGAGATTATCTATCTGTTGCTTCTGCTGGTGTTGCTGTGCTGCTACTGCTACTATTGGCATCACATTACCATAGCAGCAGCTGAACAAATGGCCATCTGCACTAGAGCTAGTGAACAGATTACTGTTGCTATTTAAAAACATAGCAGTGCATCCAAGCATTATTTCAGACATTGAAATTGGCAGTATATACAAGAGGAAAATATGTGTCCACATGCATTTATGTGTTAATTAAGCCTGACCACGTCAGCAGCTCTGAAGCATCTGTACAGCATCTGGATGTAGGAAAGGAGCATGTGCAAAGTCATTATTTCAGCTAAAGTGAAACAGGAAGAGCGTGGGATTAGTTTGTATCCCATGCTGTGAGACGGTCTCTGTTCTCCCTCTGTGTTCCCCATTTAGTCTGGAGGGATGTGAAACTAGTCCGCAACAGGATGCAGAAAGAGGCATTAGAAGAGATGCAGCCAGGTTTCACACAAAACAATGCAGCAAATGTGTGCCTTTTTCTACAGTCGATGGTAATTTGTGAGAATTTAATGTGAACAGAGCCATTATGCCAAACACACTAAAAATAGTACAAATACTAACACACTTTTAATGCTTCAGATTGCACTCCAGGGATTGGAGAACCCTGGACCAACAGCTAGGAACCAATAGTTCACGTCAAATGTACTGTACATGCTTGAGATAACTCACTACAGTATTCACTGCCTTTGTCTGATTCAGCAGATGTTAATTAATGCTAGAAAGGGAACAAGAATCCCACTAACCCCATCTTACAGCATGATATTACATTTTCTCAGTCAAAACAGAAAAACTACCTCTCGGCATCTGAATATGAAATAGCCTAAAGATGAGAGCCGCTGCTTAAATCAGCATCTTTTAGTTAAGGAAAAGTTGAGAACAAAATACAGCTAGTGAGGAAAGTGCTGAGTTAATGATTTCCTTCGATTTGGACATAGATCAATAGGTTGTTCAGCTGGCTCTTGGGCCTATACAGCAGGGGTTCTGAACTTTCAAAATAATTTGGATCTATGCTTATTAATGTGATGACTCGAGAGAGGGCTGGAGACATCAATTCCCCCATTTCAATATTCACACATCAAAATGAGTTGCAATTTTTGTGAAGTTGTGCACTTTAATTTGAATTTTAATGCAGATTGCTAACTTTTATGCACCTGAACAGTTGAAACTTGGTGTCTAAATTGTTAAGCAATATATTTTTCTATTTTCCTGTACAAAACATGGCCATGATGGTTATTCATAAAACTGTTGCGCTGAAAAAAAAGCAATTAATTAAAAAAAAGTCATCCCTTCAAAAAGTTTTTTTTTTTTTTCCTAGTATCAGCACCATGATCTTTTTGGCCCTGACTAAGCAATAAAACACTGACACACTGAACTGTGCCAACTCATAGCAGTCACAATCATCCAATATTTCCCAAAAAACTGCTCTGTCCTTGATTTGCCAAGCACACAGTAGTAGGAGCTGAGATGGATACAGTCCTCATGCATATTTCATCTGCTTCATCCTTCTCAGAGCCAAGCTCCCTCGAGGGCCAAACTTCCTGCTCTGGTGGTGTCAAAGTTCTTGTCTGATAAACAGTCAGTCAGAGCCACGTTGCAGGAACTTTAGCTACTTTCCAGCCTGCCTTGCTGGCTACATGTACAAAGAGTGGGCGGACTGTAGAGAAACACTAGCATCCACAAGGACTGCAAGGGAATAAAAGCACAGAGCTCAGTGATTTTCCAGAATGGAACATCATAGTATTAGCGCCACTGACAAGCGTTACTGTCCACCCCAAAAGAAGCATTCGCTTCTCTGTGTCATTAGAATTTGCAACAAGACACAGTGGCATGAGAGCTATTTGATGAGCACAGTGGGTGTGTACAATTTAAATTGTATGGAGACCAACAGAGATTACAATGGGTCAGACATCATTCAGATACCAAGCAAACATTATAATGGCACTCCCCACGCATGTGTAAAGGTCACACATGGAAACTTGCTTGACTTGTTTACTTGGCTGGAATAACTCAATTATTTTAAATCGTCTGTTATTGCATTTTTACAATTTACAATTTGTTCTTCTTGCTCTCAGGCAACAGTGGAGGCAAATAAGTCTGATATTCATATTTCTTTGCTTTACCTCAGACATGGCTCAGATGACCCATTTACAAAAAGAGTAGCATTCCTTGGAGCCAGTGAGCTACACTGAGATGCTTGTCAAGTATGTGGTCTGTTTCCGGGACATTCATGAACTAAAAACATAGCCAGAGGAAAAAGATGCTTGGAGCTACTTTCCTTCATGAACAAACACCCGTCAGGCAGAAAACAATACGTGCCGGGACAATGCATTTTCTCCACCGATCTTTTGGGAAATTATGTTTGACAAAAAAATTTTTGAAAATACTGCACCTGGCAATGCTGTGAAGGCTGGGAACCATCTGTGCCTTTGCAAGGCAAAAGTATCGAGTTAAAATATCACACACTAAAACTGCAACCTGCTGACAACATACAGAGAAGCCACACACTGCCAGAAAGGGGGGCACTCGCATTTATTCAACTGACTGAATGTCAATCTAGAATTCATTCCTGCCCTAATCGGTTCATCTCCTCTTATCTCCACAATTAAAGCCTCCTCCACTGCAGTAAAGGACATGCCACTCCAACTGCATGTAGACAAGACCTCGCCTCTTGAGGACAGATAACAACTCTTTCTTCTCAGATCACACTGAGTGCCTCTCTCTGAATGGCTGTATGAGAGTGAGAAAGCAAGCTGACTGGTCATGCTAGACAGAGAAATCAGCTTCTGACCATATTAATATTTTCCTGTGATCTTCCTGCTGAGGAGTTTAAAAGCTGCCCTTGATACAGACAATAGGGTCACCACACACAGCAATAAATACTAAATGAATGTTTACATAGAGACAAACAACAGCACTTCCGAAAACTAACATGAGAGCACAAAAGTAATACTTCAGCAACTCTTCACCAATCAGCAAGAACATTAACTTCAGGTAAATGGGTAAAATGAATTACATTGATAAGCTTGTAGCAATGCAATGTTCTGCTGGGAAACATTGGGTCCTGGCATTAGTGTGAATGATACTTTGACACATACCACCTACCTAAACACAGTTGCAGAACAAGCCTACCCCTTCATGGCATCCTCACCTGATGGCAGATACCTCTCCCAGGAGGATACTGTGCTCTGCTACGCTGCAAAAACTGTTCAGGAATGACTCAAAGAACACAACAAAGAGCCCAAGACATTGACTCGGCCTCCCAATCTATTTGAGCATCTGCGGGATGCCACGGAGCAAGCACAATCCACTGAGGCCCCACCCCACAACCCACAGGACCCAAATCATCTGCTGCCAACGTCCTGGTGCCAGACACCCCCATAGACACCGTTTCAATGTCCTGACTAGTCAGAGCTGTTTTGAAGGTACAAGAGTAACCTAAACATTATTAGGCAAGTGGTTTAATTATTGTGACTACTTGGTTTGTAAGTTATGTGTTCGGCACTCACTTTGAACTGACACACTGATTGGTTCTTCATTTATATTTGAATCTTTGAAAAAAACACTGAAGTTCATTTTAAGAAAATAACTGGCGTCTTGGGCAAAACATTACATTTGTTTGTTCCAAATGACTTTACCTGTAAAGGGAACTGTTACCAAGATGATCCCTTGATGAAAATGCACACAGTCAGTGCACTTGATGATCTGCAGAAGCTTCCAAAACCGCACAACCCAGACACAGACAGCAGGATATTCTTTATCTGGTCTTGAATTTGTTTGCAGATAAGATCCACTTCAAACTGCATTTTTCATCTCAGAGACTGTTTATCTCTAGCATAGCTGTCCCTCCACATTGTTGACATGCCACATGTAGGCTAACACTATACAGCTAATAGAAATAATGAACTTGACACCTAAAATCCCTAACAACAACTTCAACCTGACTCTTGACACTAATAACCTATGCCACAAGGTCACTCTAGCAGATTTCTTGTTAGTTATATTAAGGTACTTGGAGTTTGGACAGCCTGCATGTGAATGTGAGACCTATATTGATTGTCTTCAGAGTTACATTGAGTCAGCAGGTCATTATTATTGTGGAATGTCCTTCCATAGAAACAAACAGGGCATCTGTGATCAGAGAGAATCTGTCACAGCGTAGAAGACTCCACTTGCTGCAGTATCTGCCTTTCACCACTGTTAATATAACTGGGCAAACTCACTCTAAATGTTATTTCACCCTGACCCTGATTCATTTCATATATCAGTTACAGCACGTGGATGAAGGACTCCAGTGTTTCTCTTCATTTTCCCACCATCCCTTAGCAGTGTAGTTACCATAACTGATTCCAGGACACCAGCACTGGCAAAAGATATTTCTGAGGAGACCTTGAATTCTCTTGAGAACGTCACATATTCACATGCACTGAAATTCCTCTCATTGAGCAGAGCAAGTCAAGGAGATCATCAGATATCATTTTCTGTCTAACAAAACAAGTCATTCTGCCACTGTAGAACTGGACATAGGTGCACCCCACATAAGCCCTGGTTATAAATAGCACACCAATGACAGGAACTGGCTGGATAATGAGTTGAACAGAGGATGAGCGAAGCTACAGAAAAATCTAGGGAGGATTCACCACTCCAGGTTCTACAAGGACATAAGCACCTTCACCAAAAGCAAACACAAAGCCATTAATTTATTAATAAATTGAAAATTTAAAAATCCGTCACATCTTGTCTTTATGTAATATCTCTGGCTGCTAACATTGTCATAGTATGCATCACTGACAAAGAAAAGACAGGAGAATCTTCCATCAGTAAAAACTGAGGATTTAAAAGCTAGATGTATCCACTTTACTCTGTACAGTCTGACTGCCCATGGCTACACTGACACATGACCCACATCCTAAGTCTAGCACAGCCTGTCCTGAACATAACCCCAAAGGCCAACGACAGATTTCAACCATTTCCCCTTCTTGGATGGTTAGCCAAGGGGGGAAAAAAGTTGCTGTAATTATCTACAAACAAATCCACATTGATTGCATCATAAATGACTGGTGTACGGCTCATGTTTGAACTCTTTTTTTCTCCTGGCATAATCAAAAGCAACAGAAACAAGTGAAAGCTGTCATTTGTTGCCAGTTTGGCTTCTCCCAAAGCAGTCATGCATGCGTCACAATAAGGCTGGTCTCTTCTATATACACTTGACTACGATGGGAGCTCTGCAATTACAATAATTTACAACGTAATTTTCTCTTTTGTCATTACTGAGATGTCCAATTATGCTGCACAGCAAGCCACTGCTAAAACAGCAAATGTTTATTATTCAAACATCTTTATTTTAGACACTGATCTGGTGTTTCTGGAACACTTTGGTAATGTGGTTTACCAGTAAATGTTACCTGGCAAGAGTAGAATCACACACAGTAGCTTAGTCAGGATTGTGTACCATACTGAAGCATTTAAGGAGCTATTAGAGGCATAAACTACAAACTTTCACAGATAGCCCTAAACACAACAAAGCCCTGCTGGACTGCTTCACAAGGAACTGATCTAATGAGAAACAAATGGCAGGCTGATCATATGAAACAAAAACAGCCTGGAGGATACTGAAGTGGTTCCAAAGGCAACTTGCCATTGGCAGTATAATGTGAAATTTACATGAACTCTAAACAGCACAGCTAATTTGGTTAACTCATTAGTAACTTTGTCTCCTGGTACAATCCCAGGTTTATGTCAGGGAGAGGCAGGTGGTAGATAACACCCAGCTACTGTACACAAATAAACTGTGTGGAAACCTTTCATGGATTCGGATCCTTGTTTTGTATTGTTAAAACTAACTCTGTGTATTACTGTGGCTACCACTGAGGGAACTGAGATCAAATAGGATCTCCGCTACACATTTGTGAGGATTTTTGTATCAACCTGAGGGTTTTGACAAATTATAATAATCCCAGTATGTTTAAATCTGACTTCCTCTACATTCAAAACAATTCCCCCCAAAAAAGCTAAAGAAAAAATATCTAATTGTTAATAAATTACTAGCTTTTAAATTGGTTGTTATGAATTATCTAAGGGTGGATGAGTGTAAAATTCTGTTTACTTATTGGTGAAGATTAGCTGGAATGTCCCTCCACAAATCTTGGTAATTTTAACACTATCATTCTATTAATACTTCTACTTGGTGGGGAAAAGAACTGAGAAAATTAAATTGATGCTCTGAGAGCTAATACTCGAGCAGGGATCCTGTTGAACTCACGACTCCGCATAGTGCAACGTTAGCAAGTAAACTGAAACACGGGATGAAATGTGAAGTCGTTTGAAATGGGAAGTATCCTGTAGACGTCCGTGTTGCTCGACTTACATTTGCCCAACATTAGTCATACAGTGACACGTTCAATTAGCGTGAAAACAGCATGTCCTTGGGCTAATTCTATGACAGACGTTGTGGCATCAGAGACGTGTCTGCTCCTGAGTGAAGTCACCACATTACAGCACTAATGTGACTGTTGCTAACGAGCTGTCATGTCAGTTTGCGGTTAACTGAACGAACCAACTGATCTCGAGCGACTCTCTGTCCGCTTTACCGTCCACCGACACGGAACAGCGTTAACGGTAAAGTTCACGTATTTTAAGTCAACAAACTGATGGGAAGAAGCAGAAATGCCGTATTGTGATGGAGGAACAGAGTATGTAGACAGACGCTTCTCCTCACCTGCTCCGCGTTGCGGCGCCGCTGCTGTTGTCTGGTCAGGATGCTGCTGCCGCCGCCGTGCGCACGCCAGTCATTAAAGAGTCACCACCGGCCCGTGCAGGAGCCGGTAGGTGGAGCGCGTGAAGAGAGTTTGGTGCAGTGCTCGAAGGGGTTTCTGGGAAATGCAGTCTGTTGACAAACAGTCGTTTTAATGGAGAACTGACAGATGAATAGGTAATGCGGTTGACTAATAGGCGTCACCATTCCCAGTTGGTTGCTTACATAAGCAAGTTTTCCGAAATTCCGTAAATCAACTAATGTTTCGTTATGTTTTCAAGAAATAAATGATTTCCATCGTCTGGCTTTATGTTGCCTCTATGTATCTAACACGTTTAATCTTTGCAATTTCGACGACTCGGGACAGTAAACAAATCTCAGTCTCCTTCGCAGCACTGGATATTTTGACTCTTATTTTTGTAAGGCAGTCATGGCTCTTGAATAAATTAAGTTCTGAATTAACACACTTATATTTGATGTCCAAAAATGTTTTGTGAAATTTGACCTTTTTTCTCTTTTGGTGAAGGTAGATTTGATATTTTTTCGACACGTGTACACAATTCTAGGAATTGGATAGATAATACTGAATTTACTTTATGTACATAGTGTATTTCACTTTATGCCCTAAAATCTGCCTTTGGTCACAAATTTTGGGTGATGCTAAATCAATAAATTTGTCTTAGATAGATAGATAGATAGATAGATAGATAGATAGATAGATAGATAGATAGATAGATAGATAGATAGATAGATAGATAGATAGATAGATAGATAGATAGATAGATAGATAGAGATCTTGTGTCATTTCATGAATCAGAAAATGTTGTGAACAGCCAGGAAAAAATGTTTCACCATGTTTTTAAGAAATAAATGTACTATAAATCAGACTGTGAATGAAAACAAAACAAAAGTTTAAAATACAGACAGGAATAGAGCAGAAAGAAAACTTATTTTGAGAAAACAGTCTTTCTATATTTATTTTTATATATATATATATATATATATATATATATATATATATATATATATATATATATATATATATATATATATATATATATATATATATATATATATATATATATATATATATACATATCTTTGGTTATATTGGAAAACCGCTGTGTATGGGTAAAAATAATGACAACAAAAATAAATAAATAAATCACTATGAAACCTGAATGGTAAAGGGATTACCTATGTTAGAATGATGATTTGTTTCCAGGACAATTTTTCTAAAATTTTTACATCTAAACATGCAAATGATGTATTATTTTATTAAATATGCAAAGGAGGTGTTAATACATATAAGGTATTTCTCAACATACAAAATGTAGTAAAAATAATACTTAATTGTGTAATTTGCAAATTAATCAGTGCATGAAATGAAAACTAGATTTTTGCTTGTAATATGACTCAAGTATGTACTAAAATTGCATGTGTCATGGGTATCCAATTGCTTAAATTATCCATTTTTATTGTCAAATTTCTTGATTAGAACCTGGTTGTACCTGAATGCTGGATTTTAAAAAAAAAAAAATTGGACATACTTTCATAACTTTTGTATCCATAAATGTTTAAAAATATGCACTATACTGAAATGCAATACAAGCGCAAATACAACAACTCATAAATAAATAAATGACATACTTTGCTATAGGGTTAAATGATATGCAAAAAAAAGCATGTTGTGATTATTTTTGACAGACATTGCAGTTGGAGAAAGAAATGCTGCTGTGATTTGGACTGGGACATCTGTGGATACACAATATTTCATCTAAATTTAAATGGCATGCTGTGCCACATTTTAATTTTATCTAAACATTAAATGACTGAATATTGTCATTGTCCATATTGTGACTTTGATAATATTCAGATTAAACAGATTTTTTTTCCAAGTCTGCTTTGCAACCTTCATTGAAGTTTACTATATGAACTGTTTTGATGACATAGTGTAAGCTGCTGAGAAAACTTTAAAGACAGCTTTTGAGGCAGTGATGTTTGCGATGTATTGCATTCGGGTAATATGTGTCACTCCCTTTACTTAAATAGAGGAATTAACTCCTTTCTGACACAGCTGCAACCAAACGGTATACAACAAAGCTGCACAAATGTAAGGTTTGTTACAGGGCTGATGAATAAAATGTTATATTTAAACCATTCAATTATTCATTTAAATACGATATATATTAAATTATTGAATACAGATCAACAACACGCAGGCTGCAGCCTCCAGACTGACCATAGTGTTTCACCAGAATCATTGTATAACCTCCAAGGTGGCAGTTTTACTTCTGGACTGCAGGCAGGTTGAGTTTGTGTCGAATCTGCTGACACGAATGGAACAAACCCTTTGACGGCAGAATAAAAGCATTTTTAAAATAAAATAAATAAATACAATATACATGACTTAACATGATGTTGGTCAGTAAGTTAATGATGCAAATAAAGACTTATACTGACTTCCATTATTTTTCTAATCAGACCGATATGACGAACCTGCAGACGCTGGTCGTTTGACTACATTTACCTACAGCGGTGTCATTGAGAAACATGGCGGCCTCCACGGCAGCTGCAGGCGCTGCTGCCTCCGACTCACAAGGTCCAGCTTCTCCTGTTCCGAGCATGGACGGACCGACCGTTCAGTACAGTTCGGTTCTGGAGCATCTTATCGGGGACAAGAGGACCGTTAAGGAGCTGAACCCCGCCGTTATGGGCGGACTGCCGGTGCCTCCGAAAAGCGACGAGCAGAAGATGATCGAGAGAGGAATGGAGAGCTGCGCCTTCAAGTCTCTGCTGGCCTGTGTGGGAGGTTAGTTAACACACTGACACTGTAAAACATGTCAGAGCTGCTCTTTAACTGCTAAACAAATCTTGTAAGTGGTTTAAGGGACACTTTCCTGATATTTCTGATATGGCCAAGCTCAACTGTACGATCATTTGAGAAGACACTGCCACTGGGAGAGTCCTGTAATAATGAGCTGATCAGAAGATGTTCATTACCTATTTTCTAAAGAGTCTAGTAACATAATCTTCTCTTTTAAAGTTAATCACCTGTTTATCTTAAATAATACTGTAGAAGTTCATTAGATATATTGTTTCCAGTTGTTATAAAAGGGAATGTTTTATTTTTAAAACAATGTTTTAATCCGTAATAATCTATTTTGTATAATCTGTTAAAAGAAAATTAAATAATTAAATACTGTTTTAAAAATTAGTCAGCTGTTTAGATAATTTTTTACAAGTTATTCACTGAGTGAACCAGCAATTTTCTTAGTTATTTGTAAAAGTTTCCACTAATTTTCAAGCATAAATCCCAAACATTCTCAATCCCACCTTCTAATTTAAAAACATTTGCTGCTTGTATTGATCTGATGATAGTAAATTGTCTATATTAAACATAGCTGTAGATTTCAGTGGGGATGCAGTGGATTTGTCCTCTTTAATATTTAGAACACATGCATTTGTCTATGTATCTGTTGTTCATAAGGTCTGTACATATTGTGATTTATTGTGTGGAGACTCATGCTGGTGTTTTTGCTTTCCAAAGGCTTTGTCCTCGGAGGAGCTTTTGGTGTTTTCACTGCTGGCATCGATACCAATGTTGGCTTCGACCCTAAAGATCCTCTGAGAACTCCGACAGCACGAGAAGTCCTTAAAGACATGGGCCAGAGGGGGATGTCCTACGCCAAGAACTTTGCCATTGTGGGCGCCATGTTCTCCTGCACAGAGTGCATCATAGAATCAGTAGGTCACAGCGTTTCTACTCTTTATATGAGGCCGCTGGTGGATGATTGATTGCACCTCTGACAGGAAATCACAATAAGAGAATAAATGACGAAAGAGCATTTTATAACGTCCATCGTTGTCTGTAGCAAAACAGGAAATGGACATAGTAACGTAAACATTTTTTGGACAAGAATTTAAACTAATCTTCATTTCAATTACAAACACCTGCTAAAAAGGGCATGTCAAGTAGCGCTGAATGATTTGAGAAAATATCTAACTGTAATTTTTTGCAATGGGATTTTTTTAAAGTCAAGCTTGAGTTCAGTATTCACTGTGATACTAATTTCAAACATTTGATGGAGCGTTACCACCTGAGATTACATCTAAAGTGGGACTGTCACACATGAAGGACAGAATGAATATGAAAAACCACAACAGTTAACACTCTGGGTCAGACCTGCTAAAAATGTAGGAGGTGTGGCTATTAGATACTGAGACAGTTGAAACACAACAATGATGGTGAACCATGTAGTTAAATATGATTAATGGGCAAACATTTACCATTGAAAGTTTCTGAAAGAAACCATGAACAATTCAGTTTTCTGCAATAAAAGAAAAGAAGATAATAATCACAGCATTTGTCTTTAAATGCACATCCAAATCATAGCCTTTGTGATTTGTTGTTTGTCATTTCAAGCTGTGATTTTGATTTTAGTTCAGTTAATTGTTCAGGCCTAATGCAAAGTGTTACGTACTATGACATAAAATCAGTGATGCTGCTCCAAAAACACAAAGTACGCTGATTTGTATTCAAATTACAGTTAACAACATTGGTCAGTAGGCCTCAAACTAATGATTATTTTTCATTGTCAATTTATCTGTTGATTATTTTCTCAAGTAATCAATCAGTTGTTTGGTCTATAAAATGTCAAAACTTTTGAAAAATGTCCTTCGCTATTTCCTGCAGCCCACGATATTCTCAAACGTTTTGTTTTGTTCAAATCTGAAAGATATTCAGAGATATTAGACATAAACTGACTAATTAATCCTAAAAAATAATTGATCAGTAGTTTATAAGTTGACAGCTAATCAGTTGGTCGTTACAGGTTTATTGCTAAGACACTTAGTCTGTCAGTGGGAACAACATGGATACTCTAGAGAGCAGTATTCTTCATGTTTTTCTGTTAATCTAACAAGGAGACTTACATTTATTAGTTTCAGAGTCTTGATTCAGCAGATTTCTCGTGGCACATCTGGAGTGAAATTATGAAATTTTTATTAATTAAGGGCATGTCATATTGCTCAGTAACACCATCCAGTGTTCCATGTTGAGTAGTATGATGGTACAGTAGTTCTGTTTTGAACCTCCTCAGAGATCCCATAGCGCCCTCTGGTGCTAAACTGTGTTTGGTTTTCAAAGTAGCACTGGGAAAAAAACACACCTAATAATATTCCAACAAGTACTTCTAATCAGTCATTTTTTTTATCTGCTTCACGTTCACAGTTGTAAGATCTCTTTGTACCTGTTCTGTATTTGCAGCACAGAGGTGTTTCTGACTGGAAGAACGCCGTGTACAGCGGCTGTGTGACTGGTGGAGCCATCGGGTTTCGAGGTATGTAACCTGCTTTATTTGCTTTGATGGTTCAAACTGAAGGACACGTGTTTCTGTTCTCCTCACATCTCTTGTGTTTCTGTTTTGCAGCTGGACTGAAGGCTGGAGTCCTGGGATGTGGAGGCTTTGCTGCTTTTTCTGCAGCAATTGAATATTATTTACGGTGAACCACTAAGAAGTGATTCTGTGGACAAGAACTTATTTGCTGCACATGTGGACAAAAGAATGAGGAGCCACAGTGTGAGAAAGTCACTTCTGTGAATATTGACCTGCACATGGAGGATTGCTGTGAAAACAGACGGGAGTGTAAAGTGACACCACAGTGGACTGTCTGTATTTTACAGTGTACTTTAGTTGGAGCAGAACAAAGCAGCCTCTTGTGGAGAATCTCCAGAAACAGAGCAGAGTGGGTCCACTTCTATATCAGAGATACATTAATGATGGGAAAATGTGAACTGAAATCACCTTCTGAGTCAGGACCATGTCAACTTAGACTGAGATAAACAGTTCTGGTTGCAGAGCACTGCTGTGACGTGTCAGTGTTATTTATATTAAAGATGTTTTTGTTAACTGGTTCATTCAGAACTTTTTTTGATGTAGTTAACAAAAGTCTATAATCAGAGAATTTGGCTTCATTTTCGTTTCACTCAATGTCAATCTCATCTGAATTTGCAGCCGCTCTCAACCTTAAAGCTTCATTGTTTTCCTTGTTGAGCCGTCAGACCTGCCACTTCTCTGTTGTGATGCGTTCATATTTTTTTAGTGTAGTATTTTTTATTTGTATTTTTTAAGTAGCTGCTGCTGTTTGTAGAGTCATCAGGTCCATCTATGATCTGTTCCCCAAGGAAGAACTTAGTTGACACACAGCAGAGATTCACAACAACGTCAGCTCAGACAGAGGTGTTTGTTAAAACAGAACATCTGGATTATTTTTTTATCCAGTTAGTCATACAACTGAGAGTGTCCTTTCAGGAGCTGTAGTAAAGACCAGACCACAATTCACAAAATATTTTACCACTTGGTTTAATCTATGATTTAAATTTCATTGAAGCTGTTGGTTTTTAAGCCTCAATAAATAATATGCCATGATTTGAACTGTCCAAGAATGTTTAGCAAGACATTAAATTATGCACAGAATACATCATATTCTGAACTCTGTGAAGAATTTTTAATTGTGTTCACATCAAGTCATTTAAAAACATCAAAGTGCTTCTTCTTATAAAATATCTCAGTGCAGCTGATTGTTTAAACACGTGACTCTTCTGTGTCTGGTTCAGTGTTGAAGAAGCTCCACGTTGATCCACCATCAGTGAAGATGAACGATCTCACAGAAAACACTCCAATTATCTGACTTAACAATAAACCAGTCAAGTTGTAACCAAACAGTGAGAAACATGAACAACACAATTATGGAGTCAATTTGGAAAGTATTCAAACCCTTCAAACAAACACTTTGTTTTATTCTAAATGAATACAAGTTTTCTCCAATCTATCATCAGGAACCCAAAATGACAAAGAGCAAAACTTTTTATAGAGATTTTTGCAAATTTATTAAATATCAAAAGTGAAATATCTGAAAGTCACTTTTAACAAAACATCACTAAAGTAATTCTTACTTTTTATGATATTTATTCAACAAGTATTGGTCACATTAATACAGTAAATTCAAAACAAAATGTTACTAAAGGCGACTTTTATTTTCAATACACATTTTTAAAAGAACAACTTTTTTACAATAAAACATTCACTATTGACAATATTTCAAAGAAGTTCTCGTCATTAAAAACAGTTATATTTTTACAGTATTTATATCATAAGTTTTGATGTTATGCTAATAATTATGACAATATCAAAAATGTTAAAAGCATATATTACAATTTTATTTGCAGCAAACATCCACAATTTCAAATATATTGTAACAATAAACAAAGTAAATATTTATCTTAAAAGTTCTAATGTCATGTTCATAAAATTTCATCATATAAAAATGGTTTGTAAAGATGAACCTAAATGTGTTAGAATAAACAATAATAGTTTTTTAATTTTTACATTAAACTAAGTCAGTCTTACTTTTGGCAGTATTTCTTTAACAATTATTGATGTCAGGCTAATAAATTTGGATCCTATCAAAAAATATTTTGAAACTATCTAAAATTTGCAACATTAGACACCTAACATATTTTTTCAAATTTCATTGAAGTTTTTTTTTTTTAACATTTTCATTAAACTAATAAATCTTACTTTAGACAATGTTTGTCTTCTAAGTTCTCATGTCATGTTATGTTGGATCATAGCAAAAATATTCATACATTTTTTTTTTTTTTAACAATAAACATGAACAAAGGTAACTACTTGTGATGTTTCTTCCTAAGCAGTAAACATCATCTTCTCTGTCTCGCTGTCTGAGCTCAGAGACAAACAGGTGGCAGCTTCTTCTGTCTTCATTTGTTGCTTTGTGAGGAGCTTCCTAAACCCACCAGCACAGAACCAGCACATGATGA
This sequence comes from Amphiprion ocellaris, assembly GCF_022539595.1. Lineage (NCBI taxonomy): Eukaryota > Metazoa > Chordata > Actinopteri > Pomacentridae > Amphiprion > Amphiprion ocellaris. Next base: position 24,989,462 of record NC_072779.1, read on the forward strand.
AAACTAGTTCTGTGCAGGCAGAGTCAGGACGCCCCTCAGTGGCTGGAGAGGGTGCTGTTGGAGGCAGGGGCGTCTGAAGTGGAGCGCTGACCTGGGAAACAGAAAAACAGGACACAAAAATCAACCTTTGACTCTCTGGTAACTGCTGAACTGTTGGATTAAACCTCTAATAATTATCAATGCTTCTTTAATAGACATGAAACCATCAATAAATGTGATATCGGTGTAGGACAGTTCCAGTGTCCATCAGTTCACATCAACATACAGAAAGGTAACATCAGCTCATCACCACTTTATGTCCCTGTTGGTACTTTTGTAGTCTTTGTGAGGACTCAGTCAGCTGACTGAAAACACTCCTCCTCTCTCCAGTTGGTTCCTGGTCATCCATCCTTCTGGTCTGGTCGGTCCGGTCTTCTCTGTCCATCATCCAGGAGCTCTGTTCAGAGAACTCCTGGATGATGGATGATGAAACAAAACAATGCAAATGTCAGTAAAATGCTTCAATTATAAATGATCAAGAACAGATATTAAATCCTTAATAAGTGACTCATTTCAAGTAATAACTTACCTTAATTTGATGAAAGGAGCGACATTAAAGAAACAGTGTTAGTAACATGGATAATACTTGAAAATGAAAATATGTGCAATTGTAATTATACTTACCTCTGATAAAGAAGAAGAACAAACACACCTGTATTTGTCAGGTGCTCATACCTACCGTTCCTCCCACATTATCTGATGACGCTAAGACATGTGAAGGAGGGTTTTTACTATTAGTTGCAGGGATCTGGATGTTTTCAATCCCTGCAGTAAGAAGTGGGAGCTGCCTGTCAGCTGGAACTTCTCTGCTCAGAGCTTCCACCAGTTTCAGGACTAATCGGAGTCACTATCATCTGGACTCCAAAAAGGCCTGAACCAGTTTCCACTGGTCACAGAGGAGCTCAGGCCTGACGTGGAGGGACCGGACGCGCTGTGGTTTGTGGCACCGGATGTAGATGGTCCTGGCTGCTGGTTGTCCTCTTCACTGGTCCGCTGCCTCTTCGTACCTACCTGTTCCTCCACATCGCTCTCCTCCCGGGGCCTCTTTGGGAAGGAGATGATGTGGAGAGCAAGGTCCTCCTGTGGGGGAGCAGCGGGAGCAGCGATGACTGGAGCACCAGCAGGAGGGGGGAGCCGCTGGACCAGGGGGGAGCGAGGTCGGATGTCCTCTTCTTCGCCGTCCTCTGGGTCTTCTTCATCCTCATCCAGGCTGCCGTAGCCGGAGTCTTCGCTGGTGCTCCAGTCGTCTTCCGAGTCTTCTTCCTCGGAAGACTCATCCGAATCATTGAAGACGACAACGCGGTTGTCATCATCAATGATCCAGATGAGCTCCGGGAGGCCGTTGGCGGGACGCTCCACGACGTAGTCCACAAACCCTGAGAGGAAATAAGGTCATGTTAGTACTTCTAGCATCGTTAGATATCAGGACCAAATCATCTACAGTCACAACTGAAGTTACAAACGCTTCACTATGACCATCCAACAACTTGTCAAAGCCACAAACACATTCTCATTGATTCTGCAGTCTGTTCTTTCATGAGAGACTTTATGAAAAACAATTATTTATTCTACTTTGGTCATTGATAAATTTTGACAATTCAAATGACCAGTACGTTCACAGTGCCCACAGTGATTTATTCATTACAAATGCATGTATGATGTAGAGAAAGTATTTCCAGCACTAACAAGAGATAAAGTAGGAACACTGAGGCTTTCTTATCTTCATGTTGACTCCAGATCTGTGAAGTTGCTTTGACAGTTCAGTTTCTGTGATCACAAACTTAAGTGGAAAATGTGTCCTTTGCTCCAAACTCTGTCACAGAGATTCAGCTGAACATCACAGAAACTACTGCAGCCAGTGATGACGTTTAAAACCAGAGCAGATTAAAAACTCTGTCTGCTGAGGTCACAGTCACATGATACAAGGATGACATACGAGCAGTGACTCTCATTGGTCATCACACATCTGACAGGTCAAGTTCATTCACTGAAACTCTGATGTCCAAGTTTCATGAATGCAACACAACACAGCACTAAACAGAACAACATAGCCCTTTACAACAGAAAAACACAACACACAACAGTGCAATAAAACACAGCACAGCACAACATAATAGTACAACACCACAAGCTCAGCTACATTTGTTTGTCTCAGAGATTAAACCATGCAAGTCTAAGTTCACACAACCACTACAGCGGAACTGGAAATTGCTCATTAAATCAGTTATGGTGATGTAAACACACACTTCAACACAACAAAGTAAACACAGCACACCACAGTACAACACATCAAAGCAGAATAAAGTACAACACAACACACCACAACACAGCGCAACACAAAACAACAAAATACTACACAACATACAACAAAACAACAAAGTACAACATGGGGCAACACAAAAAACTCCCCAAGACAATGATATACAACTGAAAGCAGTATAATACAACACAGCACAATGCAGCACAACCCAACACAGTACAACACAAAGCAGGACAGCACAACACACTACAAAACAACATAGTACAGTACCACACTATGCAGTACAACACAATTCTGCATAACACAGGACAGATAACACAACATAGTACAGTGCAAAGGAGCACACCACAACACAGAACACTACACAATACTGCACAACAAACCATATTATAGCACGATGATACACAATATAATTCAATACAATACAACACAATGCAGTACAACACAATACAACCCAAGACAGAACATGTCACAGAACAACACAATACAACAAAAGGCAGTACTTTGCCTCTGTAATCACTACTGTTACAACTAAAACATGGCAACAGTCACATTGTATTACTAATTATTATCACTGCAGCTGGTTCAGTTCATTATCACACATTCATGAAATCCAGAATAAACTGAATGTTTCCTGAGTGAATTTTTCTCCTCAAAAACAGCAACATCTGTTCTCCTTGAATGTTTTTCAGAGTCCTCACTCAGATAAGCAGCATGTTAACTGCATCTGTATTAGTCTGTGTACATCAGATAATTAGTCACATCAGCAGTAGAAACCAAACTAATTCACTCATGCTGACAGTTTTCAACCAACCTCGAAACTACAACAGCAAACTACAAGTCCTGAGATCCACTTATGGCTCCTCTGCGCGCATTTACGCACGACTCTTTCTATTTGTGTTTGAATTCTGATTGGCCAAATAAACCAACCAGCAACAAAGATCCATTACAAGTAAAATGGCACAAAAAACTACGAAACTAGCAGATTAGAACAGCTTATTCTCCACATGTATGAGTTTATTTGATGTGACTGAATGGAGACAGTGGCGCATCTGCAGTCTGTTATAAATGCGTAAGAGAATCTATTTTTTTTTTCAATAAATACAAACCGCGTGATGAATAAACATAGTTTATCATACAGTTCACGTTTAAGGTCCATAAACAGTCGGACGCATAGTTCAGGTTGAGCTACATGTGAAAATGAATTGATTTAAAGAGACTCAGAGTCCCACAGTGGAGACACCGGCTGTGTTCTGAACACTCCATTGTCTCCATGGTCACCGCAAAAACACATTTTGGCATTTTATCATTTTTTTTTGGCCAAGTCGACATGTTTTTTTTGTTTTACAAAATATTCATGTGAATTTTTAGCAACTGTGATGCTCTTAAACCAAAATAACAGAGTTTCTGAATCATGACGCCAATGATTAACAAATTAGATTAACCCTCTCCCGAAAAAAATTCTGCATTTTTACAATTAAATAATCATTTTACACGGAAAAAAATCATTCAATAACTGTTAATCACTCAGTCTCTCACACTGATTTCTGCACTGACACGGTATTAAAGATGTCAGAGGGACAAACAACATTATTCTACTCATAAAAATCTACTTTAATAATAATCTAATAATAATAATAATAATAATAATAATCTTACCAGCAGCGTCACGGTGCACCTCCGGGGCAGCTCCCACAGGTCCCTCGATGTCCACGAGTCTGAAGTCCATTTCCAGGTCTTCAAGTAGCCTTGATTCAAGGATCCAACAAGAGTCGGTTTACAAATGTCTTCTTCTTCAGATCTTCTTTGGTCGAAAGGTTCCTCTTCAGGTCTTCCTTTTCCAAAGGGTTCCTCCTCAGGTCTTCGTTCTCCAAAGTTTCCTCTTCGTCTTTGCTTTCCAAAAGTTTTGTCTTCAAGTTTTTGCTTTACGCAGCTGATCTTCGAACAGGTCGATCCGAGTCCAAGAGCAGGTGAAAAAGTTGTCTTCTGACATTTCAGAATGTTTCAGCCTTTATATAGGCTCCGTGGATGCTTCAAAAAATGCCACATGTGTTATTGTGGTGCACCATGGAGACGATGGAATTCTCGAATGCAGAAGTTCTATGTAACATATATTCTGATCACCTGCCTGAATAAAGACTAGAAGTCACTGTTGTCATGAATCTTCTTCCAGTTGACTTCACATTTATTCACGTTCTCTGTTGCAGTGTGACTCAGGAGCTGCTTCAAGCCTGATTTTATTTTGACCCCAGGATCTAACATCCCAGTACCAAACACCACAGAACTATTTTATTAGGGACCCATTGTATGTAAGAGCAGTAAAAGTAATACAGCTATCAGGCAAACATCTGACATATCAGAAGGCGTGGTGTAAAGTAACTAAGCAAATGTACTCAATTGCAGTGCTTAAATGCAATTTGAAGTGACTTGTGCTCGAATATTTTATGCTACTTTCTACTTCAAAAACCCTAAATTTGAAATCGAAAAATGCTTTTTTTTTTTTTTTTTTTTTTACAAGAACTGACACAAAAAAGACTCTTTCATGTCAACGTGAAACCGGATTTCAACAAAAATAATGCCACTTAAAAATAGAAAACAGAAAGTGATATTTCTGAAACAAAACATGAACAATTGAGTCTGTTGGTATAATAACTTAAAAAAGAGTCACAGCATTTGTCTTTAAATGCACATCCAAATCACAGCCTTTGTGATTTGTTGTTTATGTCATTTCGAGCTGTGACTTTGATTTTAATTCAGTTAATTATTCAGGCCTAATGCAAAGTGTTTTGTGCAACAACATAAAATCAGTAATGCTGCTCCAAAAACACAAAGTACGCTGATTTGCAATTAACAACACTGGTCAGTAGGCCTCAAATTAATGATTATTTTTCATTGTCAATTTATCTCTCGATTATTTTCTCGGGTAATCAATTAGTTGTTGTTGTTTTGAAAAATGTCCTATTTCCTGAAGCCAAAGATGTTCTACTGACTAATTAATCCTAAAAAATAGCTGATCAGTAATTTTTAACGGTTGACAGCTAATCAGTGAACTGTTACAGCTTTATTGCTAAGAGACTTTGTCAGTGGGAACAACATGGATACTCCAGAGAGCAGTATTCTACATGCTTTTCTGTCAATCTAACAAGGATACATGCATTTATTAGTTTCAGAGTTTTGATTCAGCAGATTTCTGATGGTCCATCAGGGGTGAAATTGTAGAGTTTTTACTAATTAAATACATCTCATATTGCTCAGTAGTACCATCCAGTGTTCCATGTTGAGTAGTACGTTGGTACAGTAGTTCTGTTTTGAACCTCCTCAGAGGTTCCATAGCGCCCTCTGGTGCTAAACTGATCCAGGAGCTGCATTTATGACCCTGTAGTCAACAATGTGGGATTATAGAAAGTGAGGGTAAAAAACTACTTCGTCCTCTTTAACTCTGCTTGACTGAGAAAGACTCACTGGAGATCTTTTTCTCATCCACTGGTCTGAGTAAAGGAAGAACGTGACACCACACTCACTACGACCTTCATCCCATGCAAAAACAGATAAACAACTGTAGATGAAATAGCGGCTTTTTTCTTGACCCACCTTCTGCCTTTCCTTGTTCTCCACAAACACTGTAAACATGTTATGCATGCAGGAAACCATTTTGCATTGTTTCTGAAGAACTCAAGAAGTGTGTCAGCAGCACCACCAAGTGTCTGATTTCATGCAGGCCATGGTTTTTGGTCACACCATTTACAGCACAAATAAAGAGTCAGCATAACGTATATTCCAGGCATGTCACAAACAGTACAAACTCTACAGGTGCTATTGTAGAAAAATAGCAGCAAAATAAAATAAAATGATGTCTGTGCAGTGTATTTCAAGCATACATAACTATATGAACACGATAAGTTATACACAGATATTCATCCATTATCTATACACACTTAATCCTCGTAAGGGTCGTAGGGGGGCTGGATCTATCCCAGCTGATTTAGGGTGAAGGCAGCGGACACCTATCTTGTTTCCACTTGGACCTGAAAAATCAGATTGTGGGACTACACAAAGATTGAAAAGGACATAGGACCAGCCAAAAATCAGCTCAAATATATTTGCAGCATGTCAGGAGGTACAGAACAAGCCATAGTACAGCTAGTCAGAGCTGCAGTGGTCGTCCCCCCAAAATGACACCATGAACAATGTGCTACCTATGCAGTCTAGCTCCAGAAACAGACTGGTGTGTGCATTACCCTTGGCTCTGGGATTTTCAATGGAAATTAGAGTTTTTGTGACAGTTCAGACAAAGTGAAGGATGGCGTATAATGCTAGCCTTCAGGGACGTTGTTTGTTACTGGTTCAAAACTGTAAGATTTAACTTTGTTAAAGAAGATGTAAAGAAACCAAACGAATACAGAAGACATGTACTTTGGTCAGATGAGACAAGATAAATTTGTTGTGGTCACATGGGGTCCAGCATGAATCTGGTCAGGACCACCATAGTGATTACACAGTACCAACAGCGAAGCACAGAAGTGGGAATATGATGATTTGGGGCTACATGAGTGCAACAAGTGTTAGGGAAATCACATTTATAGATGGTACCATGAATGTCTATGGATAAACCAAAATACCGGCTGATAAGATGAATCGCTGATGACGATTCTACAGAAGCCAAAATCACACGAAAGTTTGTAAAGAAGAAAAACTTGGGAACTGTAACCTGCATGAGTATGAACCTTGATGTATTTTAAAGAGAAAGGTAGAGCAACACAACCCCTCCAGCAAAGAGCTGCTGGGAGGGGGGGGGGGGGGGGGATCTAAAGAGAATAAAAGAACATCCCTCTATAAATTAGTGCAACACTGTTATGTTCCATGCTGAAGAGGTTTGAGTTATGATCAAAAATAAAGGAGGACATATGAAGCATTAAAAAGTAAAAGATATAAATATCAGTAATGAAAGGTAAACTCACTTGTGTTGCATTGGGCTCCTACTGTGGGCCCTGTAGTTTAATATAGCAACTCTAAACTGTTAGTTTTTAATTTTACAGAAGAGCAACTATGCTACTGTTCAACTTACAAGTGATGCAATTAATACAAGATGATACAGTTTAGGATAATTTTTAATGTCTGTGATATTGCACAGGGGTGCATTCACTTCTGGTACTGTAAATTCAGGACATGTACAGTATAAATTCTAAAAGTGCATTTCTAGAAAAATAGTAGTAGCTAAAATACAATGAAGTGATAACTGTACGGTATTACAAATGATTTATTTCAACCATTTTTGACTAGATGATCATGATAATTTCAACACAAATATGCCATGCAAACTAATTAAGTGCAAGATCATCACATTGCAAATTCTGATTTGAGCTGTGTAGTAAAATATTTTCACTATCATTTTCTGTGCTTCTGTGAAATCTTTTTGTCTGAGCTAAAGGTAAGACGTCACAAAAACGAAACTTTAAAAATGTCAGGTGTTCTTTAATTTAAAACTATTCATAAATATTTAATTATTTTTTATATATGACACCTCTGTATACAACTACTGTATAGTTTCAATATTTCAAATATATAAAGAAGAGGGGTCAGATGAGATGCAAATGTAATCTGTACTTCATGAAACATTTTATGTGCAAAGATGTGCAGTGTTTGAAAGTGTTGATGTGAATAATGCAACAGCGACACCTATTGGCAGCCTTGCAAATGTTCACCGATCAGATATAACGTTATGACCACGTGCCTAATATTGTGTTGGTCCCCTTTGTTTTGCTAAAACTCCTCTGACTCAGTGGGACATGGACACAGGGTCTCTGGGGATGTCTTGTGGCACCGGGATGGTGGCAGTGAAGTCCACAACTGCAAGGGAATAGGATGGAAGCAATATGAAATAAGCCTGCATATTTTGCCGTTGAAAATATCTTGATTGGTTAAGTCTAAATGTGTGTACAGTTTATTATTTTTTATTGTGATACAGGTGCAGGTGAGTCTAGGGAAACTGGAGGAAGTGTGAAAAGAAGAGCAGAGTCACTCAGGGACTGATTCCAGCAGCAGAACCCTGAACCACAAGTTCGGAAGGAGACAAATGAAGATGGGTCTGTTGATAGTTTTAATTACTTTGCTCGCCCTCATTCACAGGATGTATTTTAATAATACATACATTCTGATGTTGTAAAGAATAGTGTTGGAGATTTGCCCTTTAGCTGATGTTCTCATATTTGTGAAATCTAAGTTGTGATGGAACTGTTTCCTTGCAGAGGAAAAAGAGATGATAGTGTTATTAGAACATGCAACACTTTTTATTCTACTTTTTATTTTTTAAATTTAATATTTTTATTTATTCTTTTATTCAATTTTTAACTTTTGGATATCTGTGAACACTTACTTGAACAGAATATAGATTCTGATATTGTTGTATAGAATAATGTTGGAGATGTGCACTAATGTTGAAATAAATCCTCATTGTGAAGCAACCCTTACCTGCACTGAATTGGAAATATTTTAGAAAAACACACTGAATTACAAGGCTTGACAGAACAGTGCGCTATTGTAGACTTAACATGTAAGGTTATAATTACATGATTTTAATAATAATAATAGGTCGTGATCTAAAGTGGGCCGGTCCGAGGCATGAAACTCCAGGGCTGAAAATGAGTTCCACTCCGGCCCTGGTGGTACATGTCAAACATCCACATGAATGTCAGGACTCAAGGTTTCCCAGCAGAACATGGTATTATAATGAGATGATTGTCATTATTGACTTCACCTGTCAGTAGTCATAATGTTGTGGCTGATCGGTGTATCTGCTGCTGCTGCTGCAAAAATGTTTTCTAATTGTGTGACTCTGATTGTGAGTGCTGCTGCACCCCTAAGTGTTAAAGACTAGGTAGGTGAAGTTCTCTTGCTTGGGTTTGACGCTGAAATTATAGTGTCCAATACGGTTCCTCTGGTAGTAGAAGAGGCAGACAAAGCTAATGATAAGGAAGATTAATAGGCAGATTCCAAGACAGGAGAAGCCGACTATTTGGAGAGCGCCGATTTCTTCCTCCACGGACTCTGCGAGAATATACGCCACATTAGAAATGGCAAGTGAAAAGAAAAATAAAGAAAATTACTGTTATGTTCCATGCTGAAGAGGTTTGACATTTAGCTGATTATAAATAGCCAAATAGTGACAAGATTCTACAAAGACTGATATTTTAATGAGGATTAGGATTCAAGTTTATTAGCATCAACTGAGTACAATGAACAGGAATCTTTTAACACGTTCCAGCTTGTTAGGTAGCTGGGATCAGGGGGCAGGGTCAGTATTGATAAGGTGTCTCTGGAGCAGCCTCAAGAACTCAGCAGTGACACCTCAGCAGTGTTCGAGCTTGAAACCCAAACCTTCTGATCAGTAACCCAGAGTCTGAACTCAGCCCCCACCACCCTCACTGCTGACCCTTACATAAACTCTCTCACTCAGACACTCCCAAAATTATCACTAATAAGTGTATCATTAAAACAACTGAATTCAAATGAACAGATCTCTAATGTATTTCAGGAAGTTGACAGTTTTTGAAACGTCTGTTTTCCATCACGCTAAATGAGTTTTCCTTTCTACCAGACTAATAACAGACACAGCAACACAACTGACTTCATTCAGCAGCTAGCTGGCTCATTCAGATTTTTGAATACAGAGCTAGTCGAGTTTAATATGGAGACTGGAGTCTTTAAACACATTTCTTCTTTTAGAAAAGGCCACTGTGTCAGAGGGAGAGGCTCAAGAGTCATCATAAATTCATTTTGACTTGAAGTGATGCACAGAAAAGGCATACAGTGGAAAAATATTCACATTTTAATGCACATCCAGCTAGACTCAAATGGCTTGGAGCAGACAGAGTTATACTGTATAGAAGGGCTCACCTTCATCTGACTTGAATATAGGCCCAAAAGAGTCAAATGCTGTTCCAACCGTTTTCGCAGAACGTGCTGTTCTTTGTAGACAGTCCTGCAAGAAAGTATGACAATATCATGTATTATTATATATTCTTTAAATATTCCAACAACAGTCCTTGTTCTTTTATACTCTGCAAGGCTTAATGTGGCTTTTGTGGAGTAGAAAGTACTCACAGGTACACAGGTATCTGATCCGATCTGGATGCAGATCTGAACCTGGCAGTGCAGATAGATCACATTCAGGTTGACGATAGAGAATATCTGAACGGACACGCGGGACGTGCTGGAGTTCCCGTTGATCAGCACTTTGGTGTATGAGTTCATGGAACAGCTGTGGAGACATAAACAACTGACTGAAAACAGAACTTTGACTTGCTTTATTTATAATACTAGTCAATTTCAGACTGCAGTTTGTAGAATCATCTCTGTACATAGACAGCTGTCAGAGTAGGTAGCTGTATATTTAATCAATTATGTCACCTCAGCTCGATGTTTTTGCAGAAACCATTAACACCGAGTTAGTTGTTGCACTTAACAATTTGCTAATGTTGATGCCGCTATTTCTTTTTGAGATGTTGCACTGAAGTAAATCTAATTTGAACTGAAGTGCTTCTAGCTGTGAATCAGTAAATGTCTTCCTGCTAACATGGGTGCAGAGTTGTTCCTGTGGAGCAGATGATGTCATATTTTCCATCTCTCTGTCATTTAACCTTAACGTCCCACAGGAGGGAAATCTATTGTTTTTCTTGTGTTTTGTGGTTGTTGTAAACTTAAAGGTTTTTAAAAAAGAAAAAAAAAAGCTGTTACGACGCTTAGATGTTTTCTTGTGCCATTCGTCAAGCCCCCCACATAGTTAGCCTTCTTAGCTTTACAAGTGAGAAAGAATTTGACCCAGGAGCTATGTGACATCGAAGTAACCAATAGTCTTCTAACCTCAAACTGTGATTGACAGCTCTGGCTGGCACATGCTGACACATGCAGAGAGATTCGTCCTGAAGTAGACAACATTGATTTACGGAGCAAAACAGCCTATTTTGAACAGGGCTAAAGGCAGAGGTTATACAGTCATGATGAAATGAACAATCAGACACACTGTGGGGACATGTGACACTTTGATTCATTTCCTGAAAAGGGACACAATATAGAATCTTTAAGACCAAATTGGTTCAAATTGGTCAAGTATATATACACTTATATAAGTATATAAGCACTGTACAAAAGGATATTAAGATTTTGGACATTTTTGAAAATATTTAGACACTTATTTGCACTTGAACCAAACTAGAAAATCAGTACTGTTGTTCAGTCTATACAGCAAATACAAAGAGAGAGTAGGTAGCTTGTTTAGCTTAAAACTTTAGTTTGAAATTTGAACTTTATGCTGAAGTTTGAAGCAATCTGCTTACACAGCATATTAAAGACCTTCTACATATTAGGCCAATTAAAGAACATGCAAGGTTTCACAAACCTTTTCTATTTAGATCTGGTAGCGCTAGTTACATCAATTGCATTAGAATTCTATTTTGAAAAACATTACAGGAGCTCCAGATTAATTATTTGAAAAATTATTTGAAAAACCTGCAGAAGCTGAAAACATGCTTGCAATAGTTTCATTTTTTTTTATCATAATCTGTGGACACGGGTTGATTTTTTAAAATCATTTTTTTAACTTGCAATAGCAAAACAGTAACTATCCTGTTTTCCCAAGAGACAGGAAAATAATGAACTTATTATCGTTATATAACAGATAAAATGAAATTTCATATACTTAATGTTATGAAATTTGAATGGCAGAGGTCTGTTATCACACTATATGCTAATCAAGTGACTGCATTTGGGATTCTGGCCCCTTGAACGAGCTTTTCCAAAGTAATGGTAACAGTAATGGTAGCAACATAAGTAAAATGAAGTACTATCTATAATTAGGGTGGGAGAATGAGCAATATTATGGCGCATGTAGCTAAAAATAGTGACAGTGGTGCAGCAGGAACAGACCTGTTCTCCAGGAAGGCGTAGCTGTAGGTGTCTGCAGGGCTTCGGCTGGGAGTGGCCCAGCACTTGTTAATGACTACTTTAAGCTGCTCTGAGGAGGTGTTGAGTTTGACTTCCACCACCACTGCCTGCTCAGAGGACAAGCTGTAGTTGTAGGGCAGAGGTACTGAACCGTTCATCAGCTGTACAGTCACCTGGAATGACCCCAAGCCCATGATGACATCTTTTATCATGTCATACCTGCAGATGGAGGACAAAATGTGTACAGCCTGAATATAGCTGGGATGCACTGCAAAACTGAGTTACACAGAACAAGATTCAGGAGATCTGTTGCTATTTTCCTGTGTTGAATATATGCTGGTGACGGACCGATGAGACACCCAGAATCTTTTCTAATACAGCACCATGTTATAATTTGCTTTTATTTCACTTAAAAGTAATGCTGGAATTTTTTAAGTAAATGTTTAGCATTCCCGGACTGGGCCTGGGATCTTTCTGTGTGGAATTTGCATGTTCTCCCTGTACATGCATGAGTTTTCTGTGGGTACTCCAGCTTCCTCCCACAGTCCAAAAACATGCTCAGGTTAATTGCTACTTTTAAATTGTCCGCAAGTGTGAATGTGATGTTGTCTCTATATGTAGCCCTGTGATACACTGGTGACCTGTCCAGGGTGTCCCCTGCCTTCACCCTAAGTCAGCTGGGATAGACTCCAGCCTCCCTGCAACCCTACTGAGGATTAAGTGGTGTATAGATATTGGGTGGATGGATGGATGTTTGGCATTTTATTAACTTGCTTTCCAAGAGATAAATGACCAGACTGAAACTGAGCTGTGTGGCATACTATGTGGGTGCTTTCTAAAACCTATACTACCACAGATTTAGTATATTCCAGTACATAGTATGTCAGATGTCGTACGCCAAAAATAACAAGTGTCCTACTGCTGGTCTCCTTTTGCAGTATGCTAGTCAGCTTTTCTGGCCAATCTGACCCACAATCCTCTGCAGTGGAAGATGCATCACATACATCATTGTGGACAGATGGCAGCTCACTTCACAGAACAGATTGCGATGTAAATATGAGCAAGATGATTCAAGCTTGAGGTGCAATATTATGATGAAGTAGTTTGTAGTAGTGGTATGTCACAATTACAACAGCCTGTACTATGGGAGGACAGATGCAGTATGTACTGAAGGAGATAGAAAAAGTATGTGATTTGGAACACTGGATATTTTCAATTGCAGCCACACTGCAGTTGTTTAGTTTAGCATAACAAAAAGACAGTAAACAGGGAGAATCTGCTAGCCAAGTTTTGTTGGGGGAAAAAAACACTAAAACATAAAACATAAAACACATTGTATGAGGTGTGGTATATACGTGTGAGTGCAGACGTGCATGGTCTGTTTGTGTTGACCATGTGATAGACTGGTAACCCGTCCAGGTTTCGTCCAGTGTCAGGTAGGTAGGCTCCTTTCTAAAATGTTACATGATTGGTCTAAGGGCTTAAGCATGCTTTTTAGTGGAGTGCAGAGTTGCAGTCAAATAGTTTGCTTAGTTTAGTTTGCTTAGGAAAAAAGTTAGTATTTAAGTGACTGCCATGATAAGAGCTGGTCAAATGATCTAAATGTTAAAGAAAGGTGCTCTCATTCTTATCTCCTTTAGCATAGGATACAGTGGACCATCGTTTACGAATGGAAAGCAGATAATGTCGTTCCATAGTTCTTTGAAGCAGCAACCTTCAAAGAAATGCACTTTTTTATCATTTATTTATGTGCAGGGATTATTTTGCAAAGTGCTCAAGCATGCTGAGTAATGAAAATGATGAGTGACGCATACCCCATGGAGCTAAAGTCAGCAGAGATAAGCATGCTCTTCATGTAGGTACACATGATGGGGACTTCCAGCAGTTTTGTGGGCACTTCCACTGCTCCGCCTGGTGAGGTATACGGATCCATGGTGTTGAACAGGGTAACAGATGCTGTGTAGTAGGTCTCGTTCTAAAATACCAGATGTTGGAGGCAGACTTTGTTTCAGTTATATCACTATATATAAATATATATTTATAAATATAAAAGTTTCAAAACTCACATGCACAAGCCGAGTGTCACATTCATTCCATGCCACAGTCAGCTGGACATGAGTATCATTGCCTCCATTCACGCCACATCCCCGCATGCCTAAGTAGAGGGCGCTCTCCTGGATCTTGGAGCTCAAAAGAAAATCTTTTGCCATTGTCACAGTGATGGCAGCAACTCTGCACTGGACTGAAAGGGACCCTCGCATAGAGCCATTGTTGGCAACTCTCGGGGTAGTAGTGGTTGTTGGGGTATTAGTGGTGGTTGTTGGGGTGGTAGTGATGGTTGTTGGGGTGGTAGTGGTGGTTGTTGAGGTGGTATTGGTGTTTGTTGGGATGGTAGTGGTGGCTGTTGGGATGGCACTGGTAGTGGTTGTTGGCATGGTAGTGATTGTTGTTGGGTTATAAAGGGTAATTGTCGGGGTAGTAGTAATGGTTGTAGGGGTGATAGTGGTGGTTGTTGGCTTGGTAGTGGTGGTTGTTGGGGTGATAGTGGTGGTTGCTGGGGTGGTGGTGGTTGTTTGGGCGGTAGTGGGTACTGTGGCAGCAGTAGTCATTACAAGAGCAGTAACAATTGCTGTAGTCGTAGAAGTTGTTGTTAGGGTCATACTGGTTGTTGGGGTAAAATTGATGCTGGTTGTTGGGGCAGTAGTAGTTACTGCAGGGGCAGTAGTGGTTGTTGTTGGAGCGGCACTGGTTGTTGGGGCAGAAGTAGTCACTGGGGTAGTAAAGGCAGTTGTAGGGGTAGCAGTGGTGGTCACTGGGGTGGAAGTCGCTGTTAGGGTACTAATGGTGGTTACTGGGGCAGTAGTGACAATTGTAGGTGGGGCAGTAACTGTCATTGTTGGGGCAGAAATTGTTGGCGTACTAGTGGTAGTTGTTGGGGCTGTATTAACAATCGCATGGACAGTAGTAGCTGTTGGGGAAGAGGAAGCTGTTGGAATACTAGGGGTGGTTGTTGGGATAACAGTGGTGCTTGTTGGGGCAGTAGTGGGTTTTGTTGGTGCAGGAGTGGGGTTTGTAGTGGTAGAGATAGTGGTATCTTGAGCACTGGTTGAGATTGTTGTGGAAACTGTTTCACTTGTTATAATGACGGTGGCTATCGCTGGAGTAATTATGGTGGTTATGGCTGGATCACTGGTTGAAGGTTTTAACTGAGAGACAGGAGTGGTGCTGGCTGTAGAAAATATTGATGCTGTCAGTGCTGGTGTCGTTGGCTCCAGAGTAGCAATTGCTGCACAAAACAAGACACACAGAATGCAAAGAAATTCTGCTACTGTTGATGCAAATCATATACGTAAGATTAACCTTTCCCACTGCGACACTATGAGACTCTACCTTGACAGGCTCGTCCAGGCCTTTCTGGATTGTTGTCTGTAAATCCATCCTGACAAACACACATGTAGGAGGCCCAAATGTTTATACATGTTGCCCAGAAGGAGCAGTCATTCTCCAGAGAAGCACATTCATTAAAATCTGCAATAAACAAATAAAATAGGGTCAGTAAGTGAGGTTTTATATTGATGCTTGTTATCTGTTGATTTTTAAAATTTCTGTTCTTCAAACATGAATAGCTCTATTCACTGTATTCACCAGTGGTGAGGACACAGACATAAATTTTGGATGGACTTCAGCAGATGATGAAAATTACGTCAGAGAGACTCTTACATGCCCACAAGGGAGTATAATCAAGGCTTGAAGCTTCCCCCAGTACTACAGAAGGTCGAGGACCGCAAGTGTCAGTTCCTTCTCTGTGATGCAGGAAGTAGCATCGTAGGCACTTATTTCATCTAATATCCTTTAATTTTGCTAGATGAAACTGCAGCCAGGTCGCAGTGCCATGCCTTTCTTGTTAAACATTTGATTTGAATGGAACAAAGTACTGATACAAAATGAGCAAAGAAGAGAAACCCACGAGTGAGGAGGATCATCCTTCAGCATAGATGCAGGAGACTTGGCTTGTGCAGTGATCTACTAAGTTCAAGAAACCCCCTCATGTAATTCTTGGTTAGCGATCACATCTTCTGCTTGAACGTGCAGGCCAAATCCTTCGCTGTGATCAGCCAGATCAGGTGGCTGGCTGGGCGGCTGTTTCAGATCACAGTTGTTCTGCAGAGATGTCCCAGTGGGAAGATGCAGTAGGCAGGTGGAGGATCGAGGTCCACACACACCTAACTGTTTTCACAAGCTGCATTGCACTAACCATGACCAACTAACCTAAACTAACTTTGAAATGTAAACTCAAACTTTGCTAGAAGATACACTTCCAGGTAATGTGCACCACCATTCAAAAATTTGGGGTCACCCAGGCAATTTCATGTTTTCCACGAAAAGTCACACTTTTATCCCAGTGCTAACATAATTGCACAAGGGTTTTCTAGTCATCAATTAGCCTTTCAACACGGTTAGCTAACACAATGTAGCATTAGAACACAGGAGTGATGGTTGCTGGAAATGGGCCTCTGTACCCCTATGGAGATATTCCATTAAAAATCAGCCATTTCCCGTCACAATAGTCATTTGCCGCATTAACAATGTCTAGACTGTATTTCTGATTCATTTAATGTTATCTTCATTGAAAAACAGCTGCTTTTCTTTCAAAAATAAGGACATTTCTAAGTGACCCCAAACTTTTCAACGGTAGTGTATACCTACCAACAAAAAACAAAACAAAAACAACAACACATGGTTAGAACAAATAATAGAAAGAGACATACCATTAATACTTGTGTTGTTTTCATCCACAGTGTATTGGGAGATGTTCATCAGAGAGTGCAGCAGCGCCGTGGACACATTACTTATGTTTTGGCTTTGACTTGGGGTGAATATTATGGTGAAGTTGACCACCACACTGCCAGGGGAGAAGCCTCTGATCTCGATTTTGACCTGGCCTGAATCTACCATGCTCCTCATCTCTGGAGAGAAAGACTGATAGAGCTGTTGTTGACAGATGAAACAGGCCTTGGGTCAGAATTATATGCAACAGAAGTGTTTGAAGCCTCTCACATCAACGATCACATTCAGTGACTGGATAACTCTTGGAACACACCAACCTCTTCTAAAATGGTTGCAGTGAGGTTTCTGTAGGCCTGGCTGCTGGTATTATGGAGGTCAGCAGTGAACTGGATGTTGGTAAGTCGTGCTGTGGCGTCAAGAGTCTGAGCATCTACAAAGAAAAGCCTTATTATGAACCACAGTAACCACAATTGAATGTCAGCCTTCTGAACAAAGAAGAGTCTATTGGTTAAAAATACTTTTTTCTTTTGAAGTATTTTTTTTCATCGCATATTAATCTTCAAGGGCAATTAAATTATATCTTAGGGCAGTGATGAGTGACTACATCTGATCTTATTTTCAAAAACATAATCAGATTCTTCTTTTGAGTCTCTGGCAAAATACATTTACAAAACAAAACAGAGCGTGAAAAAATGAGGATTCCTCATTTTCTCACAGTGAAGATCAATCCAAAATTCAGCCTGATGTTTGGCAATAATTTAATTAAACAGATGTTTTTATCCTAACTGTAATGTTATACCAATAGGTTATTATGTAAATCATTGTGGATAAATGTAATAATTTTCTGTAAACCTGAACATGTACCCCAGATTGGTATGTCCATGCTACTAATGTACATGATAAAACAGAGATCGGAAAATCAAAGCCACTATAACAATAAATTCTTACCAGTTTTGACCGACATATGAAGGGTGACTCCGTCACTTCCACAGGCATGGGGAGTGACAGAAACATGGTAGAGCATTGCAGGCTGCAGTCCCTTCACCTCTATCATGGTCTGCCTGGTTTCCCAAGAAAGGATGACCTTTGAGTCCTTGCTTAGAACAACCTTGTGAGTCTGGTTTGTCTGAGACTGGGTGGACCAGCAGACAGAGAAAGAGGTTCCAGTGACATTAGCTGCCAGTAAGCTGCTGATGCTCGGAGGAGCTGGAAGGTTGTAGGTGGGTAGAAGCATACAAAACAGGACTTATCATTCATTAATGGTGGTTCAGGAAATACTTTCACATTCACTGGGAAAGACACTTAATTACTTTCGTGCCGAGAATTATGTAAAAGAAAAAAAAAATATCACTATAGAATCTGTATGGTTATTATTAGGGTTTTGCCCCCAGGCAGTAAGCTTAGACAGCAATAGCAAAGCCCTTCAAAAATAATTAATGTAACACTCTGTGCAGTGTATGGCGCTGGGTTCATATTTACTGTAACTTGAAGATATCTACAGCTAAAAATATCACCCAGTTGATGAATTTAAATGCACTTCATGCTCATCTGCATGTTTGAAATTATATGCTTTTGACAAAGCCAAATATTCTCTCTTATTGTAATGTTTTTTAGACACAGAATCTGATACTGTGGCTTCAGGATGCATAGATTCTAAGTAGACATGAGGTGGAAATCGAACATTTCTTACGACATGTGGTTGTTGGCAGAAGTGACTCCACAGTTGAGCTCATGCTGGTGTTAGGTGGAGAACTGGTCCATAGCTGAGCATGCGAGGAATTATAAGGGACAGAGGTTGTATTAGTCAGAGCTGTTGTCATGCTGTTCTCAGAGGAGTTGAAGATGCCCGTGAAGTTGTTGCCTGGAGGCTCCTGTGTGGTGTTGGAAGCTGGGGTGAAGGCTGTGTTGGTAAGAGGAGGGTAGGTGAGCAGAGGCTCTGTGGTTGATTCCCTGACGTCAGCTGGGAACAGCAAATACAAGTGGATGTTAAAATCAAGCCTTCAGATGTAAAATATTAATGCATCCTGCCAGCTGGGTGGGTCCAGCCAGCTACACTGTTTTGTTTAGCAGGTGACTCACAGAGCGACTGTACATAAATTACACATACCGCTTACTTGTGTACATTGGCTGACATTTGAGGAATCTAGAGACTTCTCCCAGCCTCCATGTGAGGTTTGTTGTGCTAACAGAAAGTTGCCTTTTTCGAAACTAACCACAATTTCCTGGTTCAAGCAGCTTTGACTGTCTTGAGGAACTACCCGGCACATGTGGCAGCCTCCTATTGTGCATCAGCTTCATTTTAAGGCGGTGGTTTGTTCCCTGCAACTTTGTTTGTGCCAAAGATGAGGTTCTGTAACCTCCCTCCTTCTAGCAGTATCAGAGCATGTCTTTGCTCCTTGTTACTGCATGTGTCACACACTTGTCAGCGTAGGTGTTCAGCTTCCCCCCCCCCCCACTGTGTTTTAAGATTTGGTTCTTTCTTTGAATTTTTCACTTTTAGTACACTGATGTGACCCTGATGAGAGAGAGAAATGTTTTTCAACAATATCATAATTTACCTT
Organism: Amphiprion ocellaris; assembly: GCF_022539595.1. Taxonomy (NCBI): domain Eukaryota; kingdom Metazoa; phylum Chordata; class Actinopteri; family Pomacentridae; genus Amphiprion; species Amphiprion ocellaris. The sequence goes on from NC_072779.1 coordinate 25,009,049, forward strand.
AAAAGAATTTCAGCTCAATTGTCCGTCAGCTGTCTTCAACTCTGGTTGTGTATATCAACTCCTTTAAGTTCTTGCAGCACTTAAACTATAGCATTTTCTACACAGTTACAAAAAATACCAAAAACACATGTAACCATCGTGTAGAATGATAAGATCTACACACTTCTCTATCAATACATCTTCAAAGAACATGTGAAACTGAAACTACCTTTATACAACTGCTTGTGCACCAACTTTATTTAACCTCTTTGACCTCAGCCTGCAGTCTGTCTTTGTCAATTAAACCTGTGTGGGACTTTCCTGCACATGATGCAGGAAACCCCACGTTATATGTGCTTTCCTCTCAGGGACTGGGCAGCTTGCAGTCATTGATTCAACTATGAATTCTACATGATATCAAAGAGAGCCTAAAGACAATATGAGGACATTTGTCCAAAAGCTAAAGATGAACTGGAAGTGGACCTTTCAACAGGGTGAACTAGCAAATCCACTAATGGTTCAAAAAATACAAATGGACAGTAAAGTCTAGTTAAAGCCCAAATTGGAATCCCATTTTAATGTCACAGGGGAATTTGAAGCAGGCAATATATGTTAGAAAATCCTCGAATATCTTGCAACTGAAGGAATTTTGCAGGATAAACGACCTCAGAATCTGGTCGTTCAGCTGAAAGAGGCAATAAGAGTGTCAAATGCCAGATAAGAATATTATGTATGGTGATAATTTCATTCTTTATTCATTCAATAAAGGACCGAAAAGCGTTTTTCCTTGTGGTGCTGTTCAAGGAAGATAAAATATTTGCTTGTACAAAAATATCCATCCATCCATTATCTATATACCGCTTAATCCTCATTAGGGTTGTGGGGTGGGAGGCTCGAGTCTGTCCCAGCTGACTTAGAGTGAAGGCAGGGGACAACCTGGACAGATCACCAGTCTATCACATATAGAGACAAACAATCACACTCACATTCACACCTACAGACAGTTTAGAGATAACAATTAACCTCAGCATGTATTTGGACTGTGAGAGGAAGTGAGAGAACTTGGGGAGAACATGCAAACTCCATGCAGAAAGATCTCAGGCCCATGCCAGGATACACACCGGGAATCTTATAGCTATGAGGCGACGATGCCAACCTCTGAGCCACTGTGCAGCCCTGTACAAATATACACTGTCGTTCAAAAGGTTGGAGTCACATACAAATGTCATGATTTTTGAAGGAAAACCATTTTTTTTCAATGAAGATAACAATAAGCTATTCAGAAATACAGTCTAGACATTTGTAATGTGGTAAATGACTATTCTAGCTGGAAATGGCTGAGTTTTAATGGAATATCTCCATAGGGATACAGAGGAACATTTCCAGCAACCATCACTCCTGTGTTCTAATGCTACATTGTGTTAGCTAATGGTGTTGAAAGGCTCATTGATGATTAGAAAACTCTTGTGCAATTATGTTAGAACATGAATAAAAGTGTGAGTTTTCATGGAAAACATGAAATTGTCTGGGTGACCCCAAACTTTTGAACGGTAGCGTATATTACCCAGAAGTGTTTCTTCTAGCAAAGTTTGAGTTTACATTTCAAAGTTAGTTCGGGGGACCCCAAAGTTTTGGTAGTGTATATTAAAAAAAAACAAACAAACTTATTTTTCAACATAAATGTTAAAAAGGTATTACTGGCTAGGATCATACGACTATATTTTTGATTTGTCACTATGTCACATTGACCTACACCTTGGCGTTTGCAGGGCAGTCAGTGGGCTTAAAGAAGCATCATATTATTTCAGCAATACAAAACATGCTACAAATTTAAAGGTTGATGTACTCTTCTTTTTCATTATGTACCGATCTCTGAATACACCATTTTAGGCTGTATTATAAATTCTTAAAGCATCATGATAATTTTTACAAGAATGTGTGACTGAAAAATATGTAATGATTTATCCACATTATTTGCATTATTTATAAAGTTTACCATCTTATTAGTCTTGCATAATGTAAGGTATGCTCACGTCATATAACACATCAAAGGTATATATAGTGGAGGAGTGAAAAAAGGTTTCTATACAGTGTATTTTGTACATTTAAATTTACTATTACATTTTAACTCACCACAGTTTACCAAGGGGTAAATGATAAATAATAAATGTTTTCATCACATGCACACACACCTGTACAGTTGGCTCCAGGGTTACTTGGATCAACATCAGTATATCCTTGGTGGCAGACACACTGATAGGATCCCACTGTGTTGTTACAGTGGGCCTGAAGGGAGCACCGACGAAGAGCCCAGTGTGCACACTCATCTACATCTGCAGACATATGAGGGGTTAGATGGGAATCACTACATGTGTGCGGTTTTGAATGAAGGTTGTGTTTCTTTGAGGTGTAATGATGACCAATTGTAATGTGAAAGTTTTTTAAAAAACTAAATAAATGGCAACCAAGAAGCATCATTAAAAGATAATGACATAGATTTTGAAATTATACACACAAAATCTATAAGCATGTAAAGGTTTCAGCTAGGAATGTTCAAATGCCATGTGCGAGTCACACTTGACTCACGTGTCTCCGTTCTATCGTTAATTTAAAAGGCTGAGTGATTCAGATGTGTCTAAAAATAAGAACATTATTACACTGAGAGCTAGAGATGAATTAAAGCCTACAGAGTAGAGGAGGAAATTCATTATCTGTGAGAGAACCTATTAGGAGTCAGCTTGATGTGTGTGCGTAATGGGAAGCTTGTCTTTTGTGCAAATGTAACAAGTATGACTGATTTATGATGAACATCTCTCTCTCTCTCTCTCTCTGTGTGTGTGTGTGTGTGTGTGTGCGTGCGTGCGTGCATGCGTGCATGCGCAATCGCTCTGTTATTTTCCGCTATTGCAGGAAACATCCCACAGATGACTGTCACTCAAACAGAAGTGGTGGGAGAAGGAAACTGTGGTGCGTCTGAGTCATTTTTTCCTGAACGCCGTGTTCTCTGCCACATGATTCATTCTCGACAAGAATACACACTCTACAAGAATGTCATTCCTCTGAAGAACAAATGTAGCCTCTCAGACAGACATCAATGCTGCCGTACAGAACAACGGTGTCTCCTCACCTCTCACAGTTACAGATGACACCTCCTGTATGTGTTTGAGCAGCAGATGCAGCTTTGATGTGATATTGTGCAGTGGCATAGTGCAGTTGCCGTCTATCAGCAGAGAGGTGGCAGTTCTGTGGGGATGCACTGGCCATGAGTCGAGGTAATAAATGGAAACCTTAGACTGCAAGGCTCCAGTAACCTTTAAAAGACAGTGACAAAAAAATGAACCTATGTGGAAACTAATGACAGAAGATAAATGAGTGCAGAAGTAGCTACTAGAGCAAATATTTACATAGAGTCTTTGGTGATAGCTGACTAGTGATCTTAGCAGCATGGTCTGGATATATGCAATATTCCTCATGACTGTGGTAGAAGTAATTTATCAGTATTAGCGGTAGTATTACCATTGCTTGAAGTATTCTTATGTGATTCAGAAGCCCATCATCCTTGGACATCAGCTGCTGGTAATCTGTCTTCACTGTAACTGTTGCATTCAAATGACATCCTCCATTCGTCCAATAGTTTGCAGAGCCTGAAAGTCAGGTTAAAAGGATGTCCACTGAATTTGCAAAAAAAAAAAAAACCAACAACTTCCAAATGAATGCAGCACCTCCCCTTAAATCACAATGTTGAATTGATTCTGTACATTTAACCATAAACCTGGAGAAAAGATGTGGAAAGAAGTTTAAATTGTGTACTGTTTGTAACTTCATATGTGCATGGGGCTGTATTTTTTCACAATATCTATGAGATTTCACAAAGCGTTTCCCAGCCAGTCTGTTTTCAAGTAACTAACTGAACCTCTGTTACCAGTGACTTCTGGGAAGAGGCATTAGCTCTGTATGATTTTTTAAAAGTTTCACTGTTGTTATTCAGCGGAAAATACAGGTGGGTGGCAAATTAAGAAAAAAGAAAAACATAAAGGGCCTCAGTAAGTTGCTGGGCCATCATGTGCCATTAGAACAGCTTCAGTGCTCCTTCACATTCATTCCCACACACCATTTTTCCAAAAGATATTCTCTAATTTGGTGTCTTGATGATGGTGGTGGAGAAAGCTGTCTCACACTTCGGTCCACTGTCTCTATCAGGAATTGAGTTGGGTTTTAGTTTGGTGACTGTAAAGGCCACAACATATGATTCGAATCATTTTCATCAAACCATTCAGTGAGCCCGCGGGCCCTATAATGGATGGTTTGATTGTCATCCTGGAAGAGACCTCTCCCATCAGGACAGAAATGTTCCCTCAGAGGATAAAGGTGATCACTCAGAACAACTTTGTACTGACTTGCAGTGATCCTTCCCTCTAAGTGAACCCAAACCATGACACCAAAATGCCCACCACAGCATAATAGGGCCACTAGATCACCAGTAGCATGCAAGTTTTTCCATTAATTTGTCACCCTTCTGTAGTTCCAATAAAAACAGCACAGAGTGATGTCTTCAGATTACTGTGGGTTTCTCTCTAGTTTAAGACTGACTTTAACCAATAAACCACACTAATTGTATACTGTGATAATCAGGATGTATACTAACTTGCAGGATCCTGACAGGCAGAGCTGCTGAGTCCCTGGCAGCATTTTTGCCAGCCTGGACAGGCTATATCCAACTCACAGTCCTCAGATCTGGGATATAATCCATCTGCAGTTGGACAGGATCCTGGCTTGGCAGCAAACTCAGCACTCCTGTTTACAGCTTCATTCAAAGGAAATAACATGTTACAGACCATATATTAGTGGCGAGATATTTGTGGCAGTGCAGTCTCTGCACTTCCATCTGGTGTCTTGCACACAGCACCACACGTTGTAAGGTCACACTGAGTGCCTGGACGTGTACAGTATGTGATGCTATATTATCCGATTTTACAGACACAAAGACTCTCCTACAGTCTGAAAAGAAACTAATTTATGCTGTTGTACCGCCCTCACACCCAGAGACAGATAAGTGATGCACAGTACACTCACGTAGGGCACAGTAGCGACCAACTTGTTCGTAGCCATCGCAGCACCTGGTCACCTGCTCAGTCACTGTCTTGTACTCAGTCTGATGCATCAGCATGTAGAGTGTGACTGTACATGTCTTCCAGAGGAGCCAGCCCCCGCAGGGCTTCGACTCGGTGTAGGGGACCTTGTGCACCACCAGGAAACTCACAATCCTTGTTTCATTGTAGGTACAGAGATGGTAGCCAGATGGAGACAGGCTATTACCTAGAATTAAATATATCTTATCAGTTACTGTTTGTTACGTTTCCCTGATAATTGGTCCCTGACTGTATAATAACAAAAAGTTTCATATTTTCAGCTATTAAAATCCTCCTTCATTTTAACTCATCATAAAGTATTAAATACTTAATACAATCAGTGACATCAAAAAGCTGATGATTCTGTTATGACAAGGTGTCAGTTTGATATGAATCTGTCATCGGCATGGAGGCCTACCTTCACGTGCAGTGTATTGTCCCTTATAGAGAGCCAGCAGGGCCGCGGTCACCCAGATGGAGAGCATCCAACTCATTTTTGTAGATCAGAGTCCCAACCATATATTTAACCACCACATTGTACCTGCATGTTTCACTTTGAGGTGATGCTAACTGAATGTTCAGGGTGTATTCAAAGACCAAATCCTCTGTGGCTGTCTTTCTCCTCCCCTCTTTGCACCATCAGTCCCTCATGGACCACAGAGTCATGGCAGACAGCAGGTCAATGATAAATAAATGTTAATAATTAGAAATTTACTTGATTCATTTTTGCAAAAACAAAAACAAAACCAAATTACAATAAGCCAAAGGATTTGATATTCTACACTGCTACAATAAGTGGCAGCATGACAAGCTACAAAATTTGCATATTATTACAAAGAGAAAAGTGCTAGCTTCATATTACTTTCACATAGAAAATCTGACTGCACTTTTATTTTTGTAAAATAAACAAGTTGTCTTTTCACTTGTTCTTTGGCAGTGTCAGTAAACATGTTTGTGATGCTGGGGGAGAGAGATGTGGGATGGGAGGAGTCTGAGTCCCTAATGATTTGGTTTCCACACAGGTAACCATGGCAGTGCCTGCTCGGCTGCTGCCGTTCACAGTCAACTGTGTCAGCCATTAATGTCAAGTAAGGAGGAGTGAGACCTTCCCTGCCATTTTACCACATGTCTTCATTCTCATTATATGAAGTAACAGCAGGATGCTTTGGCTGTCCAAGATATGCTCTATAAAAAGACAACATGGAGACTCTGTGATCACTTTATTAAGTGAATACATGCTCATGTCTGATCAAAGAAAATTCTATAGATCCTCATCATCCTTTTTTAAACATTTCACACGTGTTTCTTACGTCTTATTGATTCATGTAATGGTGCTTCTCTTATAGTAATGAGGTGTGAAAATGGGCCTGATTAATTGTCCGTCAGTCATTAAGTGATAATGACTGGGTACATGTTGGCACGCTGGTGCGTGTGGATACAAAGAGTCAGTTCAGGTTTCTGCACATAAAAGTGTCTACACCACAAAATCTGTCTGCTAGAATACTTTATTGTTGCTGTATTTCTTGTTCTTAATAAAGCTAAAGATTATGAGGTGTGGTGCAGTCATGTCTTCACTGTCACCTGACTGAGCTCATGCAGCTGTTGCCAGGTGCTGTAGCCGACATGACTTTCAGAAAGGGGCCCATACGCCATTTACGTATAACAACAAGTCCCCGCTGAATGCCAATAATGACACAAATCTGCTGCTGTGCTATAGTGGCTTTCTTTCACTCAAGGTCTTAATTAGTTTCATTGGGGTTAGAGGGGCATGTAGTTACATGCATATTATATCAGCTTAAGCCTACTAAAGACAACCTCGACAAGGTAGAACAGATTCTATCATCAGCTGGTTCCCTTCTGGATCATAACAAGCCTGCTGCAAACAATTTTGGCATTTAATTTGACATAAATCTAATTTTTAAGCAGCACACCACAAAGCTTGCATGATATTGTTTTAATCATCATAAAAATATTTCAAAATATGATGTATCTTAACGTTTAAGGACACAGAAATGATCTTAAATGCTTTCATCTCATCTTGCTTAGATTACTCCAGCAGACTTTTACCTGCCTGAACAAAATTTTTCCATTGACTGTAGAATGCATAAAATTAATTTGCCAGAACTGAGAGACCTGATCACATCACTTTGTTTTGTCCTCTTTACACTGGCTCCTGGTATGTTTAAGTATAGATTTTACCAATTACTTTTAAGGCCTTTTGTGGCCTCTCTCCCTGCTATGTCTTTGACGTTTTAGTACTATTAGTACACCCTGGTACCAGAGGTCTTTTGTCTGTTCCAGGGGCCCAGCTCACACTAAAGGGGACAGAGCGTTTGTAGTCGAGGACCCGAAGCTGTGGAACAATCTGATCTCTGAGTCAGCAGCAGCTTTTAAGTCTCTTCTTAAAACATATTTTTATTAGAGAGCTTTTCTTGTTTTTCCTTGGGTTTTAAATTGTTTTGCACTGGCTTTAAATTTTTAAAAAAATGTAACCTTTTCCTGTACTGTGTTGCATCTTATTGACCAAATCATACTTCTTTCTTTTCTTTTTTATGAACTTGCCTGTTTTATTTTACTGCCTTGCGAACAGATCGCTACTCATATTACGATGGCACCATGTTGCCAGAATTTTTCATTTCGCTATTTTTTAAAAGTAGAAAAGTATCTTTTAAGTGGATGAACTCTATTATGCTGTTATGCAGGACAGATGAAAACTGCATTCATGGGAGATTTTTTTAAAAAATGCACACTGATTGATCTACTGTTTTTTTTATTTTACAGTGAAGCCTATTAGTTATCTGACATTCATAGACTAATACAGGTACAGTTTACATTTTATTTCCTACAGTGACCACCATTTAAAATAACCCAGAAGAAGAGTATTTGGGGTGAGAAAAATCATATATAGGCAAAACATGTAGTTTATTTTTTGGTTTCAGTACGGAAAATTGTACAAAGTACAGCAACTAACATTACAATAAAACATTTTCATTGTTAGTAGGATACCTGTTGCCATGTTTTAGTCGCGTCTTCAGTGATTACATATGTATCATATCATCTCTATGACAAATATGCTGCAGTGAAAGTCTGCTAATAATAAAACTTGATATGACAGAAACATATTTTGACTTTACAATCAGACTTTTACTGTGATGGAGCTTAGGACTAACTGTGTTGCATTCTGGACTTGGACTTTAAGTGAATGAACCTGACTTATCAGAGGTGTGGTGGCTGTACCCCCAGCCAGGCCCCACCTTAGAGGTACCTCTGATATCAGCTCCAAAGAAGTAAAAAGCTCTAATCTATACAGTAGAAAACATACAAAGGAACCGCCATGGCATGTAAAATAGGAAGTGATTAAAGTGGCTTCATGCCATAGAAAAAATAAGTAATAAATATAGATAAGATCTGCTCTTCAGTGGTCCCTGTAGTGAATTGGAGCTAGAAAAAAAAACAAAAAAAAAATTCTAAACTAGATGCTATCTGGATGCTACAAAGAATAAAATTCCAGTTAGCTCTCCTCTGTCCAAAAAAAATCTGAGCTAAAAGACAAAACACAGAAAAATGTCTAAAGTGAAAAACATGACCTATCCCTTTAAATTAGCCTCAGTGTCAGTTCCTCAGTTCGACCCGCCTCCTGCTCCTCCACCAGCCTATCAGCCCGCAGCGCACGTGACGAGCGTTCTTTGCAATGACCTCATCTCTGGTGTGGGATGACGTCAAATTCAAGATGGATGGAATCACGACCAGCGCGCAGAAAGCGACACAACAGTGAATAAAGTGGAGGCTGGTGGAGGAGAGGCCGAGCTGACGACGGGCAGGGTAAGTGTGGACATCCGGGCAAAGTTAGCTACATGGAGGGACGGGAGGGACCGGAGTTGGCGGAGCTGTTACGGAGAAGCTTTTTCCTTCTCCTCCCTGACGTAACTCGATAGGGGGATTGTGCTGCTGGAAAACCTGACCAGCTCCGACCTGTATAGCAGGCGCCGTGCTAGGCCGGCGGAAGAGCTCCTCCAGCGGGGACGGCGGCTGGAATTCAGTCCGACAGCGGCTCTCAGAGCACCGACTCTGGGTGCATTCCGGGATTTACGCCGTGGAGTCCATAGAAACGCGCTAAACTTTTCCCCTCTCGGTCTGTCGGAGCCCTAAACGCTTCCGTCCGCGGTTCTTTGGCCGTTTGCCCGCGTCAGAAACACAAATATGTGCGCGTCGAGAAGTGAAAGCGGTGTTTGGGTTGGAGAAGTTGTGTGAGGAGAGACTGAGCCACGTCTCATGGATGATCTAATGCTGACAGCCTCCTGAGCAAACCGACACGACGGATTAGTCACGGTTCTTCCCCCAATGAGACCCATAAGTTCTGAGCCACGGTCCACCGGGCCGTGTTTAGTTTTTGATGAATGAATGAAGCTTCTGCTCGTAAACATATAGAGCAGGCGTCAAGCTGGTCACCAGAACTAAGCTGCCTTCCAGTGCCAGTGTTCAAAATAAACGCCGTGGAGCGCAGACACATGAAACACGTGAAATACAACTTTTAGCAGATAATGGTACACTTGTTCTTCAATTTAGGTATTCAAGACTTAACACGATGCATTTTTGACTGCGTTAAAGCTGATCCACCAATCGTTTTATCATTTCCATTAGCTGACCTATAAAATATTTTTTGAAAAATGGTGAAAAATATAGATAAAGCTTCCCAAAGCCTCAAATGAATATGTTCAAATATATTCAGTGTACTGTCATAAAGGAGGAATGAAACTAGAAAATATTCACATTTAGGGAGCTACAATCTGAGAATTTAGACTTTATTTTCCTTTAATTGCTCAAACCAATTTATTGATTATCAAAATAATTGTTCCTAATTTTAAATTACACATTACCATTTGACCTGTTTATATTACTTGTATATTATAGTTTTACCTATTTGCATTTCTTGGATTATTTGTATTTTTCTTTGGTACTTTATATTTTTATCTATCTTAACATTTTGTATTTATAAAGCCTGGTGGGCAGGCACTGCATTTCACTGCCATACTGTATGGCATGTGACGAATAAAAAAATCTAATCTAAAAAAAATAGTTGATTACTAACTGATTAATTGACTGATTCTTATAACTTGAAACTATGTGCCAGACAGTGATCGACATATTTTCATATACAGGAACAATCCAAACAAACAGAATAAATAGTTGTCCTACTAATGGATGCTGTAAATGCAGACTAGTTTATTAATCACAGCTAGTTAAAGTTTCTCTCTGGTTTTTGACTGAACCCCTAAAACTCATATACATGTAAAAAAAACAAAAAAAAAAGACATGAACACAATCTTTTCCTGACTAAACTTAGCTGAGATTTACCTCTGCACTGTTGCTCCCTCTTCACCCATCCCACCTCACTTGTTGCAGCTCGAGCACACCAGCTCAGCCATGACTCTGCTCAAACACTTTGAAACTACACAATGCTACACAATAGCAATGTGTAATATTGGAATAATTTCAAACCAGAAACTGATTCTGATGAAGAACAATGACACAGAAAGCCCCACCCTGTAAGTTATGTTGAAACCCTAGACGACTGTTTTTGAGACTACGTTTGGTACATTTTCCAGGTAGAAATGATCTGCCGTGGCTTCGACTGTGTATTTTACTGATGGTGTAGCTTCCAGTATTTAAAAAACACCATATGAACACGTTAACAAGGTAAAAGCAGTATGATTTTCACCAGAGGGGTTCTTCACAGCTAATGCAGTCTCCCACATCAGTCCTACAAACCCAAAGGCTCCAGCAGCACCACAAAATATAGTAGCACTTCTCTAAATCACTGTTAGTATAAGCTGGGCATTATGATCTTCATGAAAGTAAGATGAACTGCGGGGTTGCTGCATTAGCCTACATCAAACTGGCTGCTTAGTGAATACTGCAGTGCAGAAGACTGGTTTGTGCATTTTATTGCCATACAGAGGGCAAGAATCTTATGTAATACAGGGTTTCTGCTGGGAAATTGTTCAGCCTTAGCAGTAAACCGGTCAGATGCTGATGGATGTCGTGTCATATTTGATGTAGCTTGTAGATGATGGTGTAAGCTGGGGCTGCACAGTGGCTCGGTGATTAGCACTTTCGCCTTTTGCGTCCCGGCCTTCCCAGGATCTTTCTGCATGGAGTTTCCATGTTCTCCATGTGCATGCGTGGGTTTTCTCTGGGTTCTCTGGCTTCTTCCCACAGTCCAAAAACATGCTCAGGTTTATTGGTAACCCTAAATTGTCTGTAGGTGTGAATGTTTATCTGTATATGTAGCTCTGTGATAGACTGGTGACCTGTCCAGGGTGTCCCCTGCCTTCACCCGAAGTCAGTTGGACTCCAGCGCCCCCGCGACCCTAATGAGGATTAAGCAGTGTATAGATAATGGATGGATGGATGGATGATGGTCTAAGCAGCTGGCTGGGGTCTTCCTGTGTGGAGTTTGCATGTTCTCACTGTGCCTGTGTGGGTTTTCTTTGTGAGCTCCAGTCTCCTCCCACAGTCCAAAGACATAATGTTAGATTAACTGGTTATTTGAAATTAGCTGTGTGTGTGTGAGCATACATGGTTGTCTGTATTTGTCTCAGCACTATAATGGACTGGCAACCTGTGTACCTGGTGTTTAGTCTGGTGTCAACAGGGAACCTCAACATAAAGTGAAAACTCAGTAAATATGTAGCATTGACTGCCAGCATTCACACTCGTGCTCCTCTTTTTGAGGGTTTACCTTTTGTTTCATAAAAGCAAATGAATTCATTATGCTGTAAGTGGAGGTGGCCTCATGTACACGTTCTGTAGTGGAACGCTTTTACTTTAAAGGGAAGCTATTTTAAACTTCCTGCCTTGGCCTGTGCTGCTGAGGGTGACTTGACAGAGCTGCGTTTTCATACCCTCAGACAACTAACATGATGTAATGCCCATAAACCTGTTGTGTATCTACCTGTAGTGATCATCACAGATAACAACCAGAAAAAGAAGCCACATGAGACACATTTGATTACTTTTATTAAGTCATCAATATTCATAATCTGTAATCCCCCCAAAAATACACACAATGAAGTTGTTTTGCTGATCAGTTAATCTGATGATTATTTTCTCAATAAATAATTTTTCCTGTGAAATGTCTGAAAACAGTAAAAACGTCTAATACTATATCTTGAACAAGACAGGACAACATAATCCTTAGGGCTGTAACTAATGATTATTTTTATTGTCAATTAATGTGTAAATTATTTTCTCAATTAGTAGATCAGTTGTTTGGTCTATAAAATGTTACAAAATAGTGAAAGCTGTCCATCAGTGTTGTCTAAAGCTGCAGATGACATCCTCATATGTCTTGTTTATTCCACAATCTAAAGATATTCAGTTTAATGTCATGAAGGAGGACAGAATTCAGAAAATATTCACATTTAGAAAGCTGAAATTAGCGAATTTAGATTTTTTTTAAATCAAGAAATTATGTAAGCTAATTAAATGATTATCATAATAGTTGCTGATTTATTGATTAATTGTTGCAGCTCCAGTAATTATATGCACAAAAGCCCAGAATCTTAAGATGCTGTATTCAGTTTACAGAGGTGCAGATCAGAAATACGAATGCACTTTTTACCAGTGATTAGCTGGAACTTATTCTGCACTTTTGCTTGAAAAATCAGTAAATTAAAAAAAAACAAAAAACTTGCAAATCACTTTCTGTTGATCAACTAACTGAATAATTATTAAAGCTGTAGTTCACAGTTTTTAGTCTGCCATTTTTGTGCCTTACCAAATGTTATTGTTTTACACATAGAACGCAGCAAGATGTTTAGTTGACAATGCTTTAACTGACATAATCATAAATTCTAAAAAAAATCCCTTAAAATAACTCTTAATTTTGCTGCATGGGTTGTCTCTGTTTACCAATAGGTGGCTGTTAATGTCTTGTAAATAATATGAATTTGCAAATAATTTAGATTTTTTTATTGCTTTAAAAATAAAATAAATCATTGTCTTTTTTCCTTAAGGTAAAATTTTTTAGTTTTTAACACTACACAATGACAGCGTGACATAAAACCGAAGTGAAATCAAGTTGTTTTGTGTAAGAAACATTCAAAGACAAAATACCTTTAAGTGGTATTTTCTGCTGTTCAGAGACAACAACTGTGTATTTTGTTATATACTTGTATGAATTTATATTTAACTGATCAACAACAACAGAAACAAACATACATTCATAACAGGGTAACATGTCTTGTGTTTGCACTCCAGTCAGCTATTATTTTGTTTTTTGTTCATGTGCCTGTTCATGCTCATCTGTATGAACACAAGTGTTTTGCACACTTAATCACTACCTTTTGTATCTACATTCCTGCAATAAATATAATCTTCTTGTCTTGTCTTTCAGCCATGGAGAGCCTTGTGCATTACAGCAACCCCTCCCATGCTCTCTCAGTGTTGGGGGTTCTCAATGAGCAGCGACTGCGAGGCCAAATGTGTGATGTGGTCCTGGTGGTGGGGGACCAGAGGTATCATGCCCATAAGAGTGTTCTGGCTGCCAGCAGTGAGTATTTCCAGTCCCTGTTCACACGACTGGACACGGAGTCACTCAAAGTTGTAAACCTGGACTTCTGTGAGCCAGACGCCTTTGAGATAGTTTTGAATTACATTTACTCCTCCTCACTCTTTGTGGACAAAGGCAGCCTGGCAGCCATTCAAGAGCTGGGCTACAGTCTTGGAATCCCTTTCCTCACCAACATTGTGTCAACAAGGCCACATGCATCCTACTGTGTGTCAAGAAAAAGGCTTTCGTTCTCAGATGGGGATGAGAATGATATCCAGACAAGGAGCGTCATTGTGTGTCGGGTTCGGAATGACACAGCCAATCCCTCTCGCTCAAGTTATCAGAGAAAAACCTCAGAGAAATCATCGTCTCTGCACTCTATTCGAGGGTCAGCTCAGCCACCACCAGAACACAACTCTGAATCCAGCAGGAAGTCACCTGAACAGAATGAAGCTTCTGAGAAGAAGCTCACCTATCCGTACAGCCCCATTTTAAAAGGAAATTCATCACACATTACATCTGTTAGGCCCCAGCTGACTTCATCAGTATCTTTCAGTGATGCTGAAGTGCAGCACATCAGGCTGCAGTCTAGCACTGATCAGGACACAACCGAGGAGAATGAAGAGGAGTCCCACTATCATACCAAAGTGCCATTTCAGGGTCAGGCCACTGAGCCTAGCCCGACCATCGACAGGAGCGGGCCGCTTATAAAGAGCCTGCTACGAAGATCATTGTCCATGGACAGCCCAGTTCCAGTCTTCTCCCCCACACTGGAGCTCAAGGAGCTGCAAAATCGAGAGCAGTCAGTTGTTAAAATGGCATCAGAAGCATCCGGGCTAGAAAAATCTGCCCACAATGGTAATTCAACTAGAACATCTCCTCTGGTTCTCAGGTCAAAGTACTCCAGCAGGAGGGTTGAATCAACTCAGGTAGACCATGAGGTCAGTGTGAAAGCAGAACCCAGCAGCCCACTCGCTGACCCCATGGACATCATTCGGATCACAGTTGGAGATGCTTTGCCAGTCAATCTCAAAGATTTGCAAACTAATTATGATGAAGGTTCCAGGGCAGACTTTAATGCTGTGGGGAAAAGAAAGGACAGACCCGATAACAGAAGGTACCCATTCAAGAAGAGCAAATTCTATAAAGAACATACTCTGTCACTGGATGTGAACATGTCAGAAACAGCCTCTCAGCATGCCAGCAGTGACCCTAATGAGGACAGCGAGGAGCCACCTCAGAACAAGATTTTCAAATGCTGGAATTGTTTAAAGGTTTTCCGGTCCAGTGCAGGACTTCACCGACATGTAAATATGTATCACAACCCGGAAAAGCCGTATGCTTGTGACATCTGCCACAAGCGCTTCCATACCAACTTCAAAGTGTGGACACACTGCCAGACTCAGCATGGTGTAGTACAAAACCCAGCATCATCCTCCAGCTCCGCTATGCTGGATGACAAATTTCAGAAGAAGCTAATAGATATTGTGCGAGAGAGAGAAATAAAGAAAGCTTTGCTTTGGAAGCTGAAGAGGAATAAGCAGGGTTTGCAGTCTCCTACACTTGCCAAAAAGAGGTCAAGGCCCAGCTTCATCTGTCCTTATTGTGGGAAAATGTTTGTATTCCAGTCTCAGTACAGACAGCATTTGAGGACACATCCTGCTGAAAAGGCTGACCAGGACACAGCGAGTGAGAGCATCCTCTACCAGGAACAGGATGAGATCAGTCATCAGAAGAACACTGACACTGGTGTTTACTCCTGTAGACTTTGTAACATGAAGCTGTCATCGCTCTTAGAACAGGGTGACCACGAGAGAGGCTGTCGACATTCAACTGTCTGCCCTTACTGTGGCCTCCGATTCTCAAGTCCAGTTGTCAAGAAGGACCATGAGGCACATTGTAAGTACAAGAAACTGACATGCCTGGAATGCATGCGGACTTTCAAATCGTCCTTCAGCATATGGCGCCACCAGGTGGAAGTCCACAACCACAACATGATGACTGTTAAAGACCAGATGCACCTGAAGCAACAAGAAAACAGTGAAGAAGCGTCAGACATCCTCAAAGAGGAGCATTGCAGTGATGAGCCTCTACCAGCTGGAAGTTCTAGAGAGAACATTAGTTACAGTGACTCCTCAGGTCCACCCATGTACGACTCAGAAGACTCCTCATCCTATGTGCCTGAGGACCTGAGTATGGGCCACCTTGGTAAGCTGGTAGTGAAGGAGGAGCCATTAGAGGAGGCTGTGAGTGAGAGGGACAACACAGAGACAGCCAAAACTGCGCCTGATGAAGCTGGTGTGTGGCCATGTGAGAAATGCGGAAATCTTTTCAGCTCTCGCAAAGACCTGGAACGACACCAGGAGCTGCTATGCCACATCAAACCATTCATCTGTCACATCTGCAACAAAGCCTTCAGGACCAACTTCCGCCTTTGGAGCCATTTCCAGTCTCACATGTCGACTGCTAGCGAACCTGGAGCCAAAGAGATCGAGAGACACCCATCTCCTCTGTCTCCCTCCCCTCCGCTGACCCCTCAGACCTCAGACCGTCCCTCCCCACAGGCCTCTGTGCTCAAATCCACCCAGGCGGCTCCGGTCGTTGCAGTGATGGCTGAGGAGTCCAGCAGCCCAGAGCCCTGTAGCTCCTCGGTGAGCAAAACGAAGAAGCCAGACCTAGAACGACAGCCCAGCAGCCACAGCCCTCTGTCGAGGTCCAACAGCATGGAGAATCCAGGCGGCTCTCAGGAATCGGACACGCTCTTTTACCATGCACCGTCTCTGTCTGCCCTAACATTTAAGAGGCAGTACATGTGTAAACTCTGCCACAGGACCTTCAAGACAGCCTTCAGTCTGTGGAGCCATGAGCAGAGTCACAGCCACATGTAGGCATCAGACAGCAGTGCATTCCCCTTCAGAGACAATACTTAATCTTTGAGTAAACTCACCTCAGCCTACAAAAGGAAGACTTTGAATGTATAGCTTATTCGCTTGCCTCCAATGTCATATATTCAAGTGGCCATGTTCATTAGAGGTGTAAATGTGAATGTGCAATCAAGTGCTAGATTCCTCTGTGAGATGAGATGATTATAAATGGGTTATTTTTTTTCTTTCAAAATTATCTAAAAGAATTTATCTGTTTTAAACCTCTTTTAGTTGTCTACATGTATTAACTATGTAGGTGTTTTGGGAAAACAAGGTACAGAGTTGCACCCCTCGTCACTTCAGCTGTCCTACTTTTGACAAAGTCACAGCAACAGAAGGGACAACTATATACAGTGTTCTCTCAAAGTGTGGAAACAGTGCTTTAAAGTTTTGGAGGCTGCAGTTCAGTTAGTGCTTTTGCTTTTGTATCAGATCTATCGCTTGGTGTGAGTGACATCCCTTAAGGTAATATTGGTGGCCTCAAAAATGTATTTAATATGCACTTTGTTGAACAGTTGGATTCTGGTTAGTCTGAAATGTTTGCTTGGTTCATTTAGTATAGAGCCCGACCGATAATGGATTTCAGGGGCCGATGCTGATACAGATTTTTGGAGAGTTAAAAATCACTGATATTGATATATCAGTTCATATTCTTTATATATCTGTATTTATACTTTATGTAACAGTATTTGTTAGAGTAATATTGAGAAAGGAAAATGGTGAAATCATTGTTTGTTTACTTTCCAGCAATGTATTTCACAAAGAATCGCTCTGCTGGACAAACTGCATGATGTACGAATTACCCCAATTCTCTTTTTATGCATTAGGAAACTTTACAAAAAGAAAAGTTTTCATATTATCGGACAATGCCCATATATGCCCAATACTGATACAGCTACAACAGGCAAATATCAGCCAATAATACCAGCCAACCGATATATCGGTCGGGCTCTAATTTAGTGTCCATAACTGAGGTTCAGGCTGCAGGAGTAAAAATAATAAATAGGCTCAAATGTTTCTGTTTTGTTTCCTCATGCTTACCATTAATCTGTTTTTTATTTATTTTTTCTTTTATTTGAGTCTTATATTGCCTTTGCATCATTTAGTTTTAATGATCAAATAAGACCTTCAGTATAATAAAGTTCTAACATGCTGTACATCAAACACACCTCAGATGCCTGTTGTTTTAAGCATAGCGCTTCAGTATGCAGTTTTGATTTACTGCTTACAATCTTCATTCAGTACCTACAATGTATCCTCCTAATTAACAGTCAGCAGAATTGTTTCTGCTTGAAGAAGACGGTGCAACCATCAGTCATAAGGTTCTACAAGGTTTTGGTTTCTGCAGGTAAATGACTAGGAAATCTGAATGTTGCTGAGTTTTCTAAAAGGTGCTCAGACCAGTGTGCTGGGAATCACAGCGGCTGTCTGAGGAAATAATGGGCTGGATTGATTTGATAGCATCCTAAAGTAGAGACACACTTGGCCCTCACATAGACTGTATAGAAAAGAAGGATGTACCCACTGTGACGTCACTCACTGGTTTGTGGTCTACATTTATAAATCTGCACCCTCCTAGTCGCCATCTTGGACCTTTTAGAGCCAGAAGGGGCCATATTTGGAAGAGAGGGCAGATCTTTAAAGGAGTGAGGGGCGAGACTGACTGAAAACCACAGGATGACTGCTGCTCTGCTTCATGAAGCATATGACCACTCTTGACAGAATTGTCAGTCAACCAGCCATGCTGTTTGCAGGTCATGCAGTTTGAGGCTTTCTTTCTATTTAATTTTGAAATTATTTCCAGATGGACTACCAAAACAATAATCAGAATGAGGGAATTTAATTTAAAAAAAAGTCATAATGACTGGTAGAAAAAAATTGTTGACTTAGCTTTTCATGATGATTTTTGAATGGGAGTCAATAGGAGCTAGAGTTTTTTGGAGCCATCACCTAGCAATGATCAGTCATGTCACACTTAAGGCACTTCTGCATTGGCTTCAGTTTCAGAGATGGTTGCTACATCCAATTTTTTCATACAGTCTATGTGTGGTCTTGAGCAATGTCCCACCCACAGCACTATCTATTTGGTCACATGACATTAATAACAGTCGATAATACTGAAGGATAAACATTGAAAAGTTATTGTTGAAATGAACACGTGAAACAAATTGAAATTTCATATTTACTACTAATGTATATCTGTTTCAAATACTGGTTATTGGTCTACTTTATCAATATCAATAGTCTGTATCAGCCTTGACAAAAAACATATTGGTCGACTCCTAATAGTAGTTTGAGTATATTAGTCATTGCCACAACTTCTTAATCGCTATAGTCTGCCACAGTACAGCACCAGTGTTATGTAAATACACTGACAGAGTTTGCAATTCAACACATCTGGTAATTAACTAAGCTTTACAGTGCTTTGATGGCCTTATGCAACTTTAAAAAAAATATTTTGTCAATATTATTTTACATAAAAGCACAATACAGTTTCAGACAACTTATGACTCAGGCATTTTGAGGTGATGAAGTCAAGAGGAGAGAGAAAGCTAATCTTTTATTCTCTGAATGGTGACAGTGTTCCTGCTTCCTGAAGATTTATTATAAAAGATTGTGTTTTGTTTTACAATTGTATTCTTGTACAAGTATACTGTATATTTCTGCTTCGGCTTGATGGGTTAGAAATTTGTCATAAATTATTTCGATTGCTCCTATTTGGGAGGAGTCAAAGAGACCTCCACACGAAATATGGGACTTCTTTTTCCTCTAAATGGGCAATGTAAGCTGCATTGTGATGTTAAATTCTTTGCAGAAATTCTGTATTGATAATAGTGCTCTTAATTTCTTGTGAGAAAAACTTTCTGAAAGTTTCACAGAAATGATTAGACTTGTGCACATGGAAGTGTTTGTATTCTCGATTTTGTACCAATTTTGTTAGTATAAAAAAGTTTTATCTTTTTAGTATTCTGTGCTCTCACTGCAATAAGTAATATTTGTATCAGCTTTGGTTGCATTATTGTTGCTTTTGGAGACTTGCAGCTGTTTTGTGTTTAGGTTTTTCTACAGTTTTTGTGCTTCATTTCTGTAATAAAGAGTAACAATGGAGTATATATACAATCATTTGTGCTATTTGAATGATTTGATGTGAACAGTTCATCATTTAACGGTGGAGTGTGTGATTCTGAAGGAAGAATACTGATGTTAAGACAGTTAGCATATTTAGATCACTCCTTTTCTCTGACTTGTGCGTGAGCATGAACATGTGCTTGCACAGACATGCTGGAATAGTGTTGTGTGGACACGTTGTTTCTCATATTCAGAGCCAGGGCTGTGCATAAACACCTGATTTTTCTTCCCAACTCACACAGGTTGGATAACTTACAGACCATGAACAGATATCTGCTGAATTTGACAAAAATATAGATTAAAAAAATAATGACACTCCCACTTAGTTTAATTTAAGTCCTTAGTATTGGTCTTTAGTCCAAAGAGCATCCGCAGCGATCTGATTTGAAATTTAAAAATTCTTTACAAATACACGGAGACACCAACAAGTTTCAACTAAGGGTCTTACTCTGGACTGCTAACCAATACTAAGAACCTCTTCTAACTAAAAATTGTGTTTATTAGGGGAATAACAAACTGGAACAACTAAATAGTCCTTATTCACATATATTAACCACAAATCTTAATATTCTGTATGACCTCCTTTGGTCCTGATAACAGCTTGTATTCTTGCTGCCATTGTTTTTATGGACTTTTCCACTGTGTCTTTTGTTATTGAGCTCCAAATAGTTTCTAGCTGTACCAGAGACTTGCTTTGGATGAAACTTTTGTGCAATCTGTTTTTGAATTCAGTAAATCCCAAATCTGTTCAATAGGATTCAGGTCTGGACTTGACTTGACAAAATATTGACTTAGACTTGGCCAGTCCATCAGTTCCAGCACTCCAGATTCCTTTTTCTTGGTCCGGTAGTCTCTGCACAGCTTTGAAGTATGCTTGGAGTCATTGTCTTCTTGGTGTATGAACCCACAGCCGATCAGGTTCAATCCAGAAGAGGTTACATGATGCACCAAAATGTTGTGGTAGACCTTCTTGTTCATGATACCATCCATTTGAACTAATTTGCCCATACCGTTTCCACAAATGTAACCCAATACCATAATGGAATCTCGACCATGTTTCGCTGTAGGTGCAATGCATCTAGCGTCAAAACTTTTTTCAGATTTCCTGTGAACATAAACACAACGATGCTGACCGAAGAGTTCAAACTAGGACTTGTCCGTCCAGAGTACCTTCTTACAGTAATCTACAGCCTAGTGTTTGTGCTCCCAAAACACCAAAATTTTAGGTGTTTTGGGATGTTTGGATGACAACAACAAAAATTATATTTTAGCATTAAAGATATCATTTTGATTAAAGAGCTTGCAGATACTGGCGGATTAACCATTACAAAAACATATAAAAATATTTCAATAATTAGCAATACTGTTAATTTAGGGCAGTGGTGGTAAACACCTTACAGTCTGGTGGTCTAATAAATTTCTTGAGCACTGTACATCCATGTATTCATAACAGAATTATGTATAGGGATAGGATCAGACTTCCAATCAATGCTAAGGACTTTCATTGATAAGAAATGAGAGTCTTTTTTAAAAAAAAAAATCTTAACTGACTATTGGTCCTATCCTTGGAAGAGCACCTGGTTCTACATTTTCTTCACTTTTAAACTACCAACTTTATTGTTGTTCAACCAGTGTAGGAGACTTTTTTTGTCCTTGACAAAAGGTATATAGGATTAGAATTGTTAACTCTACCTTCAACATCAACTTCCACAAACTTTTTGGTGCCCATTAATGCTTGCTCCATTAGACAACATGACATGACAATAAAATGATCCAGTCATACCATGTAACAAGCCAACAGCAGCAAATGTTTTGCAATGTTTCTTAATAAATTAGAAATACTATTGCTTAAATATCAGAGTAATTGTTGATCAGTTTCCTGCTGGTGGAATAATTGGTGAAAACTCCTCTGTGGTTGTTGATTAAACCCATAAAAACTCATTCCTGTGTATCAAAGTTGCATATTTAATTGTTTTTCCATGTAAAATGACTAACATGTAACTCTACACTGTTGCTTCCTCTACAAAGTGCAGATCTATGAAGTCTCCGCCTCTCTCAAGCTCACCTATGACTGCTCAAGTGCCGTAAAACTATTCGATGACACACAATAGCAGGATGTATTACTGAGGTAATTCAGGCCTACATGTTTGAACTGGAATCTGATTCTGAAGAAGAGTAATGATACAGACTTGCACTGTGCCAGTAGTCAGGATTGGTTCTTTAGGTCATCAGTCCACTGCAGCTTCAAGATGCAAATGCTCAGTCATGTCTTTGATTGCTTATGTTGCTCACGATATGTTTTCCAGCATAAAAAGACATCATATGGACATGTTAGCAAAGTTAAAAATTTCATTTTCACTGCAGGAGATCTTCAGTGTATGAGCTGCTACTGCTATAAATCAGATGGATTTTCATTATTACACATTGAACTTCTCAGTTTACACTTTCCCCTATTATGACTGCTTAAGAGATACTGAATTCTTAGTTCTGCTGCATCTTGTACCAAAAACTCTGATCTTAAAAGTAGCAAGGCCTGTGTGCAGAAAATCTACAGACTTAAATTTTGTAAAACAACTTTGTCAAGTTAATGAACACCTTCCTTGAGATGTCTTTAAACACTAAAACACACATTAATTGCTAGTTGTCATGTTTGTCAGTGTAACTGGTGAAGCACACAGTAGTTAGTTTGATGTGCGTGTGGATATGAAGCTTTCACACACGTATTGTCTTCCTGTTGGCAGACAGACAACACCGAGCCAGAGGGATGTTTTTCAAGCTGTGGGCTACCGTGACAGTTTCTAGCTGGAAACAAGGGAGTGAACTTAGGAAGTGTTTGCTTTAATTTGGAAAAATGGCAAACTGGAAATCCTGTCCTAACCCACGTGTAAGGTCACACTCTCCATGAAGCTGTGTACATAAAGGAAGTTTTCATGTAGATGAGGAAGTCTGTTCCCAAAGTCAACCATATCTTTTGTATTAAAATGTTTGACATTATCTTAATTGATCCAGACTTAGAACAGTCTTGTAGAGGCAATCTTGTGTTTAAAAAAACAGGAATGCTTATTAAAATTACCATGAATTACAGTGAACAACGTTTATTGTCAAAATTTACAATAAATTACATGTGAAATCAGCAACACAGGTTCCAAAAGACTTAACTGATATATGTGCCATGTCTTACTGTGTTTAACTGCGATTCTAGATGATGGTTGGTGAAGACGATTTGGAAGAATAAAGCTTACAAAAACAAAACAACTTTGAAATAAAGATTACATAATTCTTAAGGTACAAGCAATACCAGAACCACAGCAGAGACATCAGAGAAGTGATCACGCTGACACTGCTCCATTTTTTGGATGTTGAAAGAAGAAGTTGTTAAGCATTACTATAAATGGTGATTGACGATCTATGTCATCCATATCTTATTCTCGGAGAGTCCTCACAGCGCCAGCGTGTCCTTAATCAGCCTTCTCATGGTGGTGCTTACAGAGGTGCCCAGCGAGTCAGTGATCTGATATGTGATTTTGTAAAGATATGGCTGGACATCTTTGAGACTAGTGTCAAAAACATTGTCCACTTCAGACTGAGTGGGCATCTTTGGCAGGTATTCATGGCGGTTTATGACCTCCACAACGTTGATCACCTTCTCCCCCAGCTTTTCACCCACTTTCTCCCTGCAGATCTGTCTCTCCTGTTCATTGGCCAGGTTGACAACATTGACCTTGATGCTCCACACTTCCCAGGGAATGCACTCGTCAGAAAAAGGCCAGCGAGACTTCTTCTTCTGGTAGAACTCCAGGGAGATCTGGCCCATGCCGTCACTGCCAGAGTTGCTCAAAGCATCCTGTAACCAAAGCAGATAATACAGCTCAGTCAAAATTACAGGCCTCCTCATACACGGCTGTCAACGATCACACGTTATAACCACTAATTACCTTGAATTCAGACACAGCTTTTCTGATCACCCTGTCCAGCTCCTCCGAGGACACTCGGACAAAGGTGAAGTCGATGAAATCGCAGTCGATGTCCAGCGTGCCCACGGTGCCGATGGAGTAGGTACCCTCCTTTTTGTAGTGAAACTTTCCAGTGCTGCGGTGCAATAAAATGGTGTGCAGTAGAGCCAACATAGCCTCTTCCACCTGCCTCGCCTCCACTGTTACTTCAAGAACTTCAGATCGACAATTCATTGCGAAAGTCTAGTTATTTCCATTTATAAGAGTCAATTCGACGATGGTGATGGTAGCTAGCAGCTTGCTAGATGACGAAGGTATACTTTGTTTACCTCTACCAATGGGCGGGGACTATCCAACACAGTGTCTTCCTGTATATTGATTTTTTTTTAAATGTAAAGGACAGCCTACCCGCACATAATTAAATGTACTTAGCGCAGGTACATGGCAGCAAAACCGAGCTAGCTGAATGTTTGCTACAAACGGGACGAAGATGTTGTAATGACGATAACAGGAGGATAAGCTACGGAAAGCCGCGTAGTCCAAAACACCTCTTTCGTGTCGCTTTTTCTTTAACTTCTAATTTTAAGTTGCATTCAGCTCCTCTAAAGTAGTACAGAAGTATTCCTAATAAGATATACAAGAAAACAAGTTACAGTTTTGGGTCAAACGTTTCAGTTCGCACAACCACCCGGCGAAAACAAATGCTTACTCCAGCCGCTGTGCATGCTGGGACTTACAGTTTGTGCCACATATCCGTTTCCAAACGGTAACTTTGTACAGTCAGACTGAGCCGCAGACCGAGTCCAGCGGGAAGGGCTGCGCTCTTCGGCTTCAGGATGTTTCCCTGGGACTCTTATTCGATATCTGGATGTCGTCTGGTGGAGAATTACCACAGACTTTGGGAATAAGGGCTTGTTGAGAAACATTGGTGGCTCTGTAGCTAATGAAGAATAGCTAGTTAAGGGAACCGCGGCGAAGATTAGCCAACTAAGCTAACAACGATATTCAATGAGAGGAGTGTACTATTCTGCATGCTTATTGAACCCACTCTACCATTAGCTCTTAGACAATGGTGTAGTTTAATACAGCCAGCTTGTGTAGCTTCAGACCTCTGCTGGGCTTTGAGAAGCTGCTACACACAGCAGCATGAATAACAATAAGCATAATTTGTACTGGGGGCTGTTATCAGTCGTGGGTGATTGCCTTCATTGATGTCGCCGTTCCCTTTACAAACAGCTACTATGAGGTTGCCAGAAAATTTCTCAGAGGAGGTGTGCTAAGCTGTGATCATCGTTTTCATTTGCAAAGAATGTCCGACTCGGAAAGTTTCAGTTCGTATTTTGGTTTGGAGGATCCGCAGTGGCTGTGCATGGTCACACTGTTTATTGCATCCCTGGTTACTCTGGTACTGTATTTCGTACAGTATTTCCAATATGGGATTGTAGGAAATAAGCGGAGAGCAGCAGAGGACAATGCGGCGAAGGAGGAGGAAGCCGCCGCTCTGCTGGGATGGGCGCTGTCACTGAAAAGCTGGAAAAGTCAGTGGAGAGGAGCCTGGTGCAGGGCTTTGAATGACGAGTCGAGGAAGCGAGGGGTAAGTCTCATGATCACCCAGCCACCACTCCACAGTGTGACAGGTGACTTCAATAAAAATGCAGTACAGCTGTGACTGGGTTACAAAATCTGATTATCTATGATCGCATATGTATAGAAGCTTTGGAAGAGTCAGATACTTCAATCAAATCTCCTAGTTATTGACATCAATATTCTTTCACATTGCACACTCAGAAGCCTGAAATTTGCACCTTCTTGCAGAACCTTTGAGCCATCTGCATTTTTTTTTTGTCTATTTCTTGGAATTATCAAGTCAGAACATCTGCACTGATGTTGCCAGTGTGATACAATGTGGCCCACGTCATTGCTCAATCATCATTAATTGGCGTCATCATTCCAGATCCGTGAGTTGTGCAATAGGTATTTGCTGTTGTTATAAAGTTTCTGTCTTCTTTCTCGTCAGGGTGGTGTTCTGTTGACATTTGAAGAAGATGGTCTGGAGGCATCAGAACTCATGCTCAGCCAAGTATCCAGCTTTCAGAAGTCTGCCAAAAACAAGGTACACTGGCAGTACAGTCTGATTGTTATTACTACAGTTGAAATAAATTTCCCTACAGCACTGTATGTTTATGGCTGTTTTGTGATGTCCCTTTCAAATGATCAGTGTATGTATTTATTCTTGGGAGATATCTAGATCTGATCCTCAGCTTCAGCATTCACAAAAGCGTGTCCCTCAGTTCAGTCTCCCCTTCTCAAATTCAGTGGAAAGGGAGTTACTCAACAATCAGTACTGCATTTCAGCCTGCAGCAGACAAGCAGTGACTCATCACCTCGCCAACTTTGGTACAGGCATTTCCCCCACTAATTAAAATTTTGCTAATTAATCTGCTTAGCATTTATTCAGGACTCCACATGCTCATTATGTTGATCGAAATGCACTACGAATGAATACTTGCGGTCAAAAACAGTTATGAGGTGCTTGCTTGCTCTTTTTTTTATCATTCATGCAGATTATGTGCCAAGCTGCTGTAGAATGGGTGGAAACTAAACTGACCGAAGGGCTTTTATTTTTGGAGGGGTCAGATAGGGACAAATTGCATGCTGTGTTGTTGTCCTGGTTGCCTTTGCAATGCTCCCAATGCAGAGTCAGCCCTTCCTTTGTGATCATCACGATATGGACCAAAATACCAGGTGTTCTGTTGTTGAGTGCGGCGAGTTTAATGAACAGAGGCTTATTCTTACCCACATGCTGCGTGTGTGTGTACGCACACGTTGTGTGTGTGCGTGTGTGTGAGTGCATTTTTAAGAAGCTTATATAGCTGTCACGCTCAGCACTAAGGAGGAGCAGGCAGACAGGAATGCACCAGCACCTATGTTTATGTTTAGGATTCCCCTGACAGTGATCTAATGGCAGACTAGACTCGTAAGACACTCACTCCTGCTGATATCAGAATGAATGCACTAAAGCACTGTGTTTCTAATAAGAGAATACTTTACAGTTGGTGGTAACTTAAAGTTGCTTTCCATTGCAGTGAAGTGATTTATTGTGTTAATAGATGATTGAATATGCTGATAAAGTTTTGGAAGCAGGTACATACAGCATGCTCTCCTTCATCAGAGTTCAGTATAAAGTTCTGCTCAGGCAAATATGTTACTTTTGAATCTTTTTTTCAAAAGTCACTGTGTAAACACATCTTTCTTGTTTAATTTCAGTAAGCTTCTTGCACACTTTTTATGTGTATAGTATAATAAATGTATTATCAATGACACATGATAGTGAACAGTTCATTTCACACATGAATCCCTATACAGCACTTTACAGTTTAGTACAAATTCTAGAGTTCTGCCTTATTTGAATTTCATTAAGATTATGTGGCATAACTACTTGGCCTAAATGCAAATGCTGTCCCTGCCTTAGCTAATATATTCTCGGTAGATTTACATTACACTCATACCTCACTTTGTCCTCCCAACAGGCGGCTTGTTGCAGTGTGGTTGGGGAGAAGCTTCAGTTCTCTCTAAGTGCAGCTTCGACAGCCATGGCTGCAGCAGATCCTTGTAAATACACAGTCTGTATAACTCCACTGGAGCTGCAGGTAAAAGCTCTATATTTGTTTCTGTTAAAGTCAATGATTTCACAACAGTAAACTCTGCTCATTTGTTCTTTTGTGAAATATCTCTTTAAGTCCACGGCCTCTGAAAACAGAGTTACATCCTTTGGAAATGATTGTGGTTTAGCTTATAGGGAGATTTTATTAAACATGATGTGCTGCCCACCGTTGGCTCTTTGCTGGCAGCAGCATTAGATTAAGTGGTTGGGGTATCTTTCTGTGCTTGGCAAATGTCCCACAGATCTCATCCATGTCAGGCAAACTTCCAGTAAGACAGGCCCACTTTGTGTACATTTGCATTTGTCAGGGGTTCTACACAAGACTGATGAAAGTTCCAAAACAAATGACTAAAGTCTCTCTGTTCTTACCTAGTAATTAGTTATTTATCTTACTCACAACTGACTATGCTCATCTCTTAAGTTGAATATTCCTATTACTTATGCACAGTCTGTCTTAAACCTCCTGTTCCAGCTTTACACTGGGATGCAGTGTTTAAAATAAAGTGAAAGATAATGTGTTGGAGTATGTAACAGGTACTTTGCATTAAGCTTTTGTGTTCCTAGCTTCAGCATTAAAGCCTCACCAATGTATGGATGCAATTGGATATATAAGCTAACCCAATTGTATTAAGGCTATTTTTAAACCAGTAAGGTGCTTGTCACCCCTTTAAGGTCACTGTGCCATAAATACCACCTGAGTGAGAGGCTAGGAAGCTGAAGTCAGGATTAGAGTTCCACAACCAAAACAGATCTGCCCCTATTTGTTTTGGTTGTGGATCTGTTGTTGTTGCAGGGACATAAAGGGAGTCCATGTCTCTTTTTCACTCGCACTGTTTGAGCTTAGTCTGGAAAAGTCAGAAGCCCTTTCTAATGTCCATCCGCTGGAACATTTGTTAGCTTTTGACTGATATCCCAGCTAGAATGCTCCTGGCTCATCATGTAGTGGGACATGTAGAACAGAATCCTCCGGCAGTTACAGTACATGGACACAATAATAGAACTGGTACACTCAGGTGTGCTGCTGGGTGTAC
This sequence comes from Amphiprion ocellaris, assembly GCF_022539595.1. Taxonomy (NCBI): domain Eukaryota; kingdom Metazoa; phylum Chordata; class Actinopteri; family Pomacentridae; genus Amphiprion; species Amphiprion ocellaris. Next base: position 25,037,412 of record NC_072779.1, read on the forward strand.
TTTGTCTTTGAACTCACTACTGCACCGCATGACCAGCTGCATGTGATGAGGGACATCTACGTCATCCTAATGCAGTATTCTTCTTTGAAATGCAAACACGACATTTACATATGGTGTGACACGGCAGACTGTGCACTCTTAGTCAGGTGGTGTGGACCATTGACGATTTAAATGGCCCAATGTTCTATACAGGAACTAAATACCCAATAACAACAGCAATAATAATATTAAGAATTGTTATTATTATTATTATAACTTAGCATTCAAGTTTATGTTGTTTGTATAAACAGATCCAGGCCCTATCAGCATAGACTGTAATGCTCTTTTGGATCCATTTGAGCATTCCTGGTACTATCTGACAAGGCCTTTGTTTGGCATCACAGAGGCGGCTGTTCAGTCGTACACTGGAATCCAGGCATGCAGGGGCAGGAAGGCTCAGTGTCATTTTTGTGCTTATCTCTCCTCCCTGTTAACTTTCGCATTCTCATAATCTAGGAGTTGTACACCTGGCTGACTTTCCTAAGAACCCTTTTTCCTGTGTGTCAGCCTGACTAAAGTTTTTTTGTAGAGCGTATGGTGGCTGAGAGTGAAACAATACACTTTATTATTATCAAGGAAACTGATAACTGAATTAAATTTGGAAGACCACAAACTCTAACACAAAACTTTGTTGAAATGCCTTTGTTTATTGATTATCTTTCAGTATTATTAGGCTGTTACTTGTGACATGTAATCAATCACATCTTGCTGTGGGCGCAACATTGCTCAAAACCACAGATTGGTGCCTACAGATACAGCTAGGCAGATGCATTAGAGGTACATTTTAGTGATACCGGTAATTGTTAAAATGCTGGATCCAGTCATCAGCCAGACCAATAATCTGTTTATCTGCCTGTTGCATCAGTGTTATCTTTAAGATTAAAAACAAGCATTCTGTAAGTCAAATTTTCATTGACGATATGGTGTCCAATGCCTGAACGGCTAAGAACAGCAATTCAGACAGTCGACTCTCAGAAATCTTTTCTTACAAATTGTCTCACATCAGATTGTACACATGAGTACCACATCAAATTATCCACAGATTTCAGTTTGGAATTGATTGACAGAATATTGTCTCCAAGATGTGACAGTGTCTTTAGCTTCATTAAGCATATTAATGTTGCTCACTGCTTTTGAAGGCAGTCAACAACTGCTCTGAGATACATTATGTCAGATGTTCTGAAAACTGGTTCAAAAGTGGCAGTTTCACAGTTAATGGTCTGATATTTCTGCATTTGAGTCATCAAAGAGCATCACCTGTGATTTGTGTTCAAATGAGGGGTGGAAAAGCAGCAATTATCCTTTCATTTTGTTCCCTCACACCCTCTCCTCATGCTGAGCTGCTTTATGTTTGGTACACTGGTTGATATCAAGAGATTCACTTTCATCTTATGTGAGATTCACTGTCAATAGAATTAGTGTACACTGTGTGAAACATGACTACCATGGCATCATAATTCATTATTCACTTTGTCTTTCTCAGCTTCATCTACGCATGCAAGAAGCTGAAGATGAGGTCAAGGTGAGCTGGGGAGTCTCTCACCTGGAGACAGGGGAGTTGCAGGTGACCCCCACATTCACCCAGGTAATTTCAAAGTTGCAGATAAAATGACGTTCACCAACCAAAGACAATGTACTGCTGTACCAAAACAGAATGTTCATAGTTTTCAATTATGTAAATGAGAGTTTGATCTCTTTATATTCATTGTGGTACATCCAAGACTTTGTTAATGATTTCTAAGATGTCAGTTGTCAAAACTAAATTGTTTGGATCAACCTAGTAAAAAAAAAAAAAAATGAATAGAACAGTAAGAGTGAGGTAGATCCAAAGTTGTTTAAATCAATCCAACCGGACTTTAAGAAGGTTCCTTGAAGACATTTCACCTCTCATCCAAGAGGCTTCTTCAGTTCTGGTGGTGGTTGATGTTGCCAACCACCACCAGAACTGAAGAAGCCTCTTGGATGAGAGGTGAAATGTCTTCAAGGAACCTTCTTAAAGTCCGGTTGGATTGATTTAAACAACTTTGGATAACCATGACCTGGATGAATGAGAAACTACACAGACAGTGAGGTAGATGTTGTTTTACATTAAGCTTTTTTAACCTCCGCGAAGCAGGTTATGTTTTCAGTTTGTCACAGTAAATTTTTAGTATGTGTATGGTTGGTCTAATATCGTCATGTCTCTCTCTATCAGGACAATACTAACAGTTGCAGTGTAGCTGCCATAAAGGAGCACTTGAGACAGCTGTTGTGTGCGATTCGTCCCTCTGTGTTGCTGAGCTGCAGGCCTGCTCAGGCCTCAGAGGTCAAGGTGAGTGGATGATGCAAGTCAGTCGTTCCAGGTTAGTGTTTGCAGTGTGGTGCAATTTAACAGCCCACACTCGAATGTATGCTTCTCTATACAAGCCACAGACGGCAACTAATTAAGATGATGAAGATATTTTTATTTCTCTCAGTGATTACTGCAAATATGTGGCAACAACAGCAGCTTAGCAAGCTTAATAGCAGTGTAGTCCATTCATATTTGCAGTATTACATAATGGTCATCTAAAACCTGTCTTAATGAGTGAACTGACCAGAGTTTATTGTGCTCAAATGGATAACTAGAAGGGTTTTTACTGGTGCGCTCTTTGCCTGGCCATCACATGATGTCATGGACACGTGTTTCTGATTAGATCTTGCACTATATGTTCACATTTTTGGTAAGTGGTACTTAAACATGTATAAAATCACAGCATGACATGCAACAAATTTCTTTTTTTTCCATGAATATACTTCTGTGGTTGGTATTACTGGGTCTCTGGATACATCAGTTTTTTAGTATACTATTTGCTTACCTGCTTCAATTCAATACAGTTCTGATAAATGCATATTGCAGGTCAACAGGTCCCAAACTTAACTCTTAAAATCTCCTGTTTCCCAAATATGAAATGGAGAATGGACCAGCCACCTATTTGAGAAGCATTAAGTGTTGAATAATTCATTTGTTTTGTCTTTGCTTTGTAGCTAATTGCTGTACCATCAGCTGAGGTTATCCTACTGAATTCTGTGGTTTAAAGTTTTAAAATGATCAGGCATTAATACTGAGTACTAGATGATCCTAGTCAGTCAAGTTCTGATAAAGTCGCAATAAGAATTGACAGACCCAGTCAAAATCAGCCTATAATGCAGTTAAAAGTTATTTATGCCCTAAATTCATCAGATACATTGATGGCTAATGTTTAAAACAATCTAATCAACGAATTCAGTTTTGATCTGTCAGGATTAAAAATGAATGAACAAATTCTCAAAAATGCAAATTCTAAAGCATTTTAATTTGAAGTACTGCTAATGCAAATTCTCTATTGTCATAATTTGTCCAATGCAAATTATGGACAGGAGAACCTTCCGTCAACATGGCTGTTTCGCAGAGTCCTCCAGTCATGTTCAGATTACATAGTTTTGCTCCCATCGAAAATTAGGAGTACACTTAACATTAGCAAATTCATGAACATACTGCAACTACCGTCTGAGATTAATATAGTTTGACTACAATTTTTCTTTCAGACCTAATTATCAAAGGCCTTTGGTTATCCATACAACAGTGCCATTACAGGATTGTGCTAGTTCTAGCTGAAACATCTGGGGATTACTACTTTGCTTACATTGGTGCTCTTATGTTGCAATCAGTAGATCAGTGTTGTTGATGTATTTACTTCTGTATTGTATGGTTTCTCCAATAGGAAGCCCACAACAAATTGGTATCACCTCCAAAGCCCCCCCGTGCCCACGACTGGAAGCTGCTAGTGAAAAACATCCGAGTCACACTCAATCAAGAGGAAGATGCTGCAGGTTGGTTGCATGGCTTCTTATTCATTTATAAACACCCACATTCTGATGACTTCACTTTGTCATTTTCTACACCTTCACACACCAGGCCTTTGAAGAACTACAGCTATATCACTGAGTGATAAATCTAATAATGTCCAAGGAATGTCAACAATTCACCGCTAGCTTTGTTAAAGATATAACATGTTTTCTGAGTTCAGTTTCTTTAAGTCAGAATTTAACGGATAACAGATGTTTGTGTCTGCAAGTCAAAAGCAAAAAGACAGAGGCCCCTGGTTAGATGCCATTGTCCTTCAGCTTTAGCATCAAAAGCAGCAGCACTGTCAATGGGATCAGCATAAAATGACTAATAATGGGAGACTGATTACCAAATAATGAGCTCCAGGCTTGTCTGCACACAAGCCATGTAAACACTATTCATCAGCCTCCAAACCAATCATATTAGATTGAGCCTATAGCCAAAGTTTTTAATGTCATGAAGGTTGCTCTCTTTTAACCTGCTAGATCACCATGGTAACTTATGATGCACAGCTAACCTTGTCTGGAGGATGCTCTGTTCAAACTTGCTTCATAGCTCAGTAACCTGAAAAGAACCACGATCTTTGCTACACTGTTGAATTAGTATTTTTCTTAAGGGACTTATTTAGGCACATGCATTCCAAACTTATGTCCTGAAAGTAGGAGGAGCAGGACATGTATTAGTTTGTTCTGTAGGACTGCATTTCTGATGATTTCTGAGTTGGGCTCAGTGTCTGTGTTGGCTGCTTACAACTTCAGTGGGTGAGCTGAGTTACTGGGAGCAGGCTTGATTGAACAGTCTGACTGCAGCAGGAAGGAAGGACCTGTGGTATCTCTCCTTTAGACGCCATGAGTGAAGCAGTCTGTCACTGAAGGAGCTGCCCAGTGATGTAACTGTTTCCTGTAGGGGGTGGGAGGTGTCCTCCAAGATAGACAAAAGCTTTGTCATCATTCTCCTGTCTTCCACTAACAGTGTAGTATATAAAATTACTGTAAGTCTCTATATGTGGGTGTTGGTCAGTCCTCTCTCTCTCATCTGTAGTTGTTTTAAGACTCCTGATTGGTACAAAAAAAGGGAAAGCGTTACACCTGTATTAGCATCCGTGCACTGGCTACGTTTTTTATATACAGAGCTGATTTTAAGGTTCCTCCATTTGTTTATAAAGTCAGGCATGGGTTGGTACCTGGGTACATTTCAGAACTGCCCTTCTTCTACTTCTGTACAGCTGCTGTTAGTGTTCACTGTTCCACTATCAAGACTGGTGGGTGATCGTGACTTTGGTGTAGCAGCTCTGAAGCTTTGGAATAGATTTTTCAATCAAACCTTTCTCTTCCATTCATATTTTAAAGAATTTAAGAACCTTGTTTAATGTTTCATAATGTTTGATTTTGCCAGTTTTTAACCTGTTGTTTGACTTGTTTTTTTCCTTTTGTACATTTTTTTTGTTATTGCCTGTCTTATAAACTGTGCGGCACTCTGGTCAGCTGAGATTGTTTTGAAGTGTGCTATATTATGCATTTGATTTGATTTGCAAGAAAAGCTTGTTTTTTTTTAACTCAACAAATAAGGCGGATGTTAATAAAAAGCAGTGGGACGGTGCTTTTTAGGCTGGTTGCTGATTTACTTTGCTAAGGCAGACTGTGTGCATACTAGCCAGGAAATCTGCCGGTCAAAGCTAAACAATGTCGGCAGTGTATTAATAATCAACATACATCAGTACCACCACACCCAGTGTTGCACATAAGTAAGATTCCCTTGTGATCAGAGGGAAATCAGCACAGCCGGGTGTTGTAAGGACAGTGGATATTTTGAGTTGATGAGAGGTTGTTAACGTGATTGTTCAGTGATGAGACCTTAACATCACCCACAACAACTGTGTTTTGGTAGTTCCTGCGATGAGTCATTCTCTACTTGTGAGTCAGCAGACTCCAGACATCCCCTTAAGTATTCTGCCCAACACTTAATATTGCACAGCAGAAACATGACACAGCATTCAACACATCACTATATATTTTCCTGCCTTTAAGTGTCGAACACCTCTTCTCAGCTTCACTTTCCTTGTGAGACCTGCTGTGGGCTTGAAGGCAGATCCAGAGGTGCTGCAGTAGGTGCTCTGTCTGTAAGGCTCTTGCTGATCCTGTATTCATTACTACAGTGGTTCCCAACCTGGGGTCCGTGCCCCCCCCCCTCTCTAGCTCTGAGGCTGTGATGTTATAAAAAATAGATTTTTACATTCTAGATAAAATCAGAGTAACAGACTCACTGTGTCATCACAAGTCTACCTATAAAACATTTTTAAAACACATTTATTTGGTCTTTCTTCAACTTCTCTCCACGCTTTCTTCAGGTTGGCTTCGAGTTCATCCAGATTCATTAGTTTGTGTGCAGTTAGAAAATTACTGATGGAATTGGTGTCTGAAAAACGCAAAACGGGTGAAGATTCATCAGTGCCTAAAAACTCTGGCTGTACCTCGAGAGTTACCTTGAATTTGGTTTTGTGTAAGGACAAGACAGAATTATGTTATTTGTGGTGAAATGCTCGCAAATGACAGCATGAAGCCAGCAAACTACGGCGACATCAGGAAATAAATCACAGTTCAGTAAAGTCGGAAAGATATTCACAAATTCGGACTTCCGGCATCAATAACTCATTAAATATACGTTGTCTAAACATAAACGATGCCTCTTTTCCATCTTTGTAAGGTAGACAATGTGCTACAAGCCCAGTTTAATCAAAAGTAGCTGTCTTTCAAGCTGCAGAAATAACATTGGTGTCTATGAGCAGCCGGCTGTGTGACGAGTGAACAGGGACCGTCTGCAAAATGCAAAACAACTGCAAACAGCGAAGAGACCTATTCAACAAATTTAATACAGCCAGCAACTGCTGGTCATACTACAACTCTTGGTTTGATATTAAATATTTTTTCTTAGAACTTTAAGGATTTTTTTTTTAGTTAAAAAAAAAATCAAAAATTCAATAACTTAACTCTTATGCACTGTAGTGTCACCAAATTTACTGCAGCCATAAACTCTCTCCTCCTCATCAGAGTACAACTCTTGGTTTGATATAAAATATATATATATTTTTTTAATAATTTTAGGGAATTTTCTATTAGTAATACAATTCAATAACTTCTCTCTTATGTTTTGTAGTGTACTTATGGGGTGGTTTTTTTTGAGGGCGGGGGGGCTGGGGCTGGGGTGCAGCTTATAGGGGGGGCTCCAAGCCAAACACGTTGGGAACCACTGCATTACTACACAGCGACTGGCTTGTTTCTACTAGTGCTTAATAAAAAAAAAAAGGTTGTTCTGTGCTGAGAAGACCAGTACTTTCTGAGTCTCCTCTAACCCATATATAATTCATCATGTATACAATGTACACTGACTTCTCTGTTGTCCATTAAGGTGAAGCCGTGGAAGTGACTGTAGCAAAATTTGATCTTGCAGCGACACATTTTATGTGATTGTCTGTCAGAAGAATTTTAAATGAATATGCAGTGAGCTCTTGGATCACAAAGGTTTTTTTTTTTTGTGACAAGCACTCTGACTGAGTTGCTTTCTGCTGTGTTTGTAGGCAGCACAAATCCTCTGTGTGTGTTCCAGTTAGATGATCCTCCACAGAGGTTTAACACCTCTGTTCTGAAGAACACAACCAATCCTACCTGGGACCAGCCATTTATCTTGTAAGTTTAGTCTGAGATACCATCACTTTCCTTGAAGACATGACATTTGTTTTTGTAATTACATTATGCAGGAGTATATTAGCATGTCCAAATATCTTTTTTTTTTTTTTTTTGTCTTACCAGTGAATTGAATGGACGATCAAAAGAGCTCAATATTCAGTTGGTGAATGATGGACAACCTCAAGAGAGTAAGGAAATATTTATATTCAATGCAATGAAGAGTTATTTTGTTCCTGAGCTGTAACTGTCACTTGCTTTGGTACTAAAAAACTAAATTATTATTTTTTTCTGTCTCAGATTCCTTACTAGGTCAGGTTTCAGTGCCTTTTGATCTTGTAAAGAAGCAGCCTAAAGGACAGCAAACATTTGCACTCATGACCAAAGACATCGTTACTGGATCACTTACTACTGACGTACGGACATCCCAGTGAACACTCAGATATGATCATGCTTGCTTTAACATAGCAGATTTGGTCGATTTATTTTCATGTATCTTGGGATTGTGTTCACACAAAGTTGGAATATAAACTTGAATTGTATCTTTCAGTTTACCTACCTGGAGCCCAGTGAGGTGAGGTCCTGGCACCCTCCTACCCCAGCCTCCAATAAGAGGGTGGAGATGGACCGTACAGTCATGCCCTGTGGCACCGTGGTCACCACCATTACAGCGGTGAAGAGCAAGCCAGGTCGACCACTCCCACTGAGCATAGGTACAGCACTGGAAACTGTCAGACTCAACAAGGGGGCAAGGATGACTCTTATTCTGAAAAGATATTTGTCCCTCTGTTGATATACAATAGTATGTCAGTGGCGCTGAGAGCTCAACACACTGCAACTTGAGTGAGAAAATTAGTAAAACATCTTTACCAGTCTGACAACACAGCATTTGGAAACAAAACACAAGTAAATACAGAGAACAAGCTGAAAATAGCACAGACTATAGTGGAAATGTTTCCAAGACAAACTTCTTGTTGCAATGGTGACTCATGAAGTTACTGAAGTTGACTATCTGTCATTTTTGTTAGAAAATGAGCTGGTGTTTGTTATAGCAGTTGAACTGCATTATTCTACTGCATTATTCTTACATCATTGCAGTTGTCTGTTGTTACACTTGGATTAAACCTGAATACACCATATTATACTACATGTATACATCAGTCTGTTGGTGTAAGTGTGATAACCAAGGTTTAAACTGACAAATATTCAAGCCTCCCCTCCAGGGAAGAACAGATTTATTCCAATCCTTTCCACTTGTAGAGTGGGAGATTCTGTATAATTTTTTTATCTTCAGAATCAGTGTCTGGTTTGAACATGTATGACTGAATCACTCCAATATTAACACTTGCAAGTAGTTTGTAAGGAGATTCATAGGTGAGCTGGTGTGCCTGTGCTGCAATAAGTGGAGAGAAATGTTGGGACTTCACAGATCTGCACGTTCCCAGAGAAAGCAACGGTGTAGAGTTACATCACAGCAATTTTATGTCATCTTGATACATGGAGATGGATTTTTAGGGGGTTAATTACCCCAATGCATAATATCCCAAAAAATTCCCTGAACTTCCAGTACATGCCCTTGAAATGGTCTAATGACACAGTTTTGTGCTTCCTCAGATCCTGCCCAAAAAGTGGTGGTTAACAAGCCCAAGCTCACAGAGCGTCGTGTTTCAGAGCAGGTGTCTATGTTGGGAGGAACCGTCAGTAAGGCCCTGTCCTCCTCTGACACTGAGCTGCTCATGCTCAACGGAACAGACCCAGTGGCTGAAGCAGCAATCAGACAACTCCACCAGTCTGCCAAGCAGAAACTCAAGTCCCCAGTGAAGAAGAGCACCATCATCATCTCAGGCATCGCAAAAGTAAGGACGAGCTCTGCCACTAGCAGCTCTTCACTGCTGCATCATACTGTTTTCCTAATTCACATCAGTACAGCAGTTTTACTTATTTAATATAAAAGGGTTTAAAGGAGTAGGAAAAGCACTGAAGCCCAGGTGTGGCCAATCTAAATGATTTGCTTCAAGTTAAAGACAGTTTCTACCAACACTTTTATCGTGTTTCATAACCTGTTGTTTATCATTACGGAGGAAAGAAAGAGATCCTAAATGAAAGTACATGCCTTGTTTGAAGCAGGAAGAGACTCATGCATTTAGCAGTTTTCATAATCACATTGCCAAAGGAAATATGACTTTAAGTGTAATTGATTTTTTAAAATGGGAATGTGCTTAATTTCCCAGACGCCCCTGTCTCAGGATGATGAACTGGCTCTGATGGCAGGCTATGCTGCAGCGATGGATGCCTCGATGTCAGAGGGCAGCTCTACTCAGGACATGACCACAGCAATTGCGTCAGGGACCAGTAGCCCGCCAGAGGTGTCTGAACCCCAGGAAGGCCCCAGTGGAATAGGCCGGCCTCCAGAAGACTGGGAGAGCCAAACCGGAGAGGAACTAGACCATACCTCGCTTTCCATGTGTGTGTCTGAGGCGAGCTGCAAGAAGAGCAGAGGTGAGAAGTCACAGAGGGGACTCACTGGCTCCCCTAACTGTGGATGGACACGTTGGTGTTTCTGATCTTTATAGGAGTAATATTTTATAGTTTACTTTAAATCCTCAAATAAAATTGTTGCCTTAAAGGCACAAATTGATCAGTTTTCTCTGTGATGCAATCTGTTTTTCTTTTCTCTCTTTCCTTTTTGAACTATCATCACTGCCATCTTAGAGGAAAGCAGTGCTAAGCACACATTATGTCCTGATGAGTAAGTTACATCATGAGTTACTTGTAGTAACCCTGGTTCTCTAGCATATATAATTTCTCCTAGCAGTAGAATAGATAACACTGTTTTTCTACGTTGTTTTTCTGTCACATTCATTAGTTAGGTTCTTAAAATCACTTATATGTGTTAATGTCTTTAATTTAGAATTTAGATGTGTAGTGGGGCTGCACAATATAAACCACTGCTGGGAATATTTTGGCATATTCACTTTTCATCTTTTCAAGACTTTTCATATGAGGTAAAATATTAGACACATAATGAAAATCTGAGTTTTCATACTGCAAAATCAGTAAAAGCTGTTTGCCGTGCAGTATATTGTTCAGCCTTTTCTGAAGGAATGTGCTACATATGGAGGATACCGATGTCTCTTTCTTCATTTGTGATTCATTCATTTCAATGTCGTAAATGTAAATAATTACACTGTTTTGTACTGACTAAGCTAATCCACAGACAGTGAGGATAACCCAGGTACTTGCTGAAAATGACGAATGATGTTTGCATCCAGGCTGGACTACATAGTTGCTCTGTCTGGGTACATTTAGGATGTGTTAGCTGGTGATTGAACGCAATTTTACTAAATGAGTCTCACGATCCAGAGCTGCACAGAGCTGTTGTACAGGGGAAAGGCTAATAGTAGAAGGTATAAATGTATAGTATATTTTCATACTTCTGCACTGGTGACAGTTACGGTTCATCTTTTTCTCATGAATGTAATATCTCGGGAACGCTGGCAGGAAATTTGTATTTTGGCCAAAATGTTTACATTCAAGGATGAACAGATTAAAATTTGGTGGTCACAGGTCAAAATCTCTGTGATAGATGGATAGATAGAAAGAAAGAGAAGTAGTGACATTTTATATCCAAACTAACTCAAATTCTGTGCCACTGCTGTCTTCATATTCCTGCTCAAAGACAGGCCTGATCTTTCTTTGTCATTTCTTTGCTTTGAGTGCTGTTATCTTGACCTCATCCTTGACTCAGGCGATGTTTGAGACGTCTCTATCTCCTTTTTTTTTTTTTTTTTTTTTTTTTGGCTATAGGCAGCTTCCTACAGAAGAGTGCGAAGCTCTTCTTCCGGCGGCGTCACCAGCGCAAAGACCCGGGGATGAGCCAGTCACACAATGACCTGGTGTACCTGGAGTCTCCGGCCGCCGTGGAACGAGCCAGCCGAACAGCCACACTTAGCCGCATGCTCAACCGCAAGAGTAAGAATAAGAGCAAAGCCAACGGCTCTACCTCCATGGGGGAGCCACATGCGTGACCTCCCCGTCCTCCTTGCCCTTCACCTCAGTCCCTCCCACAACAGCTACCGTCATCACCTCCACTTCAAAGATGCACTGGCTAACACCCTGGCTAACCCACTCCCCCTAACGCCTGACTTGCAAACTGGGGCTCCTGTATTTTGAAAGGGAAGGCAATGCAGGTGGAAAAATATCTTCTTTTACGGCCGTATCCTGCTTAAGTGCTTCTCATATGAAGCAGACATTCCACCGAAAGTGTGTACATGTGTGGATGAAGGTATCCTGTCCTGGACTGATGGATATTATTTTGCATGTTTCTGTTTTTTGATTTTATGCAACATTTTGAAATCTTTAAGTGCTTTTATGGCCTTAGTACGGACTGATATGGGCTGCCGCATTACCTCACTGACGCTGAGGGCAAAGAGAATACTCTCCCTGCTGTAAACCGTAAGTTTCCTACGGTGGATCAGCAGGACCAAAGATGAAGAGCAGAGTGGTGTTTGTATGATTTGCACAACTCTAGTACCTTTGATTTAAAGTGCAATGACAGGAGCTACTCTTGTGATAGAGACTTTTCTGTAATTCTACATTTTAAATAGAAACGTTCACAAAGGCAGATAATCTTTTCATTGCACATATGGTGCATGTGGGAGAATATTACGACTACTTTTTGACACTAATATTATGAAATAATTTGTTTTAAATCTTTCTAAATTCATCCCAAATAAAACTAGATTAAGTATGTAATGTGCATATGAAAGCTGTAAAGCTGAGCTATTCAAAATACGTTTTGTGACTAACAAAGATAGCAAATTGAGTTGTTTGGCAGGTACAGAGATCATGTTATCGTCCACCTCCAGCTATTTAAATAAGGTAACACCCTTCTAAATGTACAACAGGCCGTTCTATGCTTCTTGCAGTGCTTTCAAATGATATGCAACTTTCTCCTTGTCTTCCTAAAAGATTCCTCCTGTACACTACTGTTATCAGCAGGGTTGTTAATGTGTCAGAAGGGAACTGAACGAACCTTTATCCAGGGACTGTGATGTTATACTCAGCCATACATGCCACATTGATGAAACTTGTTCTACGCTTATTTCAGTCCTGCATTACATTATCTGAATGGAACAAACATTTTTTTCTGTCATTTAATGTTTTATTGTTTTTCAACGATGTAGCTTTGAATAGAACAAAGTGTGAACACCTTTGGGAGCAACCAAACTCACGGGCTGCTTTTTTATTTTTATCCAGCTAATGATTGTATTTTTTTGTGAGCAGCTTGTTTCTGTACTTCATGTTAACTACTGTTCATCAATAAGTTATTCTGCTCAGAGAACTGATGCAGCGTGGTGATAGACAGAACCAACAGGTTGCCTTACAGTTATTCTGAGGATGATGTCGCAGCTGCTCAAGACTTTTTTCCCTCAACTTGACAGGACTTTTAGGTCCAGATGCTGCACCTGCTGTCGAAGGAGGAGAGAGACTGTAATGAACTGTTTGAATGGCTCTGATAGACAAGCATACCACTGTGCTCCTGCATCATCAGCAGTGTCTATAATCAAGAAGCCTATGCACATAACATATCTGATAACCGAGTGTTTACATTATTAGACTATCTGAGAATTAAAAACACTCACTTGTGGCAACACTCTTTTGCAGATACAGGGAGTCTTTGTGTCTTGGTATTTACGTGGCAGTGCGATGGTGAACTTTCATCCGCCATCACTGACCGTAGTGTAACAAAAAAGGCCAGATTGAGGCAGAAAGAAAATGCTTCAATCACTCAGAAACACTTAAACTCTGAGGAACAGAGGGGAAAACGGGTTGTTTAAATCACGCTCAGCTTCAGAGCCCTTACAGCAGCCTGCAAGCATCAGCTTCTCGTGCATTTGGTTAGCAGTAGAGCTGTATGTGAATAATAAACTGCTTCCTGATGTTCTTTTAATGGCATCCGCTCTCTTTGTGCACAACAACTTGCTGACTGGCTGAACATCAGCCATATCCCTGTAGGGCCTGTAACTAATATACATGTCGAGGTATTTCATTTTCGGCAATAAATATTGATTGAAAAACTGAGAATGTGGTGACACTTTAAATGTTCAGGCTGTCATAAATTCTCCCTCGTATATCTTTAAGTCTGTACATGTGGCGATGCTGTTTCCCTTTTTTTAATTTTCCAGAGGCTTTTATACATGCAGAGGCATCCGCAGTGGAAAACTTACATTTGCTGAAGTACATGTTTAGGTACTTATGCATTATTTATATATCTCCAGTGTATACTACTTTATACTATGCTTTACACCACATTTCAGAGGGAAAGATTGTGCTTTTAACTTTGCCAAGTTTATCTTAAAAGTGGCAGCTACTAGTTATATTTGCTGATTTATTTATTTTTGTCAGACAAAACAATCAGTTTCTACATAAATCATGATGCACTGTGGCTTGGCAGGCACACAATCCAAGGGTCTGGATATTTTTCTCATAGGAAGTTTTGAGTATAAAACCCTTAATTTCCTGTATTCTTCTAAAATTTTATGCACTATCTGTTCCTTTTGCTGTATCTGCTTATGATATATCTTAAATCAATTCATCAACATTCAGAATACAGTTGACAATCCAAAATATAATATGATGCATGAATGCAATAAGGCCGTCAGGTATTCTGTCTTGCTTTTAAGAATTTGTTCTCTTGTACATAGCTTTTCTTATATTATCCCTATCTTGTCACCACACATGTAGGCATCCTTGACTCTTCTGTTCTCTTTTGTTTAAATGTGCAGCTATTCGTCAGTGATGAATGAATTCATTTTAATTGATTCATAAACCCCTGAAAAGCAAGATTTAATTCCAAGTTCCAAACTTTCTACACATTTAGAACGTGTATGTATGCTGAAGAAAAAGACCTGCCCGTCTGACATGCTTTAATGAGTGTTGAAGCATTAAAAGTAGTCCTCAGCTTTTGTCATGTTGTTGTTTTTGGGGTGTCATACACGTTTTCTAAAGTTTGAAGGGATGTATTCCCTGCATGCCCCCTGAAATCTTTACCTATGCAATGGGGAGAAGAAGAAATCTCCCTCTGGTAAGTCATTTTAGTCTGAAACCTGGTTGTTATTACAAATTTTGTTTTATTATAAAGAGTTTAAAAGAAAAATCTGCCAGTGTGCGAGGAATATGTTAGCATTTTTTCAATGGAAATTAACTTGTGTTGAGGATTTTCCAAAACTATTTCATGATACACTCATTAGAGCTGTTTTTAAAAAGTTCATTTAAATGAAAGATCAAAGATGAATTGCAGCCTTAGTTGCCCCTTCTGTCATTTCACTGATAATACGTTATTTGATATTTTCCATTCCTTTTTCCAATTCAAGTCACAATTACGGGGGATGTTTGTCTCTACTAATGTATTTTGGATTGTTTAAGAATTTATTTTATATATAGGACATGTAAATCACCAAGCTATATAATAGAAGTTTTCTTTCCATTCTGGTGACTGGGTTGTTTTTCAGATCACTGTTTGTTACTCTCATGGAGAGACCTTCATCCATTATAATGATATAAAACAGTCTGTTTGTTCAACACAGAAATGTTCAGCCAACTCAAGATAACATTACCTTAGGTAGTTATCCAAACAGCCATGTGACATTCAGGTGTAATGTCAAACACAAGCGTAGGTTTAAGGGAGGTGGCAGGGGGTATAATATGTAATCCAATTTAAAATATATGTAATAGATCTGATCAGAGTTTTAATCACGTATTTCTAAAATATGTTGTATTTCTGTTTTCAGTCAGCTTCAGTCACAAAATTGAGATGAGCATGATCCTCAAAACACAGATATGTTGGGCATGATTTGAATGAGCGTAGAGTTTTTAACAGAAGCAGAAATACTGTTGAAACACATATTAGTTATTTAAGTCCAGAGACTTCTAAATGAGTGAAAATTAATTTATTGATAAAAAAAAAGGTGCCACAGGCACATTTGAAGAGATTATGCATCCCTAACCAAAAGAGACAAAAGATGTTAGGCGAGTAAATCATGTCTGTATGTGCGTTGCCACAGTGGGAATAATACTAAATAACAGAACATCACTGACAGGAGAAAAATACTTGAAAGCAACACAGACAGCTGAAGAGCCATACTGCATTATATTCCATTCTATTTTAAATTTTGACCTTGTATCTTTATATTGTGTTTTTCTTTACAGAAATATAAAAACGTTTCCACCACAAATTGATGCAGAGAAGCTACACATTGGTGCACAAAAATTCATCAGAATGCAGACTATGAAGTGTTTCATATTTAGATTTCCAATGGGAGGCCAAATGAAATCTCTGCCCAGCCAGCCAAAAACTGGAGCTGATGGCCAAGTGTCAAAACAACAACAATAACAACAACAACAGCAACAACAATAAAAACAAGAAACACTTGGCTGTGTTGTACTGGTGTGGCTATTGGGAATATGGCAACAAATTCTGCTGGACTGAATATTTCTGCAGAATTAATAATATAAAACAGTTACTCAGTTAAAGACTGACAGTTCAAGATAGACAGTTAAAACCAGCTGCTTACAAAACAAGCATAAATAAAAAATAACCAAATAAAAATCACAATGAAAGGAGCCATTTGACATAATGAGTGCTTTATTTAAATTTAATTTACTATTTTAATATTTTTTCAATTTTTTTAAATTAAAAATTGTTTGTTTTTCTGTTTTTTTTTATAAAATCTTTTTAAAATGTACTTGCATTCTGATGACAAAATGTCTGTACTTTTAGTAAATTAGGACATTGAGAGCAGGAATTTTACTTATGGAAGAGTAATTGTATATTTTGTTGCTGTATAATTTTTTTTTTCAGTGAAGAATCTGAATACTTGTTGAATGTGGCATAATAGTGATGTAAACAAAGGAACACCACAGCGCTGTATGTTACGTGACTTGGATATGATTTGTAGTACTACTAAGAATAGATAACATTTAAATGCGGGTAAGTGTTTACTAACAACACTATATTTAAATGTTTTAGTAGTTCTTCGTGTATTTTTACTCAGAAGATGAGCGTCCAGCCTCTAATTGGATAATTAAAGCCAGATGGAGGTGCTTTATAACAGCATACAGTCCCCACAATGCACCGGGCGAGACTCGTTTCCGGTCCTGCGCCGTTTCTGGAGCGGATTGGAACCCGGAGTCAGGATTCGATAAATGAAGGGTCTTTTGCAGAAAAGGTAACATGTTTCCCGACTAATGGAATCGGGTTCTCTACAAAATGGCGGCGCAGTTCGGTAGTGAAGGTGCAGCCGGTGTGTCCGCTCCTCTCCGGGTCTCTCCGAGCCGCCTCCTCGGCTCCCTGTTTGGCGCTGAAAAGCATCGACTCCGGTTTGGTGGTTTGCGTCTCCGGTCCATCCGCCATGCCGACTGTTCTTTGTTACATTTTAGTGAAGAGAGCCGCTCAGATCGGAGTTAAAACCCGGCTGGAGTTTGGGAAGGACTCAAATCCTGGATCCCATCTCTACCCCGGACTGTTAATGTGCTCAGTCCAACTGTAGCTCGTTTACCTAAAAGCAGCTAGTGTAGTCAGAGTGCTGCTGTGGAGCCGGGAGGGCTGATGCATTCAGGTGCAGCTCAAGTGTTTGGTGTGTGTGCAGACGCAGAAGTTCAGCTCCACTCTGACACACTCCTACAAATAGTTCCTTTATATGAATGTACAGTTAAATATACCCCGACTGCTGCTCAGCTCCCTGCTTGTTTGCTGTTAAAGGCCTCATATAAAGTCTTTTCCTGTGTTTGTAGGTTGGCATAATGGCTGGACAGACACCAGATGAGTTCATCTGTGAGTATGAATCCGGCTCTGCCTGCACTGTATTTGTGGCAAAGTGTAAAAGTGGACAATGGTAACAGGTGTGATGTGTGTCTCAGGGTGCGAGGACTGTGGCCAGTACCATGACTCTGAGTGTCCTGAGCTGGGGCCACTGGTGACCGTGCAGGACTCCTTCATCCTCAGCCGAGCTCGGTGAGTGACAGCTCATCCATCCATGATCATAGTAAAGTCTCAACCAAAGTAATACAAAAGTAGTACAGATTCAACCCCCCCGTTATCTGAATGAGTGTTGTGTCATTAAAGTTCCCCTCTGGTCATTGATTTAACCTCTTATCGCTCATCACTGTCTATCAAACATGCATGTAATAAGTGTAATTCTCCATCGTTGCTTCTCCACCTCTCTCTGCACCGACCTCTCCACTACTGACTGCAGCTTGAGCACACCAGCTCACCCACAACTCTGCCCTGTGAAGCTACTCTACTCTACGCAGTGGCAAGTTGTAGTGTTGGAGTAATTTAGCCATACAGGTTCAAAACAGAAACCAATTCTCAAGTAGAATAATGGTACAGAAAGCCTCACTCTGCAAGCTGACCTGATTGGTTCCTTATGTCCACAGGATCTGTCATTTGTACACCTCCTATTTATTGTCTATGCAGCTGTGCAAGACGTTCTGGTAGCATCATGTTGCACTTGACTAGTCTGATTCATGTAGATTACATGTACAAGCTTGTCATTGAATAGAATAGAATATGTCTTTATTGTCACTGTTACAGAAAACAATGAAAATCAGTTTAGCACTCTCCGTATAGCAGCACTGAAAATAAACTGTATGAGGCAATATTGACACACCCTAAAAATATATATATATAACTGAAATATAAGAAATTAGCTGTACATTTCACACAGGTTTCTCCCCGACTTTTGCTATCTACGTGCTTGTTTTCAAAATCCTCTTCACTATGAGAAACAACAGTAATAGTATGTAGGCAGTAACCCACCACACCGAATATTTCAAATTTTGCTAAAGATTTAGATCAAGCAGCGAGGCAGCCATGCTATTTTTAAAATTTTTTTTGGTGGATTATCCATTTTAATGACGGTGCTCATCTCCCTGCATTAAATATTCCATCAAAACAATACCCCTGCCATTTTCAGTGTGCACCATCGCTGCATCCTGTTTTTAGCACCGCTCAAGATGATCATGATTGGCTTGACTATTCTACACAGTGCTAGAGAATGGTCTGGCTATGTGTGACTAAATTTCGAGAGATGGGGTATCATTAAGTTGAGGTCTCAGCTACTTTATGTAAAATAGGCCTTTGGAAACTCCATAAAAACTGTTGTCAACTTAAAATCGAGACAGATTGCACAGCTGTCAGTCGAACAGTCCATGAGTGAAGCCGCATCCAATCAGGTGCAGCCAGTGTTTTCTTGGTTTTGGGAAGGTGGAAAATGTATTGGTTTCCCGTTCCATCCTGTTGCTGTCTAGCTGTACACCCATCTGGCATCTATTGCTGGGAAGTGATGCAACCACTCGCATCACCACACGCCTCAGTGGACATGTACCATTAGGTCTGTTGCATATGAAACCCCAGAAGTCTCAATTTTTGTCTTATGAACTGTCATCAGTACACTGCAGTTTCAAGGTGGAAATGTTCACGCATGACCAAAGATGAAACGTCTTCCAGCATATAAAGTATAAGATGTAAACAAGGTTAAAAACTTTTTTTTTAACTGCCGTGGTTCTTTAGTCGTACAGACCTTGCAGTAAGACTAAGTATGTGCTAGTAATGTGCTAAACTTGTAACTTCAAGCCAATCTACATTTTATTTTAAGTGACTCTTAAAATGTAATTCACATATTTACTTATCACTGAATGAAGGTAAACCATGTGTGAATTGAAAAAAAAAATGAATAAATTACTTAAATTAAATGAAAATGATTATTGTTTTATTGTTATGTCATTGCTCTTGTCCTGAATCAGGTCATCTCTACCAAACAGTCTGGAGATCAGAGAGGTGGCTAATCGGGAGGAGGGAGTGTTTGTCCTGCGCCGGCTGGTCAAGAGGACCCGGTTTGGGCCCTTTGAGGCTAAGAGGGTCTCTCACCTGGAGAAGGAGGGAGCGTTTCCTCTGAAGGTGCAGCCTGATGAATGCTGACCATGTAGAGAGGACATGTTGGATGATGTGCTTCATTCTTTATATAGATGCACGTGATGGTTAACATCTTTTCCTCCTTAATCCACCTTCTTCTACTGAGCAGATCTTCCAGAAGGACGGTGTGGTGTGCTTTGACTCGAGCAGTGAGGAGGACTGCAACTGGATGATGCTGGTACGACCTGCCACTGACCACAAACACCAGAATCTGACGGCTTACCAGCAGGACGATGACGTTTACTTTAACACCTCCCAGGTACCTGCATCCACCTTAAACCTGAGCCTTTCAGGATTGCTGCTGCTGCTGGTCCTGCAGGTCATTCACTGCATTTTTCCTCTTATACACCTGCCTCTGCTGTGTGTTTCCCAGGATGTCCTGCCAGGAACAGAGCTGAGAGTCTGGTATGGAGCTTTCTATGCCAAGAAGATGGAGAAACCTCTGCTGAAGTCTCCGCTTGTACCGCCACTGCCTCCACCAGGTACATTCATTCAGACATTACAGCACAGATGTTGTGGTAGGGTGCCATGGCAACAGCATGAGTTATATATTTAATTTTTTTCTCTTTTAATCAGATGTGACATCTTCATCTGCTAAAACAGAGACCTCAGAGAAAAGTGGAGTCCACATGCCCCCAGTGGCTGAAGACAACAGTGCAGGTAAGATCATTCAAAGCATCCCCCAGTCAGCACATCTAAGAAATGTTTACTTTTCTTTGAGCTAACTTAACCATCATTTCTGGTTTTTTTTTTGAAGCTCTTACTTGCATCAGATGGTAGTTTTTAGCTGCTTTTCTGCACAGTGAGTCCAGCAGAAGCGGAACCCTGACTGTTCACCCCTTAAAAAGATCTCTGAGCTGAACAAAATGCTGTGTCATGGTTGTTCACTCTGATTCCTCTGCTTCCTTTCTGTTGATCACAGGCAGCATGCTGAGTCACCTCAGTGAAGCAAAGACAGTAACGGTGCTTCCCGTCGACCCGCTGCTGCCCCAGGAGGAGAGCCTGGTCGGCCCCGATGAGGAGGAGAGCTGCCCCCCTGCAGCTCAGCCTGGACCCAAGAGAGGCCAGAGCCGAGGGAGGAGAGCTAAGGGGCGCCGGCCCGGAGCTACAGCTGCTGCAAGCAAAAACAAAGGTGAGAGAGAAAAGAAAAGGTTTACCATGGAGCTCTGACGTTTATTGCAAATCTTAAATCTTACCATTGTGTATTGTAGGCTCGAGTTGGATGGTCTGCCTTGTCCGCTTGTAGACTCAATCGTGACATATTATGGCATATGGTTTGCAACTTTCTGATATTGTGAGGCACTTTTAATCTTCAGATAAATGGTTATATAGTTTTATGTCTTTATGTCTGTCTTCACCAGATTAATTTATTCTCTATTCTTAACTCAGTGAGCCTTTTCCTGCCTATATATAGAGACTCTTAGAAGAAGAGGTAGGTTTTAGGGTCTGTCCATGACGCTTGCTGACTCACTATCTTCTACAGACATTCAACAGTCATATTGAATCTCCAGGTATTCATATCACAAAAGCAGAGATATTATTTACTCGGCTCTCTCTTTTTCCTCCAACACCAAAGTGTACCTAAACTAAGTTCATAACTTTATACTAGACAACATGTTTGCTTTTAATGAGCAATTACATAAATAAGAGAGTTCTTACCATTATGAAACCACACATTTCAACTGCAAAGAGAAGTCTAGACTGTAGATGTCCGAGTTTTAAGTGTGAGAAGTTCCATTCTGTCAATCCCCAAGAAAATCTTAGTCATCATTTCTAACCCCTGACTTCCAGTTTGATGGATCTGAGGATGAAAATGAAAAAGATGAAATGACTACAGATGTCATTTTTGTGTATTACCAGTAACAGTTGACTGTTTTATTTGTAGGCACAGCTTCAAAGAAGTTTAAATGTTTCCTTTTCCCAAATGTTTTTAAAAATCCACTCGTTTCCATACTTACTTTGTCACATTATTGTATAATTCAGAAATGATTTGGTATTATTGATGTTAAAACCAGAATGAGCTTTAATCACCTTGATGACTATCTAGGCTCCCATCAGGTCAAAATTATACTTGTTCCAGCATATTAATGCCAACTGTCATGTTATGCTAACATGCTAAAGATGGCGAAGTTGCATTTAGAATCTTTGTTGCATATCATTTTTTTTAAATCCTATAATTTTCTCATGACTGTAGGGTCTCCAGTCTTACCCTCAGTTTGTTAATGTCTTTCTTATCAGTGGTGTCTCAGAAATCAAGTATCGTTTGGACTCTACTGGCATCTACTGTAGATTGGTCTTTGACATTTGATTTGTGATGTGTGCAGATGTGAAGCCCCAGGAGGAGAGCTCAGAGCTGGTGGCCTCACAGGCAGCAGCACCAACAGCAGCGGCAGAGAGCAGCAGCCTGCACAGCACTCCAGACAGCGGGGCTGTCCTAAAGAGACACAAAGCCAGGGAGCACAAGAGGGTTTACCGCTGCTCCCTCTGCAACAAGGTCTTCCAGAACAGCAGCAACCTCAACAGACACATCCGATCTCATGGTGTGTGGGGCTCTGAATAGCTAATTGCAGTTTTTAGAACAGTGTTCAATGTATCATCTCAATCTGAGAAAAACTCGCCCTTCAAATAGAGTTGTACTCAGAATGTGAGTATGTGTAGTATTGACGAATCCCTTCACTTATTCTCTCAGGTGATAAGCTGTTCAAATGTGATGAATGTGACAAGTTGTTCAGTCGCAAGGAGAGTCTGAAGCAGCACATTTCTTACAAGCACAGCAAGAACATGGTAAGTCACTCTAAACTGTTGCCTTAGAGGGTTTAGTCGCTCCACTAGTTGCTGTCATTATGTTTTTATGTGTTCCAACAGCCAGACCAAGAGTACAAATATAAATGCAACACGTGTGAGAAATCCTTTCGCCTGGAAAATGCCTTAAAGTTCCACAACTGCCGGACAGGTAGCCTACCTGCTTTTTTTTGTCTTATTTTGAAAATGTTTCTGATCACATTCCTGCTTCAACCTATCTTGTGCTAATGTTTTTTTTCCCAGACGACAAGACGTTCCAGTGTGACATCTGCTCGCGATTCTTCTCCACGAACAGCAACCTCTCCAAGCACAAGAAGAAGCACGGTGAGAAGCTCTATTCGTGTGAAATCTGCAACAAGATGTTCTACCGCAAAGACGTGATGCAGGAGCACCACAGGAGGCATGGTGTGGGTGAGTCCTGCCAGGTTTTATTAGGAATTATGTTTAGGGATGTTTTTTATTTTCAAATTACGGTTGAAGAAAAATGAACGTTACGTCATCTTGTGCAAAAAATAATTTTGTATTTAGTAGCATCATTTGCATTTTAGGCATATAGCCTTATTTAAATGGTGCAAGTGCAATGATTGAACTGTATGCCTTATTGGTTTTTGTGCAGTGGCACAAAGTGCAAAAGCACAGGATAGAGGGAAAAAGAAATTGTTAAACTTCTCAGCCAACCATATCTCTGGTGTCAGGAAATGGCTGAAATAATTACAGCAACATGTCAAGAGAATAAAAGAAGAGAAACTTCTCCATGGAATCATGTTGTCTGACAAACAAGTGAGCGACATTTTTCCATTAATCTACCATCAATAACTCATAATGATGAGACAAAAACTTATTTTAATCATTTTTTTGCAAATTTATTTTAAGCCAAAAACTAAAATCTTGGTTAAAGACTGAACTTTATTCAGTACCTCGTAGAAGCCTCTTTGGCAGCAGGTACAGTTTCCAGTCTTTTTGGGTAAGTCTCTACTGGCCTTGTGCACCTGGATGTGGCCAGTTCGTTCCATTCTTCCTCATGAACCAGCTCAAGCTTTGTCACATTGGATGGGAAGTGTCTGAACTGCCATCTTCAGGTCTCTCCACAGGTGTTCTATGGGGTTTAAGTTTGGACTCTGAAATGGCAGGTCAGGGACAGTCAGAGATTTGTACTGACGACTCTCCAGGGTTGTCTTTTTACTGTTTGCTTTGTGACATTGTCATGCTGTGAACCATCACCCCAGTGTCAGGTCTCTGACTCTAGAACAAGTTTTCTCCAAGGACTTCTGCATTTGGCAACATTCATAATTCCCTCAGTTCTGGCTAGTCTCCCTGAAACACCGACATAGCATGATGCTGCCACCACCGTGCTTCACCATAGGGATGGCATTAGCAGGTGATGAGCAACATCTGATGTTTAGTAGCCATAACGTAACGATTTAATTGATGGAGACTGGCTGAGATAGTCATAGCATCCTTCCAGCAGGTTCACTCATTTATACAGATGCAGATTTTTGCTACTCTGTGGTGTGCCGAGATCTGTGTGGTCATTTTGTAGCTGCCTGATTAATTTAGCGACACCTTTAGCTGCATATCACTATATTTAATCTGTTGGCCAGTTACACTTTTCCTGAACTAAACCCATTGTGCATGTGGGCAGGACCAAAGCACATGAAGAGAGAAGAACTGGAGGCCAATGGAGAAGAAGGGACCAAGTACAGGAAGGAGCCTTCACCCTGTCCCATCTGCGGCAAGGTATGCACTCTGCAGAGCAGCTAAGAATAATAGCACTTATGGCAGCAGGTCAAATACCTGTTCATAAATCCAGGAAGTAGTTGATCAGTGAACTATGTATTGCACAATGTGTGTTTGTGTACACAGGTGTTCTCCTGCAGGAGTAACATGAACAAGCATCTGTTGACCCACGGTGATAAGAAGTACACCTGTGAGATCTGCGGCCGCAAGTTCTTCCGTGTGGATGTCCTCCGAGATCACATTCATGTGCACTTCAAGGTGAAACTGAAACCTCAGCAATATGAGTACTTTTTTTATTTATTTATTTATTTATTTATTTATATATATATATATTTTTTTCTTTTCTATTTTTACATTACTCTGCACATCAACTCTATTTCACCATATTGAATTTATCTTGAAACAACTTGCTGACAACTTTCTTATCTATATGCCATTTTTGGATCATATTGCATTTGTTTTATTGGTTTAGTATATGTTACTTTTCCCTCTAACTACTTTTCATGCATGTCTCCTCTGCTGTAAACACAGAGCTGAGATTATGTCACTCAGACTGGAAGATAAAACTAAAATGCCCAACAAGCGTCACCATAGTTATCAGCTAGCACCTTCACGTCTCCGCACACATTTCATTAAAATAGCTTCAGACACCCTCTGGGGGCTTAGCACTCATCGGCGTTATTAAATGTCAAAGAACCGTATTTGTTCCAGGACATAGCCTTAATGGATGAGCAGAAAAGAGAGGGCTTCATCAAGAAGATCGGCATCTCAGCGGGCGACAGCGATGAAACTGACGATGACGAAGAGGAAGATGATCCTGAGCACCACAAATACAACTGCAAGAAATGTCAGGTAAGCCTGGGCCTTAACCTTGAGCAGAGTGTTACTGTGCAAATTCACAGATATGTTGAAGACTATTCAGTCATCAGAACTATGGAGGACAGATATAGAAGGCCTTTTGATGTGTTTAAGAAGGAGGTGGACGAATATAATCATCTTGCTGTGTCACTGACAGTCTCACTCAAATAACTCAACCTGCCTACGTCTGTGTCTCTAGCTGTCGTTTGCGAAAGGCAAAGAGTACCTAAAGCACATCATGGAGCAGCACAAAGAGAGAGGCTATGGCTGCGGGATCTGTAACCGACGCTTTGCCCTCAAGGCCACTTACAACGCTCACCTGGTCATCCACAGAGAGCAGCTGCCTGACCCTGCAGTGCAGAAGTAAGACTGCAGGAAGCAAAAAACACACATTACACTTCATGTTTTCAACCATTTAATCAAGGTGAAGATTCTTGATAAGGATGGGGACGGAAATGTCAGCTGAGGTCTGTTTTGTACTGATGCTCGAGCTTTGCTGTGAAATAGAAAAGCTCCTTAATAAATTTCATGTCTCCTGCTCTGTCCAAAGGTACATCCATCCATGTGAAATCTGCGGCCGAATCTTCAATAGTATTGGTAACCTAGAAAGGCACAAGATCATCCACACAGGTGAGCAACAACCTGAGATCTGTGCAAAATGTTTGTCTCTTGTCTCATCATGTGTGTGACTAGGAAACATCAAATTTCCAGAGGCAGACATTCAGAGACAGAAACCCAACTTTAAAAAACACAATTTGATCAAATGTTTGTTGTAAAATTATGCTATAAAGCCTAGAAATAGCTTACAAAGTCAATGTAACCCACTTAGCTTTGTCTTAAAACTTCATACACTGAAAGCAAATTCAAATATAGAGCAGCTCTTGAAGCATATAAGTAAAAGCACTTGTTGTGACTCATACGATATTCATGACAATATTAGCGCAAGTAGCTTTTTACTGTTGTAGCAGGTCAAGGTGAGCTTGACTGCTTTATGTTCAGGTAGGTTGTGTGTCCAGGTACACTTGTAAAGACCACGTATATCACGACAGTCTTGAGTTTCCAGTCTCTCTTGTATCTATTAATTTTCTATGATGGGATCATTGAAACACAAAATTGGTCACAAAATCAGATCATGTGTTTTGGTTCTTTCGTATATTATTGCAGGTCTTGGAACAAAATCTGCTGGCTCAAAAACATACATAACATACAAATGCTGTAGTATTTGATTAAATGTCCATTTTCAACCGCAGTTGATTTTATTGCCATCCTCAAGCTTCTGGTTATATCTTTGACAGAATTGGTTCAACTAAATTTGTTGGCTTTCTATCACAGACTTGTTTCTTCAGCACAGTCCTTGGGTTCTTGATGGGGTTTAAGTTAGGAACATCCATCCATCCATCCATCCATTATCTATACACCGCTTAATCCTCATTAGGGTTGTGGGGGGCTGGACTTTATCCCAGCTGACTTGGGGCGAAGGCAGTGGACACCCTGGACAGGTCACCAGACTGTCGTAGGGCTACATATACAGACAAACAATCACACTCGCATTCACACCTACAGGCAATTTAGAATAATCAATTAACCTCAGCATATTTTTGGACTGTGGGAGGAAGCCGTAGAGTTAGGAATATTTTTAGCTCAATTTCTGAAAGCGTTCATGTCCATGTGATCAGCAGCACTTGAGTTCAGCGTTAAGGTGTCGCTTCTGGAGGATTGCTTTTTCTGACATCTGTTTCAGTGATTCTATCATAGGAAAGTAAGAGTTATAGTAGACATTGAAAATTAACAACTTCAGTTAAAGCACAATATTCAGAGTCAGATGTCATGAAAAGGTAGCAGTAGCAGCAAAGCAAACATATTTTTCTATAATGTTAACTGAGTGTCTTGTGTTCACATGTATTTGCACGTTAATCCAGGGGTGAAGAGTCATGGCTGTGATAAGTGCGGCAAATCATTCGCAAGGAAGGACATGCTGAAGGAGCACCTCAGGGTTCACGACGACAACCGAGACTACCTGTGTGCAGAGTGTGGGAAAGGTCAGGTCCTCACCTCTGCATCACACACCTCATTGTTTTTCTGTGACTGTGTAAACAGCACAATGGACATTGTGGGTTTACATCACTGTTATGCTGTGCCAACATTTTCTTGCGCAGGTATGAAAACCAAACACGCTCTCAGGCACCATATGAAGCTTCACAAGGGCATCAAAGAGTACGAGTGTAAAGAATGTAACCGCAAGTTTGCCCAAAAAGTCAACATGCTGAAACACTACAAGAGACATACAGGTGAGTCAGAATGTGTGTATCACAGCCCCATGAAAGGCTTACTGATATGTAAGTCAATGTCGGGACTATTGATTTGTTGGACTTGCAAGCATTTTCACTCTGAGACTGACAGGAAGCGTGATGTGACTGTTTGTCCGGCTGTGTATTTATTTGGTGTCGCTATGCCTGCAGGTATAAAAGACTTCATGTGCGAGTTGTGTGGAAAGACGTTCAGTGAAAGGACGACTCTAGAGACGCACAAGCTCATCCACACAGGCGAGTGTCTCATGTGGAGGCGTCACAGAACCACACTGCTGTACACTCCTCACTTGTCTGTACTGACTATTACAGGCTAAACATGGAAGTCTATAATTTGGCTGTTTTTTCCTGGTATGTTCAAAGTGGGAAAATGGAGTAGAAAGTGATTCTGTGCCTTGATTTATATGGCCAAGAGTAAATTAACAAACCAAACCACCACTGAAGAATTAAAGACATCCACACTGTAAAATGGATGGGTTGGCTGGGAACAGACAAAAATTTCATCAAATGTATGTCATGTCGCACAAGTCACAAATATACCCAAATACATCAGTAGTTAATGCTATTTGGTGAATATTTAAATTGAATTGCTACTGTTAAGGGGTCTGTGTGGAACCTTTCCAAACAACTTGATATTGCACTAAAGCATTTAGACCAAAAGAAACCATGAGCCCACAAAAGAGCTGGAGTTGGCCATTCTGGTAGCGTTATCCTGCACTCGCCTCTCCCTCTCTCTGCTTGTATCTGCTCCACTTTGTGTTGATCTTCTTCCATGATCCATCCGACCGGAGCAGACCGGTGCGTTGAAACAGACACACAACGACTCATTCCCAACAGACTCGAGCATAGAAGGAGAAGCATTAAATAGTTAGCCTTTCCAGTGTGGTATGGGAGGTCATTCTCTGTCTGTTTATGAGCACAGGGAGGGCCGATGGTTTCAAATCTGTGTGCTGAGCTAAATGCTTTGGATTGTGAGTGCAAGGTGTGTTGCCAGCCATTAATTTACACGGGGACCAACTCGAATGCCAGATTTTGAGCCTTTTGTCAATGCTGTTTGCTGTTTGAAGCTAGGACCATCTGAATAAGAAGTGCAGCGTGTTGCCTTGACACTCTTCATTACCTCAGATCAAAGCACAGTAGAACAGCAGCTTTCTGGAAAAAATGACCTTATACATGCATAAGCTAACATTAGCTGCATTGTGCTAATTACATAGATGAGTTAAACTTACAGAAATATTCAATGATGGCAATCACAAATACAGCAGAATTGCATTTTCAGATAAAATAGTGCTTTTCTACATTAACGATGCTCAAAGTTTCCCATTCATCCATTCACACACCAGCCTGCTGAGGGACCTGGGATCAAACCACCAACCTTGCAATTAGTGGACAACCTACTCTTCCATCTGAGCCACATCCACCCAGATGTGCGATAACATTCACTGACTTAATTTATCTAGAGGGAGGCTGACGTTTTTTGACTAGGATCAACTGGAGCCAGGGATTTTTTTCAGAGCAGTGTCTAGTGACAGTACAAGCTGTTGTACTGTAAGGTATTTGCCTTGAATTATTGTAGCTGTCACTGCATACAGACAGTGGTAGCAAATATCTCATCTAATCTTCTTGTCTTCTATTAAGGGAAAAGTACAAAGCTTTATATTTTGTCCATCCATCCATTATCTATACACTACTTAATTCACTGCAAAAACTCAAAATCTTACCAAGTCTATTTGTCTTATTTTTAATCAAAATGTCTCATCCCACTCGATTTAAGATTCACTTAACAAGTGACATTTCAGCAAGACGGAGGGACTTGTTTTAAGACAATGCATCTTAAATATTTTAAGTCAAACAATCTTGAAATTATCTTGTTTTGAGTTTTATTTTACAAGAAAACTCAAAATAAATTTAATCCATCTCAAATTAGGAGGTTACATGAAAGCAAAAATCCATTTTTGAGTGAAAAACTGCTATTTTTTTTAAAGCATGTATGGCTTATTTTAAGACACCTAAGCTTGACACCTAAAATATAGCTTAAAATAAGTTTTCCCAGCTAATTTTAAGATCTCAATATTCTAAATATCATATCTTATTTCAAGAAATCTTACAAGCCATTTTTCACTTGTTCTATTGGCAGATTTTTTCACTTATTTCAAGGTAAAAGTTTCTTGAAATAAGCTTTTGTTTTCTTGTTTTGAGAGGGGCATTTTTTTCCAGTGAATTCTCATTAGGGTCGTAGGGGGTGTCTCCCAGCTGACTTAGGGTGAAGACAGGTCACCAGTCTGTCTAAGGGCCACATATACAGGCAACCTGTCACACTCGCATTCACACCTACGGACAGTCTAGAGTTACCAATTAATCTCAGCATGTTTTTGGACTGTGGGAGGAAGCCAGAGAACCTTGTGAAAACCCAAACATGCACAGGGAGAACATGCAAACTCCATACAGAAAGATCCTGGGAAGGCCCGGACGTGAACCGGGGATTTTCTAGCTCCAAGGCGAAAGTGCTAACCACCAAGCCACTGTGCAGCCCCTTTATAGTTTGTGCGTCATTTAATTTAATTTTTAGTTATATGTTTGACACGTGCATGCTGGAATGACCCAGTCTCCCTCCCTCTCGCTGCAGTGGGTAAGACATGGACGTGTGCGACATGCGATAAAAAGTATCTGACAGAGTACATGCTGCAGAAGCACGTCCACCTGACCCATGAAAAGGTGGAGGCCCAGTCATGTCACCTCTGTGGGACCAAGGTGTCCACCCGCGCTTCCATGAATCGACACCTGCGACGCAAACACCCTGAGGTGAGTCTGGAAATGCT
The DNA here is from genome assembly GCF_022539595.1 of Amphiprion ocellaris. Classification (NCBI taxonomy): domain Eukaryota; kingdom Metazoa; phylum Chordata; class Actinopteri; family Pomacentridae; genus Amphiprion; species Amphiprion ocellaris. The sequence goes on from NC_072779.1 coordinate 25,067,477, forward strand.
CCACATGATAGCACACAGACCAACAGTTGTTATTGGCTCCAGAAGGCAGACTTACTGAATGTTGTCCTTCTCCTTATTACCTTCAGGTGGTGTCTGTGAGAATCGATGACTTTGATGATCTTCAGGAAAATTCCACAATCAATGATTCATCTATTAGCATTGTGCAGGTTGGACTAAAGTTCTCTATTTCTTTGGTGATGCAGAACGCACAACAATGAAACACAATGGTTAAAGAAGCTCAGAGGATCCAGCTGCAAAATAACAGCTTCCTGGTTTAAAAGACAACAGACCTGATCATGTCACTGATCGCGCAGTCTGTTTGTGCTTAAGATGCCAAATAGCTTTTCAGTTTAGTTACATATTTAATTAGTCCATCTGAGGCTAAAATAATCTTGTTTGAGGTCACGACTGTGGATCAGTTCCATCAACTCTTTGTGATGCTGTTACTGGTACAAAAATGCAAAGTTGCTGTTTATTGACAGTGTGACCAGTGAATCATCAGAACAATAGTACGACTCCCCTTGGTCTTGGTATCGCATGTATCCTGTATAACAGGTTTGCAGTATGACCAAATGAAAGAAGTGTAGATTTAAAGTTGACCCTGTCACTGTCTGTATGTTATGTTGACATGTTTCACCTCCTCCCTCAGCCCACTCTGACCCTGGATAAAGATGGCATGTCTCACGAGAGGCCCAGCCGATCTTCCCGACACTCCAAGAAGAAGCAAAGAGTTCCAGCTGAGCCGGAACTCTCCGAGTCTGACGAATATGTAGAGTTCACTGAGCCAAGACATGAACAAATGGCAGAATTCAACACTGTCATCGTCGGCGATGAGACCGAGACAAGCTCTGCTGTGCAGAGCATCCAGCAGGTACATATGCAGAATTTTACTGAAGATGGAGCTTTATTGTTACAATAAAATGTTCAATCTGTTTTTTTCCCCAAAGACCTCAAAAAAGGGAAGCGTGACAAAAGCAGGCGCCCTGTTTTAAAGAGGGAATATGGGCTGAAGTTTTTCTTGGAGACAGCCGCTGACTGCACATTGCTGAGGAAAAGCAGAATAAAGAGAAATCCATAATGATGATATGCATTTGTAGTAAAGTAATGCCATCACCTCTCTGGCTCTGTGTTTCTAGGATTCACTTTTCTTTTTGTTAAAATAAACTGATCACTGTTGGATATTGTTATCAATTATCCAACTGTAATAAAATGTCCTTCTACATGGGTAATGACAAAATATAACCCATGATTCAAATATGCCAACTAATGTGACCACACTGTACTACACAACTCATACTTCACATTACAAGGCATGACTTCATTAGGGATCTCAGGCAATAAACTAAGATAAAACAATAGAAGATGATAACGAACTATGTCTTAGCTTTACACCTGCTGACCAAAGCAATAATAAGATTAAAAATTGCAGAGCTACAGAAAAAAGTGAACAAATCATAGCAAAATAATCAAAATGGTAATAATTCAGTAATTTTCTGTCAGTAGTATAAGAAATGTGTTATTATCCATATTTGGCAGATACACCCATTAGACCCTTTATTACTCTATTTAGATGATGTTATTGTTTGACCAGTTTGATTTTTAAAAATGAATAAAAAGCTAGTTATAATGTGTACCTTTGGTTTCAGATTTACACGTCTGAAAAGAAAAAGTATGTTTAAGAAATTTTAACCATGTTACCATGACAGAAGCTGGGAATAAATAGTCACACATCAGTCTTTCTTTCTGTTAGTAGATGAGCTTCTGTTACTGACTTAACTGCTGCTGTTTCAGGTGGTGGTCCTGGCCGACCCCAGCGGTCCATCCTCCTCCTCGCCCAACAGCTCAGTGGGGCTGACCAACATCACCGTCACACCCATCACTAGCCACGCCCCTGCCCAGTTCACCAGCCTGCAGCCTGTAGCTGTGGGCCACCTGACGGCCAGCGATCGGCCCCTCACGCTGGACAACTCCATCCTCACCGTCACCTTCGACACCGTCAGCGGCTCCGCCATGCTCCACAACCGACCGGCCGAACTCATCCCAGAGACGATGGGTCCTGGTGGAGGCGCGGCGCCCCAGTCAGTCGCCCACTTCATCAACCTCACCACTCTGGTCAACCCCATGGGCCACCAGCTGGAGGCCCCAGCTCTGGCCTGGAGGCCCGTATCAGTAGCTGAGGGCGGCCAGGTCACTCCAGTGGTGGAGGGCACTCAGGGGGACAGTCAGGAGGCCCAGAGCCAAGGCCCAGAGCCAGGCCGGTCCAACCAGAGCCAGCCGCCCACCCCACAGCAGCAGAGCGGCTCCACACAGCAGATGTTCACCTACTGAACACATACTGGGGGTGCAGGTCACCTCACACTCACAGACATTGTTACATAGTAGAGTAGATTTTTCTGTGCAAAGCTTTGATCACTGTCACCCAGATGCCTCTACAGCCCCATGGAAGTGAATGAAATTGTAATATTTTCTTTTTTATATATTGAGAAAAAGTGTGTGATGATAGTGAATCTACTAATTACAAAACAGAAGAAATGGTGCATTCAGCCACAGTCACTCACACTCCACTGACATTTGAAACCAAAGCAACATGTTGAATATTCAAATGCCTTATCCTTAGCCTTTAAAAACATGCATGTTTTCAAGATAAATCTGCTGCTCAGAAAATGAAGTATGAAAATGTACCACCCTGAAAAAGATGAACTTTGTGACAAGCTGGTGAGGAGACTTCCACCAGGTTATGTCATGTGCTGGTTGGTGTATGTCTAAAAGCGTCTCACTGATGAAATGTTATTTTTAGAATGCTGTATACTGTAATTATTGTTGATCTGTCGGGGGAAAAATACTGGAAACTTTTTTGTACTGTTATTTTTAAACAAAATGTCTCTTTAAAATGACTTGCGTCTTCTTTGTGTGGTCTGCAACTGCAAACGTTTTTCGAAATCCCAATCCAAATACCAACTGAATCGTGATCTCAACCTGTTTCTGTTTATAGCTATGTCCCCAGCTGCTCTAGATCTCCTCAGGTCTCTGACCAATGAGCATGTTTGTCCTTCAGTCAGTCAGAAGCTCTTCACTTTTCTGCCAACAGCACGCCATAAATATAAGGTACATTCAGTCAAAGAATATGTGTAGGAGTGTGTACCAGTCCTCACTGAGTTATCCATCACATACTGTTAGATTCTGCAGAGTCAACAATTAGTCGACCATTTATGAAGCAGAATCAATTTGGATGATCAGTTAAATTTGCACTGCAGTTCATTGAATTTGTCTTTATTTATGAATAAGACACATCTTCTGTAGATCCAAGATCTGAACAGATTACAGAAGCCAAACATAAATCAAAACCTTTTTCACAGTTCACATATGTGCATACATTTTCTCAAGTACACTTGTAGCAATAAAGGAAGAAAAACTGGAAAAGACAGAGGAAAAAAACTTCATCAAATGAATCTGAGTACATACACTTAAAAAGAGCTGATTCTTTGACCTGTAATTAATTCAGTAATCCATTTTTAAGACAAAAACCCCAAATTTCTGTTATACCCATTATGCAGTTTCATTCCTTTCAAGATAAAAAAAACCCCTCAAAAACTAAATTATTATTCATATACATTAAAAGTTTAACAGACATTAACCCAAACTGCTTTTCAGTAGCTGTTCAGTGCTGCACAGTGGCTTGGTGGTTAACACTTTCGCCTCGCAGCTAGAAGATCCGCCTTCCTGGGATCTTTCTGCATGGAGTTTGCATGTTTGGTGAAATCATATCATAAGAAATCAACAGTAAAACTCACTGTTATGCTTAATAGTGAAAGTAAGAGCATTTCCACATGTGCAATGCAACAGGAACTCAAGGGATTGGGACTAAACAGCTGTGTAGCTCTAAGAAAACCGCTGATCAGTGAGGCTAAATAGGAGAAAAAAAGGCTTCAGTTTGCTACGGAGCATGAAGATTGGACTCTGGAGGACTGAAAGAAGGTCATGTGATCTGATGAGTCCAGATTTACTCTGTTCCAATGTGATGGGCACATCAGGGTCAGAAAAGAGGCAGATGAAGTGATGCACTCATCATGGCTAGTGCCTACAAGCCTGTGGGGGTTAGGGTTATAATCTGGAGTTGGTCAGGTTCAGCAATACTATGTGCCTAAAGAATGAGGTTGTCTTACTGCCTGAATATACTGATCGACCAGGTCTTTCCATCAATGAGAGATTTTCTTCCCTGATGGCATGGGCATATTCCAAGATGAAAATACCAGGATTCATAGGGCTCACATTGTGAATGAGTGGTTCAGGGAGCATGAGACATTTTTCACACATGGATTGGCCTCCGCAGAGTCCAGACCTCAACCCCATTTAGAATCTTTGGGATGTGCTGGAGAAGACTTTGCACAGCGGTCGACTCTCCCATCACCAGTATAAGATCTTGGTGAAAAATTAATGCAACTCTGGACAGAAATAAATGCTGTGACATTGCAGAAGCTTATGGAAACGATGCCATGACAAATATATGCTGTTCTCAATGCTAAATGTGGTCCAACAAAATATTAAAGTGTGCAAAATTAGTTTTGACTAAATAGTCAGACTCTGCAGTGGTGTCAGAGGGGACACTTTGGATCAGACTAAATCCAGGGTCTGCACTAATTCCTGCTGCACGTGTCCTGACCCTGAAGTGACCCTGAGGGTGGAGCAGTCAGGCATAGATGGTGGGCAAGTCGGCACCGGTAATGATTTCTGCAGGCTTGACTGCCCATTGTGGTGTGTTCCTGCGTTGTTTGCTGGCTGACAGTGATGGATGTGCAGAGAACAGACTCAGTGACTGCAGTGTTTAAACTGGATCAGCAGCTCTTGAGGCAGGTTCAACTTTCACACAGTTGCTGCTGCTGAGTATAGTGAGTATGGTTAGCGGGTCTGTGCTTTATTGTAATTTCACTTACTATGATGTAAATATCTAAGTGCTAAAATAAAGGCAACTGAGCTCATCTGATAAGGTGAAATGTACTCAAGAAATTCAGACTTTCTCGTTGCCCTCATTTAGCAATTAAATATACAATGACCTGGATGACTGAGAATCTTCAGACATTTTCTATTTTCATCTAAAACCAGTCTAAGATGTTTTTTGGAAAATAAAGTTGAAGAAATACAGCATTTGCATAAAACGCCATTATATAACAGTAAGATTTTATCTTTAACTGGGATGGCAGTCATCACCTTATCCTCTAATTCAATAGATCAGCAACTCCAATGTTCTATGAAAAAAAAGGCTGTTTTTGACAAAGGAGTTTAGTGGATTTAAAAAGTGATGTCATTGCTTCAGTCCCCTGTTGGAAGGCCTGTATGACAGCAAGATGAAGTAGTGAAGATATTGTAAATATAGTGCACACTTCGACAATATTGATTATTTTAGATTAACTTTTGTTTTTGGTGACTAAAGTACATTTTGCTGGTTCCCACATCCACGGCAGAAAATTGCTCAGTTTCTATGCAGGTATTCTAAACTGTGTATGTGCTGACCACCATCTAATATAGGCACTACACTCACTATGGATAAGTACCTCATACAACCCCACATCAAAAAATCCTAACTAACCCAAAGGCCGATACAAGTTCTTTATATCTCTATAAACACTTCTCTTTTTGCATTAACTGTCTCTCTTTTAGAGTCTGTTTGTTGGTTTTCCTTTTTGGGGGTTGCTTTGTATTATAGAAAGTTGTTGCTAATACTGGTATAACTTTTCCAGCAGGATTTTCCAACACTGAATCAGGCTTTCCATCATCTGAATTGACATGTATGTACATCTGAGTTTGTAGAATAGGAACTCTATCCGACAGTTATTGGAATTACTGACTCTGCCTTTAACTACATGAGTTAAATGCAGTTTAAAACATGCCTTGTATGTATTGGTTTGATGTTGATTAGAAACACTGGCACAGGTCTGAACAGGTTTTTTCCACAAATTTTAACAAGGGTGACCTGAGTTTAAGCGAGTTTCTCCTCCTTTGTTATCCACCAACAATACAAAATTTAACATGTGTGAACCCCAGACTGATGAGAACAATACAAATGCTAAACAACATTTGTAAAGTGAGACCACAATCAGCGTTGAGGTATCAGTCCCCTTCTGTTACAGTACTGTGAGATACAGGCTAGAGGTTGTGCAGACATGCATGTGTGGTCTAAATTGTTGGTACCCTTCCATTAAAAAAAGAAAAACCCACAATGGTCACTGAAATAACCTGAAACTGACGAAAATAATAATGACTAAAAATTTCCTGAAAATTAATAAATGAAAATCAGACATTGGTTTTAAATTGTGGTTCAACAGAATCAATAATAATAATAAAAAAAAGCAACTAATGAAACTGGCCTGGACTAAAATGATGGTACCCCAAGAAATGATTGACAATAATCTAACCAAAGTTACATGTTAAACTAAGGTGTGTCCTCCAATTAGCATTACAGGTGTCTTCAAACTTGTAGTCAGTGAGTCTGCCTATTTAAAGGGTGAGAAGTATTCACTGAGCTGTTTGGTATCAGGGTGTGTACCACATTGAACATGGACCACACGAAGTAGAGATGTAACGCTGGTGAACGAGTCAGTCGTTTGAACGGCTCTTTTAAGTGAACGATGAGAACCAGTTCACAGTTTCTTGCCGTGCATGTGTGCAAATTGCAGACACTTTCTGCTTGTGTCACCTGTGTGCCCCATGAGTCTGAGTTCTCCACGCTGCCTTCACGTGAACGATGAATGATATCTCTGAATTTGAGTTTCAGCTCCATTCACGTAAACGCAGCTATATATGCAGTTAACTTAGAGGAGAAGGAGCGTGAGCCCCACCCGAGTCCAACTGACTAGAGAATGGAGCGAAGACACATTTACCAGCTTTTATATTTTACACACACACACACACACACACACACACACACACACACACACACACACACACACACACACACACACACGTGTGTGTGTGTGTGTGTGTGTGTGTAAAATATAAAATAATAAATAAGAATAAAATGTATATATGTATATATAAAAAGACAAATAAAACCCAATACAGTATATATGATGTATATTATTCTGATCCATATTGTATCTTATAACTGCCACTGGAGATTGTTTCCTTGATAAAAAACAGTTCCCCCTGGTTGACTTCTAAAATAAATGACTATAACCATGAGTCAGTCTTTTGAACGACTCTTTGAAAGGAACAACCCCTCAAGATCCAGCTCCCTTCAAAGAGCCATAAATCCCATCTAACAGATGGGACATTTTTGTTTTAGTTATCATCATTGAATTTCCCTAGAATGTGTCTTTTAGCCTCAAATGCTGCTGCTGTCCAGCAACTGAGGAAGACACCACTGTGAAAAACAAATCATAAAAAACCGAGACTGGAATTTGCCACAAAGCTTCTGAGAGAATGTTCTTTGAACAGATGAGACAAAGCTGGAGCCTTTTGGCAAGGAACATCAGCTCTAAGTTCACAGACACAAAAATGAAGCATCTCAAGAAAAGAACACTGTCCCTACTGTGAAACATGGAGGAGGCTCTGTTATGTTCTGGGGCTGCTTTGCTGCATCTGGAATCTGTGCAGGGTACAATGAAATCTCAAGGCTATCAGGGCAGTCTGGAGTGAAAAGTGCTGCCCAGTGTCAGAAAGCTTGGTCTCAGTCGCACGTTGTGGGTCCTCCAACAGGTTAATGACCCAAAATACAACTAAAAACACCTAAGAATGCCTGAGAACAAAACATTGGACTATTCTGAAGTGGCCTTATATGAGCCCCGATGTAAATCCTATTGAACATCTGTGGAAGGAGCTGAAACATGCCGTCTGGAGAAGGAACCCTTCAAACCTGAGACAGCTGAAGCAGTTTGCTCACAGGAGTGGACCAAAATACCTTCAGAAACCATTTGATTGCAGTGATTGCCTCAAAATGTTGTGCAACAAAATATTAAGTTAAGGGTACCATCATTTTAGTACAGGCCAGTTTCATTAGTTTAAAAAAAAAAAAAAAAAATTCTGCTGAACCACAATTCAAAAACAATGTCTGATTTTCATTAGTTAATTCTCAGTAATTTTTTATTCATTATTACTTTTGTCAGTTTTAGGTTATTTCAGTGACCATTGTGTTTTTTTCTCTCTGTAACAACATGGTACCAACAATTTAGTCCACGTGTGTACATTAACCATGAGGTACGTAAATAACAGGGAGAGGCAATATGTTATATCACTACGAGGCTTTAGGTATTTCTACCATTAGACCTGTCAGCAACAATAGGATGGATAAGCAAGATTTTTATTTTGATCTTAATCTTTAACAAACAGTTAAGTTGTGGCCTTCACTCTCCAAACCCATAGCACTGTTGTTTAATGTTGGAATTGTTCAAACACAGCTGCTAGTGTTTGAGAACAGGGGCACACATTTAACAGCTCTGACCTGCAGTCACACAAAAACTACTAGTATCAGATTTAATTTTGTTTTCCTTTTTCCTCAGTGTTTATGATTTAATATTAACTTTACTGTTGTATTTGTGCTTCTTTAAAAATGTCACTCATGTCTCAGCACAGAGCAAATGCTATAAAAAGAAAATATTTCCAGTAGATGGCAGTAAAGTCTGGTAGCCTCTCTACACACAGGATGTAAACTATAAAAGTTGTGAATATTGACATTGATTAGCTCTTAGCTGGTAATTTTTTTTCAGCTTAGGACATAGATACGGTGGCCGAGAGGTGCAAACCAAATTTACATAATGCAAAACACTTTTACAACCTCCCAAGACAAATTTAGAAGCGATAAAACACTTTTACAAGTCCAAAAACACTTTTACAAATCCAAAATCCAAATTTACATAATGCAAAACACTTTTACAACCTCCAAGACAAATTTACAAGCGACAAAACACTTATACAACCTCCAAGACAAATTTACAAGCGACAAAACACTTTTACAAGTCCAAAAACTAGTGATGGTCCTCTGATACCCGAGGCTTCGACACATGCGCTGTAGCTCATGAAGCAAACGTATCGAGCCACTGTGCCGAGGCGTGGTTTGGTCACGTGACTCGTGACGTTTGAATCACTTCAGTGACGTTTGAAGCACTCAACTGCTTCGAATCACCTGATTGGTTCGGTTTGTTATGTGAATCACTCAGCGGGATCGAGTGTTCCGGGATAGGAGATCCCTATTTAGTGTTGTTCATTTGAATTGTTTTTCGCAGAATATATATATATTCCCAACTCACCACCCCCATGCTACAACACCTGGCACAGAACCTTGTCAGGTGCTTAGCTGACAGACTACAAACCAAAGAAAAGAACAGTTCACTGACTGTTGCTACACTTGTGGCTCTGCAGTTCAAAACTTTTGGATTCACCAATCAGAGTGGCAGCCAGTGTGAAAGAACATTTAATAACAGAATGCACAACAATTAACATAAAGAATGCCAAGCAGCAGTCATCTACGTCACAAGCACCACCACAGCCTCGTCCTCCACCACCAGCAGCACCTTCCACAGGTATTCTTTTTCTCTTCTGAATAGGGAATGACTGACATTTCTGGTGATGATGATGATGATCTTCAATATTTTTCAGTTCAACTGTGGAGCCCTATTAGACAAAGACGCAAGTAGAGCCTGGCAAATGCAAAGCGCCACAGCGAATGCAATTGTAGAAAGAACGGCAGACCCACTGGCTTACTGGGCAACCCACAAAACCGTTTACCCAAACTTGTACAATGGAGCCAAACATTTCCTGTGTACCTCAGCCTCATCTGTGCCGTGTGAACAGGTTTTTTTTTTTCTAAGGCTGGGGAGATAGTGAGTAAAAGAAGGAACTGCTTGAGTCCCAAACAATGTTCCCTGTAATTTTTCATGAGTGTGAGCAAACACACAAACTCCCTGAGCGTCCCTTGGACCACTGTGAGCAACATCAGACGTGTGCACTGTGGTCACACCAGCATCACATCCATTCAAGTTACATGGTTCATTAAAAGAATCAAATTACAGCATTTACATTTCTGTTAAAACACTTTGTCAACAGGAGCCAGTTGAAGGCTGCAGTGATTTTAGTGACACTACAATGTATAAGAGTGAAGTTATTGAATATTTGTCTCTCTTTACTGTTGCAGCAGTTTTGCAAATTGCAGACGGACCTGTTCACTCCATAGACACCAATGTTATTCCTGTAGCTTGAAAGACAGCTACTTTTGATAAAACTGGGCTTGTAGCACATTGTCTGCCTTGCAACAATGGGAAAGAGGCACCGTTTATGTTTTGACAACCTATATCTAATGAGTTATTGATGGTGGAAGTCCGAATCTGTGAATATCTTTCCAACTTTACTGAACTTGGGGTCACTACCACCTAAGGAGTGATATATTTAATTTTGAAAAAAGCATTTAGCCATACTTAAAGCTTTAAGTGCTTTATTAACACAGAACTAAAAATTTTGTATTGTTTTATTATCACAGGTTCTGTCTGAAAAGAGGTGGCATCATTTTAAACAGTGAAATCAAACTAACAAAATGTAATGACCAACCAGTGAGCAATACTGGATTCTGCAAAAACATAAACAACTTTTTTAAAAATCTAAATCTTATCTTAACACAGTTAATGTATTAACTTATTTTTGTGTGTATGCATGTATTTATTGATTTATTTAGTACTGTTAACATATCAGAGTTCTGAGTGAATTTTTCTTAAGATAGGCAAAGGCCATTTATTGATTACATATAGGCTCTTAAATGTTTATTAAAAACTAAAAAGCATTTAAAAAAAAAAAAACTTAGGCATTTATTGAGTCACTAAAATACTGTAGAGTACAGACCACATCAACATGATTATAAGCATCCTCTGGTAAATTAACAACCAGATACTGATGTCTCTCACCATATGGACTTCAGGAGATGACTGGATGATAAACTGTGACCTACTGGTTGGGTTCTCTCTGTTCTCATGTTTCTTACATGTTTGTCCCTGACAGCTGGGTCCTAATGTTTTTTGAGCAACACACCATACTATGACGTTTTTACAATGATGGTTCTACTATGGAACCAGTTTGACATGTTCAGGTGTTCTTTGTGTGAAAACTCAGAGATTTCAGGTATCAGAAGGTGGTTTTCAACTTTCCTTATTAACTTTCTGCTTCAACTTTAAACTAAATTTCCTTCACTAACCCTGCCCTCTGGACTTCCAGGAAGCTGTGTTCCTATTGGCTGTCCAGGTGGCTGTGTTCCTATTGGCTGTCCAGGTGGCTGTGTTCCTATTGGCTGTCCAGGTGGCTGCTAGGTGTTATCAGGAACACCTGAGCAGCTCAGTGTCTTCCTGCTTTATTTAGCTGCAGCCAAACATTTCCTCTGTTTCTCTTCACCACTGAACTGGGTTTGGCTCCATTGCTTTAGTTTGTTCTTTAGGCGTTGACTTGCAGCTTCCAGCAGTAAAATCGTCTTTAATGTGTTTCTTGGTGTGTTTTAGGGCTTTGTACTGGATAGTTGTCTTGGTAAATGTGGTTCTTTAGCCACAGTTAGCACATGGTGCTAATGTGTGCAGTGATTAGTGGATTTGGTACAGCTGAGTTGTGTCTTCATCTTGGCTGTAGTGAGTCTTCAGAGGTTTTTGGTCAGACACATTCTGTGTTCTTGTTTGAGAACCAATGTTGGTTGTCCAGAAGGTAAGAGTTCCTGTCCTGATTCTCTGTTCTCAGAGGTTCTCTGGTAGGCTGCAGGAGACTTTAGCGTTTGGGTTGTGCTAGTTTGGTTTTTGTACGGTTTCATTTGGACGACTATCTTGAGGCCCCTCCATGTGGTTTAGTGAGGTTTTCTGGAACAGTTCTACAAAGCAACCTGCAGCAGAAGAGACTTTGAGAGTTTTTAGGAAGTTCTGGAGACCAGACTTTAGAGCAGCAGAAACATTTGTCAGCAGTTTGAGCAGGAGAAGGTGAGCTTCAGAGTAGAAATGAGATGGAAACCTTCTTGACCCGTGTGGTGAGGTCCTGTACCAAGAGTTTGAGCAGGTTGTGAAGAGTCTGTAGTTCTTTGGTCTGAAAGCACAAGAAGAGTCGACTCATTAAAGGAGAAAACAGGAGATATTGTTGGTTCTTCTGTCGCTCTGCAGTTTCCTTAGACTGAATATCAAGTTTATATTTTAAATGATTTCCCATGTGAGCCCAAGAAGACTTCAATAAACTCCCTCCATCCCCTGGACACACATATTTTATTACCATGTTAAATGTTTATTTTTTTTGTTTGTTTTTTTTTTTTTTTTTTTTAATGTTTTTGAGTTTTAATCATAGTTTTTTCTCTTTGCTTGTTTAGTTTTGTCATCTGTGTAAAAGGTGCTAAACAAATAAAGTTGAATTGATAAACTGAATAATTGACTAACTCATGATTGTGACAACAAAAGTATTTTCATTGTGATTTAAGGGTTTATTTCATTTTTAAGGTTGGGGTTAAAATCTTGACAGAAAAAGAAGATTAAAAAAAATAAACTACATAACAAAAAGCAATTAAATCAAACCAAAAAAATTAATACAATAAAACTTTTAAAAAGTTTTATTGTTAAAAAGATTTAAGAAATGTAAGATGTAATTTTCTAATTAAACATTTAATTTTTTAATTAAATGTTTTGTCTTTTTAAAGGTTTAATAATCTAATTAAATGTTTTGCATTTTTAAAAAATGTTTAATATTCTTGTTGAATTGTATTTTTTAAATGTTTAATTATGGAAAATATTTTATCTGTAATTTTTAATATTTGTATTTTAAAAATTTTGTTTAATTTCATAATGACATGTATGTTGTTGAATTATTTAATTCAATATTTTGTCTGTTTAATAGAGTTAAACATTAAATACAATTAAATTATATATACATATACCACCTTTTAATGTTTAGTTTTCTTTTTAAATGCTTCATTGTATTTTCTGTTTATTTCCTATTTGAAGTTTTATTGTCTTTATGATGTCATTTTCTAATTAAACATTTAATTTTTTAATTAAATGATTTGTCTTTTTAAGGGTTTAATAATCTGATTAAATGTTTTGCATTTTTAAAAATGTTTAACGTTCTTCTTGTTGAATTGTATTTTTTAAATGTTTAATGATGGAAAATACTTTATCTGTAATTTCTAATATTTGTATTTTAAAAATTATGTTTAATTTCATAATGACGTGTATTGTATGTTGTTGAATTATCTCATTCAATATTTTGTCTGTTTAATAGAATTTAATGTAATTTAATGTTTACCTCTATTAAACAGACAAAATATTGAATGAGATAATTCAACAACATACAATACACGTCATTATGAAATTAAACATAATTTTTAAAATACAAATATTAGAAATTACAGATAAAGTATTTTCCATCATTAAACATTTAAAAAATACAATTCAACAAGAAGAACGTTAAACATTTTTAAAAATGCAAAACATTTAATCAGATTATTAAACCCTTAAAAAGACAAAACATGAGTGGCCATATAGCTCAACGGGTTAAGCGGGGGACCCATGTACAGGGGCTGGTCCGTGACGCAACGTCCCGGGTTCGAGTCCCGCTAGTGAGCCTTTGCTGCAAGTCTTCCCCCGTTTCCTGTCTGTCTCTCACTACACCTATCCAATAAAAGACAAAATATTTAATTAAAAAATTAAATGTTTAATTAGAAAATTATATCTTAAAGACAATAAAATTTCAAATACGAACTACACTGAAAATACAATGAAGGATTTAAAAAGAAAATTAAACATTAAAAGGTGGTAAAACATTTAAAAAGAAAAACAAAGATTTAATCAAAACATTAACAGACTGTCTGAAGGTTCAAACTAACAGAGAACTACTCAAGAACTTTTAAGATTTCAGTCCTCAGACTGTGTGAAGGTTCAAACTAACAGAGAAGTACTCAGGAACTTAGAAGATATCAGTCCTTGGACTGTCTGGAAGTTCAATCTAACAGAGAACTACTGTGGGACTTAGAAAATTTCAGCCCTCAGACTGTGTGAAAGCTCAGGTCCTGAGGATTCGGGAGGTGTGGAGGCTTTGAAAGTCTTGGAACTGAGGGTTCAACCCTCCAGCACAAAGGCTGAAGCCCAACCTCCTGAGAAAAACGGTAGAGTCGAGACTCAAGTTAAAAAAAACTCGAAAATGGCAAAAAAAATAGATGATAAATGTGCAAAAAAAAAAAAAAGTATCGCGCGCAGCTTAGAGGGAACAGTGGTCCCAAAACTGTTGATAAATTATTTCTCAATAAAACCTCATAACCAGTTACATAAGCACACCCTCTTTACTGACCTCTTTACCAATAAACCCCAAGACATACTTTGCCAAAATCCATAATAATCCATAAAATCTATATTTGCACCAGCCCCATGTGAAAATGACATCAGTCTGTATTTGTAGAGCATCTCATGAATGTAAGTTGTCACTTCCGGTTATACCCCGGAGTTGGGACATTCCCTTTCCGGTTAAATTTGGATTTGTAAAAGTGTTTTCGGACTTGTAAAAGTGTTTTGTCACTTGTAAATTTGTCTTGGAGGTTGTAAAAGTGTTTTGTCACTTGTAAATTTGTCTTGGAGGTTGTAAAAGTGTTTTGCATTATGTAAATTTGGTTTGCACCTCTCGGCCACCGTACATAGAAGATACAGGGATCCACAATTTCCTACATCCATGTTGGAGGCCACATTTGGAAATTTATAAACAAGATTTCACCTTCTGAACATCAGCGGCTGCATTCTTACAATAATTTCTATGCCCACACGCATGCCTCAAGCAGGAAGCAGGCTGAATGATGGGTAGAACAAAGTACACTGGAAAGTTCTCTAAGCACTGAATAATGTGCTGCCACATACCTGAGCTGCCATCAACTAACAAGCTGTCACAGGCTCAGACCTTCTGTGTGACATTCTAAAAACAGAAGACTTCAGTTGTTTCCTTGTTTTGATGAATGTGTTGATTAGTTAGGAAGATTATTTATTGTAAACTGTCTTCATTATCAGAGTTTGTTTCCTACCCTGTGCTCCCTGTTGCATACCGAAGCATTTCAGATCAATCAGGCTCATTTGAATTTACAAAGAACAAAGAAGACATTGCTTTTCCCACAGGAAAAGTGGACAGTCCTGATTTCTTTTCTTGTTTTTATCAGATAGCACATTAAAGCAGCTGATTTCATTTACAGCCCAGTAAAAAGCTCCTCTTTCATTCTAATGATGAAGAGGCGTGATGCCTCCCGATCACGACGGGTGGACCAACACCTCAAAGCCTCATAGGGCCCTCGTTCACACAGCGCTGGCTGTTTATCCTGCATGTCTGTGTGTCTGAATGAATTCTGCTTCCACCTGTGAGTTCAGCTTATTGTCTCAACAGCTGCCCTGATGACATATTTATAGTTCACTCTTATACCTGGTCCTTCCAGTTCCTTCATTAATGCTGCAGAGCAAGGTGGAGTGACGTTATATCATGTTAAGTGGAGGTAAACACAGAGGTAGACATGTCTCTTACTTATAAACAGAAAACAAACAACAATACAGAACAAATACCTGTGTTTGTGGATACATTACATTTTATCCACACATATGAGTCAACACTTAGTACATGTGGAATTTTCAGACCTAGAGACAACTGACATAAGAAGGCCGACTACACAACCATGCAAAAAGTGACCTCTCAGGGACTGTGTAAACATGATTTGGGAAGGCAGGCTGAATTAGAGCAAGGGAGGAGAACTTTTTATTATCCCAGAATAATTCTTCCCCTATGAGATACGCCATAATTACTTTTGTGTAAATCACAAGATAACTTTCATTTTCTTATTTCATGTTGTGCTCTTTGGAAGGTGTCTAGCTGTATGACTCATGGGGTTTTTAGACACAAGAACTGCACTTGCCACTGGGTTCAGCACTCGTGGAAAACAAATCGAAACTGCTAGTGGGACCACATCACTACAGCACACAGCAGAAAGAAGTAATATCACTTCATGTCAAATGATTCCAACTTGTATCACCTCGCAGTAGTTGCATCACTTCTAAGTTGACCTGTAGGATAGTTGCTCTTATGCTAAATCAAACGCTGGTAGTTTAGATGTACTAAAGTAAAATACAGTAGATTCATTTCTAATGACTCCTTCTGCATGGAGGATGGAAACTGTCATCAGCTGCAGCAGTGGAGCTGCTCTTGTGTTGCCCTACATTTCTCTTTAAAATACACCAAAGATATTCTATTCGATTCAAGTCAGGTTACACTCTTGCCTGGGTCAAAGTTTGAACAGTAGACTAATAGGAAATCACATGTGAACTCAGTTGTTTTTCAGAGTGATTACAGGGTTTCTAACATGCCTGTCAGTGATCACACATGTTTTCACTGTTGATGAACTGATTGTCTACTTTGAGGTCTGTATTTTTAATATAGTATTTCTAAAGTATTTGCTTTTGATTGTTCATAAGAGGAAATACTCTACTAGTCAATTTATAAATGATGCACTTAAGTGATATTGTACAGGGTGGCACTCACTTTTGTTATATGCTGTATGGCACTAAACTGTTCTGTATAAGAATTATGGATTTTTACCTCATTACCTCAACAAGAAAACTGTGGAAGATCTGTAGACCTATTGAGGGGGAATATATAACAAACCTAAGTTATATTTACACATATTGTCTACCTATAACAAGCTACCTCACTGTTTAAATACATCTGACATTCCTATTTGGATGGAAAACTGTTTCCATATTGTGCTGTCCTCGCAACAACCTGTTCCATACTTGAACTTGAATCATGTAATTCATTGAATTCAGACGCACACTTCAGCTTTTCATCCACTTTGCCTGAAGTGCCTGGTATTCATTACAGCATGTAGTGGTCAAACTGTATCTCATCTGAACTATTTGCTTTCCTTAGCACAGTTAAAAACCATCATGGAACAGCACAACAACTGTAAATAATGGTCTTCAAAACGCAGCAGTGCTGTTCTCTTGTTCTGTCTGACAAGTGAACATGATCTTATACATATCAGGGTCTAGCATCATCTAAAATAATTCATACATACTTATTTTGTGGAATCCAGAGTCAGAAACCACAGAGCTGCCACCTCTGTTTAGTTCACTCAGAGAGTGGACAGTTTTCTTCATAAACTGGAACTTGCCTGGATTATATATTTTGTTGTTTTCATAAATATATTATTTGAGGGGAAAATATTGTGTGTCAGTGAGCCTGTTCTCAGTCTGGATTTTGTTATGTTTGTTTGTTTGTTTGCTTTAATTAAATGTAGGATTTAACCCCTCTTCCCATTTCAACAATTTTGGTATGGTTCCTAAGGCTGCAGGGTTTTTTCCCCAAACAGTTTTGCGTCCTGTGCTGCAACATCAAATAATATTTTGCAGAAGGGACCCATGAAGGTATTTCAGAATGAATTTGAGCGACATTTAAATCTGATGTGCAGCATTTAAGGGGCTCACAGAAAATTGTTTCCCTGAGGGAAGCTTGCAGATTATTGCAGTCATGCATCTTTGCATATAACTGTCATCAGTCTGAGGCACACTATGTATGATGTAATCCAGTGACTTGAGTTGCTACACATACATCTGACCATAAAACTGAACAACCAGAGATAAGATGGGTTAAATCTCCAATATACTGGTGCTTTATGATGAAGTGAAAAATGAATCATTTACCCATACAAGTGAGATATAAGTGAAAGGCTTCCTGTATGAAAGACGTGTCTTTGAGTAAAACACTGAACCTCTGATAATACAAGGTATTCTTCTGTGTCTGATCTTGAATTAAAATTGTACCAGATCTGTGTGTGTCTGTTGGCCAGCTGTAAAGGAGAAAATGATTCTGTATGCGTGTATAAAGTGGTAAATCCAGTATACCCAATTTCACTTCAAGGACGCAAACTATTCTTCTAATCCCAAACTTTTTTTAGTGTCTGCAGATTGTTATAAATAAGCTGCCTTAGGCCAGAGCTGTGCAAAGTTTTGTCAGTTATCTGGCATTTATACAAGACGATTATTGAAATTATACCCTTAAACAAACAGAATAAAACTGTTAGGTGGTACAGGGATGAAGCATACAACATGTCTGCTTGCATACTGTTACACTGTTAGTTCACTATACTTCTGAATATTAGATTGATATCATGGATGAACACATTTGTTACTTACAATGTTGATGTAGTACTGTGGCATCTACTATAGCAAACATTCACTGTTAGAGTAATAATACAGCAGTTTTTAAGTACAGTTAAAATAAGCTAACTTAAGTTAAAGTTTAAATAGAACTGGGTTAAGTTAAAGTAAAGTTAAACTAAGCTAAGTTAGGTTCTGAAGCTCCAAGGATTACCGTGACCTGGATGACTTAGAATCTACACAGATTTACATTAGGTTACGTTCAGTTACATTAAGTTAAGCTAAGATAAGTCAAAGTTTAAGTTAAAATAGAGTTAAGTCAAAGTTGAAATTGTTAAGCTATGTTAAAATAAAGTTAACTTAAAGTAAAGTAAAGTAAAATATAATAAAATTAAGTAAAGTAAAATAAAGTAAAATGTAATAAAATTAAGTGAAGTGAAGTGAAGTGAAGTGAAGTGAAGTGAAGTGAAGTGAAGTGAAGTGAAGTTAAGTTAAGCTAGATCATAATGTTTCCCTCTGCTGGATGGATTTTATGTAGAGAAGATGAGTCCAAACATTCTCAAGCCTGTGCTTAACTCAATATCACATTTCCCACCTATTGTTGAAACATATTCCCTCTCCTGACCTCAGGAGGCTTTATTTGGATAATGGAGTACAGTGAGACAAAGATGTATTTATGAAATGGCACATTCCTGGGTTCATGGCCTCAGGCTCTTTTCAGAAGCTATTCTTTCCTTTTCTTTATCAGATACATGAGAAAGCTCAGGACTTCAGGGCATCTAGAAAACAATTGTCTAAAGGCATTTACAGGCAGTGTGGTGCCTTATGGGCTGTCATGTTCCTTCAGTGAACTTTTCCATTTCTGCCCCGTGTTTCAAAACCAGGATGTGAAGTCACAGCAGCAGGTCCAGCCTCTCTTTTCACCTGAAGAGAAGGAGGGGCCTCACTGAGCTAGACAAGGAGAAAAACAAGGAAGAGCTCACAATCAAGTCGGTGGTGTGTGTGTTCACTTCCACAGATTGTGCCTTGGAGACGAATAAAAAAGGAATTTACCTGACTGGTGGGTTTTTCAACGTGGATATGGATGTTCCGGATCCCTCGCATGGGAATATGGGGCTGTTAAGGACCTTTGATTCCTCTGAGTTTGGCAGCTGGGAGAAAATAGGCTCAGGTGGATTTGGACAAGTATACAAAGTCCGGCACGTACAGTGGAAAACATGGCTGGCTATCAAGTGCCCTCCCTGCCTTCATGTGGATGACAAGTAAGTTACAGCTGTTCAGCCACATGTGTTATGTTGGTACTGGTGATGAATTTAGATCCACATGCTGCTCTCTGTCTTAGTTCAAATATCTCTTTACTTCTGCATTTGTTCCAGATGTACATATCTGTCTTTTCCAGTCATTTGTCTCTCAGCTGTACAATTAGATGAGCAGTTTACAGGCCAGCAGTAGACAGACACGGGCTCCCAATATGAGGGAGTAATGCGTGACTCACGCTCTGCCAGTCTGGGCGCACAGTGCAGCTGGAAAGGTGGCTCAGCAGTAAACTGGAAGCCACATTTACATATTTCAACACTGTTAAGTTGTGTTGCAGGGAGCACCAACATGCTGATTCATCCTCAGGGCAAGTGTAAGTCCACAGTGCTCAGGACTGGAGCTGTTTTATTTGTCCTGGTAGGACCAAACATGAAAGGGTTACAGCTGATGTCTCCAATAAACAGTGATGTTATCACGTTGTGACCTCAGGGAGGGGCTCATTAAAACAAGTACACTTTTCAATAAAAGGAGCAAAGAGGTCTGTCCCTCCAGGCACTGCTAGGGATTACACAAGCCTTTAGAATATTCTACTATTTTTCATAGCCATGAATTTTGCTGTTGCCTTTTGAGGATTTTGTATTTTTGCATGTGTCAAGTTGTACGTAAGTTGTTACTGAATGTTTTCCCATCATGCAGCACAGCAGTTCACCTATCAATGGAAGTTTCCATTCGTCTGTGCATACACATTGATTTCATTAGATTCGTTATAATTGTTGCCTCATGAGGTCCTTTTGTATCAAAACAAACAAACAAAAAAGGTATTAACTAGGTGGGATTGCCAGATTGTAATTTATCATCTGGTCATTGTCACCAAAACGTTTTAAACAGGAACTGTTAGGACAGACATATCCTCCCAAACTTGTGGTGCAGCTTTAAAGCATTCATTGAACCTGCACCAAAGATGTTATCACCTCCAAACATCTGCAAAGTGCATAAACAGTCATTTGACTGCAGTTTTCATTGACCCACACAAAACATCCAGCAACAGGGACTCAAAGCCACCTTTGTCTGGCTGCGTCGCAGGCTGCTGCTGTGTGGCACAGACGATATAAGAAGCTGTCAAACCGGTCTTACCGGGCCTCTCTGTTGAAGCAGGGACATTGTTTGGTTCTGAAGGGCTGCTAGCGAGCACTTTGGCTTAAATGAAGGGTTCAGCAAACAACTGCATGCTCATTCGGCCGTATCATGTTTGATTATTCCTGCCAGGCAGATTTGGGGACTTGTGCCTCCTTCACTTGTACTCACTATAAAGGACAATTATAGTCAAGCTTCTTCCTATTGACTCCTTTAGTAACCTGAGACACTGTCCCCATAATAGACTCAGGTGTTGTAGGAGTCTTTCATGCGCATCTAATTTATTTAATTGATGGTAGAAAACAGAATTTTCAGTCCAATCTACATTTGAAGCACATTCCTATGAATACAGTCATGAGAAGTGACTTAACTTTCTCTCATTTATCCTCATTAGGAGGCTGCATTATGAAAGCAACCTTTGCTTGAAATATGTGCACTGAGGTCATGACTGACCTGCACAGTTGTGTTTGAGGTATGTCAGCAGCACACTGATAAAGGGAGCTGTGCAAAGATTGAGCAACAGAGAACAAGAGCTGTGTTTAAGCCGACTGCGCTCTCCTGATGCTTTCCAGGCAGGCATGTCCTCCAGGTTTTAACAGAACCACTGAGCAGTTAGGAGCATGAGCCGCATATTCAGAATGTAAATTAATTATAGATGTTTAGAGAGGTCACATATTCACAGCCTCCAAGGTTACGGCTGCTAAATATTTCGCATAGCTAAGAGCTCACTGAGGACAATGTGTAATGTGCTGGAATTTTGATTAGGGCAACAATTATGCCAAGTATGGCAGCTCAGTGAGCAAAGTATGAGCTCAGAATCACAGAACAGGTTAATGTTTTATGAGAGAGAGGGTCTGATAAATAACTGAGCTGCAACATGTGGAAGCAATGGTGAAAAACAAGGTGACCTAAATACCTTTCAACTGAACTGTTGTTTATTGGGACTTCCTAAAACTGTTTAGTCATGCCACATGAGAGGCTGATTGAAGCAGTGAAATGTAACGTAAATGTAATGCAACTTCAAAGTGATGCAGTCAATAATGTCGTGAACACAGGGAGCGTTTGGAGCTGCTCGAGGAGGCTAAGAAGATGGAGGCAGCAAAGTTCCGATACATCCTGCCTGTGTACGGGATTTGTGAGGACCCCCAGGGCCTGGTCATGGAGTACATGGAGACCGGTTCCTTGGAGACCCTGCTGGCCACCGAGCCGCTGCCCTGGGAGCTCCGCTTCCGCATCATCCATGAGACGGCAGTGGGAATGAACTTCTTGCACTGCATGAACCCGCCGCTGCTCCACCTGGACCTGAAACCAGCCAACATCCTGCTGGATGCTCACTATCATGTCAAGGTAGACTGTTTACCACAAATGTAGCAGCACCCTGGTCTCATTAGAGCGCTTGTTTTGTAAAAACATTCAAAAATGATGATCAAATTGATCATATTTGGCTGGAATTAGTTTCTTGTAATGTTATTTTTTAGTTCACATTTGTGCAGATTTTTTATCGTTTGTATTGTCGTTTTCTGTATAAAAATGAGTTGCAGGAAACACTACCAGTATGTGACTAGAAATGTGATGACCTAATGTTTTTGTTCCTGGAAGAAAGATTTGACATGAAGTCAAACCACCTCTTTGTTTAAAAGCTTTCTCAGAGTCCCAGCATTAAGCTTTTGGAAGGAATTTCAGCCGTGAGGTGATTTGCTGTTCCCTTTCATCCATTTAAAATGATAGCCCTGCACATGCTCTGGGCAGACAGGTGTCTCCCAGCCTCTGTCCAACCTCTAAACAGCTCAACTGCAGTAAGAGCAAGGGGTGGGAACCATCATCTCCAGAGTTTAATACCTGGATGTAAACACCTCACCCGGGCTTGTCCTGACAGGATTACTTTAGCTCCTATTAAATCTCCCTCTGTGACTGAGTGTGTGTGTAGGTGGGTGTGCACTCCTCAACACAAATGTGCAGGGCCTCTCCTCTCCTACAGGCTGGGACATGGCCGGGTTGCCCTCATCATACCACTGAGAGCACATAATAAGAGCTTAGCTGCCTGTCACACTCAGCGGGCAAAGTTAGTCATCACAGCCACGCTGCTTCATGAGAAACACTGCAGGGTTAAGATGTTTGAGGGTCTTATCTGATCAATCTCTTTGTCAGATTTCTGATTTTGGTCTGGCCCGGTGGAATGGTCTGTCACGGGCGGATGACATCAGCAGAGATGGATTCTGCGGCACGATTGCCTACCTGCCCCCTGAGAGCATCATAGAGAAGGACAGAGTGTCGGACACCAAGCATGACGTATACAGGTGAGGTTGTTTTGGAACATACAAGATTTCATGTGAATGTGTTAGCTGTTCTC
Organism: Amphiprion ocellaris; assembly: GCF_022539595.1. Classification (NCBI taxonomy): domain Eukaryota; kingdom Metazoa; phylum Chordata; class Actinopteri; family Pomacentridae; genus Amphiprion; species Amphiprion ocellaris. The sequence continues at coordinate 25,090,325 of NC_072779.1, forward strand.
TGGCTTTGTAATGTTCAGTTAAGTTCTGACTCACAGTGTGAATAACCACATGTAAGAGATTAATTTGGTATGATATGTACTGAGTTATTCCATTTCTAACATTGCAAGACCTCTAAAATTCATTTTCCAAAATACAGTCAGTGAAGTGTCAGTTAAAAGGTGTGAATGTATTTACTCACTGAATTCTATTAAACTTTTTGATATTCGATAAGAATCAAATATATATTTGAAATTAAAGACAGGTGCCACATTTCTGACAGAAGTGTGATGTTGGATGTTTTGTTTTTTATCTTTCCAGTTTCTCCATCGTGATCTGGGGGATTCTCACACAGAAGAAACCCTACCAAGGTGAGCACTGCAGTGGCATCAACACATGTGGTCCTGATGAGTGTAGATCTGGGCTAGAATAGAATAGAATAGAATAGAATAGAAATGCTTTATAGAGAGGTGAAATTTGTTTTCTACAACAGATAAATAAAACAATAAACAATGAGAATAACATAAAAAGCAAAATGTCATATGTAAAGGATGTACAAATGTTGAAGTGTTTTATAGTGCACATAGTGTCCAAAAGTCCAAGAGTATTCAAAAAAAAAGTGTGCAATTTCAAATTACAGAATTAAAGAAAGATGCTACAAGGCAGAGAGGACTGAGAGCTCTCTGTAGCCAGGATGATGCATTGAACAGATTTATTGCTTATTTATTGCATTATTTAATATTAATGACATATTATAAGTCACTAATGTTCTGTTTTACAGTTCATAAACTGAGCGGCTGCACAGTGCTGTTATGGCCAAATGCACTAAACACAAAGTACAGCTAAGGCTAGTTGGGAATAGCATTAGTTTTACTAAGGTGTTGCATTCATTTTTACTTTGATTTCATTATGAGGACCAAAAGTTAAGAGAGCATTAGGCACAATATGGCCATGTGTAATATCCAAGTCACAGCACCTGCAATTTCTTGATAAAGGTAAAATGTCTCACAATATATTAATATAAGTGAGGAATTGTGGTGCTACAGATATACAGATGCCAATAAATCCTATTCTCCAGGCATAAGAGGACATGCTTGTTTTAGTGCAGACAGCAACAAAAATCACATAATCATTTTTTAAAAAATTACCATTTTGACTAAAACTAATATCACAAAATCTTTAAAAATAACTGCAATACGGTTTTCACTGCATGTTCTTCAGCCCTAGGAAGCAATCAAGTGACTAGAATTTCCTGCCAATCCATCAGATAGTTGTTGAAGCTTTTCATTTAAAACCAATAATGTCAAGCTCAGTGATCATCACCAAATTCAGTTGGTGTCATCCTCTGGCGACCATGAATCTACAAAATGAATTAGCAGTCCATTGAATATCTCCACAGATATTTTTGTGTGGCCCAAAGTGGTGGATCGACTAGCAAATAGGGCGCTGAGATGTTTCTTTTACAAGTATTTCCTAATATTCTGAACTACAACCCTAATCCCACACTATTTAGACTTCTTTCACATTTATTCAATAAGACAAACATCTGAATTCATATGCCAGAATGTTTTATCTCTCCTAACTTTCCATCTATTTTTAACATTTCCTAGTATGAATGAGCTTTCATAGTTTCCAGTAAACACACGATAAACACTCAGGTCACACCTTTAAAGGTGTGTGTGTGTGTGTGTGTGTGTGTGTGTGTGTGTGTGTGTGTGTGTGTGTGTGTGTGTGTGTGTGTGAGAGAGAGTGTGTGTGTGTGTACGTGTGTGTTCAGGAGCTGTAGTGTATGTGTTTACTCGGTGAATTCCAGGGCAGGCAGGTGGACAGGGCCAGACTGGCAAGCACAGTGTTTTTTTTTCCCAGGCGTATCAGGTAGCGGTTCAATTTTGCCGTCCAGTGTCTGGATAGGGTGGCAGGCTTGGCATTGGCACCGCCTATGTTGATCCAGACATAATTAAAAACTGAGAAATGGCCCGGCTGCCATCCCTGCCTGTCTTCTTCCTCCACCTGTGTAGGGTATTATGGTTACAATAGGAGGTGAAGTACCTGTGATTAAAGCTTCTATACCTGTTTGCTCTGAATCATTGACTTGGCTGATCCCTCAGTCAGATAGAAAGAGGTCAGACCAGGATTTCTGAGAGCTTTTCCCTTTTGACTCCCATGGGAAACAACAACACACACTCCCCTATCTGAGCACACAGGAAGATGGAGATAAAGCTGTGCAGAACTGTCTATAAAGGCACCGGCGCCTGTCACCAAGCTGTGTTGTCATACAGTGTGTTGCAATATGTGACTTACGAATACAAGCCGAACAACTTGTAGTCTTTAAACCACGTGTCCTCGCCAGAGCAGACCCATTTGCCAGAAATATGCAAAAAAAAAAAAAAACAATATAATACAATAACTTTATTAATCCCCGAAGGGAAATTCAATTATCTGTGGTCTCATCTGTTTACTTTAGAATTAAATAGTCTAATTGCTGATGGTAAGAAAGATTTTCTAAATCTTTCTGTCCTGCAGCACAGGGATGGGAGCCGTACACTATCGATGTTTCGTTGTTCATTGAGGTAGATATGAAGTGGATGATCCAGGTTTGTCAGAATGGCCTCCATCTTGCTCAGTGCCCATCTGTCCATCTCATCCTCCAATGAGTTCAATCTGATTCCAACCACAGAGCCAGCTTTTTAATCAGTTTAAAAAAAAAACATGCTCTGTGGTTGGAATCAGATTTGAATACATACACAGACCATGTGCTTTTTGAATGATTAGTTATTGATGAAACTGAACTACTCCACAATTTTTCCTTCAGGAGAGAACAATATCCTGCAGATCATGGTGAAGGTGGTGAAAGGGGTGCGTCCAGACCTGGGAGCAGTGCCACGATGTCGACCTTCAGCCTGCACAGGTTTCCTGAGCCTCATGCACCGCTGCTGGGCCACAAACCCTGAAGCCAGACCCAGCTTCCAGGGTGAGTTGTGTCTTTCTACTGTTAACAAGTGTCTCCATTCATCTATCCTGATAATAGAAGATAAAATTAATACAAAACAAAAGGGATCTTATAGCTTTAACTCCACATTTTCCATTATATTTCCTTTTGGCTGGATCCAAAAAAAAAACTTGTGGTGAAAATCAAGTTTAGTTTTTTTTTTTTTTTACCTTGTTAACATGTCTATATGGTACATCTGTGCAGAGTCCTAGGAGCTTTGGTAAAAAGCAACTGCACTTCTCTTTTAGCTTCTAGAAGATGTTTGACCTCTAATGCAACAGACTTCTTCAATTATGAACTGAATCTCTGAACGAAAGAAGTCCAGCTGCTTTTTACTGAAGCTCCTAGAATGCTAGTATGGAGACTTTTATATGCTGAAAGACTTATCATGAGCAAAATAAGCAGTCAACATCATCTCTGGGCTTTTGCGCCTTGAAGCTGCACTCTCAGTGACAGTATCCACAACACAGATTTGGATTCTGAGGTGCTATACACAAATAAACTTGAGGAACCAATCCTGGGAACACGCAGAGTAGAACTTTCTGCATCATTATTCTTAGAATCCGTTTTGGGCTTAAGCATGTATGGCTGAATTACTCTAATACTAAAACTTGCTATTGTGTAGTGTAGAGCAGTTTTACAGTGTTTGAGCAGAGTGGTAAGTAAGCTGGTGTGCCTGAGTTGCAGCCAGCAGAGGAGGGTTGAGTAGAAGCAGAGACAGGGAGTAAGTAGATCTGCGGATTCTAGAGAAGGCAATGGGGTAAAGTTACATAGAAGTAATTCTAAGGCATGAATGATTTTTTTTCATGGAATACATTTCTATAGCATACCTATATACATCTGATACACAGACATGAGGGAACTTTAAACACACCATTACACTACTCCTACACTACACTACTCCTCTCTAATTTTGTTATCCTTAACCCTATCCCTGATATAATTGAAACCTGACTCGGAGCTGTTGTCCTTCCAGAAATCACATCTGAAGCTGAGGAGCTGTGCTCTAAACCTCAGGAGGAGCCCAAGACACCAACCTTATCAACATCAGAACCAGAGCCCACATCCCCCAAAGCACTCAGTAGTAGCCAGGTACGACATGATTTCACCACATTTACAGTTTTTGCATGAAAAAGCCTGTATTTCACATATTTTTGCATCTCTGTAAGATACAGCATGTTTTTTTTCTTCAACTGTGGCTCTCATTCAAATGTGCCCATTTCCAGCAATATACTTTGCATCACCTTACTATGCTTGATATGCTCATCTACATATTGTTAAAATTTTGCAACCAGCTATATATATGTAGTATATTTAATGCCAGATCCTTACACCATAACAGTAAACTTCTGAATCAAATTCAATGTTATCTTGTATATTGTATGTATCATCTAGCTTTTCATGCATGTATCCAACCGTGTGTTATGTTTCTTGTTCCCCACCATCCTCTTCTCCCATCCCTCCTGCTCTCCCTCCATCTCCCCTCCCCTATCCCCCTCTCTACCTCTCTATCTCTACCTTTCTACCTCTTCTGTCCCTCTCAACCCGCCGGCCAGCAGACAGATGGGTCCCCCCATATAAGAACCAGGTTCTGCTCAAGGTTTCTTCCCTGTTAAAAGGGTATTTTTCATGCCACTGTCACCTTAGGGCTTGCTCTCGGGGTTCAAACATATGGGTTCTGTAAAGCGTCTTGAGACAATTTGACCTGTAATTGTCACTATATAAATAAAATTGAATTGAACTGAACTGAATTGAAGAGCAACAAACATACAGCGATGGCCCACTTGTTATATGCTGTCATTTTTCCTCACTCCAACCTCCTAACAGATTTTATGGCTTTTTCTTTAATGTATAACTACTCACCCAGACAACAGGGGGCTAATCTTTAGGCTGTTCCAGACGTGACTATGACTTTATAAGTCATATGGTTGATCCTGGACACCCATTGCATCACAACAGGAATGTTGACTGATTGGATTGTTTAACCTGTAGGCTGCTTTGTCATTTCCTTTCTTTGGTGTACGTGACACAAACATCCTGTTCATGCGAAGTGACAGCTGTTACTCAATGATATCTGTCTCTGCTATGGATTTCCGCATACATTCAGGTTACTTTAACAAATCATCTCACTGTCAACATTTACTAGCCACTGACTGTTGAGTGGATTTGGAACAGAGCACTAGCTATTCACCTGAGTGTAATTAAAATGAACTGTGAAGCTGTCCAAGAACAGCTTGTCTATAACATTGTGTGCTTCTCTGGCTGTTTGCTTTACAGGTTAATGACAACAAGCCGGTGCGTCCAAAATCGGCCATGTTGCCTGAGAAAGACTACAGTCTGTCAGAGCTGCTGAGTCAAGTGGATTCAGGGATCTCTAGGAGTTTTGACCGAGTGAAGGAGGATAGCTGCCACAGCAAAGAGAGCACATGCAAGAGATTGTCTGGCATTTCCTCTGCAGATTCTGCTTTCTCCTCTCAAGACTCCATCACACTGTCTTTTGAGAAAGAAAACACATATGGTAAGAGCCCGTTAAAGATCAAAATTTAAACAGTTATGTGTGTAAACAATATACCTAATATTGATGAATCCATGAATTCACAGAGTATCAGTGTAGCATTTTAAACGGTGATTTTAGCCCCAAAATCATCCTTTCCTTCTGTACTGCCCAGATTCTGCTGAGGTCCAGAAGCGAAAGCTGTGTGAGGCCATCAGGACCAAAGATACTGCCAAGCTGATGAAGATCCTCCAGCCTCAGGATGTTGACCTTCTCCTGGATGGAGGAGGCAGCCTGTTGCACCACGCCATCACTTTGGCTAATGAGGAGGCCGTCAAGTTCCTCCTCCTGAACAATGCCAATCCCAACCTTGCAAACGCCCGAGGCTCCACCCCCCTCCACCTAGCCACAGAGAAGCACCTGAAGCCACTGGCAGAGCTTCTGCTTGGTAGGCGCAGCACCAATGTGAATGCCAAAGATGAGGACCAGTACACAGCTTTGCACTGGGCAGCTCAGAATGGGGACGAGGCCATCACACGCCTGCTGCTGGACCGAGGGGCTGCCATCAATGAGACCGATGGTCAGGGACGCACACCAGCTCATGTGGCCTGCCAGCACGGCCAGGAGAATGTAATCAGGGTGCTGCTGAGCCGTGGTGCCGATGTTCAAATCAAGGGCAAAGACAACTGGACAGCGCTTCACTTTGCTGCCTGGCAAGGGCATCTGGGCATCGTCAAGCTGCTGATCAAGCAGGCTGGTGCTGATGTTGATGGCCAAACCACAGATGGTCGCACACCGCTGCATCTGGCATCCCAGAGGGGGCAGTATCGAGTGGCACGGATCCTGATTGAGCTCGGAGCGGATGTCCACATGACGTCCGCTGGGTTAAACACACCACTACACGTGGCGGCACAAACGGGTCACACCAGCACCTCTCGCCTTTTGATCAAACACCAGGCAGACATCCATGCCCGGAACACCCAAGGACTCACTCCTCTGCACCTTGCCTCCCAGCGGGGCCATCTGGCCACAGTGAAGATGTTGATAGAGGAGGGGGCAGATCCCTACAGATCCACCCACGCCCTACGTACCCCCTGCCACCTGGCAGCAGAGAGCGGACACTGTGAAGTCCTGAAAGAGCTGCTCCTTCACTGTCCAGATGGTGGCACCTTGTCAGACGAGCAGGGCCTCAGTCCATTACACCTGGCAGTGCAGGGCGGCTACTCAAACGTCATTACTATGCTGCTGCCACAGGACTGTCAGGACTCTGTTGTAGAGAGCTCAGTACAACCAGCAGCGGAAGAGCCTGCACCGGTGGAGACTCAGCAGCTCCAGAGGAAGGTTGTAATTCTCAAACTGACAGAGCACAACAACAAAGACTGTCCACAATCTATCAGCTCACGGTGCACCTCAGCACCCTGCTAACAAGAGCAAAGACGTTAACAAAACTGTGCACAACTATCTTCTGTGGAGTTTCTTCCCACTCCTCTGCTGCCTCAGAGTTGGTTAGGGGTTGGTTACTCCACTCTTCTCGTCTTTGGGATGCCAAAGACCTTTGAGTGCTGTAGGTTCTTCCTAATGGTTGGGAAAGCTTTGATGTAAATATGTACACTGTAAATAGAAAGTATAAATACTGTATTGTCTCTGAATTTAGACTTTTGTTTACTTTTTTACTTAACAACCAATGTTTTTTTTAGGAAGATCATGTCCGTTGGGGACCTTTAACTGCATCATCCTGCAGCTGGTATGCCTGTAAGTTATATTTAATAGATCACAAACTTTAATCATATACTGTATGAGATGAATGCTGTAGTTCATCAGAGTCATTGTATTTACAGAAAACTTTCAGTGTTCTGTACCTGTTACATATCAGTGCTATATCATCCATTAAAACATTTTAAACTGTTGCTTGTTACTTTTCTCACATAACTTGAATTACATTTTGTAAAAGAGTTATTTTCATGGCATATGGGTGGTAAACTGGCTGGTCTGCTTGTCTTTTTAGGTTCTTATAGTCAGGGAGAAGTGAAAAGTTAGACAGTGCCAGTTTTGTAACTTTATACCAAACTCTACATAGATATATTCATTGGTGGAAAGTAACTGCATACATTTACTCAAGTATTTAAATACAGTGTTGAAATGCTTGTGTTTTACTTTAGTATTTTTGTGTTGTGCTACTTTATAATTCCACTCAATTCTACAAACTCAACAAAACATTGTATTTTGTTCTCCACTACTTTTATCTGACAGCTTTAGTTACTTTTGATATGAACATTTAACTTAATGAATAATATAACAAGCTGTTGATATGAATAGATATACCACAAATGGCAATGTGCAGTTGGGTTCATATTTTGATGTCTTTATGTTGTCTCGGTACTTGCTCAAATGATCAAATGAGTCAATTAGAGGAAAAGTCTGTAAACTGAAAACAGATCTGGGTATCAGAGTTAGTCTTTTTTCCCTCCCCCTTCAATTATGTGCTAGAACTACTGAGCTGAACTGCTGGATTGAAAGTCGTTCAAATAGCTCTACCTGCAACAGCTGTGACAGTAACATGCTGACACACTGATGCTTCACTGTTATTAATCTAATGATTGCAGATATAATGATATATCAGTCAGTGGGACCAAACCAGCCATTTAACTTTATTACTTTAACTATATTTTGCTGTTTATACTTATGTACTTTCACTAAGTAGCATTTTTCGAACAGGTCTTTTATAAAACCACATATACAAATGCAAGTTATCATAAAACTTTTGAATATACAGAATTTTCAAGATGATTTTCAGAAAATATCACAATAGCACAATAGCTATAAGGTTAAGACTGTGTTTTTGTAAGACCTACTGTATATTTTCTCAAAATGTATGATATGTAAATGAAACAAGTAGTTTTATAATGATTTAACTAGCACTACTGAGAGCATGCAGCCAATAATAATTTGTTCACTAAAATGGGAACAAACCCTTTGATAGCATCAGCTCATTTTGAAATTTACATGTAAAACTGAGAAGAAATGAATTCCCTTCCATCATCACAACATACTGTATAAGAGCTATTTTCGTCTTCTTTAAAGTAATATTGGTTCTCCAAAAGTAGCTGACAACTTTCCACAGCACATGTTACTGCAGGCTTCTTAGAGAAAGTGTCTTGTTTCAGAGTCGGCGTGTCTTGGCTCCAGCCACCTCCTCACCAGCACGTGTGCAGCAATGATCAGCCTTGATGTTACACAGAGCTGGCATGTCTGCATCTGCAGCCTCACCTGGAGTAGTATTATTATTTTTATACCTCTACTCCACAGCATGTTGTGGTTGGCAGAGACCATGGGAACTGCCCCTGAGGGGAATCACAGGCTGTAAGATGATGGATGAGTAGAAGGGGCTTATGCACTACCTGCAATTCCAGCCTGTTGGCTAATTCTTCAGACCACTTTAACTTTTCATCGCTCAGTGAAACCAGCATGCCATCTCTGACGCCTTAAGGGCTGGCTTTTCGTAACCCGAGACACTCAGTGCGGGTGGCTGCTGCTTGTAATTGTCCTGTTTTTATAGCTTGTGTTCGCGGAGACCCAGAAAATGGCTGTTTGAAATGTGTGTAATCTGAGGCCTGTGTTTTGTGTACACAGTACTCTGTCCTGCCTGTTGCCTGGTGATGCATCTCGGCTGCGGCTATGGGGCAGATAACGTGCTCTCGTTGCCCAATCTCATCTTCAAACTCCTGTCAGGACGTCTGTTGTGTTTGATAAACTGGTAGGTTTGGTTTGCTGGTGTTGTACAATAACTTACTGTACTGTGTTCCTTATTCATTCTAGGATACAGTTCTGATTGTCTGTATAATTTAAAGTTACCCCAAAATGAGATGTCATTCTGATAGATCATTGGTATTTTTGACAAGAAACTGAATGTCTGTGAACTATTATGACAGTAATGACAGGTTTATTCCAGAATTCATTAGTAGTGAATATCAGTGTGAAAAGTACACCTGGAACCAGGGAGATCACTTTTTTATTGTCAGAAATGACAGATACATTCATAAAGGATTTGATTTTGCTTTCAGTATGACTAATAACAATAAGAAAACAGATGAAAGTAAGCTGTTGGTTTATTTTTCTGTTTGTTGAATGGCTGTTTGCATCAATAAAAGTTTTTTGATCTTTGACTTGAAGGGAGTGAAGTTTATGAAATTACACATTTCTGTGGTCATGGCACAAATCATGTAAGTTTTTTTTGTGTCATGTATCAGTTTTTCTTTGACATTATTATTATTATTATGTGATCTCTAGAATTATTTATTGTGTATAATCTTTTACAAAAACATGTTCTTTTACACTTGTTAATTTTGAACATCTTCATCTTCATCATCATCGGTTTGCTTTGTAAAAGATGATAATTTTTGAAGATCATGTTTTAAAATCAAAACACCTTTTTTTAAAAAAAGAAGTTTTAATTATTTTTTTTCACAATATTCAAAAGTTTAAAATTCCTTCCTGAAAAAAGCTTGCATCATGAGAAATTAAATGCATGTCTTACATACATCATCTGTGTGCAAAATAAACAATACTGGCCCTATAACACTGAGCCTTGAGGCATCATCTGAGAAGTTGATTTATTTATTTATCTCATTATTCATCTGAACACAATAATATCTGTAGCTGCCTATTTTGTAAGTAGTAGGCCAGTGATCAATGGTATTAAATAGTATCAAAAAATACTCCCACTGTACATTCATTATTTTTATTTGCAGCTGCTAATTTCCCCACAATTTCACATGCAAGTCAATTACTGCTTTAAAATTGCTGTTCTTATAACATATTATTTCATAATGATATTCTCCAGTCTTAAGCACTACTTTTTTCCCCAAATAAACAGTCTATATTTAGAAAATGAATGCTGGTTTCCAGCTTTATATGAGAACCATGCTTTTCATTTATTACGAATATATCAGCTTACAGAAGCGGTGTCAATATCATCACATAGTAAGTGAATTGCTTTCAAATCCATGGACTGAACCCAGGCGCAGACACAGAGAGACTGGCAGACAAGTGAATTAAGGAAAGAATTTTATTAAACCAGAAAACTTAAACAATACATAAATGGAGAACTGAGCTGGGAGGAAACAAAACTAAACCAAACTACTACTAACAAACACTATGAATTCAAAAACGGAAGATCACAAAACTAAACTGAATTAACAAAACTAAGCTAAGGAGGGGCACTTACAAGATGGGGGGAACTGACAACAGAAGGGGCAGGGAAGCAGGCTCAGGAAATTTGGGGTGAACGGAGATGAGACCAGAGCTACTGGCTGGAGACAAAAGCAGGACTAGCGAGAATCCGAAAGAAGAACTGAGTCCGAGTGAGGGAAATCCAGAGGAGGGGAAAACAGAGCCCAGAAGTGGAGAAGCAGAGTCCATGCGGGAGCAGAGTCTATGAAGGCATGTGGATGATGATGATCAGGCAGGGAGTGAATGAAAGCACAGAGCTAAAATAGCTGGAGGTGAGGTGGAGAACAGGTGAGTTGGGTGAGCTGATTGTTACAGATGACTTTCATCCCAGCAATCAGCAGTTCAGGCAGTGAAAGCAGAGGAGCGAGTGAGAGACAGAGGGAGAGAGAGACAGATACAGAGGAAGACAGACAGGTCAAAATAGACGCAGAAAACAAGGAGGAAGAAAGAAAGAGGGAGAAAGAGGGAGAAGGAACAGGGGCAGGAGCAGAATGATAACAATAAGCATGCTGTTATTTTAGTAACATGAAAACATATTTCCATTGTTAGACCAGATGGATGGCTGTAGACATCTTCTGCTTAAGTTTTTGCTATATACATACAGTGCATGAGTCATTTCCTTTTGATAAAACTTCCTTTTTCCTTTTTTTAATGCAGGCAACTGAATAGTTGCCTGCAATTCAGAGTTCAGCCTGTTCTGGTACCTCACACCCTGATGAATGATGGATGAAGTCATTCCCTACCATCACAATCGTCATGTTGCCTCAGGTGAAGGAAGCCACCCTCAGGCTCCATTATGCTCAGGAGCAGCCCAACGGGTGCTCAGAAATGAGGCCATAAGTCATCTACTCTTTTACTGACAGGAGGTGGTGCAACCTGCTATCTTGTCAGGTTTAAGAGGTCTAACTGTATCCTTTGCCCTGGCTACATGCTGTTGATCATGGTTTAGTGGCTGAAGAAATTTTTGGAGAGTTCCTTGGGGCAAACTCCACATTGAAGGATTTGGAGTAATCAGAGAAGGTCTTTGATTGATGTCACCAAGTCAGAAAAGGTCATCAAAGGCCATGAGATAAGTGGCAGGGTGATGAATCAATTAGTGCGTAAAAGTTCATTTGTTGTCCTATCAAATGAAACGCCGGAGATACATGGGTACTTTATTAGCAGAGGTTTTCCTAGAGTATGAAGCGTTATAATGCATCAACTGCGAACACTCTGACAACAGCATAACAATTATCTGTACAAGAATGATATTTTTAGGGGATTTAAATACAGCAACACAGTATAACTTTATAGTTACACATTGTAAAAGAATGATTCACTATCTATAAAATATAGATTTTTGATGTGGACATTATTAGAGTTTGTGCCTCTGTTTGTTACAGTCACCATGGAAATTCAAATGTATTTATTTATTAACCAGATATTATCTGTCAGTTAAAAAAACAGATCAAATCTGCAAAACGTCATATTTTTAAATTTTCAATATATAGAATGCTTCTTTCAAATAACAACAAATAACTATTAAATAATATTTTTGCTGATTTAAATACAGGGGTTAACTTGTGATTCTTAATTGTCTGTAGGCGTCCATAGGTTGTCTCTGTATGTAGCCCTGCGATGGATTGGTGACCTGTCCAGGGTGTCCACTGCCTTCACACTAAGTCAGCTGGGATAGACTCCAGTCCCTCATGACCCTAATGAGGACTGAGCAGTGAATAGATAATGGATGGATGGATGATTTAAATACAGTAAAAAATTGTGTAATTTTACTGTGAAATACTGTAAAAGAACCATTTATAAAGATACTGTTTTTTGATGTGTATACTATTTACAGTTTTTGCTTGTTTTTATTCTGTAATTTAACCAAACTGTGAAACTCCATTAAACAACAGCAAATTGTTTAAAAAAATTGCAGTTAAAAACTATTAAAAACAATTTTTTTTGTTGCTCCTTTTTTTTTCAGTGTATCTAAAATACCTCAACAGTGGATACCCAATTTCCTAAATGACCAAATTAGTAAGCCATTTAGTATCATGCATCTCATATAGTGTCATTTAAGAATAGAGAGCCAGCATTTTTGAGGGATTGCTGTAAATGTCAGTATTGAATCATAACGCTACATAACACTGCAGCTGAAAAACTGTTTCATCACAGTGGTGTGGCCAGCTGTCTGGACAGGCCAGTGTGTATAATCAGTGACTGTCTCAAAGACTGCAAGACATCCCTCTTGTCAGATGAGGCGTCTGGTTGCTCCTTTGTTTGACAATGACAAGAGGGACTTTTGAGTTTGGCTGAGTCACTGTTCAGTCACACCAGCAACAAGGCCTCATAAAACACATTCACTGAAGTGATACAAGGCCCTTATCAGCACATAGTGGTAAGTAAAAAGAGATTAATGGCCATAATCTTGAGAAAGGGAACAAAAATCAAAGACTATTTTTCAGAAAGATATTGCCTCATACCCATATTCTTGTGGCAGATTATCTGAAAACAAAGCAATCAGCTAAACATTAACAACATCTGTTATTCACTCTGTGACTGGTTGCTGGGAGAATGTGGCTCATACAGTGTGCTGTGGGGCTGTTTTCCTCCCCACTCTTTTTTCCTCTCCCCTTATTTTAACCTCACAGAACTTGCTGAACAAGATCAGAGATTGTGCCTCTTGAGAAGCGAGGCAAGCTCTAACATGTGGAGGTAGCCTCAGGGTGAAACATGGATGTGGGTGCACTCAGCGTTGATGAATTATAAGATTTATGGCTAACTAAGCTAAGGATGAATACACCACTGAAATGTCACGGAACGTCAGCCACTGGTAGATACTGAAGGCACATAATGGAAGTCCATGCAGAGGAAAGCATTAATATATACTACTATTGTAGTTGAAGTTGTTCGCCTAATCAAAGAACAGTGACGGGTAGTTTCCCGGAAAGTTTGAGATCATAGCGAATGAATGTGGTGAGGTTAAAGTCCACACTGAGTGGGAAAGCATCTGTGAAGCGGAAAACGTGCCACACACTAGCCAGCACTAGCCACTGTGTCAATATGTGCCCCTGCTGTTTGTTAATGGAGCAGCTCGGGGACATGTTAGGATTTGCTTCTTGATGACACCAGTCTCGGCACCTTTAATTCCAGCTTTGCAATGAAGCGAAGTGTTCATGATTACAAATGAGGTCTGATATGTAGAAGCAGGATGACGTTAGGTCTGGTAAGACAGAAGACCAGAGTTGCAGTGTTTTAATATGTTCAGTCACTTACACCCAGTAGGGGATTTATTTGTTCCCAAATTTCCAAAATACCTCCATGTGGGTGTGCATGTTGTTTGGCTGTGTGGGAGCAGCAAGGTGTTCACACTGGGCATGTCACCCTGATGCATTCAGCTTAAGACCTGTGAGTAATTGTGTGATTTAGATGCACAGTGAATGTGGCTTCATAGCTGACTGTGCTGAGGCTGCCAGGTGGACCAGAGGCCTACATAAATTTTACCTTCACTCAACAGGTACAGAACAACATGAACAGGGAGTATATGCCTATTGGCTGTGTGTCTCTACAGCGTATTTTGGGACGTGCAGGGGCAGAAATGGTGTGCAATATCCTAGTAGAAACAGCTGTATTGTGCACCTATCTTCAATGGTAAGATGTTACGGTGGAAGCAGAGAGGGAGATAACTAAGTGCCTTAAAAGTCGGGTTTATTTTAGGCCTGGGATCATTGCTAGACAATCTGAGATAAGATAAGGGAGGAATATAGCCAAATTGCATCTTCATTGTTAACCTGCCATTCCCTATGTACACTGGTGGGTGTGGGTGTGTGTGTGTGTGTGTGTGTGTGCGTGCGTGCGTGCGTGTGTGTGTGTGTCAACAGCAAAATGTCCTCAACAGTTTGCATCAGTCTAGTGAAATTCTGTTCAACCAGCAAACTACACTGAGCTAGAGGAGCTAAAATTATCCACACATGTTAAGACAGTGGAGGGACTTGAAATCTCAAACTCAAAGTGAACACAAATTAAGTTATCAAAGTCAATTTAGTTAGGTTACCTCAACTTGAATGTAGTTTTAAAACAATTAATGCAGAAATTTGAGTTTAATGCGCATACTACCATGGTGATACAATTACCAACATTATTATGTCGACCCAGCCCAACCCATCATAAAAACGTTGAAAATTTAGAAGGTTCTTATAAATCAATGTTTTAGATATCTTGCAACCACACACTTACTTAAGGTTTTTAGAGTGCCTGCTTTACTTTCTCCACTGTCAAACTTTCTAAACACAAGGAAGACGGCAGTTTTAGTGGCAGTTGTATTATTGGTATTTGGCCAGGAGATGGTGCAAACTCTTTGTAAGAGCTCACTCTCATTTATTTTTATTTTTTTGTAGGATCATTCCAGCACAGTCCGACCACAATGATGACAACCACAATGAAATGTTTGTTTCTGGTGGTATTTCAATATATTTCAATGATCAACGATGTTTAGATTTACAATGATTTAATTACTTTAAATCATTCATTAGGAAACTTGCTGTTATATGTCAAAATAGAGCTGTAGTGCAATGGTTGCACTTCAGTCTAATATACATTTAAAAGCAGTCAGGCCTTTTTGACTTTTCTATCTGATAGAATGTCCTGAAATACAACGGTACATGTCACTCACAGGATAAAATGAACAGGCCATCTGCAAACTCAATAAAATATTCCTGACACTGATGTACAGTTGTGGCCTACAGCAACTTGCCATTATGTGGCTATAGCTGTATAGTTAAATGACAGCTCCCCAAGGGCTATGCAGAAATTGCAGAGAGGCTGAAAAAAACTCATGGCCTTTCAGTACAATACTGACTGATAACCTGAATCGAGAGCATGTGATATCAGCACAGTCCACAGAGGTTTTCTTTCAAAGGATATTCATGGCCTAATTAGACTACCCCCTTTCAATTCATTGGAAAAGGTCAATTTGTTGTTTGGGTTGGAAAATTTGTTGAACAGCTTGATGAAAATAACAGTTGGAAAATAAGAATTTAGAAGTTTTATGTTTATATCTACACTACAGTTCAAAAGTTTGAAGTCATTTAAAAATGTCCTTATATTTGAGAGAAAAACTGTTTTTTGGCGATGAGGATAACATTAAATCAACCAGAAATACAGTCTAGACATTGTTAATGTGGTAAATGACTATTGTAGCTGCTTTTTAATGGAATACCTACATAGTGATATTTAGGCCCATTTCAAGCAACCATCACTCCTGTGTTCTAATGGTACACTGTGTTAGTTAATTGAAGTGAAAGGTTAATTGATGATTAGAAAACCCTGGTGCAATTATGTTAGCATATGAATAAAAGTGTGACTTTTCATGGAAAACATGTCTGGGCGACCCCAAACTTTTGAACGGTAGTGCAAGTCTTACTGACATTTATACTGAACTGGCTAACATAAATCACTTCCAGAACAGCTCTGGCTGTTCAGACAGCTAATATCACCTTAACTTATAATACTAATCTAACTATTCTGCTTTTTTAAATTGTAGGCTATTTAAAAAAAAAAAAAAAAAAAAAAAAAAAGGTTCAGCATAAGAATTACATACCCCAGATACTTAGCAGCATAAAAACAGGTTTTCTATTTCAAGGCCATTCAGTCAGAATTAGCACCACTGTCTTGAGTATTTTATTTAAATACTGATTTAATGTCATGTAATATTGATGGGAAGTATGGGATCAGAAGAGTTTTCACTTCTACACATATCTCTATACCATTGGTAAAAGTGAGTTGAACGGTTTGTTAGATAACCTTTGCTTTGGTAAGTCCCATGCTGTAAAGGCACAATTATTCCTAAAGCTTCTAATGGCTGCTGGTCTCGACCTTAAGCGGGGGTTCCCCACGTGTGACTTCATGAGAAAGGCAATCGAAACAGAAAGTGCTGCCGATATAAGACGATATGAGATCCCTGAAACAAAGGTCTGCAGCCACGCACACTTCATTTAACACGGAGACAACGCTTAAAAATCACTTGGTGTAGTTATTACTATGCTTGGCTTGACCCTAAAACCCGACTTCTGCTCATCTGATATGGAAATGTTTTGGTGACGCTTGGAACATTTACCTTGTTTTAGTCATAGGGGTGCTTTCGTTGTTTTTGTTGTCACAGACGGTTTATGTAACAAAACACATCAGTTTTTATGCGTTCTTGCATCTTGACAGCATAAAATCTTATTTTATTTGTCATTTTAGTTGATATAGAGGTAGAGAATACAACATTTGAACTACGACTTACAATTTCCACCCCTCAAATAAAGTAGTGGTTGGTTCCGCTGAGAGGGCAGAGAGGCTCCTGTAGCTTCTGTGGATTTGCCGTGACGCTCTCGTGTGATGTTTGTGTTTTCAGTGGGGTGAAGAAGAATCGAGGTGTCCACACAAAAGAAACAACTGTCCGAAGGTACTCTTCAAGACAGAGGTGAGTATCAGTTTATCCTAAAATACTGTCAGAAGCATCGTTTTACTGAGTAGCTCGCTGTTTAACAGCGTCAAATAACGGTCACGAATCATCCAGAGTACTCGGAGGATGCCTGTGCGGCTAGCTTAACTTCTTGTTAGCAGACATTTGTTTAACGGTGTGTATATGGACACACGGTTAATGTAAACCATATACAGCCGAGCTAACTCCCTGAGGGCACTGGGGTGTTTAAACTGTCGACAAAAATGTCAATGGGCATTGGTGAAGGTGAACTATGTATGTGCATCACACGGAGAGAAAAGTTCAAATGGAGAACGAGCGTCGTTATTGCCATCCCGGGTTATTCTTCTGAACCACCGCTGGATGTCTGCGAATGGAGCTCCGTCTGACCTGCATTATTTTATAGGGTTTTACAGTTAATGTCGTAGATGTGGGTGACTGACAGGTGACTGTATAGATAATATAACCTTCAGTGCAGTTAAGGGACTCTTTCAGATGTTATGGTTCCACTGAACTCCCTCTGACTTCAAGTCTGTTAAACATTGATGTCTCAAAAAGAAACAAAACTGTTGAATCCAATTCCCATGACCAGTGGCTTGCAACCATGACATTATCATTTGTGGTGTGTCACAAGACAGCATGACAACGGGAACCAAAAAGATTAGTTTCTTTGTAAATTAATTGTTCTTTATTTGTGTTCCTTTCATTTTCTGACAAAGCTTTGTCACGTTTACAGTTGCTGTAAATACCCTCTCAAGAGAAGCTTCAGATTTACAGTCCCCAAGTTTCCAAATGCAAGTAAAGGAGTTCTCGATACAATAAGCTACACATTCTTTACAATCTGATAACTTGTTGAGCAAATGAATGACACAGATACCACATTATCGTCTCTTGTGATTGGATATTGCTACACTGGCTCCAGTTTTATTAAATGATTTGCTAGGGAACCTGAGCAAATGTTTATCTTTCATTTAATGTCTGAAGTTTATTTGCTTATGACAGTTCAGGGTTTTTTAAAAAAAATTGCTTTATGGATATAGTTGTTGTGTTTCCCACAGCCAGTTCTGAGTATGTGTCAGTCTGAATGTTTGTAGTTGGAATGATTTACTCTTCAAAAGCACAAGGCATTGAATTGTTTACATACTTTAAAGTCAGAACAGAGATGTGCATGTCAGAAGTGGTTTTTTTTTCCAATCATCTGAATGTTTTAAATGTAATCCCTTCTTTCTGTACACTAGGTTATATAATGTTTTGTCCCCATGTTTACCAAATGTAAGTGTGAGTCCACCCTTAAAACATATTCCAATTCGATGCAGAGATAAGTGTTGTTTTAAGATATGACTGCTAATATTTGGAGTGAAATTTCAGTGTTTTGAGTGTTCAGATTTCGTCAAACACCATGGATACAGCAAATTTGGGACTGTGTTTAGAGACCGACAGTCCAGTTCAATCTGCTGTGCAAACAATTAGCTAAACCGTTTTATCATTTTGTGTGATAATGTATCCATAATATCATTGACTTGAAAACATACTAAAAAACAACTCCCTCCTCTACTGTATTCTGTACCAAAAGTAGAGTGAACTAAAAAAAATATCCCTCCTACCGACACTACCACAAAAAATGCATTTTTAATAAGTTTATTTGAGAGTGTGACCTAATTAAGAAAAAACTGCTTGGAAGTTGTGCAAGCTCTTATTATTTAACAATGTATCTCTTTCACTGGTTGTTTTCCCCCAGAGGCACTATGGATGAAGAGGAACAGTTTGTGAACATTGATCTCAATGATGACAATATCTGCAGTGTCTGCAAGTTAGAGACAGAAACAGGGACCTTGTCTTTCTGCCATGTCTGCTTTGAACTCAGTATTGAAGGTAAGAAACAGGACAGGGGGTGTCTTTACCTTGTTTATGAAGAGCAAACAAAGTCATGTGGGGAAAAATGAGTTTTTCACTTTTTTAAGCCACAGTGTGACCCTCTCTGTACGTCTTCTAAAAACACGTGCACATCCACTGATGTCTGTTTTGAAATCTATCTCTATCACCAGCGTTTTCACTGACTTACTCCATATACAGGCAGTCTTATGTGGATAGATGAGCATTGGTCCTAGCTGCCAAGAGCCTCTAGTATTTGGATCACACAGAAAATAGCTTTTTGCAGAAACATCCAGATTCTTTTTGATCATCAGTTCCCATCATAGCAAGTATATGCTTGCATCAGTAGTTGTAATAGAGCGTCAGAGCCTTTGAGTTTGATGTCTTATAGGATTGCCTTCCGCAAACACTTCTTTTATCCTCTTCAGGAACAACATATAAGCTATATATGAAGGGTAATGGGCCTGTAGGACCAAAGCCCTTGCCAGCAGTCTACTGTGATTCTGCCGTTTGATGTGCCACTCTAACTCAAGAGCATGTGTTTGAAGTTTTTTCATCTCTTAATTAATGAGTGGCCTATTTGAAGAAGAATGGGGAATCAGAAGGGATTGGATATGCCTCTCATTTGGCACTCGTCTCATAGATGCACAAAGGCTCTTTTCTGCTGCGGTGAAGTGTGTGTGTTTATTTGTGCCAGTATGATTGTGTATGACTTGTTAAACAGCTATATACCATTCAGGGAGCTGACTAAGAGCTCCCAGAGCTGTATATCATTTTGTTGTCTGCACAAGGAAATGCATATGCACGAAAGATTTATAGGCCTGTTCCTTTGGTATGTGAGAGCAGTCTGTGTGGGTATTGATTAATTACTCTATATTTTGTGTGGCTTAAAATTATGTTAGTAAGTGCTACTAAACTCATTAATCATCATTCTGCAAAAAATAATCTAGTGATGGTGTACAATAAATACAGTTATGTTAGAAATCTACATGTAAGTGGTATACAAAAACAATAACAACGGTAATAAATGGTTGATCTGTGTAATATGCAGCACGTAGTAGTACTTTGCTTCAATTGTTTACACACTGCTCCTTCAGCAGCTGGCTGCACATGTTAAAACTAAATACAGAAAAATACACAATTTCTTATAAGAGATTATCCAGTGTTTTATATAGACATATGAGCGTCCTTGCATGCCCCATGTAATGTTTCAGCCAGGATGCTTGGTTCGGATAGAAACGAGTCAGTTAGTAAGGCATTTGGTGTATCCCCAAAGATTTTTTTATTTTTTTTTTCAGAACTGGGGTGCTCTTCCTACTGGTTGTATCAGGCAACCAGACCTCTCAGACTGCATCAGTACCATTGTGTTCTTCTCAGGGTGCAGGTTTGGATGTAGTCTATGTGGCAATGAAGTGGCTGTTATGCAACTGTTGGGTCTGGGGGGAAAAGAGGTGGAGTTTACAGGCATGCACGTGTTTCTGATGCAGCTGAGCATTTCATTGGTGTAGAAAGAGCCTGCCAGGCTTCATGTGGCCACTTTAGGCATGGCTGATTGGAAACCAAGGCCAAACCATGTACCCGATGACTGCTCATCAGTACCCATTCATCATGTGCCATCCTTTGTTTAAGGAGAACAGAACAGAAGTCACTAATCGGCGCACATAGAGGCTGAGTGTACAAATATTATGAAGGGAGGAAGTAGCCTTTATTTCTCGTTGCACACACAAATGCACCCTCCCAGGGTCTTTCTTTCATACACTATGTCATGTTATCTCAAGGGTGAATTTCTCCAGCTGAATATTCATTGCCTTCTTGCTCAATGCTGGATTTGAATATTTATTAGATGGAATACAGGCAGATTTCCTGTTTTGTTTTTTAAATCAGGGGAGTACTATATGTTGCAACGTGCAAATCATTGTTGTGGCACACATAAAGGCTCTATGTATTTTTTTTATTTATACATGAACTGAGTTTACTTAAATTATCACAGAAATTTTGTAGAATTATTTAGTTAGTTTTTCTTCACTAAGGGATGCTTCATGGCTGGGCCACCATGTGATTGGCAACAAAATGAGTAATCTAAAGTTGAAGAAAAAGGGTTCATATAGGACTTGATTTCTTGAATTGAACTGAACATATTTGGTGCCTTTCAATCTAAGGAAAGCCACACATGCAACATATTGTGTGTTATTTTTGAGATTAAATGACACGGATTTAAAATATATGTGGATTACACTGCATCACTCTGCATTGTAGTAGTCCAGCGACTGGCGAGATACATATTCATGTATCAGACAGACAGACGGACCAATAGAGTACTTTATTGATCCCTCACAAAAACACACAAAACAAAATACCCTTTTCAAACAATTCCAAATTATTGCTTCTTTTATTAGACCTCTCTCATAAATGTCTAACTTATTCAACTCCGCACCTCCAGTTTGTAAATAAGGCTTTCTGTTGTATAATTTGAGTGTCAAGCGAATCCAACTATGTGCTTCCTACAGAGTCAAAAAAACATTAAGTTCTCATCACAGTAGTACACTGAACTTCAGGTGTGAATTTAGTGAGGCCCTCACAAAACTGAACTTTTGGTTTTAAAAGTCATTTCGAACTTTTGAGCTGGCCACTGCAACCATGTAGCAAAGTTGCAGCAGAGAGTGATCCCAGTATGACCCTTTACTTAAGTATTCATTTCCACAAACCAACTCCCCTATCTCGGCTGGGAGCTTTGCATGAAATGGAGAGGTTCAGACTTGCCTGTTAAAATGTCAGCTGCTGACACACACAGCTTTCATAGCTGAAGTTAGATAGTAAGAAGTACCAGCAAAATCCACTAATTCTGTCGTCTAAGTCTGTCGTCTCTACCAGTATAATATATTATATACCGTATATAATGAGCATTGAGTAAAACGCTTATGTTGACAGTTTGCAGAGTTGTTTATCACCACAGTACCACCAGGTGCAGATATGAAAGTGAAGGCTGTCTTTGGCGAAAGCTTTGTGCACAGTTCGAAGGAGAATAACAGTTGAGGAAGTTCAGGCTTTGTTGTTGCTTCAAGTGGTTGTTTCCTGAGGAAACTGCTTTGGCCCATGTGTACTAGTTCCATCGGAAAGTACCACATAGAAATTGTGCCTATTTATATATCGCTCAACTTCTGCTTGACTCGCCGTTTCATACTTAAAGTCCTTTCCTTTCTTTTATCTTACTGTACCATCTGATCTGTATATCACACATGGCTACACAGCCTTAAGCATCAACACAGCACAGCAGAGAACAAGCAAGCTACTGCAGTCCCACACCAAAACACCACAACCTGTGTAGCCAGTCTCCAGGTATTGTTTTTGTTATTATTGTGGAAAGCTGTGTCAAGCTAAAGGAACATGTGTATTTCAAAGGAATTTTCATAATCATAACTCCTTTAGGACTGCTCAGAGCAACCTGACACTACCCAAGCCCTAAAGTGCTTGTGATGCCAAGATTATAAGATAATGGTTCTGGGAGGTAGTTAAGAGAGCCAAACTTCGCGTTCAGCTGTAGCTTGCTGGTACTATAGTAGTTTAGAAATTGCGTTGCAGAAAAAAGCAGAATTTGTAACATTACATTTTGTTAGTGGTTGTCAAGTATGCCAGCCAAATGAGAGGAAGTAGTTAGTTTTTAATCTCAGTTATTGTGCAAAGGCACTTTTTGCACAATAAATGCTCTCTCTCTCTCTGTCTCTTTCTCTCTCTGTTAATTCAAACCACCTAACGTGGTCAGATTTGATAACAGTGTCATTGTTTGCCAGACTTTGCTTTTTGGCCTTATTGGCTCAGTGCAGTGGAATTCAAACTAGGCAGCACTTTTTTGTTAATGAGCTGGCCTTATTGGATATGACAAGCTGTGCTTTATTAACACCTAAGAAATCTGCTCCAAGTGAGTAAGCGAATGTTGTACAACCTTTCTCCTCTCACACAGAAGGTTTCCTTTCGTTGTCTTTTGGTTGTCTGGCTCCTGGTCAGACAAGGCGTCTGCTGAGCTGCCAGGTTCAGCTACAGCTCAGCATCACTCCTTAATCTGCTTACGTAATGAAGACAAAATTTTTGCAGAGGCCTGGTAATATTACCAGCTGGGTTTGGAATGAATAAACAGAAAATTCCTACTGTGGAAGGCTTGGATAATGCAGTTGCTGCTGATTCTGGCTGCTGCTCTACAGGGGCTATTGTAGTGTGCTCCTATAAACAGCTCATTTATTGTGGGTGAACTCTTCACCCTGGGGTGTATAGAGAGGTCTAATTATGTTGCTGCCTGGGGTAGCTTTATGATTGAACACAGTTAGGGTCCGGAGTATAGCTGAAACTACTGTATTGTCCTCCTTGCAGAGCCCTCTAATTTAGATCTAATGCCCTGGGTTGAATAAATAAGCTATTTTTAAATACCTACAGTCTATTAGCCCAACAGAAAGATTTTTTTAAGTGAGTTAATTTGTTATTGAATACAAATCTGTAAAAACTGGCTTAAGGCTCTATACATTACTATAATCTAAACTACTGATTATTTACAGTGGGTCATGTGACAATCTTATTTCATAGATGATCTTAATTAAACATAGATTATATACTTTTCAGAGAAATTGTACAGATCATATTATTTATTAAATAACAGCGTTGAAACTTTCCTACTCCACATGAATTTAGAAAAGCGTGATTGTGACACAATTATGATGATGCTGGTTGGACGCACTACACATCTTGAAGGTGTAACTTATTTTATAAACACAGCAATATGAAGAATAGTGGTGAATGGACCAGAAGCCTAAAAAAAAAAAAAAAAAAACAGTGCCACAGAGATAAAACTTTTGGTCAGAAGTTATAGACTAAAATCAGAGTGAAAACTGGATGCAAAGATGTGTGAGTTGAACTCTGGCCTTGAGTTGAAGTGACAGGCTTTGTGTCCCAGTCGACATATGCACAACTTATCATGTGATCAAATGACTTTAACTAAATCTGTGTGAAGATCAGTGATTTAGACTGTGATTGTGCCCCAAAAGATTGCCCCAAAGGTCGTCATGTGATCTTTTGGTCAAATCACCCAGACCCTACTGTCTCTGCTATCTGGCCAATCTCTGCAACTAACTTTATTAAGAGCTTTATCTTCTGCCACCCCAGGTGATCTGCATGCAGGGTGGTAATCCCAGCCGCATGTCTCTGTTACGCTATCATCTTACCGTAGCTTTCTTACCAGAGGCCGCACAATTAAAAATGCTGTAATCACAATACAAAATATTTACATGGACTATGTAGAATTGGCTTGTTCTTAGCTCTTGTACTCCTTAATCAGAACTGGTTAGTCATGAATTACGATCCCTTCTACGTGCAGCATTTATTCTAACTACATCACTACGTCTTCCCCATATGAAGTTTCTGGGTTAATGTGTGACCAACTTGTGAATGTTTGCTTACCACAGTGAGCTGGGGGTTCATATATTGTTTACATTGTTCTGCCTGGGAAAGATAAGTGTCACTGACTGTGCTGTATTCACAGCATCTAATAATAGGTGTTAGTTCTTGTCAGAGCTACAGAAACACTGCCTGAACAGGAGGAATTCTTGAGCAATATTTAGCTGATTTATGATACTGAAATGAAATTCAATTTCATGGTAAGCAACATTAACTTGTTCAGTTGGAAAAATTTCTTGTTCCCACCAGAGTCATTCATAAGTGACTAGGTTTTTTTTACTTAGACTCATGTCATTATAGTTACAAGTATCACTATATATAGATGTTTTTTTAATAATTCAATTTCATTATGCTATAAAATCCTGATGATTGACTTTTTTTTTCTCTTCTTTGTAGACTTAATTTGGGGACCTGACCTCAGTATTGGGCCTATCAATCCTGTTTGCCTTTACAGCTATTTTAAATGTGGTTTCTCCATGAATGTCACTTGTGTGAGTTTGACTTTGGTTATCTGTTTCTTTACCTTCTTGGTGAAAGTTACATTGTAAATATAGAAGGCATATTTATTGATGGAGGTCTGTTTCTGTTTTGTTTACTGTCACATGTGTGCTGTTGTTAAAATAGTGGTCTTTCATTGTGTTGTCTGCCATGTTTAGATGTGTACATGAGTGTAAGTTTTGTTGATCTTTATGTGTCTTCCAGACTGAAGCAGATGGTATAGCTATTGTTAAGTTTCAGTTTGGTAGTTGTGGTTTCTTGTAACTGTTTGATGGCAGCTAGTCTGTAGGAAGATCTGTGAGAGTTCTGTAGTGGTTAACAGGTGGTTTAAATTCACGTGTCATTGAGTTCACTGTTGTTCATGTGAGCACTGTTTTGGTATCCAAGTTTGCCCGTGCAGCTGCTGACATCACGTTCTCCTGAGCTGTGCCATGCAGTGCTGTTTGACACTTTACCACCCGTGACCTCTGTCCCACTTGTCCTCATTACCAACTCCTAGCTCCCCTGAAGTGTGTCAAGAATCAAGTGTCTTTGCCCAGGAGATATACTGTTCAGAGCAAAACCAGAAGTGTGGACATGGTTGCTGCAGCCAAAACAGACATGTTACTTTGTTTATGGGTTTAAGTCGCAACAGTGCCTGTATGTTGTTCTGTGAATGTGCATCCAAGGCACAAGCACAGTTGGAACTTACATCTGGGTTTTCTTTCTATAATGGAAACCACAAGACCAAGTTTGCAGAGGGCAAATTAAAATGCAAGTTAAATTTGGACAAAACTGCAGTCACTAAATAAAGAGCAGAACTGGATCTCATCTCAACAGCCTGCCAGTTATGTAGTATGCATTTTTAGACAGCTCCTTTGGTTACTTTATTGTAAATTATCCAACCTAGATGAGTCGTCCTTCCTGTGCTTTAATGCTGCTCCAGAATTTTCTAAACTTTTCTTTACTCAGAGTTTTTTATTTTCCTTGTGACAAAAACTCTGTGAAATGTTTCACCACGCCTGAAATAAAAGCCTTCACTTAAATTGTAAGAAAAATAATTTCAAGACAGTCCTATTAAGAGTCTGACTAGGACTGGATGATATAGCTGAATTATGCATTGCGATAACATTTTGAATTTCAGTTGACATTGATAAAATGTTATTAGCTTTCAATCACCTATATTAATAATGTCCGAGGGAGCAAGTCCCTAAGAGCACCTCGTTCACATGGTGGGGCAGATAGGGGTGTTAAAGTTTTTCACTAGTGACGGTCGCCTCACAAAGGAGGCGATTAGGCTAATGCAGCTGTGGGCTAGCATGCCTAGGAGACCTGCACAGAAGCCATGGGGCGAGCAACGGAGGACCAACACGTTCAATTATAGAAGGATTTGATTGGCTGATAGAGCATGGGAAGGTGCTTGAGATTTGTTCATACAAGTGAACTTTTAATTTTCATTCTGTGCTTTCTTTGTTGTTTATCTCTAATGCATTTATTTCAAAATATTGAACATTTTATCGCAGCATTTTATTGCTATTGATTAAGTGTCTGTCAACCAGCACATACCGTTGCTGATTTATTGCCCACGCCTATGTCTGACTTTTGTAAGCATAACTTCACTGTGGTTTTCTTTTTAAACTTGATTTGTTATTAAATTTTATTTAAACTATCTGCTTTGTTTATAATTTGGTTGCTACAAACTACAAATAACACTTGGTGTTTAAGGATTCATCATGAGAACTAACCGAGCATGTGTCTGTGCTTTGTCTTTGTGAGTTCAACTTGGCTCCTTCCTCACATAAGAGCAGGAAAAAACAAGCTCACTGGTCATCAGCGTGCCTAATGTCTCTAGCTGTCACAGCTGAACAATGTTGATTCACCTCCAGTGAATAGTCCGTGTGTGCCTGCGCTTATGTGTGCAGCCATGAAAGACTAGTGCTAAGCTGCTTAGCTGGAGTGAGGTCTTTGGCTGGTGGTGCACTGCCCTGGTTGTGGGCCAATGATTTTTCTGCTGGGCAAGTGATAGTCAGTGTGTTTTTGTGGTAGTCCAAAGACTGAGACTGATCGGATTATAGCATGGCTGTTTGACTGGCAGAAAACCGCTGCAGCTATTAGTAAGGCGCCTGGAGATTTATTGACCATTCATTAGGCAGTATGCACACACACCGCTCATATCTTTTATATAATATGGTTCCCTCAAAAGACTAATCCATTGGTAAGATCTGTCTTTCTAGGCACTCTGGGTCCAAACACAAATATACAGAAGCTAAGAATAGAATTTCATACGGTTGTGTAATGGTTTAAAACCTTCCTATGTAATGAGGCATGTAAAAATCCATTAATGCTTACTGTCCCAAATTAGATGTGAACTGTTTGCTGTGATTCTGCAAGCTGACAAAACTAAAGCTTACAGAAGATGTGGAAATAAATTCCATAGAACCAAGCATTGCTTAAACACAAATATGTACTTGTGTGTGTCTATTTGGACTCTTTACTAATATTTTGACCTACATTCGGTCATTAAATTTATCACAAGTTAACATTTAATATTCAGGTATTTCCTCTGTTGGCCTTTCACCTGCAGACTGTCAGTTACTATCTCTACTGGAATTAGTGTTTTACTACAAGTTCCATAGAGTTTTTGTATGTTAAGCGTGTATGTGTAACTGAAAATATGAGAGCTTCATGTTTGTGTGTAACTGTTATACTGTGCTCATGTGGTAAAAGTAATCCCCTGTGGTATCTGTCTGCTGGTAAAGTGCAGAGAGGCGGTCGCAGGATAAACTTGCCTAAGTGAGCTGTTAAATCTATATGAACATCAATGACTAATCTCCTCACCTCATGTTCTAAAGAAATGTACTCCGTGAGAAGAAGGCCATCACATTCCTGTGCATCACACTCTTTGGCCACATCTCACATGGAGCTTTTCACTCACTTTTTCTCTTTCACTTTCAGCTTTCTTTGTTTATAAAGCCCTGGCCCATTTTACTCAGAGGCTATTTTAATTCTGTTCTACTTATTAGGCGTTAATTTCCTCCGTGCATACAGACTTAGTTACATTGTGACCTGTTTTGACTGGATCCAGGAAGCATTACTTCATGTCCTTAGGTACCTCCATAGAATGTAACCTTAGTCATATAACATCAGCTCATGTATTGAAGCAGTTTTTCTCTTTCTTTGTCAATGAAAACAGTTGAATTGTTTTGTCTCAGAGGCCAATGTTCATCTTGTGCTGAGATTAGATATGTCAGTCTTGCATATGTTCTTAAAACGCACGCACACACGCACACCTAGTATACATGCAAGTATATTCTAAATCTAATGAATGAATGTAAATGAAATGCAGCTTCATGTTGACAGAGACTACTTCTTTTCATGTTGTTCTCAATACAGAATTTCTAAATATGCTTTATATTTGCATTGAGACTGGGTTAATCTATTATCCCTACTATCTCAACGCTCTAGTGGCTAATCCACTGCACACTAAGCAGCTTTCACAGAGAGATCGCAATAGGTCAATCTGCCAGTTTTAGCTTGCTTTCACACTGGTTTACTTTTCTTTGCTGCAGTAGGTTCAGTAGGTTACTACTCTATTTTCCACTGACTTTTAGGATTTTTGTTAACATCCTTTTTATGGTTAAGAGCCCTGGTGTTTTTGAGTTCAATGTATTTTTGCCATCATAGCTTTGACAATTTTGTTGTGCTGTGGTAACCTTTAGTTATGGTTGTGTTATTGTCTCGCTCCTATATGTGTGTGAATGCAGGTGTCTCCTCTGCTACCTTGTTGCACTCAAAGTCCCTGCGTGGCCACAGAGACTGCTTTGAGAAATGTCACCTCATTGCCAACCAGAAGTTGTCACGTTCCAAGGTCTCCCGAAGTGCCTACGAGGGCATGAAGCTGGCCCTCAGCCAGAAACTGAACCGCATCATCCAGTATGCCCAGAACAAAGACTCAGTTTCCTCCAATGGCCCCACCAGGCGGGGGGCCAAGCTTCTTTGTTATAGCCAGCAGAGTGACCGCAAGCTGCTGCCCCAGTCAGATGCCCAGGTGCCCCGCTATACGCCCCGCTGGGACACTGGCAAAGCAACAGGGCTGCCTGATTATACGATGGGGCTGCTGGAATGCCACACAGCAGAGGAGCTGGGGCTGCTGCAGGAGTCACAGTCTGACGTTTGGTCCAGTGACGGCAGGAAAGGTGTACACAGCCGGAACCAGTCGTCAGGGGGAGGACAGACACAGCACAGACAACAGGGCCACAGCAGAGATGAATGTGAGCATGTTCATATTGAATTGTTTTGTTCACCTACAACTTCAGCAAACTTTAGTTTTAATGATGTGTAAATAAAGCAGTTGTGCAAGCTTTGATTTTTTTCTTTCTTCTTTTGAAGGAAGAGTAGTGTAGACAATGTGTCAACAGAAATGAAAAGCTGCACTCTTCTGCCTTTCTCCTCTCTTACCTTGCTCAATGTGATCTCTGTGAGATTTCAAAAAACCTCAGAGTACACACAAGACCAGAAGCTACATTTTTTTCCTCTGTCCTTCAACTTCCTCTTTGCTATGATCTCCCAAGTGAAAAGTAAATTTTCCTATAACCTCGAGATACTCTGCGTCCTTGGCATTCTCATGTCTTGTCTCCACTAAAGCTGCTTATGACTACAGATCCTGCAGAAATGTGACAGAGCCTTCTAAAGGCCCCTGTTTAATATTCTGTTAAAATGAACGATGATGGGCAGTTCACAGGTACACCATGAGCACTGTCTACATTAATTCATCATCAGCCTCCAGCACTTGATATTGCCCATAATATCTTTGTTATTTAAAAAGTCAATTAACAAACAAGAATTGTTTCTTTACCCTGCATATTTTGCAGTTTATGACATAGACAAGTTGTTTATAATGTGTGCTAATTTGGAGGTAAATGACAAACACACACTCTAATAGAAACTATTTCTTCTCTTTTAGTGACTAAAATGAGTATGGATGAGCTCCATCAGCTGAATGGACAGCTACTGATGCAGATTCAACGTAAGTGGTTTTTACTGGCATTCTTACTGAACAGATCCTGCCATGCAAGTCTCAGGTATCTATATTTTAAACAGAACATTTTTTGTGTCTTCGAAATCCCCATGTGAGGTTCGGTCACGTCAGGAAAAGCAGCACCAGTAAAAATGTGTTGTACCTCACAGCATTCCCAGTCTGATTTTGAGCTCGTAGATCCAGAACATAGTACTCAGTAACACATGGGATAGTACAGAGTGGAAGGTTTCTAGTCAGCACATCATCTCCGTCCATGTGACTGACTGTGCTGAATTGGGCACTGTGCTCACACATACACACCATGTGTTTTCATGCCATTCTTCATGTGTTAGACCCATTGTTTGCTCCACACACACAGCAGCTAAACTACAAGCATCTCGTCTTCACTTTTGTTCTACCTCAGTCAGGTCAAGCAGCCACTGCAACATGAGACAACTGATAAAAAATGGTCATCATATGACACACTCCTCCTTAAGTTACCCCCTAGTCATTGTCATTTAATTCAATTACATTTTGTTTGTACAACACCAATTCACAGGTTGCTATTGTAAATGAGAGCCAGTTCTCACCAAACTTACCTGGTAGAATAAAGGTTAAAAAAATAAAAAACCTAAGTCATCCCAGAGCACGTCACATAGTAAAGTCGGGACTTTAGATTTTTATATAATGGAAGGAAACCCAATCAATCCCATGATACAGTGCTAAAGTTACCTTTTGATGATTCTTCAGCTAAGGGAAAGTTATGTTAAGGAAACATTTTTTCTCGCATTTTAATGATGTAAAACTGCATTAAACATTTTAGATAAACTCTTCATGCTTTCTGAACCCTAGTTCAAATATGTGAGACATTTAATACATTTGTGAAAATGCAAAAAAGCAGGTTTCACTGCTGTTTTCCTGTAGACCAGGTCCAAATGTTAAACCACCATATATATATATATATATATATATATATATATATATATATATATATATATATATACATACATACATACATACATACATACATACATACATACATACATACATACATACATACATATATATATATATACATACACCTACACATATTTTCATTACTCTGCTCAGAACAGATGGGGAAGTTATTGCTTAAATAAATTTGGCAGATAACACATGGCCAAAGTTTTATGATTTGCACTACTTTTTAGTGTTTTCTTGTCCGTAGCTTTTTTTTTTTTTTTTTTTAAATTCATGTTTCTCAGCTGTTTAACACTGTCTCTTTTCATGGGGGCATTTTAAGCAGATGCATTTTCACTCATGTTGTGTTTGCTCTCTGCCCCTTCAGAAATCTGTATAATTGATTTTCTTTATGTCTGTTTCTCCCACTTGTTTGTCTGAGTATAAGTTGACCTTGTTTGTGAATAAAAGTGCTGATTCCCTTTATCTGCCTCTTTTTCTCCACAGAGGTCTTTGAGGAGCTGACGGTTGCCGTGCAGGAGAAAGACTCGTTGGCGTCAGAGCTGCACGTGCGTAACATTGCCATCGAGCAGCTCTTTAAAAACTGTGCCAAGCTGCCCTGGCTGCACATTAGCAGGGCCGGGGTCAAGGCCAGCAGCAGTGGTGGCCCTGTGGAGTGACATGCTGGCAGGAAGGCGGGCTTTCTGTCTCCTGCTGGGAAGAAGTTAATGAACACTTCAGCGTGCAGAATGCAGCAAGGTTGAAAAACGCTGTTACAAATACTGAGTGACTTTTACATCACTATGATGACATTCGGTCGTTGGTTTGTTAGCTCTGCATTAAAGCAACATTAAGGGCTTGGATGATATGCTCTTCGCGGTTGCAGTGATGGTGCAAGGATTAATAGTGTTTTACAAAATGTATTGCTGATCAGGCCTGTGAGTTCCACCCACATCAAGTAACCAGGATGCATGTTAATACCAGGTCCGCTGGGTCACATAAGGTCCTGCCTTTTTTTTGTTTACCTTATTGCAGACCAAAAACAGCTTGCAGAATTTTACATTTACTTGCTGTTGGTTTTATTTTCTTTGTTTTATTTTGCATTTCAGTTTTCAGTGTTTCATTTTTTGTAGATATATTTTTTTCCCTTCAGTTTATGTCGGACGTGGATATTCAAATGTGGGTTTTTGCACTGCTCAGTACTCTTCCATTTGTCTTCTGAGGGTTTTTTGTTGAAATTCATGAGCTGCAGTATTTTACAAGGATGTAAATGGACACTGTTCCTCGGTATACCATCAGTCACTGCCAGCAATAGTGTGTGATTGGTGTTGCTTTCATTTGACACAATGGTTTATGAAGACTCATCTTTGTAAATCATTTAGTTTCAACACTCGTCGGCTACAACTTTTGGGAAATTGTAAACAATACTACCAAATTTGGGCTGCATGTATTTAGAGTAAGACATTATAAAAATAGTTTCAGTTACAGGTCAATTCTAGTACAAGTACAAGATAACACCCAAAAGTACCTCAAAGAACCATTGCAACAAAGACACATAAAAACATCTGAGATTTTTGAGAGTAAAGGTGTCAAAGTAAAAGACAACATACTAGCTGTGCAGGTTTTTATTTGTACAGCTGATGAGTATTTTGGGAGTGTCCTGGTTTGGTAAGCAGATAATATACCCTCTCCATGGCTTAAAGTGGTAGGTATTTTTAATATTCAGCTTCTGGGTTTATAGTAACTATTATTGCTGGTGAGATTTACTTGATATTTAGTACAAAGCTGTTTGTTGTCTGTTGTATAGCTGTCAAGCACATTTTACAAGAATGGCTATACACTGAATGAGCACTATCGGAAGAGAAAAAAATGAACTATTGAAAAAGAAATCAAGCTGCCAAACCAAAGTCTGTTCTGTGTTTCATATGCGAACTACAAGCATTTGACTTAGATTTCATTCCCATGTAAAGATGCAATACCAACAGATTTTAAAATGTGTGTGGCTTATACTGAACTGTAGATTTTTACTCTGAAGGTGTTGAAATGATTTGTTCTCAAGTACACACAGTGCATGCTTTATGATTAGTTTTATTTATCTTTCACGTTCAGTGTTACATTTGTTGCCCTCTCTACTGTACTGATGTGTGAGAGCTAAGTTGATGTCATAGCAATACAAACAGGATAGTTTGGTCTATTGTGCCTCTGGAGGTCCTTGATTTTGAACAAAGGGAGACAAAGAAAGATAAAAATGGTATTAACATTCTGCAGCTTTGGTTAGTGTATTATATTCAGGAACCCTATGCAAGAAAAATAAAAATAAATCAGAAGCCTTACTAAGCAGAAAATATCTATTGAATATTGTTATCTGAGTTTTTTTCAGAGGAAATCACAGAACTACTCAAGTATAGTAAGCTGGGGAAGACAAGGTTCTAATCAGACTGATGTTTAGAAAAACTCAGCATTGTTAGTGTCTATTTTGCTCTCTTTGTAAGAGATTAGATGTATTTGGCCCTTTATAGGGTTTAAAGAGAGGTTTTAGCTCCATTTTAAACTTTTATCTTGGTTTTATTTGTATAACTGTATTCAGTGTGCTTGAGTGTTTGCGAGTATTTAGATAACTGGTCCTAAATGCAAATTTTCAGTACATTTTCAGTTGAATCTCCAGTTGTGTGTTTTATACTTGTGATTTAATTATCAAAGCTGTGTACTTTTGTATACTGTGGAAACATGCCTGGGCCTGTGCCTCTGCTCAGGCTGCCCATTTGTTTTTACTGGAGATGAAAGCATACTTGTTCGACTTTGTTTAGACTTTATTTCATTTGTTTTCTAATTTGAACATGGTTGCATTTGTGTTGTTTGATGTTTTGCATTCTATTTATTGTGTGTTTTCATGGACCTTACAGGCTGTGCGATTTGCGTTCAAGTGACGTTTTTTTTTCATAAAATAAAATGAAATTATTTTACTACATACTCCGATGTGTGAATATTTCCCTACTTCTGGCCACTACTGCATGGAAAAGAAAGCTTGTTAAGGTTGTGGCTATGGTTAATGTATTTCAAAAGTTGAAATAGTGCAGGGGGCTGCACAGTGATGTAGTGGTTAGCACTTTCGCCTTGCAGCGAGAAGATCCCTGGTTCGCGTCCCGGCTTTCCCGGGATCTTTCTGCATGGAGTTTGCATGTTCTCCCTGTGCATGCGTGGGTTCTCTCCGGGTACTCCGGCTTCCTCCCACAGTCCAAAAATATGCTGAGGTTAATTGATTACTCTAAATTGCCCGTAGGTGTGAATGTGTGAGTGCTTGTTTGTCTATATATGTAGCCCTGCGACAGACTGGTGACCTGTCCAGGGTGTCCCCTGCCTTCACCCGAGTCAGCTGGGATAGACTCCAGCCCCCCCCCCGCGACCCTAATGAGGATTAAGCGGTGTATAGATAATGGATGGATGGAAATAGTGCAGACAGTTAACACCAAGCACATTCACATCATTGTTTCCTGCCATTGTAACCCGTAGGAAGTACACTGTTCGCCTTGTGGGTGTAAGGGGACACATTTGGCAAGGGCTCTGAAATTTTGAACTCCACATTCTGCTTTCTGGTGAATTTGTGAAAACTTTCTGCACATGGACATTTCACAAATATTCATGTTTCAAAAGCCTGCTACTGTCCAACATATCGTTTAGTCTATGAGTGATGTTACAGTACCTTCTCAAATAAGAAGAGTCTTCAACTTTTTTCATGTCCTTTAGGATGGGACAAATATATGCATTTAAAACATCGAGGGGGACGTATAGCCTGCATTCCCAATTTGAATCTATGCCCATTGTTGGCCCCATACACAGTCATCTGCACTTAGAACACAAGAACCTAAAAGAAACTGTGACTATAATTAATACTACCAGCAAGCAGTACAACACAAACTCACTGCTTCATATGCAATCGTTTTGCCTGATTATAACCCAGTAGTTGACTTCTTACGTTTCAAGATGGGCTACACATTCACTGGGGGATGGTCCTGGTTGCAGTCTGTAGTAGACAGAGGTTGGGCGCCTCCTTGTGGAGAAGAAGGGTCTAGAAGTACAAACGATCCGGATGAGTGTAATTTCTGGGAATTAAACGGATTGTGTTATTATGGATTATGTTACGAAATAAATTACCCTTGACCATTCTGGGAAAGTTAATTATTAACATTATTATTAAAAAATAGAAGGTTTATGCTACATTCTACGTAAAGTACATTAACACGCAGCTTTTGAATAATATTACTCTGTTTTTGCACATTTCAAATTGTTTACTACATTGTTTGCTACGCTTGCTTTTTGATTTGTAACGCTTGCTTCTTATTCATCTTGTTAAACCTCCTGTTTATTTGACTTACAACACTTGCTTTTATTTATTTATTTGATCTTTTAATCCTTATATAATTCATTCCCATTGACAAATTCAAGGCATCCAGTAGCTCAAACATAATAGAGGTAATATGTAATGTGAAACCTACTTGCCAATTAAACTGATTCTGATTTAGATACAGTGTGGTATAATTTCGACGTTATAAAAACGAAACCAAGTTGTTATTCTTGTTTAATCGCAAAGCTGCAGTGTTCAGTGCAGTTTGTGTAACAATAATGCTCCCAACATTGATTTACCATAGTCACACAGTTAAAATGAGTTTCTTACATAAGAGGAATACACTGAAATTGGAAGTCACGAATTGACCGCTACTGTCTCATTGAATATCGTGTAACTGTGATGTAAAGGTTGGCCTTTTTCATGTTTTACAGTAAAATTACATCAGTGGATGCAACCACTATGGCAAACAACAACAAATACCTGACAGCATGAGTCACAACAGTAATGAGGGTGACTCATTCACTGACAGGCTCATATTTCACCAATCAATGCGCTTAGTTGGCTTGCTTGGAACCAATCAAATTGTAAACGGGAGGGACTTGTGTCGTAAAGGGCGGGGTCAGCAACCGATGCGCAAGTGTTTTCCTACTGCCAACTTCTCCCAGCCATTCATTTTAGCCCGCATGCTGAGGGGATCATAACAAAAGGTACGCCAAGCAGTTTACATTCTTGTGTCGCTAATGTAATGTGTATATATAGAACTATATACTGTGATAATGGTTCATGTTTTCTGCCATATTTATGTTTTTTTTAAAATTTTTTGCTGTATTTGTTAGCAACATGAGGCTGTTAGCGTTAACTTAGCACGTTAGCTGTGTAGCTAATGCTAACAGCATTGTACTGTGGGAATAGTACTTTCATGTGTTCACCAAGAGGGTAGTATTACCAGTGACGCTGTAACTATAATTATACTAACCACAGCTAACTTTCACATGCTTTTCGGTGTCGTTCGGAAAATCATTTCCAGTAGTTAGCCTAGCTAGCTAGCTAACAGCACAGTAGCCTGTGTTACGGAGAGTCGCAGTGCGTGGATTACCGGAACTTTGGCGTCACAGCCCGCCTTTCTCGGACATGTACGGTTAACTGACCGTGAACGGATCACGTCAAACCAAGTGACTTTTTTCTTTAAGAGTTAAAGTAAAACTTTCTGCGTTATCTGTTCATCATTTTATGCACAAATATTCGCCGTAACAGTTGTTGCCACGTGTGGACACAACGACAGAACCGTATACACAAAGGAAATCGTTCTGCAATTAATTTGACAGACATTGCTTTATAATTTATAAAGTTGTAGTTATCAGAAAAATACGAGTTTTGTCATTGGCTGTTCAGTGGTCTGGATGTAGAAGCTAAATAAGCCTTCTAAAAACATTTCTAGAACTATCATTAAACTTTAAATGTAGTGGTGCCTGTCATCATATTAACGACAAGCTTTATTCAAAGACAAGAAAAGAGAAGTTTTACTGTATTTAAGGGTGTCAGGTATTACATCATACCCTTACTTGTTCTCATTCTGGCCACAGTAATATATGGGCAGATTTTTATGCATGAGTATAGGTTTTATTTGAACATTTGGAGGCGGTAACATTAAACAGGCAACTGAATCCTCCTTCTAGGAAACTTTGAGTGTCAAACAATTTCCTGCATTGTAGTGAACTTATATGAACCAAGTTGTGTCTTTTCAGCTTCAGTATATGGAGGAAATTTATTTAGTTATGCAAAAGAAAGTACAAAATTCAAGCATTGGGTCACAATTAAAATCGTAATGTATGATGATGCAGTAAGGCTCTTAGGCATCTGTATTGCTTACAAACATTTATTCTCCTGTAGAAGAACTTTTCTTATAAAATATTATTCCTGGTGAGAAGACACACATACAAGCATACAGAATACAGAAAGAATTAATTTTTTAAATCTGAATGTGGCACCTATTTCATATTAATTTTAAGTTCATAAGCCTGCAGTACTTTTGTAGCTCATCAACCAAATTTCTGCTCATGTTTAAAACGCTCTGCTCTGTCAAAGAATGGAGACTTCATAATATAATAGTCCTCTGCTTCTTTCATATTTTTATTGGGGAAACAGTTGAGTGTCTTCCAAATTTTTTCAGGGGGGCATATCTCCTGTGCTACTGAAATCTACGTCTATGTATCAGAACATAACTTAATGTGATTCTGTCCCACAAAGAAATTTCTGGGCCTGATCTGAACATATTCTGCTACGTACATCTAACAGTTGCTTGCAGGTGTGATTGAACTGTTACTCATTTGACCAAAGTTCATTTGCTTACAGAGGCTGTCCAGGTGGAATGAAACACGTGAAATATGAGGAGAGAGATAGCAGCAGTGGTGTTCTTCCTGAAAAGACTTGTGAAAAAGGGGGAGAGGCTGGAATCACACAAGATCGAGCTGTTTGTTGAGAGACTGGCTGTCGCTCTGCAGGAGAAGTTTAAAGGGCACTGGTACCCTGAAAACCCCAGCAAAGGACAGGCATACAGGTGCTGCTCTTTGTTTTTTAAAGTACAGATGATTTGAGAAGCCAGTGAGTGGGCCTGTCAGTCTTGTGGTGAGGGAAGCTTACGCTGAAATCGTTTTTATTTGCTTTGCAGGTGCATCCGAGTGAACAGGTTCCATAGGCAGGATCCAGAGCTCCTTCGGGCCTGCCAGGAAAGTGGGATTCAGTACCGTGACCTGGGACTGCCTCGTGAACTAACGTTGTGGGTGGACCCTGGGGAGGTTTGTTGCAGGTGAGGCTGTGAGTTTGATGGCAGTACTACCAGAAACAAAAATTTCAACTGTGATTGCAATAACAGTCTAACTATTACTATTATATATATACTTATTATGCATTTTTGTCATTTCTTGTCTTAAACTGTGAAGTTAAAACTCATACTTGGTTTTAGGGTACTACTGCTGCTGGACTGTGGTGGTTTATAATCATCTTTCATCATTTTATAAATTTTTTATCATTGGATTTCATTGCACTTGTAAACAAAGGATGTGAATGTATATTTTGAGCCATGTACTCCACACCAAATTATTAAAGAAGAATGTTTTACCTCATAAAAGATAGTAAATGCTAATGTTTTTTTTTGTTTTTTTTTAAATCTTTTCCCAATTGCTAGGTATGGTGAACATAATCCTTTCTTCTCGGTTGCCACTTTCTCCAACGATGATGAAGATGACAAAGATGTTGCAAAGAAGGTGACCAGTGCTCTGGAGAGGGTAACATCTGACTACCACTCAGGTTCTTCTTCTGACGAGGAGAGCACACGAGCCTCCCCTGTTACTATCCTCAACAGGCACTCTGCTTACCAGGTAATGTATAACACCTTGTCCACCTGTCAGTGTGACTGGCGCAGTCCTATCTACCAAACACTCACTTGTTTTTGACCCGCAACTTTCTTGTTTTACCTGAAGGCATCTAACTACATGTGCAAAATAGTACAAGGTTGTAATCATTTAGGTGCATAGGCCGTTTTATTCATAAGGTTAATATTGAAACTCTTAAGAAAATTACTGAGGCTTTCTATCTATCTGTCTGTCATGCACACCTGTCTTACTTGAGTTACTTATTTGAGTTTTGAGCTTAGTAAGCCAAACTAACTAAAAGAAATAAGAATAGTAAGTGTAAAACAGTGCATATTTGGCAATGAAAATAACCATTCCATAATACCAAATAGAAAGACCAGTCAAAACAATTAATTTTCCTACAACAAAAATAGTGATTTATTAGTTCTCATAGTTTTTTTTAGTTTTTTCTCTTCTGGTTTTGTTAAATGTCCTTGGGCTTACTTGTTTTTTCCCAGACTTTTTCTATTTGCATTGTTCCTTAGAAGACATTTGTTACAGTTAGTCTTTCCACTTTTTCTGTAATGGTCTTGGCCAACAAGACCAAAAGCTTAAAAAAATAGCATACGACCTGGTGCATGTCATGCATACCTGAAAAAACATCTGTGAGCGGCTACACTCTGCATTTTTGACAGAAGAGATGTTCCTCGACCGTGAAAGGCTTGAACACAAATGTGCAGAACTGTTAAAACCAGGTCAAAGATGAAACATGTTTAATCTTGGTGGAATTTATTTTATAATATTTTTGTGGTGAAATAACAAGAACTCGACCAACATGTCTTCAATCAAGGAGACTGATAATCGGTATTTGTTACTGATATATATTTGCAGTAAAATTGAAAATCTTAGTGTCAAATTTTGGATAGCAAACTCCAAACAGTAAACCTTGATTGAAATGCTTTTGATTATTGATGTTTTATATCAGTTTGTTTCATAGAGATTTTCAATATTTATTATTTTAATGTTGATGTATCACAAATCAGATAGTGCTGTGGGTGGGACATTGCTAGAGAGCACAGAGTGGTAACTACAGATATAGGGTGCTGCAGCACAGGGACTCCTAGAAATACAACACACCTAATATTCTTTAGGATGAACCTCAATGTTATCAGCTACCTTACCAGAATAGGCCATTTAGTGGCGTAACACTCGATAGTAATTCCTTTTTAAACACCAACTCTTCACATTGATTTCTCTCTCTGCCGATACTTCCACTCAGTGTCTTGCTGGAACTCCCTACCTGCTCTTTTAAACATGAGCTGGA
The DNA here is from genome assembly GCF_022539595.1 of Amphiprion ocellaris. Classification (NCBI taxonomy): domain Eukaryota; kingdom Metazoa; phylum Chordata; class Actinopteri; family Pomacentridae; genus Amphiprion; species Amphiprion ocellaris. Next base: position 25,130,222 of record NC_072779.1, read on the forward strand.
GTTTCTATCATCTGCTATACCTGTTTGAGCTGCATGCTCTTCATTAGAGGTGAAAAGTGACTGGAAGAAAAAACCTACCAGGCCACAGCTGCACTGTGGAGCAGCAAAAATCTCCCCCTAGGAAACTTCTATAAATTAAGAATTGGAAAAATATTCTATATCGCATTAGTACAGTAAATGCTTCTATTATTTATCCTCACTGTGGCTTGAAGCTTGAACAGTTACGACCATCAATACACAAAATCATAAATCGGGTGACGGATGTTAATTTCCAACCCTGGTCAGGATAGTTTCGATGCCCACTGTTTAGGATATTATGATTTTTGTTCTTTTAAATGTATACTTTACAGGGAGTTTGTGAGCGTGTATGTATATTTTTTTATTTAGTCATTTTCTCTTTTTCAGACGATGAATCCAGCTGCTCCTACTTGGCATCACAAAAAGATGACTCCAAGGAAAGGTCCAGTCCTTCCGCTGCCTCACTACGGCTACAGGCCTCGCAACCGACCCCCTCACACTTTGAGGCAAAACCTGTGGGTCCCTCCTGTCTACAGGGGAGGGCCTGGATACTGGGACACAAACCATAGTCTGGCACATTGTTACAGTTAGAAATGATTGTGCTTATTGTTCACACTGGACATTAAACCTGAAGGCAACTTAAGATGACTGACCAATGTTTTTTTCTTTAAACATGCATTTTTATAGCTTAAATATTGGTTGTTTTTGAGGGTCTTTTTGCACTTTTGACCATTTGTTATAGATTGAATAAATCACTTGTATTAAATTAGATATTGAAATTGGAATACTATATGTGTAGTCTTGAAGTACTGTATTTTTACTATGGGAGACATTCATGTACGACACCTACTTGTCCTTTGTGATAAAATGTTTTATTTATTCATAGTGAACAATTGTCAGATGTATAGACTTAAATTTATGGAGTTTTATTAAACATGTCCAAGCATCATAATGCTTTGTTCTTTTGACATTTTTGTTAAACTACTGTGTTTATAGAGTAATGCTGAAGGTTTTTGTTGGTGTTGTTCCTGTTTTTGACATTTAGTTGATCGCCTGCAGTACAGAGGGGAGACACAGATATAACACGCAACTAATGTCCCCAGCTGAGCTCAAACATTCGAGCTCGAGAAATTTCAATTTAACCAATACTATCTTCATAGTGACCATCAGGGCCAGGTGAACAAGTAATTTTCTTTAAATTTGGATGAACAGACCCTTGAAAGTGTTCATTAACACACAAATATTTAGTGTCGGCTGGCGCCCTTTCAGACAAATCAGAGCTATAATAGCATCAACAGATGGGCCCTCTGGTGAGAATTGGTGATGAGCTCACGGACAATGGATTCTTAATGGCTCAGAGAGTTCCTTAAAGGATTGCTTAACTGATGCATGAAAAGTGATGTATCACTTGACCAAACTGGAGGGAAGATAACATTTGTACTCCTACATGTATAATCACTCAGTGCTTCCAAATGAACCACTATCCCTGTACCTCCAAGCTGTTCTCACTGTTCACTCTTTGGCCTGGGTAGCAAATTATCAGTGTTACCAAGGGTTCCTTTACAGTCAAGTCCATAAATATTTGGACCTTGACACAATTTTCAGCATTTCGATTCTGTACACCAACACCACGGATCTGAACTGAAACAACCAAGATGTGCTTTAAGTACAGACTTTCAGTTTTAATTTGAGGATATTTACATCCAAATCAGGTGAATGGTATAGGGATTGCAACACCTTTTGTATGTGCCCTCCACCTTTTTAAGGGACCAAAAATAATCGGGCAAACTAATATACACATATATGAAATTGTCATTTTAAATATTTGGTTGCAAATTCCCACAGACAACTCCAGACAGTGATCCTCTGCCAGGCCTCTACTGCTGCTGTCTTCAGTTCCTTCTTGTTCTTAGGACATTTTCCCTTCAATTTTGTCTTCTGCAAGTGATATGCATGCTTGGTGATTGACCATTGCAGAACATTCCACTTTTTTGCCTTAAAAACTGGTTGCTTTTGCAGTATACTTCGGGTCATTGTCCATCTGCACCATGAAGCGCCGTCCAATGAGTTCTGAAGCATTTAGATGAATATGAGCAGATAATATTGCCCAAAACACTTCAGAATTCATCCTGCTTCTTTTGTCAGCAGTCACATCATCAATAAATATAAGAGAACCACTTCCACTGGCAGCCATACATGCCCATACATTACACTACCACCACCATGCTTCACTGATGAGGTGGTATGCTTTGGATCTTGAGCAGTTCCTTCCCTTCTCCAGACTCCTCTCTTCCCATCATTTTGGTACAAGTTGATCTTTGTCTCATCTGTCCATAGGATATTGTTCCAGAACTACCCAGGCTCATTTAGATGTTTTCTGATAAACTCTAATCTGGCCTTCCTGTGTTTGAGGCTCACCAATGGTTTACCTCCTGGAGAGTGTTCATGATCTGGCCAGTTGCTGTGAAGGGTTTTTCTTGACCACGGAAAGGATGCTTTTGTCAACCACCACCCTTGTTTTCTGTGGTCTTCTAGGTCTTTTGCTGTTGTTGAGCTCACCAATGCGTTCTTTCTTTTTAAGAATGTACCAAACAGTTGATTTGGCCACACCTAATGTTTTTACTATCTCTCAGCTGGGTTTATTTTGATTTTTCGGCCTAAAGATGCTTGCTTCATGATAGTGACAGCTCTTTGCACTTCATAATGAAAGTTGACCTCACCAGATTTGCAAATACTACATTTGAAATGAACTCTAGACCTTTTATCTGCTCCCTGTGAATGAAATAATGAGGGAATAACACCTGGCCATGGAACAGCTGAACAGCCAACTGTACGGTTACTTTCGGTCCTTTAAAAAGGTGGAAAACACATATAAAATGTGTTGTAATTCCTACACCATTCACCTGATTTCGATATGCTGAAAATTGTGTCAATGTCCAAATATTTATGGACCTGGCTGTAAATTGCATCAGTACAGCACAGTTGCCATTGGATTTGTGAGGTGAATATATGTCCACAATTTTGGTAAAGTAGCTAGATACAGGGTTGGGGTTGATTTCCAATTCCAATGAAATTCAAAATACAGACAAAAGATCCCGTCTGGTTCAGTACAGATAAAATGGTAAAAAAATACACATAAAAACATGGAACTGCAAAGTATCTATAAAAATATTGCCAAGTATATATTCTATTCTCTCATGTTCACAGAACTCTATAAAAAGTATGGTTTTGTGCCACAATCAATACCACTATAACATCACTGAAATTATTCTCACCTTTTCATCCCCATACCATCCTTTATGGTTTTGGCAATGTTGTTAATCTGATTTTTTATTTTTATTCTTTGCCAATGAAACATCACTGACATGAAAGCAGAATTAAATTGAGATTAAGTCTCTTTAGGGGTCTGTTTTTCCCAAACAGACAGACAACTGCACTGCAAGTGTTATACAAACTGTCCTTTTCTTCAGTGAAGGTACTGCACAGGGAAACACAGGCTCCTTAATTCAACAAATAAACACTGGGAAAGCTTTGTTACAGTATAAGAAATTCTGTGACAAATTCCATACAAAATGTAAAGCTAAGAGCTTTAATAGAAGGCTAAAAGCCATACCAATCTGTCCAGTACGAGTATTGAAAGAAGACACTGCGTACTCCACATTTTTTCTTGGGCTGTACACCTTTGCACTTGACAGACTGGAAAAGACAAAAAAATAAATAAAAGAAAAGAAAAAAAATCCTATTACCTCCTGCACTGCCTGTAGGCACCATGGTCCTACTATGACAGCTGAACTTGTTTTATGGCTCTTATCCAGGTTGTTTTCTTCTGACTAAATCCTTACTTGTGTTGTATCTACTCTCAGATGTATGTCGCTTTGGATGAAAATGTCTGCTCAGTGAAATTGAATTGTAGAATTGTACAGCAGAGCCAACTTTGCATTAAAGCAACAGACTTTTGTGGCACTACCCCCTCTTTTTTACTGAATACTTACTCCACATTATAAAGCATTCTATTAAACATTCTGTTCAAGAAATGTTACCTAAATCCAGCATGAAGAAAACATGTTCTGGTGGATTCGTTGTGTGAGAGACCCTGAAAGTTTAGAACATGTTATTTTTCATTGTAAATTAGTACAGTTTTTCTGGAGGGACAGGTTTGATGTTGACAGGTAAATCTTTTACCCATAAATATATATATACTTAATAAAATAAAACTCTTTAGTAAGTCACTTAAATTTATAAAAGACAAGAAAGTTCTTAAGTTCATTTGATTACTACATTGAAGCCCAAAAGAACTTGTTTGCCTGGTGAATTTCGATACATAAATAAACAAAAACAAATGACAAAAGACAGTAAAATATTGTGCTATAAATGTTAATTATGAATTTGAGCTATTTCTAAATTTCTTTTATTTACATTTTTACAAAAAATGCCATGTACAAAATTATTCATATCCTTTGAAACTTCTGAGAAAATGCAGCTGCTATACCATTCTAAATGGTCCTGGTAAATTCTACCATACTCTAGAGAGTTGTATTACACAAAAATTAGGAACGGCAGATGTATTGTTTCTCCAATTATAAATCATGACTCAAACCAAAGAGCTTAGGGAGCTTCTATTACAGTTCATCACTGAGAGAGAGTTACACACTGTGGCTGTTCTAAAGCAACTACAATACCTATAAAACCATATTCAAGTGTTTTAAGCACCAGTGGCCACAGTGCAACGCCGGATCGAAAAGTACAAGGAGATCCATGCTGTGAAAAATCTTAAAGGGCATGCTAGAAAGATCTAAGGGACTCCTGCACTGGTAAGAATGGTAGTGCAAAATGAAAAGAAGAATCCAAGGATCACCCCCGAGACCATCATTATTAATCTGAACTATTCCAGTACCAACATCTCAGCCAGACTCTCAGCAGACACTGAACGAGGCTGGTCTCCATGGATCTGACCAAGGAGGACTCCGCCTCCCCAAAACAGACACATAAAAGCTCACCTAAACTGTACTAAAGATCATCTGCACAATGAGGGAAAAAAATAAAAATATATATAAGCTTTTGGTCATCAGTTCTGTGGTCTCACGAGGGGAAAATTGAGTTGGAGGAAAACATCAGGCAGGCAGTCTGCAGGAGAACTAGTCCTTGGGCAGGATTGGACCTTTCAAGAAGACAATCATCTGAAACATACTGCCAGAGTCCAGATGTGAATCTCATTGAGAATATGTGGAGGGAGCTGACCATGAGCAAGTGTAGAGAGCAATAACATCAGCCCAGCACATCACAGGTCCTTCACATCTTTACAAGATATCTATAGAGTACTCAGAAGGGCCAAAAACATGATCAGGGACCCACAGCAGCAGCTCTTACACTGCTGCCATCTGGCAGACACTACAGCAGTCTGAAATGCAGAACCTCTATTCAAGGACAGTTTCTACCCCCCCAAGCCATAAGACTGATTAACGCTTCCAAGCCGCCGCCCCCCCATCACCAGCTAAAGGACTTAATGCAATCCCTGCATGACTGTTTAATTTGCACATCTTGACCTTTTGCATCATAGATATCAGCTATGCTTTTTTTTTTTTAAATTGTTGTTCAGTGCATACTCTTTATGCACTGTTGTTTGTCTACCACAGTATGTACGAAGCCTGTAAAAAGTACAAATTTTATGTTATTTATCCAAGGACTTACCAAAAAAAGATTATGTCAAAATCAAAACAAATTTCGAAAAACTATAATAAATATAGAACATGTAAAATAAGGGATTGCATAGATATTTACTTCCTTTAAATCAGTATTTAGTAGATGCGCCTTTGGGCACAATTACAGCATTGAGTCTGTGTGGATAGGTCTCAATCAGCCTTACACATCTGGACACTACAATTTTACCTCATTCTTCTTTGCAAAATTATTCTGTCGGGCTGCATGTGAATCGTCACTGAACGGCTCTTTTCACGCCCAGCCACAAATTCTCAATTGGGTTGAGAGCTAAGCACTGACTTGGCCACTTCAGAACATCTACCTTCTTGTCTCTAAGCAATGTCTGTGTAGCTTTGGCTATATGCTTAGGGTTATTGTTTTGCTGGAAAACAAATCTTCTCCCAAGTTCTCTTGCAGACTGCATCAGGTTATCCTCCAAGATTTCCCTAGACTTTGCTGCATTCATTTTACCCTTTACCTTTACACCCCAACGCTACGATGCTGCTGCCACCACCATGCTTCACGGTGGGGATGGTGTGCTTGTGATAACGCACAGGGTTTAGTGTCTGTGTCTATTTTAATGGCCAGAAAGCTCAATTATGGTCCTTTCAGACCAAAGCACCTTCTTGAGGTCACAGTCTGGCCAACTCTTGTTGAGATTTAATACGAATTTTTGTTTTCAACAGGAGCATTCTCTTTGCCACTCTCCCATGAAACTGGTAAGGAACCCGGACAACAGTTGTTGTATGAACAGTCTCTCTGATCTCAACTGCTGAAGCTTGTAACTCCTTCAGAAGAGTCATAAGTGTCTTGAGGGCCTCTCTCACTACTCTCTTTCTTACACCGTCACTAATTTTTGGAGGACAACCTGCTCTAGACAGATTTACGCACTTGTGATATGCCTTCCATTTCTCAATAATGGATTTAACTGTACTCCAAGGTATATTAAGTGGTGCGACCCAACCGCTAGGGTCAGCTGGGTGTAACAAAAAACAACCAAATATAATTGGTTAGATAAAGCAATTTATTGCAGAGTGACAGAATTAACACAAAAGTGATCAAACACAGGAAGACAGGGCTGGTGGATGTTGCTAAATCAAAGAACCAAATAAAACCAAACAAAGGCTAACAGAGTTCTTAAATTGGCTAAACAAAAACAACACAACTAAACTCCTTAGCCAAACCTAAACACAATAGCAACACCCACCACAAGCAACAGAAACTAATACAAATGATTGTCCAGTGTGCATAATTAACTAAATAAAACTGGTGCCTCAAAACACACATTTGTAAGAAGACACAACCTGCGAATCACCACCCATCAGTAGCTACAGGACACATACAGGACACAAGTAGCTGCTAACAGAAGCTACAGTCTTCACCAAGACATGCCCAAAAAATCCACCACAGAAGCTAGATGGCACACAACCACCAGTGGCCATAACATTAAAAAAATTAGAATTTTTCTGTATCCATGCCCAGATTTATGCTTTTCGGTAATCTTTTCACTGAGTTGCTGCACCTTGTTGATGGGTGAATCAGTTCATAGGGGGTCACTTATTTTACAGTTTATATTTCTAATTAATTGACATTTATTTGTAGAAATCTGTCTTCACTTTGACATTACATGACTTTGTAAATTCTTGCCATTTAAAAAAAAATGAACAGTGTTGAAAAGCAATTAAAGAAACATCCAAGGGGGCGAATACTTTTTATAAGCATTTGTTCATACAAATGCTGTAAATGATGAATGTGCTTGAATTCGTGTGTTCTGTAAAATAATCAGGGCTCTAGGCAGACAGAAGCATTTCAATCCCATAAAGACATAAGTTTTTAAGGAAACCATTTCGTTTAAGTTAAAAAATAATTAAAATTCATCAGTGGCATTTCTAACATTTTTCTCTCTTGTGTTTGTATCTACAGTCCTGCAAAACCTACTATTGAATAAGAAAAGGTAGAAGTGTCAGGTCCCTGTCATGTAGTCAATGACGTATGTCTGCCTGCAGATGGCGTCACTGGACCTTAGTTGTAAAAATCCCTCCGCCGGTCACGTGACAGCCTGCGGCGCGCTCCGCTGTGCACCTGCACGGAGGAGGAGGAGGAGGAGTGGAGTTTGGATGCTTCGGTGGAGCTGGCTGCTGCTGTTCTCACAAATTCCCCATAAGTTCTTCGACCAAGTTTCACTGCAGAAGTGTTGGAATAGCTGCGACAGAGATGGAGCTTTCGACAGCCCGGGTCTGCTGTGTTCTGTTGAGCCTCTTCACAGGTAAGTTTTGTGTCAGCAGCCGCCGCTCAGCTACTTTAAATCTAATCATTTTTCCACTAAAACGCGGCGAACAGTCTCACGGTGGTCAGCCGTTGTACAATAACGTTAGCCACTGACGGTAACGTGTAAACTGGCTTTTTTCGATAAGTTAAGAATGCAGATGAGTTTCATTTATGATTTCATTACTCCGAGTTGATGATTAACACGTAACTTCAGTGATTAACACAGTATGTCTGAATCCAATTTAAGAAATTGCTCAACACGGAGAACATGGAGGAACTCCGACCCAAGGTCAGTTTAGTTAGCTAGCACCACAACTAAACTGCTGGAGCGGATTCAAATTTAAACACTCAAACTATGACAAAGTTTGGATATTTGAGCAGACTTACTCTTCGGCAATGAGCTTTTAACTCTTGTTTTCATTGCAGAAGAAAAAGAGAAACGCAAAGAAGAAAGAAAAATATATAACTAATCAAAGTTGGCAAACGTTTTATCTATTTTTGTACGTCTGTGACAAAGGTTTGGTGTACTTGTCTCCTCGGGCGTGCCGCCTAATGTTCATTACGGGGCTAAATGGTTTTTAATACATATTGACATATAAATTAAAGTGCTCACAGAAATTAAATGGTAGATGATATTTAGGGACCTTACCCGTTGCCAAAAATCAATGTATGTGCGTGTGATGTCTTTTGGGTTGTCGTCTGGTGTTAACACAATAGATTGATCCTCTTTTAAACCTGTGGCTGCAGGACTTCAAAGTGCTGCCTCTCTGTCTGCCATCTGCTCATAGATCCCCCCTGCCCCTACCCCAGACCCAGATCCAAGCCCATCACATCAGCCTAACCACATGTTAGCATGTGTTATGTTGGTATCATTTACATATTTAAACGTTTCACTGTCAAGACTTTAATTCCTTGAAAGTTAAGTCCCAGTGACCCCTCAACTAAGAGGCTGTTTGACACTGCAGGTGGACAGCCTTTTAAACCTTTGATAAGAAAAGTTATTTTTAAACCTCCCCTGTATACCAGGCAATGATTAAACAGCAAAACTGAACTAACCTCCTAAAGCACAAGCCAAGTGATATTCTTTATCTCTAGTTTGTGCTCCTCTCATTTATTCTTCTGTTGTTTTTTATTCACAGCCTCAAGAATTGATCATGCTTAATTTCTAATATGGACAAAAATAGGACAGGTTTTTTTAATACATTGCCATGGTGTCATCTGGGCAAAAAATGTAGAAATGATCTTTAGCCTTATTTATCAATTTGTCAAAACTACATGCTTATAATGTTAGTGACAAATTCACCCCCCACGTTCTTGTAATTGTAGCAAGTGCTTGGTTTAATTTTCTGCGTAAAAGGGTGTGGCTGTTTAGTGCACTGGAATCTACACTGAAACTAGAAGATCACTCCTCCCACTCCAAACAATAGTGTTAAACTTTTCCTTTAGAATAGTCTTTTGGCTTCTCTCAGTGACATGCCGTGGTGGTTATTGAAGTATTGTCTGAGATTTCGATGGGAAGCCGCATAACCATGGTTAGGGCAATGACATTCCAGTCTGCTTATTGGTGTGAGATTGAAAGTAATGAAGAAGTCCTTTGTCTGGGATCTTCCAGCACATTTCTCTTTGTAAAAGCTAGGGTTTTTGAGTGTAATATAATGTTTACGTAGTGTGTTGTTTGCCATCTTTTGTCTCATTGTTGTGTACAATACTTTGGGCTCATTACCATTTTAATGGCACTATGGTCTCGTCATTTGGGCGCTGTTCCACTTCAGCAGACAAGAACAGTATCTGCCAGAATTGTAGCATTCTTTTAATGTGGCTTAGAAATACACAGTAATGTGCTAACCCCTCTTCAATGGCAAAATAACAAGTGGGGTCTTTCTGCTCCATTTTCTTTGTCCTATTTGTCCATGAGGCACTGCATGGAATGTAAAATGTTGACAAAAGAAATAAAAGGGAATAGAGGAGATCTGAAATCCCCTAAAACCACAGCAGATGGTCAGGAAAAAAATCTGTAAAATATTCATCTAACCTTCACATTTTAAAATTGAATCAAATTAAATCATTGCGTTTATGACAAGCATCATTCTGGGATTTTTTTCTCCAATGTTTCAGGCAGATGTCATCATTAGATAAATAATTGTTGAAATGTTCCTGAAGGCTATAGGCATCTTAGTACACATAGTCTTTAATTCTATAAATCTGGGGTTGACCAAAATGTTTTTTGTCAGGGACAATGCTGATTATTTGAAATCAAGGAGACTGCTAATGAATATTTGCAAGTGATATACAGCTGCAGTAAAAATTAAAATCTTGGTCAAAGTTTGGAACAAGCCCCATCTTAACTTTGTTAAAATACCTTAGTGTACGCATTAAATAAAGGGGGACTTTTTATATATTTCTTTCAGTGTTGATTGGTGTAACGTCAGTTGTATAAGCAATCAGATGTAAGAAGGACACTACTCAACATCACAGAATTGTGCCTATAGGTCGAGAGAGAAATCAATTTATTCTATCTAGAATTGTTTATATGATACAGATAGTTAGAAAAATTGTCTGGCTCAGAAAATCGGCCAGGCCAATAATTGGTCTGACACTAGCTTTAGTATGTGAGCTGGACCTAACAGCCATGATATACTGGTCAGCTTGCATGCTTGGTTTGTTTGTCCGACCATCTCTCTGAAAACCAATCATAATCAGTTTACAATGTTGACTCCTAGTAAAAAATATGCGTCATGGTAAAGTGATAAAATTTTAATTCAATACTCCAGTTAACTAAGCAATTTGGTGTCAGGAAAGTTTAAAAAAGAATAAATAAATTTAAAAAAAAAAAAAAATAAATATATATATATATATATATATATGTATGTATATATATATATATATTATGTATAAATATATATATATATATATATATATATATATATATATATATATATATATATATATATATATATATATATATATATATATATATATATATATATATATAATGCTTGTAGGTATTGTGGGTGTGAAAATACTTCTTTGACAGTGGCCCCTTTTCCATTTCTTAGGGTGATGTTTTTTATTCTTTTTGATAGGATATTGTCCACAGAGGGCAATTGCTGTGAGTTAGTTATTGGTTATCAGTCAATATGCTTACTGCCTCAGAGAACCAACTAAGTGGTTCTTTATACAGTGAATGCCAACAAAAAGCTTTTCCAAGAAACACTTTGTGTATTTGTCAGTCATAAGACACTATGGTTAGACCTGTGTGACATGTCTGTCTCTCCTCTTTCCTTTATTAGGTGACACTTCTTTATTTAGTGGCAGATTCTATACTATACACAACCTTGTCTTTAAAAACATTACGATCTCGTAGAGCTAAGCTGCATTCTCAGTTACATTTTCTGGGAAACATATTTTCAGCCTGATTACATGTGTTTGAGACACAAATAGATTTCAAATTCACATATCTTAGCCATTTGTTTTATGCTTCACTGCCACTCCTTTTTAGGAGAAGTTTCAAACATGTTGTCAAAGTGTTGTAATTTTTCCTAAGCTGTACTTTTTCTTATTTTGTTGCCTAAACTGAAGTTTTTCGCAAATTGTTATGACTGTGAAAGTGTCTACCAAAGTAGGACATTTTTCTGAAACTAACAGCATATTATGGGTACCTAACTTAAACCAAACCAAACAACAAGTTAAACTGAAAGTAGACAAGTGAAAACTAAATATTTAATTGTCAACAATAATCATCCCACACAAGACGTGCACCTCAGTGTCCTGGGGGAAAATCCTGTTGCTGACTGCCACCCTTTCCTCCTACCTATGTATGTGGACTTTGTAGCTGTTTCAAACTGGAAACCTTTTCTTAAATGTCATAGTCTTACCTTTCAGGTAGAAAATGCCTTTCTTTTAAAACATAAATGACAATACAGTTAAGTTGTATAGGAACATCATTTTTGGGAGACAGGGTTGCTATGGATATTGCATAGGACTTGGGTGGTATTTCCCCTACAGTACTGCAGAATCTGCCCTTTTACTCCCTCCACTCCTGGTTGTTTGAGTCAAACAGAAACCTGGTGAAAATGTGAGCAGGCGCAGAAGGCAGTTACCTGATAAGAGCCTGCAACCCAAGGCCCTGGCCAGAAACTGGTTGCTTAGTTACCTTTTGAAAACAGACGTGCAGATACAGGGAGTACTTGTGTGTGTGCTCTGCTTGCTCCAGAAATCTACCCTCCCCCTTGTTTGTATGCATGTGTTAGGTATTCTTTTACAGCAGATAAAAATCCCTGTGTTATTTTGTTGAAATAGCTTTTGCAGATGAACTGAATAACTTGAAACAATAGAGGTTTGAACAGCAACTCTCATGATGAGAATGACTATTACAAAATAGTATATAAGAAAGTGGGGCCATTGAAGAAATAGTTCCGACCACAGATTTTGGGTGGACACATGAACAGCACAACCTGAGCCATTGTCATTGGCCTCATGCAGACAGTCATGACTAGAGGTCACATTTACTTGTCATCACCCAGCAGTCTAATGCCACTACTTGCCTCCTGTTGGCTGAAACATGTTGCAGCCACAGCTTCACCTCCATCCAAGCACCCACTCTACCCAGAGCCCCCTGTCCTTGGAAATGAAGCAGGGACATGTAGAATCAGATTACACTCCAGGGACACTGCTCTGTCCTCCACAATCTGATGATGGGGACGACCGCACATGAATATTCACAGCCCCAGACATTAATATTTTAGCATGCCAGCCCCGTACAAGCCTTGTGCCAACTACTGCTCACCTATATGGGAGTGTGAAATGCTGATCCTACCTTTACCTTGCCACATTACCCTACCTCTCTCCTCTCCTCCACCTTCCATTTCATATCTGAATTACTGAATGAACAAATTACTTCCTGCTAAGAGAATCAGTGAAAATGATTAATAGTGGTGCTTGTTTCGGAGTCCTGTTAATGGTTGCGCAGCCACTTTGTATTCAGAGCTCATTCCTTTTTCACAGGTAGGGAGTAAAACTGCATTCTGGGGTTGCTGCCAAAGCATTTTTGTAGGAAGATATATTGGAAAGATTTTACTTGAACCTTTTGGTCATAAAGTCAATGTTGCATTGACAGATGCATAATTCAAGTGTGTGTGTTACATCGACCTGACTTCTCCAACACTTAGACCACAGAATTGACCTACTGACACCATCACAGGGTCTTCAGCTGTATGTAAATTGAATTATGTGCTTTATTGCCCAATAAGCTGACTGCAAACAAATTTTGAATTGATTGAGGAGTAAAAGATTTTAAGAAAATTAATCTCACCTTGATACACCACTGTTTTGGTTTGCCAACAGTAAAGTTTCCATTAAAGTATAGTGCAGAAATTAACAGAACTTTGAGAAAATTGCTGAAGACAAAAAAAAAAAAAACCCAAAAAACCCAGCAAAGCTAATTAATGACAATTTCCATCCTCAACCATTATATTAGGAATATCATAAGAGTTGGTTTGGTAGCAGTGAAATGATGTAAGGGTACCTGTAAATACTTAATAAAAATACTACAGGAAGCATGATGGAAATATGTCATTTATTTTTGTAAGTAATATAAATATTTGTTAGAGGAACGTTACTGTTGCCTAGAGTTGTGACTAACTGTGAGTATAAATGTTGCATTTTTGCTGAATGATATCAAATTGCAAGCCTTTGTTCTTTTAACATCTTACTGCTACTATGTGTAATAAACACTGGAGCCTTTAGAAACTGTTTGGGTTTGTTACACCGATACACTGTTGTAAGAATTTAAACAATAACTCAGAGATTTAGTATGAAAAAAATTTTCACACGCATCTTACTTAAGTCTTTCCATAGACACAAATCTAATTTAATAAGATGATAATTGGTGGACACTAAGTCTAGAATCTAGATAAGACACCTCTTATAGGTTTAGCCTTCTTAAAATATGAGTTGAATTGTACTGAAAAAGAGACAGTCCCTCTGCTATCCATGTAATCTATGAGTTAAAACAAGGTCACAGCAGTGCTGATTTTCCCCGCTCTCGTGAGTCCATCGGTCATCATCACTGTGTTGCACTGTTAGGGCGATAAACACCTCCAGAGCACATTCATCACTTAGCCACTTGATGCCCAGCTCTGCAGCACCCGCATCGCCCTCCGCTCCTAATGAGGAATAATGGGCTCTGTGACAAATAAGCTGTTCTCTGTGATGATAATAAGAGTTTTCACGTACCTCATATCTCAAATGAACATCGCCAGAATACCATTTTTGTGTAGATAAACGGCACCGAAGCAGAGAAGATGCAGCGCACCAGACAGTGAAGGAGATTTGGAGGATGTCTGAATAATCCTTTTGAAAAAAAATCTAGAATTTTTTTAAATGTTACATATAGGAGTTTGTGAAATGTTTTAAAGCTGTTTCAGAGCTATGAGAAAAGAAATGTTTCTAATTTGCCATTAATTTTCTGGTTATTGCTACTGCTTTTAAATAGTGAATGTCTTGCATTGGAATTAGTGCCTTTATTCAGATTTTGCTTTTCTCAGACTATGGATATTGTTTTTTGCTAAAAGGCTGGAATTGACTGTAACTCGCAGAACTACAAAATATTCCAAAGCAAGTGTTGTGGTCTCTGAAGCATTATTCTGCCTGTTGTTTTTTGTCCTCATTTTATGACTGTGTTTCCTTATGTTTTTGCATAACACTCTGAGCTACACATCTGAGTGTGAGGATACACAGTGTGGCAGGTAGGACCCCAGGGTCCTGCATCTGCAGGTGCTGGTGTGCAGCTTGCTTCTGTTTACCTGCTAGGTACGTGTCAGTTCGGCTCTACACAAGCTTAAACCTCTGATAGATAATCTGTGGTGCATTGTTAAAGAACTGGATTTAATGGTATACTGTGTAAGAAAAAATGTGCCTTATCATGTATAACAGACCTGACAGTTTATTGTGACAATAAATTCTTAGTTGCTAGTTGCGAATTCCAATGGCTGTATCATTTTAGAGATTAGTTTTGTATATTGTATTGTGCATGTCACATTATTATCAGCTGATGTCCAGGCATTGTCTTACACACAGCTGAGTTGTGGGAAGATGATTATATTTTGTCGTCTAGCAGTAAGCCCCCACTCTCTCCACTAAGAACATCAGAGTTAATTGTGTGTCTAATCTTGAAAAATATTATGTCTCAGAAAATAAGTGACATATGCAGAAGGTGGGGTGAATTTTTGGAGGGGGTGGGGGGTATAGCAGCTGTTCAAGGAGCCATTTTTAGCACCTCATCTCATTGAAAAACATTACACATTGTCAACTGCGGGTATGGTGAAAAAGGCAAATAAGTATTGTTTCAAGAAAGCTTCTTTCTTTACTCATTCCTACTTGATTTTGCTCCTTGTGGTGTTGATAGTCAAGTCAGTCTTTCTCTGTCTTAGTTCGGTTTTGAATCATCTTGTCAAATTAAATGGTTATGCTAATAACTCCTGTCCATACAAAAAAGGGGGATTTGTTGTTTTAAAAAAAAAAAAAAAGCCATGCACAAAATCCTACTCTGAACAATTTTTATAGGGGTATGATTGCTTTCATCACAGATTTTAGAAATATTGAAGCATTTTGTGTGGTGAAATTTTAGCAGACTGAATCTTGTTAGGAGTGTTAAAAGAGCATTGATACAAAGCGGCACAGAATTACATCCATAAAATCCCATTTCTTGTGACATTTGTTGCTTCATAATCAGGCTGATGCTAAACTGAAGCCAAAGACTGCAATGAAAATCTGCAGAATCTGTAAAGAGGCCAAATATTAAATGTAGGTTTTAATGACAGCTGGTACTATATCTGTTATAGCATCTGTCCATTGTGTATGTGACAGAACCTCACCATTTTCGTGAATATATTTCAGTTTTGGGTATTATAGAATGCTGCAGGTATGATTGCAGGTGTAGGAACATAGGAAGAAAGGAAAGCTACTACATACACAAGCAGTGGTATTTTTATAAAATGTCCCTAATCTTATTTTGAAATTTGAATGAAAGCTAACACTTAATTTCATGAAAAACATTACATGATATTAGACTAGATACAACCTAACAGAACAGAAAAATATACCCCTTACATCTAGGGGTAGCATTTGGGTTAGATTAACAACTTTATTGCTGTTTCATTTATATTAAAGGGTATTGGAGTGTTCTCATTATCAGACTGTTCAGACAAAGCAAAAAAATCAGTGTTTTCCTTTTATGTCTTTTATGTAAGGCAG
Organism: Amphiprion ocellaris; assembly: GCF_022539595.1. Classification (NCBI taxonomy): domain Eukaryota; kingdom Metazoa; phylum Chordata; class Actinopteri; family Pomacentridae; genus Amphiprion; species Amphiprion ocellaris. The sequence goes on from NC_072779.1 coordinate 25,146,458, forward strand.
GTTGGGAATCCAGGAGTGAAGTGCAAATGTATATGTTGTATAAATTTAAATAACAGGCCTTCACTGCATTCAGATGACTTTAAATTTGCAAACTATGGTTTTACAACCAGGTGTCCAAAATGAGTGTGGCTGTCTACCACCTTCCCTTTCTGCCATTAATATTCATTAGAACAGTCTTTTCCTCCTCCCTTGCCTCTGAAGTTATTACTCCTGGGTCTTTATTGGATCTATAGGTATGATGACTGGGGCATCTGCTACAGTTGGGTGTAGAAAAGGCTCAGCGCCTGAACCACAGCAAGGTCAGCAGCCACAACAGACATTTAATTACTGTAGTGCATCTCGCCGCCATGTGAGGAAATCGGCAGCTGGCCCAGTTGCCCTCCAGAGAGATGAAATTGAACTGAAAATAGCTTTGTGACTCGCTGGTTTATGATGGTCAAAATGCACATTACTGCACAACCTTAATCACAAGTGCTGCTGTTTTAATAAGCAGGCACACAGGGGCAGCCAGGCTGGAGTTGTTGCTGGTAAGTTCCCAAGGAACCAGCTGTTAAGTGTCTTAATGGAGCCCATGTATAATTCATGGGCACAGACAGAGCTGCGTGACTGGCTGGCTTTCTCTGAGTGGCTGATAATTGGAAGAAAAGTAAATTCACCACCCAGTCTCCAGCCACACTGGCACTCACAGCACCCAGCTTTTTCCACTAGGTGTAGGGGAGCATTGCCTCTGCATTTAATACCTCTGAGACAGGACATCTATCTGACAAGAGTAAGGAAATGATTTATAAGGGACAGCTAGAGCTATAACAGAACTCAGCAGCTGGAGTTGTAGATTAATGACCTGTGGACACATAAAGAGATCCTCTGAGTGCCTACAATGTCACCCAACTAATTCCACTTTGAGACAGCAGATATATGCTGCAGGTTCAGTGATGTGTTGGTCCCATTCAACATTTGGACTGCTGGACACTGATAAAATCTGGATTGCTGCCATTTCTGCAAGATGTAGGTCAAGCCCAGGTCTGCTAAACCAATATTTTTATTTCATCAAGGAAAAACCAATTGAGCAAGGCTCTCATGCACAGTGGTACCCTGCAAATACATAATCAAAATCAAAGCAATACAATAGAATAGTTTAAAATCAACACGCAGCCAGTACAATACATAAGGACAAAGCAGCACATAAAAAACAGAAGCATTCATTATATCAAACATAATCTAACAGAGGTGGAAACTATTCTAAAGTTAAAAATTTGTCTAACCTGAGGAATTGAGGTCCTAGATAAATAGATAAACTTTACTGTCTGCCCCAAACAGTGACAGAAATTCTCCATCGACAAAGCTCCAACAATCAATCAAACTCAAGCTTAATCAGATTATGAGCATAGTAAGCATAGTAAGTGCAGTTTCCTAATTCTGTATTCATAAATGGAGTATTGAAGGTAACACATGCATGTTACCAAGCATGGTGACCCATCTTAGTAAATGATAAGTACAATGGCAGTTCATTAAGGATAACTTCGTATGTATATAAAAAAGACAGTGTTGTCTTGCATGGTGTCTAATGGTCACCCTACCTTTTCGTACATGATATAGTGGTGGGCTCTGAAACTATCACCTGCAATAAATGTGAGAGCTGTGATACCCAGGATCAAGTGGCTTGAGGGTATGAACAGCAGCATGCATGTAAAACACATCTGCATAGTTGAGCACGAAGAAAAATGTTGCCTGTACAATCTGCAACCTACTGCAAAAAAGACAATGCTTCTTTCTAAAAAAAATGAAACCTAATTTAAGTGTAAGTCTCTTAGTCAGTTCGTCAGCATGAGTTTTCAAAGATATTTTTACATCTAACCAGATACCCAGGTACTAATTTATTTAGTTGAGCCCCAGTTATTGTAGAAATAGTAAAACTTGTAGTTTTTAAAAAAAAATTAGGATCTGGTGAAAGAATGTTATTAGTCATATCTGGATTAACGAGGCAAGTAAAGAGCTTTTAACAAAAAACTCACTATGAATCTGACAAAAGTTTGTCAATAGACAGCAATGAATAAAATAAGGAGAGCTGTTACTAACCAATGATCCTAGGTCTTCTATGTACAATGTGAGCAGAGTAATACCTAGTATTGAGCCCTGTGGCACCCTTTTTGTTATTTCAAGGAAACCATATTGATGACCATCTGCATCTGTTGAATTCTGTTAGTATAACTGTCAAACCAGTTACATGCATTTGCCTGTTCAATCAAAGAATGTGACCCACTGTGTCAGATGTTTTACACAAATCAGTGAACAAGGCAATACAACACACCACCCTACACAGAGAACAGATATTATCACCTAATATGCTGCAGTCAGAGTGCTGTGTCCTAGTCTGAAACCAGTCTGATAAAGGATAAAATGCAATGCTCATTTAAAAAAGTGATGCATTTGAATATTGATAAGCTTTCCAGCAATTTGGAGACTGTGAGATATTTTTTTTTGGATTGCTGTTGCCACAACCTCTATGTTGTATATTGTACATGTGCTGTTTTCCACACTTAAGGAATACTTTCACAAACAAAGTTTAAAATAAATCTTAAAGAATAAGGTATAAGAAGTCCAGCCAGTATTAAGAGTCTTGTATTTAAAAGGTCTGCTCCAGTCGACTTTTTTGATTCAGTTCCGACCTGTCATTAGATATCCCTTGAAGAGAGATCTTTCTCAGGGAAGTCTTCCCTCAAAAGTTACATTATTATCCAAACTACCCCATCATCTGAGGCAAATGTAGATAGAGTTGGATTTGCCAACAGGGCACCAGAAGAAATAAAATGACTGATGTCAGAGATTGGTTCTTTTTCTAAGATAAGCACTGAATCTAGAGAAAGACATTTAGGTAGGGAAAAAACATGGCCATAATTTAGTACCTTAATATTTTCCTTAGTTTTGCTGCATTTCTTCTACAATTGGACTCAATTGGAAACAAAAATAACAATCATTTTCATATGTCACTGCCCAGCTGTTCCTCACATGTGGATGTCAGTAAAGGTTGATGTTGTTTGGACTGTAACGAATGAACACGGTGGGCACACATTGCCAGAAGCTTCCAAATGTCAGAATCTTGCGAGTGAACTATCATTGCTTTTGTTGCCCTTCTACTTAAAACAAATTGTGCATATTGTCATGTAACCACACCACGGCAGGTGAACAGTCACTTTCACTGAGATTATCTACTTGTCAGCCTGATCCAGGATGCCCTATAAACAGTGTTTGGCTGCATGTCTAGACCACTCAGGGGTCAGACCTTTTTAGATGTCATTAGAGCCATCAGGGAGTTGGCTTGTATGGCAGGTTTCAGGAAAAAGCACTTTACTACATCCACTACACTCTCAACAGCCAGATGACCTTGCAGAATGTCCTGTAGTTGTCAGGCTGCTTTTGACATTTTCCCTTTTTACCATGGATGTTAAGGTTTTGTTTGTCTCAAAAGGTAATTTCCATTCCCATTTACAGTGACTATTTGGACAAAGAACTTTCAGTTATACTGCTTCAGAGTTTCATGAAATCGTAAAATCAATGTTGATACTCTGTAGTCTGTATTTCACTGCAGTAGCCATACAGTGTATTTACAGTGAGTTTACTTATTGGTAGTGGTGGAGTGTGCCATCCCTTTGCTGGCTTTGGCACAAGAAATTCACAGGAATTAATGTAGCATGCATTCCAGAACAATCCTGTGTCATTTTTACAACGCTTTGTTTGTTCTATCAGGGCTGTTTAGAGTTGCTGCCAGTAAGGTAATGTGATCGCCTCCTTGGCTAGCACTCGCTGCAGATGGTTATTGAAATTGTGTGGGAAAAAGGAAGTCAGACTGTGGGTTGCAGGTATTACTGACTTCTATAGCAAAACTACCTTAGTTTGTTTGGCTGCCCTGTGAAAAGATAGACCAGCTGCTCTTTTATTGATTGGTAGTAGTATTAAACTGCTCCTGCTGTTGCCATAGTAACCACTGGTGTACCTAAATCTATAATGACTAAGAATTACTGCTTTGATTTGGTTGCATTTTATTTTTAAAAGGGCCTATGTGAAGAATATTATACCATATTAGAACCATTTGAGAAAATATTCATCTTCATTAGAAGTTGAAACTGATGATGAAAAATGTGTGCACAGTTGCTTTCAACCTATGAGGCAGAGCTCCTTATTGCATCCCTAGTATCAGCTTTATTCTGCTGGGTATTAGAATGTAGCACAGCTACTGCTTTTCAATTCAGAAACAATTTCACGCTCTGTAGTCCGATTTAATGTGGGAGTAATGTATATGTTGATGTAAAGTTAATGCTTTTTAAAGGAGTTTGTGTCCATTTTGCAGTGATTAGCTCTCTAAGATTTTTTTTCTTACTTGTGTTGCTGAGAGGAATCTAATTAGCCTATCAGGGTCAAAATACCAAACTTTTCACTTGCTGCGGCTCACAGTGTAACTCCTAGATTCTTGAATGCCCTCGAATCTGAGCTCTGCGTCTTTAATGGGCTTACTGCATTTATCTCCACTGTCCAGACTCTCCGCTTCTCTTTCTGAGTTTGACAAGCCTCATCTCATGCACAGTTAAAGAACATAACATGGAGAATAGATACCGTCACACTATGTCATGACCAAAAATGCTGGATTGCCTCTTTGTGCATGATAGCTAAACTCGTGCAGTGGAGTTATTTTTAACATTCCCAATCGTGTCTTGTCACTTAGCGTTGTATGTCGACAAGAGCGGTCGTTTTGAGCTCTCTCCTCATGTCGAGGCTGAGAGTGCGAGCTGGAGGCATGAATAAACCCAGCGGTCCTGGTTAAGCTGTAACAACAACTGACAGTCTTCGCCTGCAGCTTCCTACAGGGCTCACCACTCAGGTGCATTTACTACACCTGCCTTCAAGAACCTCTGAGTGAAGAAGAGACTCCAGCTTTGAAATATCAGGCGTGTTTCACTGCCTGTGCAGAAGAAAAAGGGAGAAAAGAAAAAGGATTATCCATCTTGTTATCTTTTAACAGCAGCCTTATCTTGATGTCCTGCTGTAGTGTCTCCCCCACACAGAGGACAGGAAGGCACTGTCTGTGTTACACTTCCGCAAAGACCTCATTCTGCCTGGTGGAGAGTGCTTTGGACAGGATGAGAGGGTTTAGAGAGGGGGATGTTATAAATGCATTTGAAAAGGAATTGATGTTTTAGCAGTTATTACAAAGTACTTTGTCAACATGCCATTTTTGCTTGAGTCCTCAGGCAGCTTTCAGCAGCTATCAGATATTTGCAGTGAAATACGTAGTGTTGGTCCTGTAGCCTTTTGGTGGCATAAAACACATACAGGACTGTGTAATTTCTACCACTGTCTAGAAGACCACTATAAAGCAGTGTCCCTCAGGCACAGGGCCTGATTTTAGATCAGAACCTGGAGGAAAAGGCATGAGCAAGGCAAACTCATTGACTGCCTCGTGGCCAGTCCAACAGACAGCCATACATGCCTCTGCACTACATGGAAAGGAGGTTACCATGTAAATCTAGTGTAGGTAGCGGTAATGTCGTAATCTTGGCTTTCCGTATTCTGCACAAAGTGTAAGAAAATTAGTTGTAACCGAGGTAACTGAATGTCTTCTTTGTGATTTTTCATCAGCAAGCAACTTTCCATTCAAGAAAAATATCCTGGAATTACTGAAATAGATTACTTTTTCATTGTGTATTTCGCACCTTTCTAAGGTAATGTTCATTGTGATCAATACATTTTACAGTGATTAACTTATTTCCAAAAGTTGTCAGACTTAAAGTTTGAAAATATACAGCAGTCCACTTAAAGGAACGAGGGAGGAACCCAAGAATTCAGTTGGAGGAATTTGTGTTTGAATTCATGATATTTTGTACTTTCCTCTGAACTGGCTGTAGTCTGGCCTGACACCTTAATCCTTTTAGTGGTTTGGCAGCCATGAGAGTCTTTTTGTCTCCATAGGTGTTTACTTAACACACGTTTTGTTTAAATGTGGCTGGATTTACCTCAGCACCTTTCAAGTTAAGTAAAAACAAGACCTCAGTTGATGGAGCCAGCATGCTAAAATAGTTAGTCAGTGATTTGTTTCAGATGGTATGAGGAAGTAGTTTCTTATCTCAGTGAAAAGCAAATCATGCTCAACTCTCCCTGTTCATTCTCATGACTCCCAGTGAACATGGTACAGTCAAACATTCAGCCCTCCTCACACTGAGCAGATGAAATTGCTGAGCTATGGAAATTCCAGAAAGGTGAAATTTTTTTTCCCTCCCAAGTAGTTGCTGAACTTTTGTAACATTCCTTCAGTAATAGTGTTGAAACTGGGATTGTTAGGAGCTCCAGAATGGACCTCTAATCCCTAATTAAGCCCTGTGTTTCAAGAGAAATGTTCAAGTTTGATATTCATGCTCTGTTGCTTTAAGCTGACTTTATGAGTGTTCACCTCTCTGATATAATTAATCACAGTCTTAAAAACCTTTGTCTGCTTTGACACAGTCACACATTTTGATTATTTTTTTTCCATTGTAAATGTGCATGTGAGTTTCTATGTTACTCAACTCACATCCTGTCCCACACAGTAGAAAACATTCTCTGAGAGTCTATCAACTATCTGAATAAAGTAGTTGCTGCACTTGTGTCTCAGTGTTTGATCAGCGATGCTGCCTCCTGATCACAGCTGGCATTGTGCCCTGGGGCCTGGACAAAGGCTGGGGCGCCGGCAAGGGCCTGGTCTGTATCAGACACTTTATTTGTTTTGGGGGTTGGGGAGATAGGATAGGCAGCGGCATGACTGCCTCCCCCTCGTTCATAGAAACTCTTGTGTCAGGAGAGAAAGACTCCCCATTCCTATACCCCACTGTGACATGTGGTTTTCATTTTTTTTTGGTTCATTGGAAGCTGCAGGAAGCTTAGAAGACCTACCTTTAATGAACATGACTTCTTTGAACAGCTTTACCTATTTCTCATTTGTTATGTATTTCAAAAAAATGTAAAAAACAAAAAAAGTTTTTGGCTGCAGGGTTTTCTGCTTCTTCAACATGTTCTTCAGCTAGACTTAAAGCAGCTCTGATGAAGAGTAAAAAGTTAAGTTAAAGTCATTGAAATATTTTGTTTTATTTTTTGGTTCTTATGGTACAGAAGATATAAGCTCAAATCAAATTTAGGTTTAGTCATATTGCTGTTTGGCCAGCCCATACCTGACTGCTGTCTCACTCCTCTGTTTTTACTTTCACATACACTTTCTTCATCAACATTCATGATTAATTTAAAACCTTTTTCTAATCTAGCATCTCTCCTCTGCCAGTAGGAATCAAGTGGCAACAAAAACATACAAAATGCATGTGTTTCGTTTGGAGGCATATCTCTATTTTTGCACCATTTCTCAAGTCATGCAAAATGCTTTCATGTGTTCACTAATTGCAAACAGAGCATTGTTTTTTTCCCTTGCAAAATGAGGGGGACATGATTTTGTAATTACCCCGCTGGCATCTGTAAGTGAAGAAAACACTTGAGCTGTTTCTGTGTTGCAACAGTATCTATGCACAGGAATCTTTTTAAACATGGCACACCAATGTATTGCTGAACACCGCATATGAGACTATCTTCTTTTACCACTTTTCTCTTTTAATTTCCTTTTTACATGACTGTATCGGTACAGTTTGCTATCATTTCCCATGATTATATTATCAGTGGGCTATCTGTGTGCTGCTCCTTGGACTGGCGTCTTGCCTATCAGCTTCACAGCACAGCCAGCCATCACATTGTCACCAATTCAACAAATCCTGAAGGACAGAGGCCTTTTATATTAATGTGCTTGTGTGGTTGTGTGTGTGTTTGCACAGGTCTCAGAGATACTGGAGATGCTGGGCATTGTTATCTGACTCTTCAGGGGGCTTGAGATAAATTTGCCCTTCTCTCACAGGGGTAGGAGGTGGAGGGAGGAAAGGATATATATATATATATATATATATATATATATATATATATATATATATATATATATATATATATATATATATATATATATATATATATATATATATATATATATATATTTCTCCAGAATTGCTCCTAGTGGATTGCGTGTAGCTTCAGAGCAATTCGTGGTGGCAGAGAGGTAAAACAAGCACCAGCTGCTAAAATCCATTGCCCAATACCTTATAAAATGCTAATGAATTCTATAAATAAGAAGTATAAATTCCAAGGCCATGACTTGAGAATTTTTGTGATCATGACTTAACCAACCATTAAGGACAAGCCAGTGTGACTGTCCTTCCTGTTCTCTTTCTTTTCTCCTGCTCCCTTAATGTAGTTCCTTTATTTTCTCTGTTGTTTAAATACATCAGTTTCCACATTTATTACAAATGTATATAAAATACACAAATATATAAAAATATTAAGTTCCCCCCTTGAATTTTTAATGTTTAATGTAGCATGAATTGTTTCTTATAGAAAAATACGTTGGTTATTGGTAAGCCTGGATTTTCATGAATGAAATGATAAAACCGGATTTACTGTCACTGTTGAGGTTCATAGATACATCAGCAATTGGTTGCTGTGGACGCTCACAGATATTGTATTAACCACATCTCGTATAGGCCTGTCTAAAAGCTGTCAAATGCTCAGTCTGCTGAGTAAAGTGCCTGTCATTCGTCACCCCTTTATCATTTAGTGTTCAATTATGTCAAAACAGCCTTTAGGCCATCCACACTAGGGATTGATGGCTACTCTGAGTGGCAAGTAGAGCTTTCAGGCTGCATTACAGCACAATCAGTATGGTTCAACAGTCCCAGCCCTCCACAACACCAAATAAACCACGGCCAAGCTCGCTCTCAGGGCACCCACACTGCATCGAATTGAATAGTTCCTGTGGGAGCACTGAGGTGAGCATTCAGAGCCTTCTTTTTGCGCAGCAACCAAGTTATGAAGTTATCCTCTGCTGTCCCTGAAATAACTGATGTTCTTCAGTGTGGTCACAGGGGATTGGCTTGCCTGTTTGTAATGGGGAGAGTGTCTCTGCTTAATTTGCTCATTCCAGAGCCCCACAGACTGCAGATTTACTGTAATGAATCACTAATGTTCATTCCACCATCACTACCCATCCAGAAAAATGTGCCACGCTCTTCAAACACTCCGTCACCGCTCTTTCTGTGTTTGTTCTTACGACTGAGATAATTTTCATTCAGTTGGAAATAATGCTTTGTTTAGAGATTGTTTTAATGTGTGTATATATGGTTGTGAAGGAGCTGAAAATATTCCACTTGCAGTGTTGTGAGAAAAAGATGAGAATCCATCCCTGCCTATCTTAATTCTTAGATCCATTTTCCCCGCCACACTTACTCACACATATATGTCTTTGTTTGTAGCTGTTAGGCTGAGATGCTTAGAACTTAACTGAAATGCTACAAACCAGTGCTGTCGCAGCAGATTGAATGCAAGTGTAACTGCATTAAGGATACACAAACCTTTTTAAAGAGCGTAAACAGAAGTAAATCCTATTGCCACATAATTCACCTTTTCCACCTAGCCAAGCTTTTTCTGTCACTGTTGTTGCCTTATGAGACAGAAATAGCCGCTGCCTTTAGCTTCCCGTGCTCAGGCTTGGCTTTTGTGACTTCAGAAGAAGCTTATGATCCACTGTGGCCCCTGCCAAGACACTGTGGGCCGTTGGCTTGGGTCAGGAGAGGTTAGCTTGTCAAACTGTCTCTTGGTTTCAGGGTTTGTTGCTGTCTGCTGAAGCTACTTCTTACACCACACAGCTTAACCTCATGTCTGTCTAGAAGACCTCTGACAAAACATTTCTCTGTAAATGGTATCCATGCTTAGAAATCTTTGTACATGTCACAGAGAAACTAATCTTTCTTGACTACAGAGCACAGCGAGACTGATACATTGTATTGGCCAGTTATCTTACTGCACTGTCTATGTGCATGTCAGTTGACAAGTAACAAGAAATTGCAGTGCAGAAATGCCAAACTAGGTTTGGTAACAGTCTCACCATTACATACAGCAGACAGAACTGACAAGTTGATTGTTCAGCCATTCAGTATAGCTCTTGGTCACAGCAATCTAAGGGAGTCTAAGATTGCTTCTGTTGTTTTTGATTGTGCTTTGATTTTTTTAACCTCCCAAATATTAATATCAGTATTATTCAGTTCACAAGTGGGTCAGGCGATACCAAATTTACCACATCATTTTAAAAAGTAGAAATCATGAAAATTGAGTTTTTAAATGCCAGGGCTGGACCCGAATATCCAAATATTCGGTCGTGACGATCGTATCCGAATATTTATTTTGAGATCTGAATATTTGGAACCCCCCCAGTCGGAAGTTACGAAGCGAACCCAATATTCGGATATTCGTCATTAATCAGGGCCGAATATCCAGACCCCAGAAACTGCTATTCGGGCCAGCCCTATTAAATGCACACAACACATTGCTTTTCAATGTAAAAGTAATTTACAGCAGGATACATAAGCTGTCTTGAATCACAGCAGTCCCCTAAATCATGATGTGACTATGTGGCTAACCTACATCATTTTTCCAGGTGTCTCCACTTGACTCCATGTGACTAGCTGTCTCTGGCTGTCATGTAGTGAATTCAATCATTGCACGTCAGAATAGAATGGAAAAAGCCTACATGTTCATCTGATTTCTTGATATGTGTTTGAAGTATCACCTGTGGATATGAGAGGTGAAATTGACTCGGTGTGTGAATACAGTCTGTCTCCACCTACCGTGCAGCTAATGTAGCTAACAGGGGCAGATGTGCCTTAGCAGAGTAGGTTGTCTACTAGTGACAAGGTTGGTTGATTCCGTCCCAGGCTCGACAACTTGCATAGTAGCCTGCTGCTACTGTTGTGTGAGTGAATGAGAGGCAAACTATGAAGTGCTTTGGATAAAATGACTACATTTATGCAATCATTTAACATTTTAGATGTCTGCAGATATTAAACTGATATCAAGAAAACAGGAATGTCAATAACTGATATCCTGATGTTTTTCAAGTCAATCTGGCTGATTGCTGGTACCGATACATGCACGTTTTTTCCAATTAATTGCAGAGAACATTAGGGCTCTTCTGTAGTGGAATTAACTAACATATTAGTATGCCTACACTTACTGCCATAAAATACAATGCTTTTAAAACATGCACATACTCACAAAAGAGTACTTTAAGTTACTTATAAATGTGATATATTCAATTTTATGTAACCTTTTCAAACAAAACCCTGATAAAGCCTCTACCCTGACAGGACTTATGATTGTCAGTGTCACCCCTTTTCCCCTCTCTTTACCTCCTTCACTGTCTATCTACGTCTTCCATTCTCTTTCTCCCTTTCCCATGCTGTCTCCTAAGCACCACAGCAACCTCCTCCAAGGGATTGGTTGCCAGGAGACAGGATTCGCTCCTCATTGTATGCCGACAAAGGTGGAGGGGGTGGGTGGTGTGGTTACAATCAGTAGGACTGGAGAGAATTGAAGGCCTGGGGGACTGGTACTCCACAATCATGGGTGTGTTGGTGAGGACAACAGGCAGAAGTGGTCAGAAAGGGGGGTGAATGAGTGAGATAGTAGCAGTGAGTGTTTAGGGTGGAGCATGCTGACACCCTAAATTCCTCTTGTTCATTTCTGGTCTCCCAGTAACCGTGCTGGGTGTGCTGTGTCAGACAGTGTGGTGAAGACTGGGGGGAATGAACTGCTCACAGAGACACAGGCAGCCATGAATAGTTATTAAGACAGACTTTTTAATTAGCCAATGTGCCATCCCCCACTGTTCAGCTCCCCTACTATGCACACACACACGTAGAAACACACACACAGTACTACAATGGCAGACACTGAGCTCAAAGAAATAAATGTGTCTCTGGTGGACATGCATGACTGCATTTACTAGAAGTCCATTTTTCATTTTTCATAGTTTTCCTTGGACTGTAATGATGGCCTCGCTTATCAGTCGATTATATTACCTTCAAGAAGAAGGCCAGTTTACTTTTGCTCTGAGGCCATTACTTTAAATAAAGACTAAAGCTCACCCATGGTAAGCCAATGATAATATGCAGCACTCTTTCGCTGCTGCAGACTTTGAGCTCAGTGAGATCACTTCTATCCTAAATATTTGAGGTTCACACTGTATACTTTGTGTTGATAGCAGATAGTTACTGATTAACACTGTGACCTGCATTTTTGAGTACACTCACAGGACTGTTTGTGTTTCACTTTAAGAAGCTAGTGGTAGGGGTTGATTTATCCTGTCAGTTATGTTGAAATCATCCTTCAGTCATAGGGTTTGTTCCAAACAGCAATTATCTAAATAGCCATTTTGTGGTTAGAGGCAGTAGCTCTGTTTTTAAAGCCATGATAATTTGTGATTTTAAAGGTCCTGAAAACATTGTTTTTCTCAGTCCTCTATTTAACTTAAGTAAAGGGTTCCTACATGAACATGCACATTTCTGCTGAAGTTTCAACAATTAAGGTTACAATCTTTTTGTATATGTGAACCATTAAGTATGCAATGTTCAGTTCGGTCATAAAGATGAACGGACCCTCCTTGATACCACTGACACGGTTCTGTTCACACTACAATAGGTCCACCAGTCTACCCAGGCGGTCATATTGAACTGAGAAAAACACAAAGAATCTCCAAAGTTCGGCAGGGAGTACTTAACTCTTAACTCTTTTAATATTGAAGTATAAAACTGTGAATGACCAAGAAGCTCCTCATGTGGCCTCTCTAAACAAGTATTTGTTTTGAGCACTATTTGTTTTCCTTGCTCCTGTGTAGTGGGCACGCTTGCAGTGTGGACAGCCTTAACGGTCATAAATTTTGACCTGCATGAAGATTTCTGTAGACGTGGACCCTGCCTGATTTGGGTGGTTGATAGAATTTATATTATCTGTACTCTTGCAGACAGGGACATTCATGCATGAATTGGTCATAACTCCTGGTTTATCTTAAAATGAGGAAGAGGTGAGGAGAGTGGAGGTGGGCGACGGACTGTCTTATGATGGCACCCACCTGTTATTTAAAGAAGCAATGCCCTGAATTGCACATAACTTTAAGCTTTAATACAATTTAAGCTGGAGAGTTTATATAAAAAATTCATCTCTGCACAGTTGTCATGAATGAAGAAATTGGCTGTAGAGACCAACACTGTTTTTATACCTGGTTGTCAAGTTTTAACAACATGTTACACATGCTGTAACATGCTATAAAGTTGGGCATTTTAACATTGAGGTTATGGAGACTGACTTGGTTTTGGAGCCAGCTGAGTGGACATTCAAAGAACTGCAGGTTTTAGAATGCTGTGTTGGCTTCATTTTTCAGCCCAACGGTTGCTGCTTGGGTTCAGTGTAAAATTTATTTGGTTCGGTACAACCTGTGAGCCAAACAGTTAGTGTCAGAGGCTACTTATGTGGACATATTTGTGCTCCTGAAACGAAAATTCTCAAGTGCAAGTTCCACCCAGAATGTTTTGGCAGTTTTTGAGTATTTTTTCACACTAACAGACAAACAGATTCACAGACAAAGGTACGCCGATCGTCACATAACTCCGCCGTTCCTTGGCGGAGTAATTATGACCAATTAAGTACTTCTCAGTGTTTTTATTGGTTGAATATAAACTTTTTTTTTGTCTGCCTACTTTCTTTCTTCCTCACTGATAATGACTGTGATTTATGATGGCAGGATGCAGGTAGAACAAGGGAGATGTCATATCCAGGTCAGCTGAATTTAAAGTTTTTAAATCTTAGTAATGTCTAAGGATGCTGTTTTTAAAGCTTTAATTTTCACAAGCTAATAAACAATAACTGTGCAGCGAAAAAAACACAGATTATAAACATTATTTTTAGTTTTAAATTAAAATTTCATAAGGACATTGTGTATCAGTTAATTTCTTTTGTATTTATTCCTATTTTTACTGTGTTTTCAGCAGACAAGACTTAGTTTTGGCCAAATAGTCTTCAGGAGGACACATTTCCATTTTTTCTGTCCTGTTTTCAGATCGCATTTAGTTGAATTTCATTAAAATGATTAAATAGAGTATTTTTGTTACCGAGTTCTGTCGTCATTGTAGTGAATTTTATGTCTCAGGAACTGGATCTGGGTTCTTGTGCATTAAACAGAAAAATGTAGCACTTAAAATGTGCACTTGAAAACTTGTAACATTAAATATTTATGACTAAATGAGCAACAATCAACTTAAAAGATTTGAGGATTTGAGAGAAAAAACATTCACTTACAAAGTCAACTAATCTGCTTCAGTGGTCATGTCTGTCTGTGGTTTGATCAGATTTGGCTAACAATGGTGGAAATACAATTGTTTTTTTTTTTTGTTTTTTTTACAATTATCACATTTTGATTCAAATGTTGCTAAACTTAAACTTGTGCAAATGTGTGACACTACCATTTTCCAGCTGAGCTCCACCTACTTTAAATCAGCGAGAGAGCAAGAAATCTCTCATGAGTCACATCCAAAACTGTTCAGCAGAAAATTTGATGTTGATGCTGAACCCCTTCACATGCCATACAAGGAAATAGGTTTACGGGCTTTACCGTTTCCTGCTTGCCTTGCCAAAGGTGTAGCTTTATAGTGACTACTCAGTAACTACCAAAATACAATATTTATATTTTCTCCATTTTTAGTGTAAGCTTAAATTTACACTGGAAGGATTAAGGAGGTTTATGCAGTCTTTGGGGAAAAGGAAAAAATATGTGTTTGTTGATTTTGATTGGGCATCAACCTTAGACTACACTCCTCGTGTTTATGTTTCTCTTCCGTGGATCTGCTGTCACCTGAGCCAAGCCACTCAGGTGTATTAAACAAATCTGCTAGTTGAAGGAATGATATCCTGAAATGACACTTTTTCCCATTTGTGTGGTGCTGAATAGAAAATGTGCTAGCTGCACTGCAATTTAAAAGAAATGCTGCCGAAGGCCTCGGAGGGCTGTCATTGATTTAACAGGTACATCTGACGTTGTCCTTTATTACCCGTCAGAGAATGCAGTCACTCTGGTAAACTGTTCCAGCTGAATGCTTTCTTTTTCTCTCAGAATGCATTTTTTTCCCCCTTTCTAAGCAACTTTGGAAAAAATTGCCCCAGCTTCTTTAAGTGCTTCATGAATTGATACAGCTTTCCGTCATGCAGATGCCAAGCTGAGTATCCGTTTTGACAGTGATAGACACATACCTCGATTTTCTCTATTTGGCTCTCCGTTTCTTCTGCTCATGCTGAAGGCGATGGATCGCTCCCATCAAGGGCGTCTGTCAAAATCTGTGGGCTGAAACGACCAGCTGCAGCACCAGCGGCTGGGGAATAAAACTGTGCTGGTGTTTTGTGACCATATCAAATGCTTACAGGCTTTGAGCTTTCACAATAGTTGGTGTGACTGAGACTGTCACTTTCTGTATGTCTATAAACTCTTATGGTGTTTTTTCATTGAGTTGTCTGCCGCATCTCAAGGGGAGTGATGTTTGGGCACTTCAACCTGTAGCTCCATAGCCTGAGGGTCATGATGTAGAAACTTGCACCGTACAGTCAGTCATCTCAATGTCAGAATCGCTACAAAAGTAATATTTGAATTACCATCATTTAAGTAACCTGACTATCACTTGAGTTTGTTCATACTGTACATAGATTTGAATTAGAAGCATGACAACCAATGTGACATTGAGTGCTGCACTGTTGAGTGCCCTCCTTTATGTGTGCAGTCTGCAGTGCTGTCAAATTATTTAACTCAAGCTAGCTAGAATTTAAAGGGTGGCCTCAGTACAGACTCTCTACACTACATAATGTACTTAAACACTTGTTTAGACTGCTTTGTGCTTGTGCATTATCATGCTTATTCATGTAGTCTAATTTGTTTGTGTTTCATGGAAACCTTGTAATCAACACACAGAACCTTTCGAAGAGGTGAAAAGAGGTTAATTTTCCTGTTAAAGTGTTTACAGTTGCCAGGTTTGGCTTCTGTTTCACCAATTATCTTTGCACATTGGAGTCAGCTCCATCTGTCAGTTAGCATAAAAGCACCTAAATGAGATGCAGATGTAGTTACGGAACGTGCCATGACTTTTATGATTGAAATGGAATGAAAATGCCCTTTTTTTGTTAGATAATTTGAGTTACATGTGTTTGGTTCCATTTGTGCAGTGTGGTAAGAGTTTGTTACACATTTCAACATGTTGAGAGGATTTTTTTAAGTTGTTCCTCCCCCCACTCGTTGGCTGGAAGGTGGCAGGCTGTCAGAAGGATTTTAATACATTGAGGCAACATGTGACAACTCCATTCTCTATGGACTGTGTTCCTGCAGCAGCTTAAATCTCTTATTGAATGGAAAATCTTAACCCAGTTGATGTCACCAGGAAATCATGTTTATTCATTCTAAGAATAAATGCTTGAGTCTGCTTCAGTTTGGTGATAGGCTACAATTTCTCTGTTTATTATATCCCCATTCCTTTGGCTAAGCTACATTCTGCTCTATTAGGCTTTTTTTAACTGTGTGATTTACATTATGCATATTTTAAGAAGTACTTTGCTTCTCAGACAAGATGTAGCCATATTTATTTCATGACTGACACACTCCACGAATTAAAATATTTGACAGCTGACTGAAAATGTTTCTGCAAAGCTAGTCAAGCATGATGAATTTCATCAACTTTGCATGCAAATGATACAATTAGATGCAAGAAAGAGAAGAACCAATAGACTCTATTTCAATAATTTACATTTATCTATGGTCGTCTGTCAGTGACTTTTGTACACTGCCATGCACCCAAAATCAAGTTAAAACTGTTAAGTGATGATTAATCAGAGAAATTAGTGTGATCTAATGCTGTATTTGCGCACAGGTCTGAAGATTACTGCAGCCTCTCACCACTACAGAGGTTTATCATATTTTTTCTCAGGGGGAAGAAACAATTATAAATACGAAAAACACTTCCACATTCAAAGGAAGTGCTGTTTTGCTGCTGCCAGAGCTGGAGCGAGGCAAGAGATCACATTCCGTGAAAAGAAGCAAAAAAATAGATGGAAAGTTCATGCCTGATGAGATCATTGTGGCTGAAATCTTCCAGCCTTGATTGACTGTAAAATACAGTGGACAAGATAAGTCTGTTAATGGTCTGTATGATTAAAACCAAACCGTTTAAAAAAGTTTATTTATTTTATTTTCAATTTGTAGATTCATGTTATCCTGAGCTACATTGATCTATAATAGTGGAAGAAATCTCTCTAACCACTTCTGCATCCTCTGACGCTTCTAAATAAGATAACAAGTTGCACATTATGTAGGAGGTAATGGTGTAGAGTTAAGGCTAAGCCCTTTTATGGTAGGGGGTATTATTTAATGGAATGAGCTTCCAAATATGTAATTTTGATACACCGAGATAAATTTTTATCAGTATGCAGAGAGGGAGTTTTAAATACTTTCTGATTCTGATTGTCATGATGACTGTCAGGAGATGTCATAGAATTTTAATCTAAATGTGTCATTCTTTGGCTGTGAGCATGTAACCGATATTAAATTGCGTTATGTGTGGCATTTAAAAGTTCTTAAAAAGTCTGCAGGAACACTATAAATGTATCAGTCTTTTTGGACCATATTATACCTGTTTGCAAATCTAATTGTTTGCATATTGTATTTTTGATGTTAATTTAGTCTCTCTATACCTCCCTGTCTAGGCTTGGCGTCAGGTTTGGAGATCATATCTACGGGGCCAACCTCCATAGAGAAGGCCAGTGGTCAGAGCGTGAAGCTGGATTGCCAGTTCACTCTGGCCCCAGAGGATTCTGGACCGCTGGATATTGAATGGAGCTTGCTGTCCTCTGACAACCAAAATGAGGACAAAGTGGTATGTCTTGATGTCCCTCACAGATCTGTCCTCTCTTTGACTTTGGTTTGGTACAATCAAACTTTGTTCTTGCCTTGTGGGTGCTTAAAGAGCAACTTGCAGCTTTCTGATCCCAGTGAATTGCTTTATATGAAAATTCAGCAGAAGTAGATTTTTGACAAAATATGTCGATATATGCACTGCAGTACCATTTAGAGTAGTATTTGTAACAGAGTTTTATACCCAGTTAAAAGCAACACAACTGTGCCTTGAAAATATATGTTTATATGCATATGACAGACCACAGCTTTATAATTAAGAGCCTGTCAGGTGAAACAAAGACCAGAAACAAGGATTATAAGAAATAGTGGTCATCAGCGAGAAATTGCTTTGCAGTGTGACGAGAACTGGTTGAGAGCAGAGCAGTGTATTGCAAAGCAAGAATAAGGGATTTGTGAGGTATGTTGAGCCTCAAGCCAGACTTTTCACATACTAGGTCACCATGGTAACTGATGCTGCACAGCTAATCTAATCTGAAGCTAATCTGCAGGAGGTTTTGTTAAGTTTCTGATTTAAATCAGAATGTAAGAAGTGTCTCATTCATCAACTTGTTTCCTATCAACTTTCTATGAATGATATACATTCTTAATTGAGGAAATACCTTATGTCTGCAAACCTGTTGAGCCAAAAGTTACTAATGCCATCGAACAAAGCCGCCCAACTACAGTATTGGACAGCACGTCATGCTACCTCAGGATCCTACATGCATTCAGTTGGTGATACAGAAAATACTTAAATATGCTTTTATACCAGGTCCGGATGTGCTGCGAAGACCTCTTTAGAAAGCTGATACTGCAAATTCGAAAATTGTTATTTTTTTATTTATTTATTTATTTATTTATTTATTTATTTGGATGGGACAGTGCATATTAATGAACATACAATCTCATAATAGACTACTGGTATTTGTCACAGAAGACATTTAAGCAATAATTTTAATTTTAATTTGATTTGACCAAAGCTGAAATGATATCCTTCATAATGGGACAGTGTCGGACCTAAATGCACTTCTTTATTATCATGTTTAAATATATAAAGTTGATGGTGTTAACAGCGCTAACGTGCAGCCGTCACATTAGAACAAAGTGTCCACATTAAAAGTGTTTCTTGCTTCATTTGTAGAAGCAGCCATAAGTTACTATACAATTTGTTTTCTATTCTTCATAGCTCTTGTAACAACTTGTTACTCTTACGTTAAGTAGCGGCATGCACTCAGTCCTCAGTGACACCTTAAACGTTCACTTTTATGTGAATATTGACAGCGTCTGACCAAAAAAACCTGAACAGAGGAGGTTAATAACCATCATCATGCTACTCATTGTCTTTTACTGGGGTTATTGTTTTTGAGACAGAGAGAGTTTGGAGAACTGACTAATTTAAGTTTATGTAAAAAAAAAAAACTTTGAGTGCACAGTGAATCTCTCACAAATGTGTAACCATTGCTCCATTACATCTCTGGGACCATAATCGACCTTTTTAAAATGAGGGCTCCACACATTTGTAATGACCATGTTTGTTATTACAAATGCAACAACGAAGTCCTGACTCTTCACCTGCACAAAACTGGCTCATGCACAAAAGCATTTCCATAGTCAGGAAAACTGTGGACACAGTGTTCTTACAGGTTGGAGTTTATGCAACCTGCACAAACACAATTATTCAACATGGGGAAAAATTGTGAAATACAAAGTAATGAGCAAAATAGAGAAACTTTCTAAATCACAGCCACTCAGACTTATGGCCTCCTACTACTGCACAGAGCAAGGCAGAGACAACTCCTTTATGTGACCCAGTAGGACCCATTAAGAAAGCTGCTCAATATGCTATTTTTTTCATCTAAATTTCTGCATTATGTAAATCATATAAAGTCTTGCATTAACAATCATTTCAAAGTAACATTAAAAATTATCTACCTGCAGATTTAATAGGATTTTTTTCCTACTTGATCTTCTATATGTAGATTATCTCACACAGGTCTCATTAATATTTCAAAAACAGATATCTGTGTTTCATTTTTTTCATGTGTTTTCAGGTGTGACTTTAGAAGTCCCTCACTTGTTCAGTTTCTCTAGCTTTTCTCTAAATTGTTCTCCTGAGTGGTTTCATGTGTTACGCAAGACATGAAATGCAATACAGGTTCTATGGTAGTTGTGTGTTTTCTTTAGGGTTGTATTGTAATATAACAAGTATACAGTATGCAATACAAATATAATTTCAGTCACATGCACTTCCACTGAGCATGTGTTCTCTGTAGTGCTCTCACAGACACATTCTCTAGAATGGAAGCAATGGGAGCTGTCTGTAACTGAGGCAGTTTTTCCTCTGTAGCGCAGCCCTTAGCAATGGAACAGGGACACAACACAACTCTGCAGGATCTCCACATGCCCTGAGGGCTTTAGCAGCCATAGAGACAGATTTTTGCTCCAGTGGTGTGGTCCTCTCCTCTGGCTCTCTGCTCACCTACCTCCCACCTGTCAAAGCCTTCTCATCCCTCTCTTCCACTCCCTTTTTTCACCCTTGTGTCCTGCGGCTGTAGTTTTTTGTTAGACAAATGTTACCAGTAGGTCACACAGCCTGTGTGTTGTTCATCCACCCTCTGTCCTCTTTGTCCACTGACCCACCCAACCCTGCTGTTGCCCAGCTAGGGCTTTGCACTCTTGCTTCTGTTTCCTACATTTTTGCTTGTCTGGAGTTGTGCCTTTGCAGAGTTTCCATTTACACCCATTTTTTTTCAATGAATCATTAGCTGGAGTGTTGGAGGAAATATGGGTGCAGTTAAAAAGTTTATCAGTATTCTTTGTTCTTAGCATATCAGTGGTTCATGTTAGTGTTACTTTCAGTGCCTTTATAATGTTCTTTTTTTTCTCAATAATGCCACAAGTAGAGCTGCAACGATTAATGAAGTAACTGATTAGTTGCCAATTCATTTGCACCTATTTTGATAATCAGACTAAGCAAGTTTGTGAAGAACAGAAACGTTTGAATTTTCTGATTACAGTTTCTTACAGTTGAATATTTTCTTTCCTCCTCTGTGAAGAAAACTGTTCATCTTTGGGCTATGGATAAAAGACAGTCTTGGGACACAGACATTTTTCACCATTTTATAGACCAAATATTTGTCATTTTATTAAGAAAATATGCTACAGATTAATTGACTGATTTGAAAAAAATGTTAGCTGCTTCTCTATAGTAATATAATAAAATAATAATGGCATTTCTATCTTCTTAATCTTAGACCGATAAATGGAGTGAACTGTTGTAAGGGAGGGAGGGTTGTAGTGGGGGCGCTGGGGTGTCAGGTGTGATTGTGAGGTAGTGGAAGATGGTTTACATGGCTCCTGGGTCAGGAAGGAGGGACCCTTTCCAGAATTTTGTTCCAGGCCCCAGGGAGGTCAGGCTGGGTAGGACCGTACCTAACTCAGTATTTTATCTGTTGAATCTGACTTTTTCTGCAGGATTGTAAGACTTCTTTATTTCTTAAAACATAAAAAGTAATTATTTATTCTTAGTTGTTTGCATCTTTTGAAACTTTTTTTAAAAACAGTTTTGCCACTTGGCTGTGTCCAGTGCCTAATTTATAAATCAGGAGGTCCCAGGACACAGAGAGGGTGATGACACTACAAGGCAGTAGAAAAAAAAAACTCACAGAACACATTGAAAAATTCACAGTGCCTCAAGGACATTGGAGAACACATAGGTGTTTTACTGTCATCACCAACAAAGCATCATTTATTTGCATTTGATAATTCAGAATCGTTACTCAGAATCAGCAGGGAGAGACACAGAAACAGCTGTTTGTGGCTTGCAGCTCTCTCTCTTTGACTGTCCCATCGCTTCCCCATCATTTCCCTGCTGTCTGTGGATTGCAGGGAAATGAGGGTAAAGTGGAATTAGAGCCAAAAGTCCTATTTACAGCCATGAAAAGCAAGCAGGCTAAGAAATCAAACTAATTGAGGTGGTCTATCAATAATCGCTCAGTTTCAATACTATTACTGTGTGACCCGAGTGACTGACATCTCTCTCTCTTTTTAATCAGATTTACAATGCATCCAAAATAGATTTCAATGGGAAATATTAACATAAGATAACACTGGATATTACACAAAATAGGTTTACTGATGGCAACATCAAATAGATGCCTTCTCAATCTGGGAGCTTCTGGATCCTGTTCCAGCACGATCCAGCACAAGTTACGCCTTGGCAGTGTCCAATGGGCAGTTGTGCACACACTTAAATGTTGCCAAACCTTAAAGGAATTTAAACAGGCCAGACATCTCATTTTGAACGCATTTGTTCTCCTTGACCTGTCAGATTTTGCGGGCTATATACACACGCTTACATCGGTATAGCCCATAACCAATATGAAGTCATGCATGGAGTAAATTCTTTGCAATTAGTGGCATATTAATTCCAAGGGTCCGTTTTAATATATGTGACAGTGTTAAATAGAATTAGGGCAATCTGCTCGATCCAAAGCGAACAGGCCTGACAAAGAATTGGCTACATTTTATAGCCACAGGCTCCGAGAGGAACCTTTGCTCACATGGTTCAGATTCGCAAATCCAGACTTCACTTAAAGGAACACCCACTATCAGATAAATTTTGGATTTGAGAAATAGTCAAAAGAGTCAGTCTACAGCATCATACAGCAGGGAGCTTTAAATGCTTTTTTTTTCAAATGGGAAGATGGGTTTCATGATGTATCTGGCATGTGCAAATAATGTTTACTTTAAGAATTTAGTTCATATAATGTGCCATATATCCAGAGGCTGGTTTCACAGACATAGACTTAGCTTAGATATAACAAATGGCCAGACTTCAGGTAGATGTCTACAGTTATTCAGTGCACAAAGCAGTGTAGTTCTTGACTACAGTACACTGAATTCTGGGTAAATAAACTTATTTCAAAGTAAAACGTCGAAAACAACTGATGATGTCCTTACTGCTGCATGTTTCCAGTGGTTTTCTTGGCTCTCGAAAAGCTTTTTGCCTTGTCATTGCTCTTTCTGTAACACTGTTAACAAACCACAAATTATCAGCCATGTTTTCCTTTTTTGTTGTTGTTGGGTGCTGCTGGTCAGCAAGTCTGACTCACCAGATAGAGGATGAGGTATAAACCTGCCAGTGGCCACTCTTCTGAGCTGCCATTCTCCTCTCCTTCTGCTATCAGTGTGCTACCGTTTTCAAAATTCCCTTTGCTACGGGAATCAGTTACAACCTGCAGGCAGCAAAATACCACACTGAGAATTTCAAGTTTTGCACAGGATTTAAATTGTGCAGCAAGACAGACCTGCTAGTCTTTTATCGGTGGATTATCTATTTGAATCACAGAGCTCATCTATCTGGTTTTAAATGTTCTACCACAACAATTGAAAGAACACTGAAGCTGCATCCTGGGCTTAGCCCCGCCCACGACAACTGTGATTAGTTTTTTAAAAAATCAGCTTGGGTGTTTTATTTCATTCTATAGCAGATTTATGTACTGCAGAATGGGCTAGCTTAAGCGGGACTACTGGTCACCAGGTGTTAGTGATTGTTACTGTGATAACAGTGGTCTTAGGTCTGAGTTAGCCTGGTGTTCACATTTTTTTGGCTTAAAATTAGTCAATTGTTGTTTTTGTGAAACAGTCAAACTTGCATTAGTCTAATATATGAGCAAAATATATATTGACATAGCACTACAGACTCTCTAAAATATCTCTGTGAAACCAGCATCAGCTGTGTTTTCTTTGCATTGATGCAATCAGAAGTAATGCTGCAGCATTATTTATTCAGTCCAGTGTCTAGTGGGAAGCGATGGCCCCCTTCATCTGACATATTCCACATATCGTCGGGGTCTTTTAGAGGGTGATGAAGCATAGCTAATGCATGTTGCTTTGTGTGGCTTGAACGAGAGATTCCAGGCATGCCTACAGTAACAGTCATTTGCATTTGGCTCTCATTGCCTGGCTACAGATTAACTGAAAAGAGGGTGTGCCCTGAGTATTTACCACCACTGTGAGAATATTTAGAAAAACAATCATGAAAACCAAATGTGAATAGGAGATGAATTTGCTAAGAAAAATACATGGCTTTATCTCATAAACTGCTTCTTTTGTCCTTGAGCATAACGGCAGAGCCTTTTGTTTACTGAAGTTATTGCAACAGGAATGTGTGTATGTTGACAAGATATTGAAGGATTTGGATGTAAAGCCATGACAAGGTTTTGTTAAAATGGCGTTGTGTTATTGCTCATGCTCACGGCCATGTTTTGTTACATTCCCTTTAGCCTCAGTATTGAAGGACGCTAATTCCATTTTCAGGTGGTGATTCTGTGTTCACCTTTCAAAGGCGTTTGGAGCAGAGCTGTTCTGTGAAAGCTTGTGGCAGCAGCACTTTGAGTCTTTCAAGTTAAAAGCGTCAGTGGGAGTGCAAAGACACAATGCTGCTCTCTCTGAGCTCTGCAGGTTGTTTAGAGTATACAGGTATCACTGCTTGCTGCTTTGCCTCTCAAATGAGCTGCACCTTTTCCTCTTGGCTCCCTGAGCAACAGCATCACATGACAATGATCTCATCCTAACATGTGTCTGGTGAAACTAAGACTGGCCAATCGAAGTCTTTTACCTCTGCAGCATGATCCATCTACTGAGAATAGCTCGGCCAGGTGGCGATTGTATCATTGAGTGTCCTACCTGTTATGAAACGCAGCACACAGACAGTGGTGCTCTTCTGTTGTTTCCCCTGCCAGCTTGTCTAGTCATTTGCCCTTTTCATTTTCATTCCCCGGGCTCTTTATGGGATTTTTTTCATTGGATCATGATTCTCAAGGTTATTGTGCAGTTCAGAGTTTTTTTCGCTGGAGGTGTGCATGTGTGTAAGCACTCCCATCTGTGTGCCTGTGAAGTGGTTGAGCCCAAGTGAGAGTTCTTGTCTGTCTGAGCTTGGGGCAATTTAATTTCCTTTCCTCCGTGGTCTCATCTCATATATCGCTGTTATTATTGCTGATGTTCTGATCTCCAGTGAAGTTAGAAGGATAGGTTTTCCTCCCCTGAGAGCCAGGTGGAATTTTAACAGAATTCCCTATTTATATGGCTAATATGTACAAGATGAACACAGTGTCCATTGTGAGCACTCCTTCCTTATAGCACCAGAAACTAGTCTTTCAGTTGGAAATGGAGCAGTAGGGCAACTTGATAAAGATACAATAGAACCTCACTGACTTCTTTTGTTTTGCTCCTCTCATGCTTCCTTTGAGTGCTCTGCCTCATCTGATAGGTTCATTATTCTACCTCCTCCTACCATGTTAAGTTTTTCTTTCTCCTCCTCTCCACCCAGGGGTATTGCTGTGCGTATGCCTAGTGTTGATCGTGGCACAGAAAAGCCTGTTGATGATTGTCTCGGTGGAAATGTGGAGGAATATGCCAGTGTCTATGAAAGAGAATGAGAACTCTTTTCATTGCTGTTCGTGTTTCTTTTACCCTCCTTCTTTTCCTTGTGTTTTTGTTTCCTCCCTTCACAATCACCCCACTACGAGCTAGGAGGCTTCTCGCTGGCTCCACCTGGCCTTTATTTCTAGGCATTTCCTTGCTGCTTTCAAGACCCAGACAGTGTTTGTCTGAGTGTGTGCTTGTGTGTGTGTGTGGCAGAGAAGTGGTTGGACAGAATTGGGAGCTTTATTGACACAGCAGGTGTTGATTTAGCTCCACAGTGGTGGCTTTGTTTGTTCCACTTTCATTCTTCTTACACAGAAAGGGCAAAACAGCACAGGCTGCCAGGCTGAAGGACACTATAGACATAAAAGAGAGGGTACTTTCTCTCTTCCATATATTTTGTTGGTTCAGTGAGCAAGGCCTTTGCTTTCAGAAAGCACACAACTGTCATTTCAGGGCTTTTGTTTTATTTTCTGGAAGGACTTTGTTTTCGTTAAAGAAAAAGGCAGATGCACTACATCATACTAACCAAGTTTAAGGTTGTTTTTTTTTTTTTTAAACATTCCTCTGTGCCCTTTCCACAACCAGGTGATCCTGTACTCAGGTGACAGGGCCTATGAGGACTACTACCCCCCCATGAAGGGTCGAGTTCACTTCAACTCAGCTGACCCCAAGAACGGAGATGCCTCCATCAACCTGACAGGGCTTAAGTCGTCTGACTCGGGCACCTACCAGTGTAAAGTGAAGAAGGCTCCTGGTATACGCAGCAGGAAGATGCTGCTGATCGTCATGGGTGAGTGGAGCGGT
Source organism: Amphiprion ocellaris (assembly GCF_022539595.1). Taxonomy (NCBI): domain Eukaryota; kingdom Metazoa; phylum Chordata; class Actinopteri; family Pomacentridae; genus Amphiprion; species Amphiprion ocellaris. The sequence goes on from NC_072779.1 coordinate 25,172,559, forward strand.
GGCTAGAGTAGGACAAACCACTGAATACACTACAGCTTTAGGCTAACCGTTTTTTTTTTTTTTTTTCTCAGAGGGTAAATTCTCTCTTCCTCCACAGTGGAAATGCACCAGATCATATGCCCTTTGCCATCTTTGGCTGTTTTGATGTAATCCCTTCTAAAATCCAGTGCCTAACCTTCCCAGTGGCTGTAAAGCATTGCCCCCTTTGTGATACAATTCTGTGTTCACCCTAGATGCTCTGTGATTATGTCTAAAATGTTAATCCAGATTGTTTTTCCATAAAATATTGCTGTCATAATTTATTATTTAGTATTAGTTTCGATGAACAAAATCATTATGTTGCTCACTGCAGATTATCAAATACAATATGTTTCATATGTTTTAATAACAATCTTATTATCATGCCAGTGTTTTGCAATGAGATTTGAGTATGTATGCATTAATATTTTGAAAATATTTTTGTGTAATTAATTATTACGTGCTATTCAAAGTGCCAGTCTGTCTTTTGTGGACAAACTGGTAGGAAATGGAGTCTATGCATTCAGCTGTGCGGTTTTTTTAGTTTTTTTTTTTTTATTGCACAGGGTGAGATGGGTGACACATCAGAGTTGTATAAGTCAGATGATTCACTCCCTAGGCAAACACACACACTCACACACTGTGGCCTCGCTGGTCAGTCAACCAGCTAAATGATGCTGAACGTGAATCACCTCCCGAAACCCGCCTGCTATTTGCATATGGGAAAAACAGCCCATATGTACAACACTACTCTGTGTTGTGGGATAAACTGTATATTGTGCTGTTGTCAGAATAGTTCCTTCATTCTAAAGGTACGACAAGCTTCAGAAAATGGCTGCTGTTTCTGTTGACATGATATAATATCACATGTACAAATGTGACCGCACTGCACCAACTAGTTCAACCACAATGACATGAGCTATTGAAAAACAAACAGGTTTCACTGTAGTTGTGTTGTTGCAGCACTAAGCAGTTTCCAGATTAAAGAGATCTATGCCCGCAGATAATCTGACCATGAAATGTGACTAAAGCTGACTCAAGAACCATTGACAAAGCCTTCGGGAGGCTGCTTTACATAGAAACTGATCCAAACTGAAGCAACATGAAAAAATTATCACTATATAAGTCATCATTTATAAATACTCTTGTGTATTTGCTGTGATGGCTTTTCCTGCAGGCTAACCAGTGAGAGAGATCAGGGAGCCTGCTGATTTGTCAGTTCATTTCATACCCATTTTTTAAAAAAATAATTCATCAGCGTTTCATAAAGACTGCCCAGTTACTAATCTTGTACATAACTGAGCTGTATGTCAAATGCCTCTGTTCAGCAACAATCTGATATGATGCATAAAGAAAATGTATTATCCAGTTGTTGGGTACATTTGTCCTGTATTCATGCCCTTTGGATAACTTTATGTTAAAGTATCAAAAACTCATGTCTCCCTCCTCAGAACAGATTTTGTAAAATGTGCAAATCATTCCAGTGTTACAGTTAGTATTTTGTAGTATCTACTGTCAAGATGATGGTTCTAGATGTGATCTTTATTTTTTACTTGTAGCCTGCTATAGATAGTAGCATCAGCTGAGATACTAAAATGTCAATCCTGAAAAAATCTATGTTAAATTGCAGCCATATTTAGCTATAGCATGACTATGTGGGCATGGGAGAGAAATCACTCGAGGCTACCAAAGCTGACAGGCAGCTTGCTATTGACCCCAGGGCAGGGGTATTCTAAGCAGAGAAACATTGACAAGGAGAGGTGGGGACATTCTGCCTGCTCTGCATTTTACCTAGAGGTTGATCTTGTCACAAGGTGGATGGTCCCGAAGAACAGGGTGGACATGCACGAACACAAACATACCTCAGTATATTCACTGGCTGTTGCTGTGGCTTGTCACAAACACTGCCATATGCAGGTATACACACACATGCTGACACCTGCAGTACACACAGTGTCCAGGTACTGTACAGGAGGTAGCATGCCTTGTTGTGTATTCTCCTCTCATTGCAGCAGGACATTGAAGTTAACAGGAGGAGAGTACCCACCTGCAGTCCAGCACTGCATGTCAGCAACTCCGACAACCTTTCCTGACTAGACCCCACCTATACCCGCAACAGCCAATCACTCTGCTCTGCCTGAGTCCAGACAATCCTCATCACATCTAGGATCGCACTGCAAAACTCAACAGCCAATCTCATTATTTCTGGCTTTCTTGGCCACTAGTCGCTTAGATTTCACTTTACCAATCAGCTGTCACTCTCTGAAGCTTTGCATCTCCAGGCAGCAACACATAACACTATCTAGCTGTTCTTTTCATCTTATTTCGCCCACAAGATAGCCTTGTGCAACTCATAAATCTCAGTTCATTGTTCATTTTACAGAGCTGGGATGTCTGCATCGCTCTGCTCTTTGTCTCTCTGTGCTCCTGCAGCCTCTGCCACCTTCGTCTTTGACCTCATCTCTCAAACAAATAAATCTGCTCATTGGACAGCACTCCTAATATGAGGAGCTGTATGTTTCAACCCTCTGATGTGTCGTGTTGACTTTCACCTTTAAAAGATGCATTCAAAATGTCATAGCTCTTTGACATTTACTGTGTGTTGGGTGAATATGTGTGTGTGTGTGCAACACAACAGCAGCAAAGAGCAGACCAGTGGTTAGCAGACACACAGTCTTGGCCCCCATCACTCTGCCATCTGTCCATCAGTGCTCGCCTAATTTTTGCTCTCCTGCTCTCTGTTTTCCCCCCCTCTGTCCTCACCCTGTGTGTGGTTATTAGATTAGTAGGAGCACTCAGTACTGTCAGTGTACTGTTAATCCTCACGGTTATGCCTGCTAAGCCCCCCCCCCTCCCGCCTGACACCTGGTTCAGATCTGGAGAGCCCCACTCCAGGGTTTTGTTGTTACAGAACCCATTACCACATCATGATGTCAGCTTTCTGTCAGTGAACATAGAGCACAGACTTTGGCCTCAGACTTTCTCTATCCAAACATTACCCGTCATAGTCCCGTTCTCTTTTTCTCTCCTTCCCCCTCCTCTGTACTGCTTCGCTTGGCTCACTCTGTGTCTGGGCTTCACTGGAATCAGTCTGCTTTTAATTTGGAGCTCTGTTTGTTTTTGAATCCCCCATCTCATCTCCTGCCAACACTGACTGACCGAGGAGTGTTTGTCCACGTTTTTGCACAGCTTGAAGACAGAAAGCTTTGCTCTCCATCCTTAACGGTGAATGCAATGTGCATGTGTGTGCTTGTCCAATGGCACACAGTTCCTTTCTTCCTTGTTATTATCTTGAGTGACAGCTCCTGTAATGACGACAGCTGTATCAATTACTCTGATTACTGCTCTCATTTTCCTGCTGCTTTGAGCAAGGGAGAATATCAGTTTTAGGACTTCACAATACACAGGCATTCAACTTGCCCACAACATGCAAGATGGAAAAATAACAGGGTTGCAGGAGGACTGTGTTATTCTGAGCTAATGTGACCACCTGGATGTGTCTGTTGCTTTTCACCTCTCTGAATTGCTTCCCTCTGTTAATTTTCTTTCCATAGTAAAGCCATCCAAGCCCAGGTGCTACACTGAAGGCCCCACAGAAGAAGGCAAAGACATTGTACTGAGGTGTACAACTAATGAAGGAACCAAACCCATGCAATACAGCTGGGAGAGGACCAGTGACAGCAAGGTGCTGCCCGCCTCTGCTGTGTTGGGTAATGAACCTTTTTAGTAGCACTCTCAAGCACATAGAAGACTCTGAGTCCTATACACAGGTCCTGTTTCTTTAACACTGTCATCATTTCATTGATGTGTTTTTTGCTCTCACTATAGATCCTATGGGAGGCACCATTAATGTGAGGAATGCATCTGCCAGCGCATCTGGCACCTATCGCTGCATTGCCAGCAACCGTGTTGGCACAGAGGAATGTATCCTCTATCTCAATGTGACACCTCGTGAGTTCTCAACCAACTTCACATTGATGCACTAGCCTATGTTCAGCCTGTTTCACATTTAGACCTGTTGCTGTGCTTCTGTCAGATAATCAGCTGGCTAGAGTGTTTGGTGCTCTCAAAAAAAAATAAAAATAGAATGTCACTTTTAAAACTACAAAAGCTTGTCACTCGGGCAGTATAAAACAGGACATTGTAATTTATAAGCTGGGATCTGTTTTGCTTGAAAATCAACTTATTTGAATATAAAATAGTTTGCTGATTTATTTTTTGTAGATTGATTAATCTACTTACTGACTAATCGTGGCTATAGTTAGGATATTTCAGTCTGGCTGAAAGTGGTGGGCCAACCATCAAACCGACTGTCATTGCCATCTGTTACACCATATGCACAGCTCACTGTGTTACCTTTGTGACTATGCCTTTGTTCTGACTACATTAGTACGCATTTTTTAACTTGCACTAACAGTCCTTCTTTGCCCCCTTGTTGAATTGAAGGTGCAAATCTAGGATTCATTAGGTTAGATTATTACATCACATGGATACAGAAAGCATATTTGTATTTTTTTTCAGTGACATTGGTGATTATTGTGCTTTAGAAAGGCGTCTCTTTTTTTCAATTGGATAAACTGAAAAAGCTGAAAAAAATGTCAGAATTAGTACTTTAAGCCACAGTCAGAGTTGGACGTAAAGCCTTAGTTACATTCAAGCCATTTGGTCCTCAAATGTTTTCCAAACCTTTAAAACTTTTTCTTCTTTGTGTTGTCCAGCCCCAAACACTGCAGGCATCATTGCTGGAGCTATAATTGCTGTCCTCTTGATCCTCATCATTATCGCCATCATCCTATTCTGCTGTTGCCGTGCACGTCACAGGAAGAAGTACGAGAAGGAAATCTGCAATGAGATAAGGTACGCTCACTAAAACATCAATGAGATTTGGGACAGATAAACAAAGCTCCCTCTTGACAGATAAATATTCAGATTACTGTCTAGTCTTCGCTTCATAATGAGGAATATGTCTCAAGTTGTATAATACTGGATTACAAGTAAACAGCAAAAATGCTATTGGGTATGTGTGATTATTGCTCTCAGCTCCACATGTGGTGTGACCTGTGGTCATCTTAGACTCGCACACAACATCACAAACACATCTCCGACTCCCCCAACAACCATGAAAATGGTTTTTCTCCATCAGCGTTTTTCTTTTTTCACCCCTCCTCAAATAAACAGCTGTGGTAATCAGTTTGAAAGCTTTGTTTGTTCTGTGGATCCTGTGTAATGTCTGCTGCTAGCTGCCACCAGCCCCCTCTCCAGACCCACCTACCCTACCCTACCCCTCCACTCCAGCCCCCCAGCCCTGCACCATCCAACTCTCCATCCGGCCTATGGGCTCTGTAAAACCACTGGGCTTACTATCACTCTGCTGTGGACTGAATCTGTCTAAGACCACAATGTGACACTGTTCATGCTGTAGGACAAAGAGGATTAGACCAATGGTCCCGACTCGTATACACAGACACACATTTGCTGAAACACCACAGCATGAAGCTGTGGACTACACAAGCTTTGGCCCCTCAGGCTCCATTTGATTGAGCATTTAACTGGATTATTGCTGCTTATTAGTTGTTAATGTGGTGGCAGAGGGAGTAGAGGGCATCGCTGTATTTGGATGCTCAGCTCAATCTCTACAGGCTATAACAGTCAGTGTGACTGAGCTCTGCAGACACAGTCTGACCAATCAAACGGTCTGACTCCAATTATTTGTCCCTTTTTATTGAGTCAAATCATGTTTCGCACTTGAAATGACTCTTGCAGCCTCCTTGGTTATTCATTGTTTTCCCCTCTGCCTTATGCCTGTGCACCATTAGACTTCATTATTGTTCATAGCACATTAGAGAATTATTTTAAATATTACATTTCTCTGACATGATGCTCAGGTAAACTCATAATAGTGAGTTTCTAGTCTTGTCATGTTGTCTAACTATGCTGCTGTCTCTGTTTCCTCTCAGAGAAGATGTGCCCCCGCCTAAAAGTCGCGTTTCAACAGCACGCAGCTTCACTGTGGGCAGCCAGCGCTCCTCCCTGGGCTCCATGTCTCCTTCCAACCTGCATGAGTATGCCCTGAAACCCCAGTACGACAAGATTCCCTCATCAGAGGAGTTTGAGAGGCCTCCGAGCCACGCCCCTCTACCCCCTCCGTCTGCTGCCAAGATGGCTGTCCCCAACCTCAGCCGCATGGGGGCCATCCCCGTCATGATCCCTGCTCAGAACAGGGATGGCTCAATCGTCTAGCATGTCCTGTTCTTGCAAAAGGACCGTACAGTGAGGGAGGGAATGGAGGAGGAAGGGAGTGGGACACAAGCCAATGAAGATGGAGCAAAAAGTCAGGATGGCCTGACTTTTAGTTCATTATTTACAAATGGGATTATCCTCCTTTTATGAAGACCTGGCTCTGCTGTGATGCTGACAAGAGAATTTAAGTTGTACTGGAATCACAACAGAGCACAATAACTTTTTATCAAATACAAAAAAAAAAAAAGCTTTTATGAATTTTATTGTCCTGGACTTCCTCACAGAAAAAAATGAATTAGTGTGGATATAAAGCAGGATGGTCAATATACAAATTATATTGTACATATGTGAACGCATGTTTTGTTTTGTTTTTTTTTAAATATAGATGGCCCTTACTTTAGAGATGCTGTATGTTAAAAACAGATCCAGGCCCTGATTGGCCCACTGTACAGCTCTGTGCATGCATGTATGTTTAAAATCGCAGCTGCGTGTGTGAATGTAAGTGTGTGTGTGAGAAATGTATAATTCATTAATTTTCTTTCAATGCCTATGTAACAGTATGATCATTTTTCAGGCGATCCAGTCTTTACTAGTTAGTTTTTTGAGGACTTAAAAGAAGGAAATTCACAGATTTAATCCTTGAACCAAGCTGAAAAATGTCTATATAGGTCAGCCGTTTTCTGTTGAACCGTTGTTCTGTTGTTTGAATTGTCCTCTCTGTGTTTGGCTGGGCGGCTTAAGGGGCACAGGATTGGTTGGTAGTGAAGGGGAGGTTCAGGCTACCACAACTTGTGATTGGGTGGATTATTGCTTCTTGACTGAGCTTAAAAAGGACCACTGTCCATCCCCCAACCCTTCTTTAGAGATTTTAATAGAGGTGTATAGGGGAATAATAGGAGCAGCTGGACAACAAGGTTCACTGAGCAATCAGCTTTGATTGTGTTTGACTGTCAAAAGGCCCCTAACTCCAGTGACCATGTAGACTTCCCCAATCACACACACATACACTCAATTAGCAGGACAAGAGCATCAAGTCACATCAGAAGTGCCACAAAAGTAATTCTTCCTATTTGCAATTGCTTTACAAGGAGTCAATATCGTGATTAACCTTCTGTCTGTGGTCAATATGAACCCCTTCGTGGCTTTTCTGGCATTAATTGGCCCTTTAATGAAAGATAGAAAGCATGGGGACATTGAGAAAGAGCCCAATGAGAGCCTTAGAAATGCTGATTACTGTTTCTGTGTGTACATTACAACCGCTTTGCTTTGAGGTCACTTTGTGGTCACTCAGTTTGGTTCAGTCTTTCAGTGTAAGCTGTCAGTCTTTGCAGTCTGTGGGTTATGTCAGCCACCCATGCATACCCTTTCATTGTTTGGAAGCCCAGTATATCATCCTGTGTATTACTTCACAAGAAAACTGGTGTGAATACTTAGCTTACTCTTTCTTTTTGCTGTGACGCCTTATTCTACTCCTCATTTCAGCCTCACACACCTTCCGTACCTCCTCACTGCTGGGTTTTAATGACTTCTGTTGTGCCTTGTTGCCCCAGTTGTTTTGTAGCACGTCCACCAATGTGCTATGTGCAGTAGCATCATCCTGCATAGCAATCACTGCCACGAGAACAATATAACCATAATAATCCAAACCCAGTGAACCTATTGATTGTTCTCTGCTGCCTTGATTAGGTTGAGCCTAGGATTTCCCACGCCCACTCACCCCATACGAATTCTCTTATAGCTTAACAGAACTTTTAGCACTGTTGGGTTTTTCTGTTCCAAAACATGACTTCATGTATGACTTTTTTTTTTAAAAATTGTTTATTTAAACTTCAGCAACTGATGAGGTTTTCTTTTTTTTAAATAACCTAAATAGTTCTGGCCATGTGTATAAATATCCTGTCAAAGTAACCCTATCTAATCACAACACAATTGAATGATATAAAAACGATGATGTCTATATGGATGTATATGTGGTGCTCTGTTATGCTGTGCTTGGCAAATCTATATCTAAAACAGAAGAGGAGGGGCTTGTCAGTGCAGTGCAGTGCAGTTGCTCTTTGGTACATTTGTAATTGAGTGTGTGAGCGTATTTCAAGTTTTTGTGTGTGAATTCTAGTGTCCAAAGAGAGGTGACAGCTGTAGAAACGTCTTGGCCCCTACACTTCAGATTTGATGTAACACCAAGAAAAATGAGACCTGGGCCTGCCTTGACAAGAAATTACATCTGTCAGTTCTACTACAGTTCACATGTGTATGTGTGTGCGTGCATGTGCGTGCGTGTGCGTATTGTACATGAGGGGAATTTGTAGTCAGGATGGGCCCCTGTAGAATTCTAGCTAGACTCTTTACCTGCTGGTGAAGTGTACAGAGCTCATAGAGAGATGGTCCTGTTACTGTCCCTCTGTGCTCAGAACATTATTGACAACTACTACTAACAATATTAACTGTAGCTTTGACATCAGCGTACTAATACTGTATGATCTCCTTTGAGGTTTACACACTATGTGAAAACCATTTTTCTTTTTGTGTGTATTTTTTGTGCTGTATTTTGAATAATAAAAGTCCATGAAGTGAAAAAATAGCCAGCCATGATTGTTTGTTTACAGAAGTAGCAACTATTGGCTTGAGCGTGACAAAAACTTAATTCCTCTCCTCTCCAGCGGTGCGTGCTCTCCGGGGACTCGACCTCTTGCCGCTTCCTGACTGTGATTAATTTTAATCAGCCGGTGAATTCCACCCCTTACACCAGGTGAGGTGACTTTCTAACCACTTAATGACTATAATTAATCAATGAAGTGGGAAGGAGCAATCACTGCCTGCCATCTCCAGTGCTCACTGTTCACTTCAGAATAAACACACACACAGGGGTGTGACTCGGCCATCCAATCATCCTATAGGCTTCTTGTTGACTCGTCATTCCTTGCTGCACTGTATTGTCCCTGGCGTCTGGGTCATTTGTTTCAACATTTGCTTAGCTCTTTTCAATTACCGCCAATTTCCTCCTTTAGTTAATGTGCTGGCTAATTACTTTGATTGCAAGCCAGCACTATTCAAAGTTGTACAAAATTGGTTTCCTAATTAAGTATGCTGAATGATGGAAAATGCCTGCGGAACAGCAGAGGGACAAATCACACACATATTAGTAGTATGTCTTTCTATTGTGGCCACTGTCACCCTCCTCACACTCTTTATACACTTAACAACATGCTGGTGATCCCTGACATGTGGATAGATCGATAGCTGATTATTAGCCAATAGCTCCACTGTGTGTAGCTGGTTGGCAGGTAGTCAATAAAAAGACTAAAGCACTTAGTAGCAGTGCTAAGTGGACGTCCATTGCTATAATTGGATGTTAGTAATAGATAGGGCTCCAGAGCATTGATCTGTGGCTAGTCGAAGTCTCTCGTGTAACGTAATGGTTCCCGAGCAGCTCTGCACATCAGGGCTTCTGTCAGACACCGGCTGTGTTCAGCTGCAGCGATAGCAGCACAATCACAGCCAACTTACAAATGGGTGTGCTGGGATATAATGGCACTTTTATGGCTGTGCATTCAAAACATTCATTAAAAGGACATTAGAGATGTGTGCTACTGCATGTGTGCAGATTAGATTTATGGACTTAACGCTGTTCCCTCATTGAATTAATGTACAATGAGTCATACATCATCCTTCAGTGTCCTCCAGCCCAATATCCATTTGTGACATTTAAAAAAAAATTTTTTTACCTCATGTCCTCGTTCACATAACTGAAGGGAGAGAGTGGTGTGTGCTAAGTACCTGGGGATTTGTGCCTGCCTCCCACTTCCCCAGCTCCCTCCCTTCTGCCTGGGTAAGGTATTAATTGTTTGCACAGATCAAGGAGGCTGGTATAGCAAAAAAAGCTGATTGGTTCTCCAGGAGGGTTTCCTTGGCAACCTTATCTGGTTGTACACAGTCTAAGCCGGCTGCTAGCGGGATGATTTATCTTGTAAAGCGTGATTCGCTCCCTGCTAACAAAAGGGACCTCTAAAAGCATCAGTCTCATCAAAGTCGCTTTCCTCCAGTGTGACGTCTGCTGTCACAGACGTTAAGCTTTCTGCCGTTTTTAGAAACCTCAGTCAGTTTGGGAGTGGGTTGCAGGGGGAATTCTGGGTAGGATAGTGGAATATGCATATGTATGAAGAGTGAGCTCCATCAGTTCCACCGGCACAGCAGTACATTAACATTTTGGCTCGGTGCTCTTAGCACTTTGGATGTAAAATGACACAGATTATGATGTGAATGTAAGCTTTTACAGCACCGTTGCATGAATGACTGAGGAGTTACAGTCATTTTTGGACATGGTCCCTCTTGTTTTCTGGTCTCAGTGGTATTCTGATGGATATGGACTCTATTTAAGTGTCAAATCAGGATTCTGCTTTACAGAAGTCAAAACAAGAAGCCTGAAGTCAAACACTGAATGCTGCCTCACACTGTGGAGGCTGTTTGCCTCATGTTTTAAATTCAAATCCTGTCATACTTAAATGATCCCAGTATCGATGTCACAGTTGTGGGATCTTGAGGATTAAGTAAGTAATTTGAGAACTAGTTTTTTTGAACAACACAACAGTCTGTCTGAAAATACTCCTAATTAAAGCTGACAGTCTGAACTTTAAATGCACAGTCACTGTGCCATGTCAAATGAATAGGAATAGGAAAAAGAGGCACAACATCAATGTGTCACCATGCAAACACTCACAGCACTCAACCGTATGTTGCCTTGAACAACCTTCATGTTGTGGCTGGAGAGGGTGGAGGAGGTTCTGCAGAGTGGAAGTTCAGGCCAAACCTGAGCCAATCATCCCACTCTGCCTGCTATGCCTGCAGACAGCCCAGATTTCTCATGAGGCTCACCCAGCTGGTGTGCACTCATTTGTCAGTCCTCCTCATCTCCCCAGACTGGGAGGAGGAGAGGGCTGGTGCACCATCCAGCAGCCTCGCCGCCTCTCCTGTCTTCCTATTTGGTCGATATGGAGTCATCTGTTAAGGGTTGACCTCTACGCCCGCTGCATCTCGGCATCATCTTGGGTCACTATTTCGACCCCAGGCTGCTCACATTTCGATGACTAATACGTGACTTTTGATGAATGACCTTCCCCTCCGTGCTCCAGGGAGAAATCGGGAGCCATGGCCAATTCATGCTGAGATTATACTCAGTCCATCAACATCCTGTTTTTCCAAGATCCCCCCCTGTCTGGGGGACTCTGTTTGGTGAGCTTCATGGATCAGAGAGGTGGTGCTCACCTGCAGATGTGACATTTTATTCACGGATGGGAAGAACTTTGCGTGTGGTGTGAGTGACTACAGGAGGCCCTCTGTTTGTAGGGAAATTAACGTCATCAGGGTTGCTCTCGACCGGCTTCCATATGGTGCTGGAGGAGAAAAGAACGGTGAGAGGGTAAGAAGCTTCAGATGCAGCCACATGTGTTCAGAGGCAGGACACCGGGTTTAATATCCTCTCTCAGTAGTGTGCTGGAGCTTCAATCAGTCACTTCCTTTGATCTTTTGTCCCAACACTGTACTGTTATCTCTCATCTTCCCAGAGTCAGGCTGAGAGATTGAAACCAGGGGAGCAAACCCCCCAGACCAAGACAGAGGTTACACAGTGCAGATCAACCCAGTCGTTTACTATGTGATTTGTACTTTTAATCTGCACCTTGGCTGCACTCTATTACAGGTGATCAACCTCCAATGCCATGTCATCAGGAGGGCACAATGGAGGCCGACAATAAAATGTAGCCTTGGCAAGGGAATGGGCCTCAGTTTCCCTTTTCTCTCCCCCTGATGATTGGGGTCATCTCTATTATTACCACAGTGATGTCAGTGATATATGGGATGTGTGTGCCTCTCAGTGTCTGTTTCATGTGTGTGTTCATATGTATTAATGCTGGCCGTGTGTGTCCGTGTGCAGTTGCATTACCCAGAGTGTCCACTGTCAGGGCAAAGGTCAGGGTGCTGATTTAACAAGATGGGGCAATCCTTTTTCCCTCTGCACCAGAAGGACTACCACTCACCCCCACCTCAGGCTATTTCTAGCTAAGCAATTAGACAATGTCTTTTCTCCATGCTGGACACGTACCTCCGGCCACCTTCACACCCTGAAACCTCCATGCAGCACTCCAGCCGTCACAGGCCTAAATGAGACTGAGGCTCTGGGTGCGGTTTGGATGGGGCAGAACTGTGAATTACTTTGCAATTCCCAGCATCCTGGATTTGTAGGGCTAAAATCTTTGTCATGCAGAGATTTTATTGGGGTTATTACACAGATTCCCAGCTACTTTTCTTACTAGGGGGAAGAGGAAGAAATCTGTTGATTACCTGGAAGGTTTGCGTGAATGTATGACAAATGAACAAAATAACTGAAACGCCTAACAATATGATAAATGTTATTCAGTACAAATCTGTCACAAACTATGATCCTAAAAATGTCCACACATATGCACAATAAAATAATAAAATAAAATAAAATTAAATCCTCGTGTGTGCTATGTTCTCTAACTGTTTTCTGGCCCTCTCCTAAGTTGTTGCGGTTGTTTGGAGTCTCTTATTGACCCAGTGTAAACTCGTGTCTCTGTTACAGGCCAGTGTCTGTTCTTAGGATTTTCCCAGCAGAAATGTTGACATCTCATAGCAGGAAAACACAGGTGTTATTAGCAACATTTATAATGGCTGCATCCCATTTGGCTCCAGGATCAGAATATATTTATTTTCATGTGTCTGCGGTACAAGAGGCTGCAGTTGTTGAGCCACACTTCTGGGTTCCTTGTTTGTCATCATAGCCTCACCTACTGAATTTGATGACAACTAATGGTGTCCAAATGCCACCCAATTACTACTTTCTGCTCACATGTTTATACTTTTAAAGGATATCTTACTTTGTAGCCAACAAGTTATAAAGTTTATTCCACCCAAAATCTTGTTTTATGTCCCGGTTCTTTTAGGTTTATTTGACTCAAACACCACTTTCTCTCTTGCAGTTTAACTTGGTTGCTGCAGTTGCAAGTTGAGTAAATTGCAGCGTAGTATAGCATAGTTAGAACATTACCAGAATAAGAAATAAAAATGCAATCACATGCTGTCGCATTTGCAGTCACCAAATCTTGAACAGATATTTGAAAGGTTGGAGAAAAGTCAGACACAACTCCTTTTTGCCAAGCTTTCCATAACTTTGCTGTCCAACTGGAGGCATCAATATTATTTTTAATATTAAAAACAAATTACACTTGACCTACATTCAATGCTTACACCATGATTGTCATCCATCTTGGCTAGAAATGCGTTTCTTCCTGCTTCAGCATGTTCTACCCCCTGTTACTAAACAAGGTTATACTTATCAAATTAAATAGCTCTGCTCTCCAGTATATTGGCGAATTTGGTTCTTTGTACTTAATTTATTAGCATGATTTCTTTTTAATATGTTGTGTACAGACTTAATTACTTGTCTGTCTACTTTTCTTACTCCATGTAGGTTTCCCAGAGACTATGGGTTGAGGAGGAACTGGAAGTTTGTCGGCTTAGACCTGGTGTCATTCCATCAGTGTTAAACTTCCTGGCTCATCCTGGAAGAGTACGTGCCAGAAAGACCTTGAGATCTTAGGTAGCATCTCCCTCAGGTGGGTGTCGACGGTGTTCACAGTCAGGTCTGTGGTAATCCTGTCAAAAAACAAAACAGAAAAAAATCTAGATTATAAATCAACATGCAACATGTGGTTCAAAAAATGTCATAGTGCAGTATATTGTCAAAATAGTATGTAATTCAAGAAAACATCAGAGTATAATATGTCATCTAAGAAATGCCATAGAATAAGTGTAGTGTAGTAACTTTTAAAACTGTTCGAATTCTTATATGTTGCTAAAAAAAACAAAAAAAAACGTCACAGTAATATGTCAATTAAAAAAGCCTATAGTATAGTGTGTCGCCCAACAAACATCATAGTATAGCATGTCGCTCTAAAAACGTCACAGTATAGCCTTTAGTCCACAGCTGTCAGTAGGTGAGGAGCAACACCAAAACAGTCCAAATGCTGGTTTCCAGAGGGTTAGACGAGTATTTATTTGAAAGAGTAAGTTTACAACAACACATGTGAGGGGGTTAAAAACAAATGGGTGTTAGTAAAATAAAAATAAATAAACAGAACTAAAAGTGAACTTCATGTTGACATTGATGGGCATTCCAACCAGGAACAAAGTAAAAGATAATCAATACGAAAAAAAACTCTTCCTGTTCACCTCTTCAAGCCCAAAACACACCGCAGTAGCACCCTAAACTAAAACTACCAATGGGTTCCCTGTTTTCCTTTCTGAACAATTCAAAGGTCCCTCTCTATCTCCCCACACATCCACCAACCACTGGAACACATCTCCAAAGTTCTGCCAGGCCAGCTCAGCTTCCTCTCAGAAGAAGTGCTGCCACCTGACAGATGAAGGAGCCTTTTGGGAGGCAGCTGGCATCGTGATTGGACTGTACTTTGGTCTGTTCCAATCCAGCTTCAGCTCCAGAGACGGCAGGCGGGACGAGTCAACGGAGGCCGGGTGGACGAAGGCATGCAGCTGAGTACAATCCAGAAAACAACAGAGGAGGAGTGCAGCGGCTCAGGACCAGAACAACCAGAGTAGCATCGTATGTCTCTTAGAAAACATCATAGTAGAGCCTTTGGTATGAAAAAACACCATCATATACATCGTATATTGTACAAATAACAAGTCAAAGGAAAGAGACATACATTGTAGAATTGTAGTAATTGTGGGCTGACTGATTTACTGATGATCAGTATTTTATTTTTTACTGATTTACGGTAATAAATACATTTTAAAATGGTGCTACTTTGGCTCTGAACCTTTATCTACCTGTGGTCGCTCTGTCTTCTGGAGAGTTGATTGGTTATACGTCACGAATAAAACTCCTTTAACTTAACATCTGTAAACAAAACAAAAACATATCAACGTTTTCTGTTAAAGTTTGTGTTCTTCTAAGTTTAACTCAAGATTTTAAATACTGTCATTTACTGCAAATGAATATCTACTCCAAATGTCTCACTAATAATCATTATCAGCCTTAAAAACCCACAAAGCACCCCTCTATACTGGACCACACTTAGTACAGTCCGGTTCCCCCTTCTATAAATCTGCTTGGAATCTTCCACTTCCTGTTTGTCAAAGTGGCCTTCTACCTGGACAGGTTTTGTTGGAGCTCATGCAACAAACATTTTGGGTAACTGCACTTTAATATGGATGGATAACACTGAATTAGAGTCTGTTTTAATGAGACTGAGTTAAGATGTGTAGCTCTGTCATTAAATAGGAAATTATTTCTCAGAATTCACAGAGAAAAGTCTGAAATGTTTGCTAGGTTAGCGTCCCACATGTTCTTTGGCTCAGCTAAAGCTAACTCTCTCCAACTTCTGGATCTCTTGAGTTGCTTCTTGTTAAAATATCTTGCTAGAGGTGCTGAAGCTCAGAAAGTCTGAGATGTTTGTTCAAAATAAGCTCATTCTCAAGTCTTATCTGAACTGTCCTCTTTTGTTTGAACTTTCCCTAAACTTAGGAGTTAATGACAGAGCAGCACATCCAGACTCAGTCTCATTTATGTAGCGATTAAACTTCAGTGTCATTCATTGATGTTAAAGTGCAGTTTTTCAAATGTTTGTTGCACATGCTCCCGACCAAACCAGTCCAGGTGAAAGACGATGTGAAGAGAAAGCTCCAGAGGATGAATATCACACATTTACATTGGAAATAATGTCCTTTAGTTAGACATTGTCATGCAAAAGTTGGATTTCCCTTTAATGATGTTCAAATCTTTGTTGAGTGCTTTGTTGATGTTGGTTTCTAAATGTTTTTTGACACTCTGCCCCAAAGATTAAAACCTTCTACGGCTCACAAGCTGCAACAATTCACACATTATCAACTATCTTTCTGACTAAACTAAGATAAAAAGTGAAAAACTGCCTGATTCCTGCATCATGAATGTAAATCTTTTTGGTTTTTATGACCGTAAACTGAATATATTTGGGTTTGACATTTTATAAACCAAAACAAGAAATGAATTACTGGAGAAAACAATCAACAGATTAATGGACAAAGAAAATGTGTTTTCTAACATATATGGCTGAATTACTCGAACATTACAAGATAAATACAGTTTTAATTCAATTTTATTTATCTAATGCCAATTACAGGTCAAATTGTCTCAAGATGCTTTATTTTTTAAACAAGAGTAAAGTTTCTCAACAAAAACTAAATCTGCTGGTGGATTCATGAAAGACCTAATAAAGGATAATAAAGTGTGATACTAAAGGTTTGTGGTGCTAAAAATCTCAAAGTAAAGATATCAAGTTGAACATCTGGATGGAGGTTGATAAAAGTTGACCTTCCTTCATTTCTCTGGAGCCGACTCCATGGATTTTATGGATGGTGGTTAAAGACCTGCTCTTCTAGTCGTTGTCCTTCTAGTCACTGTAAAAAGTCAGTCCATCCTGGCCGACTTCAACACCTCTTCATGACAACTTGTTCTGCCTCCGACCTCGTGGAAACTCAAGAAACTCGGGAAAACCCGTCGAGACTCGAGGAACTCATCGAGACTCGAAGAACTCGTCGGGCGGGGGAAGGTGTGGTGGGAGGTGGGGGAGTAGAGGGGGGAGGCCGCCACCCACCTCCCCGCCTACTCTCCACCCTGACTCCACCCAGACTCCGCCTTGGCTCCACCCATGCAGTCACTTAGGAACTATGATGTCAAAGGGACGACGAATTTATTTCTTTTCATCTGATCTGTAGCTCAGTGAGTTAAGGATTTGCCTATGGAGCTGCAGGTCGCTGGTTCAAGACCAGACGCTTCTTAAATTTTCTCAAAATCCTGACAAAGACAAAGAAAGAAAAGGTCCAGTCACGGGTCTTGAACCAGCGACCCTCCACTTGGGAGTCTGTCTTCTTATCCCCTGAGCTATTTGCTCAGATACTAAATCTTCTTTTTTTTGCGCATTTATCATCTATTTTTTGTTGTTTTCGAGTTTTTTTTTAACTCGAGTCTCCACTCGACCGTTTTTCTCAGGAGGTTGGACTTCAGCCTTTGTGCTGGAGGGTGGAACCCTCAGTTCCAAGACTTTCCAAAGCCTCCAGACCTCCCGACTCCTCAGGACCTGAGCTTTCAGACAGTCTGAGGGCTGAAATTTTCTAAGTTCCACAGTAGTTCTCTGTTAGTTTGAACCTTCAGACAGTCCAAGGACTGATATCTTCTAAGTTTCTGAGTAGTTCTCTGTTAGTTTGAACCTTCAGACAGTCTGAGGACTGAAAACCTAAAAGTTCTTGAGTAGTTCTCTGTTAGTTTGAACCTTTAGACAGTCTGAGGACTGAAATCTTAAAAGTTTCTCAGTACTTCTCTGTTAGTTTGAACTTTATTCCTTAAAACTTGTGACCATGAGTCTTGATTTCACATTTAGACCATCCATCTGAGTTCTTCTCAGACCTTCACCTGTGGGTTTTTCAGAAATCTTGAACAAACTTTGATTCTCTTCACTGAAGAGTAAAGTTTGTGGAGATCAGAAGGTAACATTAGTTTGATCGATGCCTTCAACTACTAGTAGACTTTATCTGGAAAGCAGTTTTCTGAAGAGTTCTTATTAAATCTGTCCACAATCAAACCAAGAA
This sequence comes from Amphiprion ocellaris, assembly GCF_022539595.1. Taxonomy (NCBI): domain Eukaryota; kingdom Metazoa; phylum Chordata; class Actinopteri; family Pomacentridae; genus Amphiprion; species Amphiprion ocellaris. The sequence goes on from NC_072779.1 coordinate 25,190,478, forward strand.
CATAGAAAGAGGAAATGTTTGAAGAAACAACTTGATGTTTTTGTTTCAGACTAGAAAACGCTTTAAGACCTTCATCTGTTTTTGCTCTTTTTGATCATTTTATTGTCTCCTCTGTTTAATTTGATCTTCTAAAGTTTAACTGGTGTCTTTTCAAATGTTTTGTCTTTAGTTTGATTCTTCTTAAATGTTTAGTTTTGCTCTTTTCTCACCTTTTATTCTTTTCTAATGTCTGATCTGATTTCGAAATGTTTTGTCTTTTTAATGTTTAATTGTTGTTTTTTCAAATGTTTTATTGGCTTGTTTGAAAAATTTCCCTTTCTTTCCCAATGTTTAACTTTTCGATTAAATCTTTAAGGTTTTTCTTTTTAAATGTTTTACCACCTTTTAATGTTTATTTTTCTTTTTTAATGCTTCATTGTATTTTCTGTTTAATTCCTATTTAAAGTTTTATTGTCTTTAAGATTTAATTTTCTAATTAAACATTTAATTTTTTAATTAAATGTTTTGACTTTTAAAGGTTTAATTAAATGTTTTGTATTTTTCTAAATGTGTAATATTCTTGTTTAATTGTATTTTTTAAATGTTTTATTATCTAAAATATTTCATCTTAAATGTTTAATATTATTGTTTAAAAATTTGTTTAATTTCATAGTTACATGCTTTGTATCTTCCATTTAATTATCTAATTAAATATTTTGTCTAATATAATTTAGTTGTATTTAATGTTTAATTTTCTTTTTAAAAGTTTTATTATGTTAAATGTTGTTTTTCTTTGATTTAATTGCTTTTTTTTTACTAAAGTTTATTTCTTTGATCTTTTTTTTCTGTCAAGATTTTAACCCCAACCTTAAAAATGAAACAAACCCTTAAATCACAATGAAAATACTTCTGTTGTCACAATCATGAGTTAGTCAATTATTCAGTTTATCAATTCAGCTTTATTTGTTTAGCACCTTTCACACAGATGACAAAACTAAACAAGCAAAGAGAAAAAACTATGCTAAAACTATGATTAAAACACACAAAAAAAGATTTAACATGGTAATAAAATCTGTTGTGTCCAGGGGATGGAGGGAGTTTATTGAAGTCTTCTTGGGCTCACATGGGAAATCATTTAAAATATAAACTTGATATTCAGTCTAAGGAAACTGCAGAGCGACAGAAGAACCAACAATATCTCCTGTTTTCTCCTTTAATGAGTCGACTCTTCTTGTGCTTTCAGACCAAAGAACTACAGACTCTTCACAACCTGCTCAAACTCTTGGTACAGGACCTCACCACACGGGTCAAGAAGGTTTCTGTCTCATTTCTACTCTGAAGCTCACCTTCTCCTGCTCAAACTGCTGACAAATGTTTCTGTTGCTCTAAAGTCTGGTCTCCAGAACTTCCTAAAAACTCTCACAGTCTCTTCTGCTGCAGGTTGCTTTGTAGAACTGTTGCAGAAAACCTCACTAAACCACATGGAGGGGCCTCAAGATAGTCGTCCAAATGAAACCATACAAAAACCAAACTAGCACAACCCAAACGCTAAAGTCTCCTGCAGTCTACCAGAGAACCTCTGAGAACAGAGAATCAGGACAGGAACTCTTACCTTCTGGACAACCAACGTTGGTTCTCAAACAAGAACACAATGTGTCTGACCAAAAACCTCTGAAGACTCACTACAGCTACAACTCAGCTGCACCAAATCCACTAATCATTGCACACATTAGCACCATGTGCTAACTGTGGCTAAAGAACCACATTTACCAAGACAACTATCCAGTACAAAGCCCTAAAACACACCAAGAAACACATTAAAGTCTATTTTACTGCTGGAAGCTGCAAGCCAACGCCTAAAAAACAAACTAAAGCAATGGAGCCAAACCCGGTTCAGTGGTGAAGAGAAACAGAGGAAATGTTTGTCTGCAGCTAAATAAAGCAGGAAGACAGTGAGCTGCTCAGGTGTTCCTGATAACACCAAGCTGCTCAGGTGTTCCTGATAACACCAAGCAGCCACCTGGACAGCCAATAGGAACACAGCCACCTGGACAGCCAATAGGAACACAGCCACCTGGACAGCCAATAGGAACACAGCTTCCTGGAAGTCCAGAGGGCGGGGTTAGTGAAGGAAATTTAGTTTAAAGTTGAAGCAGAAAGTTAACAAAAAAAGTTGAAAGCCACCTTCTGATACCTGAAATCTCTGAGTTTTCACACAAAGAACACCTGAACATGTCAAACTGGTTCCATAGTAGAACCATCATTGTAAAAACGTCATAGTATGGTGTGTTGCTCAAAAAACATTAGGACTCGGCTGTCAGGGACAAACATGTAAGAAACATGAGAACAGAGAGAATCCAACCAGTAGGTCACAGTTTATCATCCCCCAGTCATCTCCTGAAGTCCATATGGTGAGAGACATCAGTATCTGGTTGTTAATTTACCAGAGGATGCTTATAATCATGCTGATGTGGTCTGTACTCTACAGTATTTTAGTGACTCAATAAATGCCTAAGTTGTTTTTTTTTTTTTTTAATGCTTTTTAGTTTTTAATAAACATTTAAGAGCCTATATGTAATCAATAAATGGCCTTTGCCTATCTTAAGAAAAATTCACTCAGAACTCTGATATGTTAACAGTACTAAATAAATCAATAAATACATGCATACACACAAAAATAAGTTAATACATTAACTGTGTTAAGATAAGATTTAGATTTTTAAAAAAGTTGTTTATGTTTTTGCAGAATCCAGTATTACTCACTGGTTGGTCATTACATTTTGTTAGTTTGATTTCACTGTTTAAAATGATGCCACCTCTTTTCAGACAGAACCTGTGATAATAAAACAATACAAAATTTTCAGTTCCGTGTTAATAAAGCACTTAAAGCTTTAAGTATGGCTAAATGCTTTTTTCAGAATTAAATATATCACTCCTTAGGTGGTAGTGGCCCCAAGTTCAGTAAAGTTGGAAAGATATTCACAGATTCACACTTCCAGCATCAATAACTCATTAGATATAGGTTGTCAAAACATAAACGGTGCCTCTTTCCCATTGTTGCAAGGCAGACAATGTGCTACAAGCCCAGTTTTATCAAAAGCAGCTGTCTTTCAAGCTACAGGAATAACATTGGTGTCTATGGAGTGAACAGGGTCCGTCTGCAATTTGCAAAACCGCTGCAACAGTAAAGAGAGACAAATATTCAATAACTTCACTCTTATACATTGTAGTGTCACTAAAATCACTGCAGCCTTCAACTGGCTCCTGTTGTCAAAGTGTTTTAACAGAAATGTAAATGCTGTAATTTGATTCTTTTAATGAACCATGTAACTTGAATGGATGTGATGCTGGTGTGACCACAGTGCACACGTCTGATGTTGCTCACAGTGGTCCAAGGGACGCTCAGGGAGTTTGTGTGTTTGCTCAGACTCAGGAAAAATTACAGGGAACATTGATTGCAACATGTAAAATTGCAGACTCATTTTGAGTAGAGCCCAACCTATATATTGATTAACCAATATTATCAGCCGATACTGGCCTTTCACAGATGTAAGTATTGATATTAGCATTGATACAAATGATGCCTGATTTGTGTCAATTTATTTGTGAGGGACCTTGTACAATAATAAACTTAACTGTTAACATTTGATGTAGATGTCCAATAATTAGTTTAAAGGTCACAATCAAGCAACTGGGTAGACAGCAGATAGAGTTCAGACGAGTTCAACCTTAGTCTGGTTTCCTCTGTAGTACAAGGTAGCAAGAGGTGACTTGCAGTCCTCCTCCCTGACTTACACATAACAGATTCTTTAAACACCTTGTATCTCTTCTGTATCTGATATGTTTATAGAGGAACATTCTTACCAGCTCTCCTCAATCTCTGCTGTGTTGAACTTGGTTTTCTGTGCTTCTTGCAACAGAGACAGTCAGAGCCCAGTCACTGAATAAGAGCTCTGCACAGACTCTACATTCACATAATAATATGTTCCACGTGAGTTGGCTGACTGAAATGTTCTGGTGCAGGAAAAGCAGCTCCTGCAATAATTAAAGTTCATCTGTCTGCACTGGTGGATCTGAGCGTCACAGTTTAATGAGGCCCTGCTGCCCCGGACGTGTGAAGGTCGTCCCAAACTGTCCTGCTGGAAACCAAATAAAAGGACCAGAAGGATGGGGCTGCATTGTTTTTATGCTCAGGTAATATCTGGGTCAGCCTGCAAAAGAAGGAATACATAACAAATTGGAGTAATAAAATGCAGTGTGTCTGAGGAACTCCAGAGTGTTGTTGAGTAGATGGACTATTTCCTTTAATCAGTTATGATAAACAACAGTTTTCCTCTGCTTTCTTCTGCCACGCTGCAGCTTTGTGTTTCTTTTGAAGGTCGTGGCTGTGTGAGAACACTACTGTTTTCATTCTTGCCAACAGAAAGCATGCAGTATTTTCCTCTTTCAGTCGAGAATATGTTGACACACACCTTCTGTGGTATTTTCCCAGCGACTTACTGTTGTCCTGACATCTTCCCATTGTTTCTTCAGTGCAGAAAGTTATCATTCAGAGAGAGAGAGCTTCACTCAGCCTCTCGGTCACATCAAACATCACATGTACAGTATGAACAGTGAGGTGGGAGGATCAAAAGAATTCATTAAAGTCAAGAAAACAACAGTGTATTTTGGAAGCTGTGCAGCTACAGCTGGCTTGAGCCTGGAGTCAGAATGTGTTTATCCAGTGGTTTTAAGCTATTAACGTGTCCAACGTCTCCTTTTCCTCTCTAAAAGAAAGTATGTGTGGAGCAGAGCAGCTGCACTCATTCTGACCACTGCCTGCAGTGTGACACATTACTGGACACACGCATCTAAAGCATTATGGTAATTTCCTGGGGTTCAGTGGAAGGATGGATCCTCTGTGCTCTAATACAGCATTTATATCTGAGTCCAGCTCTTCCTCTTTTGATCTCACCCTTTCCAGAAATGTAACATTAGCTTGCCCCCTGCCAAGCGGATGTATTTAAACGATTTTACTAATGATGAACGAATGAACTCCATTTGAAAAGCCTGAGCATCAACTTAATCCCAAACCGACAGCCGTACTGGTAGTTTGTGTTTATAGGCTTTTTTCTCAGGGGAGTGGAAACATCAGGGGAATGTTACCACTGAGAATGGGATGCCTTCCCATTTATAAACAGGAAAGTATTTTTAGGAGCGCCCAAGCGTGTTTGTTTGGAGGTGATTAGAATTGTTGTCAGCAGGGAGAAAAGACTGAGTATTTCCACATAATTGCTTTTTTGTGGTGGGAAAAAGCCAGTATGTTGTACTACATAGGATTAAGATGATGGAGAGCTTGTGCAGCACATATAATTGGAGGTGATGGTGAATCTGCTGCATCTTATGGAACATGATCTTTTGGCTTTTGCATGACCCACAGAAACAGGGTTTTATTTACTGAAGCCTTGAGGCGTCACATGTTCCTGTTTGCTGATCATGTGAGCTATGGTACACTGACAGGTGTGCCACCAGAGCCATGACTCTCTGTGTTGGGATGAATTCCAGGCCTCAGCTGATGACTGAGGACTGTGGCTTTATTTGCTTCTTTGCTGAGCACAAACACAAAAACTCAGACACTGAAGGCGTGTCAAACAGGACATATGGCTCTTCCAGTTTGACAACTTGTGTGATGATGACAGTGTTCATTTCAGGCAAATACCAAACACACACACTGCTGGTCAGAGGAAGTCAACCTGCCAAACTGGTTCTCCTCCCTTAGGCTAGACAGATGACAGGGCCACTGTGAGCTACCTGCTGTACAGCATCACTGCACTCAGACTGTCTTTGTTGCTGCTTTTGTCTAATCTTACAGTGCAGCTGTGTGCACTGATGCCACCTTGTGTTCAAAAACCGAATGATAACATTAGAGGCACGTGGTGGGCAGTGTACAGCAGGAGAATACGGTCGTAATGAGGTTTATATTCATGTTTAGCAACATTATGGTAAAATTAGCAACAACAATATTTACTCGTTGCCTTGAGGATCCCCTTAAGCTAAAGAATGTTTTTAGAACACTGTTCTTCAGCACTGTTTTTAGCACAACACATCCTAGTTATCACAAAACACAAGTAGGCTGCCAGTTAAACGTGAGTAACTGCAGCAAACTGTTGAAATGCTTCAACAGACAAAAAAGAGTCTAATTTTACCAGTCACAGCTTTTCCAGAGATAAATATTTGCTGGTTTTCTTGTAAACTAAATACTTTTTTATGTTTTGCTGTATAATAATAATATAATGTATAATAATTGCTCATTTATTTTACTCAACGTTTTTCCAGCCAGCAGGTAGAAATATTTTGGTACTGACCAGGACAGGCTGTGGTGTATTTAAACCAACATAAGACAAACAACACAAGACACCACACATTATAAATTTGGAATTAGAAATCCTGAATAAATTTTGTAATCATGCAGAAGCCTTCATGCTAGAAATGATCTAAATGTCACCATTTAACAATTTAAGAGCTCTCTAAAGCCTAAGACTGAATAATGTCGATCTAATAGTAACAACTTTTTGACACAAGATCTAAAAACCCTCAAACCCATCAGCAGCTTGGAGAGAGAACATTTAGTTTATAAATCTCCCTCAGCATGAGACCTCTGGGTGTCCTGAGGTGTCACCTGGACTCTCTGTCATGTTCCTTGAGCTGGTGGGGCACATTTCCTGCTGTGGGAGGCTGCTGCCATCAGCTAGTGACGTCGCCATGAGGGGTGTATTTGGTCTGCGGCAATATTTAGGTCACTGGTAACATCCACATGAACGCAGGACCCAAGAATGTTGTGTTGTATGAGATAATCACTTCATCTCAGTGGTTTTAATGTTGCGGTTGTTTGGTGTGTATCTAACTATATGATTAATGATTAATTGAAAGACAGTTTGTTGTTTAATTGATGGGAAATTCGTTAATTTGATGAGTTTATAAAGCATATTAAGAGCTTATAGTTGGATCAGTGGATTTCCATCCATAAACCTCTCTACAGAACGACAATCTCCACCGCTCATCCAAGTAGAAAACACCAGAGGTGCTGTCTGATTTAGTTGCGTTTTGTCTCGTCAGTCCTCTCTGTTGTTGCTGCTGTCAGTGTGTTTTGATAAAGAAGTTGCATTCACAGGATCCCATTTGCACTGAAACCCCATCAGACACCCTGCTGTCAGAGCTCATTAGTCAGAGGCTTGTCTATCAGGACAGCCTGGCTTTGCCTCTTCACACACCAACAGCGTCTCTATTCCTTTCAGACAACTTCTGGTTCTTGATAAGAACTAAATGTGGCTGCAGTTTTCATTCATTAGATGCTGTATATTGTAATATACAGCAGAGTGTCTGTGAACTGCTGATCAGGCTGGATGGAGGCTGTTCTGGCCTGATGAGAGCTCAAACCATTAGCTGATTAATCAGTTCATAGAAAACTAATCTGCAAGTGTTCTGGTCATTTTCCAGTCATTGTGTAAAAAACCAAGCATTCTTAATTTGACAGATTGGCTTATTTTCTTTATTTTTTATCACAAAAAACTGAATATCTTAGATTTTTTAAGAACAGAAAGAATAAGAATAAAAAGCATTATGATATATGGTATCATCAGCATTGTCACTATTTTCTCAGAATTAATAGACTGCTTGAGTATCAGTGACTGAGCAATCACTGATGGTGAACTGGGGCTGCAACTAAAGATTATTTTATCATCATCATGATGACCATTTTCTTGATTAGCTGTAAGTTATCAGAAAATGGCAAATTGTGGAAAAATGCTCCCAGAGCCCTGAGGGGAGTATGTCCACTCAACTGTCCAAAGATTCTCAGTTCACAGTGTGAAACAGAAATGCAGCAAGAAGCTTAAATCCATTAAATCCCTTAAATGAAGAATATGAAAATCAAAAATTCAAAAATTACAAAGATTAATCCAGAAGCTCTTTGCCATTTTGGGTTAAGAACTTTAAAATGAATCAGTTATCAAAGTTCTTGTTGAGTTTCTGTTGATTCCGTAATCGATTAAATAGCTACTTGTTGCAGTGCTCATGAAAACAATAGTTAACTGCAGGCCAAGGTGAGATTGTCACATCATGACCTTTTGACACATGCAGCAGTAATGAAGATCATTGTTGCACGTTTATATTTGTTGCAGTTTGGCGCCCTCTCCTGGTCTACAGGCAGAAATACTCATTCTCATCGTACTTGCAGAGCTTTTCATGAATGCAGGTTTGAGGGCAGAATTAGTGTTGGTCCCAGGAGCAGGAGTCATTTACTTAGAGGAAATACAGGCAGCCCACATTTCCCACCAGTAACAGATCGAGCCAGCATTTGATTGATGCATGACCTGGGTGCCTCGGTGCTAAACATCAGCCTGAGAAGAATGCATGAACGCGATGGTTATTCAGTGTAATGGGAATGTCAATAACTCCCGCGTCCTCTGATGAATCCACAATTACCGTCCATGATTCACCAGTGAAGGCTGTTGATGTTTAAAGCACTGTTATTGAACCGAAAACAAGCCCTCAGTTGTCCGAGTAAAAAGTACCAGGCATTTTTTTTAGTAAGTCAGCATCTACTGGTGCAGCAGAGAAGGGAACAGTTTCCACTTAATGGATGTTAGAGAATTTTGAAATGGAATCAGAAGTGACTAAATATTGACAGACTCTTCATAGCTACTTTTTAAGAGAGCTGCAAGAAATGACCATTTGATTGTTAAATAATTGATTATTGATTAATCAACTTCGGATTATGAATTTTACAATTGATCGCTTTTATTTATTTATTTATTTTTTTTTTCAAATTTGAGGTTGTTTTATGCTTGTGCTGAGCTCCAAATTCGGATGCTCCTGGTGTCCTTTCTTTAATGCAGTGTCCCTAAAGTCTGAATGCATAGGAAATGCCTCCAAGAGAAGAAAGAGTTGAACTGGTACTTCATAGTGGACATGAAGGATGGACAAAATAGGGTTAGGATTAGGATTGGGAAGTGATTTTTTTGGGGCTACCATGAATTTTAGCCACGACCAAGCCACAACTTGAGTTTCGACTGTTACATTTGGTCGTCCAGAACGGGGTTTGTCCATGTATCTGCCCGTTTCTTTAAACTTTTTAACCACCTTCTCCACCATGGAAAAGCCAAATGGAATCCTCCTTGGATGACATGCATTAAATTCATCTGCTGTCTTTTGGTACGTCCATCCTTCACGCCCACTGAGAAATAGCAGTTCAACTCTTTCTTCTTTTGACAAAGCCATATTTAATCTGTGGAGGCAAAAAAATATATAGTTAATGAGATTTCCTGTGTTCAAACTTTTGGGACACCCTGTAGAATATGTGTTTTTAATACATTTTATGAAATGCTGCTAAAATACTGCAAATGTTGATGCCCAGCTTTATTATAGTATGTTCAGAAGTTGTTAAAGCCAACATGCATGCAGCACAGTAAAGAGACAGACTTGTATTCCTCCACAGAGGCATGTGGAAAATAGGCGTGTATGCACAGTGTCAGAAAGAAATAAGGTCTGTTTTCTCTGTTCAGTGCATGAAAGTGGAAGTTAAAATGAATGCCAAAAGAGAAAATTAGTACACATTTTTTAATAACATGGCACAATTTACATAACACAAGTTTAAATGAGGAGCATGCTGAAGATTCAGTTGCTTCATTTTTTCTCATTTTTGTACATGATCTAGAAAGACTTCATTTTTTCCCCTGTACATGGTAAACAGCAAAAAAAAGTTTCTCATTTAACAATGTTTTTTGCAATACGCATCAACTAACCACTATGGCTCCGGTGGACATTTTTATGTTGGATTAAAAAACACTGCACAACATGATATCACAGAGTTTGAAGCGCACAACTAAACCTTCAGTGGACTACTAAAATAGATCTCTGCTTGTTAGAAACAAACTGTCCATAGTTGAGACTTGCTTTTTTGTCTTTTGATTTTGTAGGTACAACAACTTAAGAAAGCACTTTAATACACTGTTTGACCAACAGAACTTATTTCCAAAACATGTACTTTACACTCCTTCCACAGGGCTAATGTGCTGTCATGGTGTTTAACGTGCTGCATTCTCCCCAGAACAAGACTGGTGGGAACTGGAAGAATTAAAAACATTTGTGCTACTGGCTTTCTAAATTGAAAAAATCTTTGAAATTTAGTACTAATATCTGGGATTGTCACTACAATTTATCACATTTGATGAAGTAATTTTCAAAACATGACCTTTTTGTTAAATTGAAATTGCAAATCCTGGTTGGATCAGTTAAAGCTCGTATCTGTCAGAGTGGATGTTTGTTAAGTCTGAGTTGTGGAGAGAATACAGCGTTTGTCCTTCAGTAGTAGTCAGAAGTGTTGAGAAGGCCAGCTTTCAGAAAGGGAGCCCAGACTTTTGTTGCATAGTTGAATATGGGGGTCTCTGGTACAATGCTAATCACCTGCGTTAACCAAAAAAACAAAACAAAAAGGAAATTGCAAAAAGCACATTCTGAATCACCGCTGTAATACTCCTATATTTACATTTGTTTAAAGTAAAGCTTTCAAAACACTCTTTTGCATATTTGTACCATGATTTTTAATCCATACAGAGAGAGCACAGCGACTGTACACATTATCTACACACTTTGCTGTCTGTCAGTGCTAATGTACCTGTACATTCCAAAACTGTTCATTCTTACTCCACGTCACTTCGCTATACAAGAGAAAGAATGCACACAAAAAGCTGGAGCGAACTGGGAAAAAACTTTGAAAAATTGTTTTTTTTTGTTCCATGGTTATTGTCTCTTTGTAGTTTTTATACAAAAACAATTCATTGTGTGGGCATGTGTGTGCCCACATAATTTATTCACAGCTATGTTACAGTCTTGCTTTGCCCAAAGCTAAGTGCTTGGTGTGAGTTCAGTGTTGGTGAGGCACAAGGCTGCAGGGGCACTGAGTCTGCTGTGGCTCAGCTCACCGTGCCTCAATGTCTTTGTGAGCTGGTCTGTCTCTGATATCTGTTGCCAGGGGAGTAGTCCGTCTGGGTGAGCCAGGCCGGGCACCCAGTGTGGGGATGAGCGGCGGTGGCGCACTCAGAGATGCAGTGGGTGGCGCTTTGTTCAGGATACCGTTCTGATGGGCGGTGGCGGCTGCTGCCGCTGCAGCTGCCGCCGCCGCTGCAGCCGAGGGGCTGACCCTGGAGTAGTGCATACCGGGAAGTCCAGGGGCCATGAGGCCTGGGGCCGGGTGGGGGAGGTGTCCGTCAAGAGCAGGGTGGTGCATTGTGGGGTGGAGGCGCCCGTGCTCATAATCCTCTCTGAGCATGTTGAGGCGGTCGCGCTCCTCCAGCTGGGCACGCTCCTGCTCCCTCCTCTGCTCCAGGGCCAAAGGGTGAGGGTGGTCACGATTAAAGTCATGAGGCTCACGGTCCCTGTAGGAGCGCTCTGCCTCGTAGAGGCGCGGCGCCGCCAGGCGGTGCAGAGGATCATTCCTTAGCAGCAGGTCTCTGGCCAAAGGGTCCCGTCGGTGAATGTCCAGGCCCCTGTAGGGGTCCCTCATTGGGTCCCAGTGGAAGGCAGGGTAAGGGAACCTGTCAGCTCCTGGGATGGGGCTGATACCCATGAAGGGTGCCACAACTCGAGTTCTCTCTAGGCTGCTGATGCTGTTGATGGGATGGACACCAGCCATGCCCATTGGCACAGGCATTGAGGATGGAGGGTGGAGGTTTGGCGTGGGGGATGCCTGAACTGGGTGCTCACTTGCCCTCTCTGTGGCTCCATCCTGCTCCTCCTTCCTCTCCTCTTTCACTTTCACCTCACTGTTCTTCTTCTGGTGTTCATATGGCATCTCTACCTTCTTCTCTAAGATCTCCCTGCTCAGACCTCCGTTGGGACGTTCCAGACTGGTTTGTCGGACATAAGGTGACGCTGTTCCCCTGTTGGACACTTTGTCCTCTGACACTCGGCTGTCATGGATGATCGGTGTGTCCTTGTCGCTGTGCTGGTTGTCTTTGAGCTTGAGGTCATCTGTGCCATTGTCTTTCCAGGAGTCTGAGTGCTCTCTCTCCCTCTCTTTGGCCTTGTTCTCCTTGTCCCTCTGAGGCTCTGCAGGAGCAGGAGCAGGAGCAGGAGGCAGGTGGTTCCTGTGGTGCTCAGGAGGTCGGCTGTGTCCGAGGAGGCTGATGGGGTTGACAGGGACTGGAGACGGATGGCTTGGATGACGCTTTTCTACAGAGTCCCTGTAATTACAGAGAAAGTCCCCCCATCAACATCAGTAACTTTGTTTTTGCTGGATTTAATAAACTCCAGCATGCAGTGTACAGAAAGTACTGCATTATGTAACAGCAAATTCAAAAATGTTGTCACACTCCACCTTATTGGAGAGCAGTAAACAGGAGTAACTGTAGAAATCGGCTTTAACAGCAGCTACCTGCTCTTTAACACCCACCTGTCCTTGTCGTCTTTACTGACCAGCGGGTCCCGTTTGTCAGAGTCTCGGTCCCTCTCGTGTGAGCTGACTGAGGTGCTCCTCTCAGAGTCTCCAGGTTTCAGCCAGGGAGGTGGTGTGGGGAAGGAGGGTGGTGTCCGGTGCAGGCGGTTCCACGGCTCCTGGTGGCTGCTGTTGCTGCTGCTGTTGAAGTGCTGCTGTGCATTTGGGCCATCTTTATGGCCAAACACTGAGTTGGCCGCTGTTAGGGATTCAACACATGGAAAAACACGGCAGGACGCAAGTTAAATGCGTATCTCAACAATCTGCCCTGATACGTATTTAAATTCTGTTCAGCTTTGTACATAGGAACGTAAATAACAATAGCTCTGAAATGCTAATTTACTTGGGAATATTCCAAACTATGAATGGCTTATTCCAACCAAATTAAATGTTGTGCATTAAATGGTAGCATGGTAATCACAACAGTATCCCTCATGAGGCAGAAACTCACTTAGTGCCGGATTTCCCAGTCCCCCGAAGGCGGATGAACTGAGAGCGCCCAGTCCTCCAAATGACGGAGGCCTACTGAAAGGTTCTGCAGGGAGACACGACGTGTTACCAAATATGCAAACAACATCCTAATCTTTTATATCCACACTGAGACAAACGGAGGAGAGCTCTTACCTAAGTGAGATGCTGGAGCGAGGAAGTTTCCAGGATGATGGGGCGGATGGCCGAAGGGTGCTGCTGATGGGTGTGTAGGACCTGAGGATGAAGACACAAACAGAGCTCATGTTACCAAATGTAAATGCTAAATGGGCTTAAAGGTTTACTTTTGTTGGAAACTGACAGAAAATCTATCTTAAAACAAAGTTAATTTTCAAGCTTTTTCTGGTGATTTCAGCTAGAGCTGAGCAGTAAATGTGCACTCATGTTAGCTTCTCACAGATATATCAATATTGTCACATAATGCAACACACACTGCAAAATAAATTGCACAACGTAAATGGTGAAGATATGGTATTTTTGAAACTGCAGACATGACAGCATCTGTAAAACTACTGCTTGTGGAAAAGTTGGTTTATATGTTGTGAACATTGTTTATCAGGTTTGAGTCATGCTAGCGGTGAGGCTGGAGATATGGCATTGTTTGTCCAGCACTTTGGTAAAGACAGAAATATCAATGAACTGAAATGGGATATTGCACATATAGTCCTGAGTTCCAGGAGATGATGCTCACTGACTTTGACCGCAAACAGCACTATCACTTCTCCACTAAATCATCTTTAACATGGGTTGGAGAAAAACGTGGTTCAGGTATTCATTTCCCTTTAGAATGATTTCAACTTTTACTTAAATGCCTCATTATATCAAATCTATTTTATCAACTAAAGCAAAAAAAGAGAAAAGGGCCCATTTTCACCTTTTCTGTTTAAAACCAGAAACAAAAAAAACAAAACAAAACAAAAAAAAAAAACAGAAAACTGGCTCATTTTCTTTATTTTTCCAGTGTCTGTCCATGAAGTTTGAAAATCAATCAGAGAAAAGTCAGAAAACTGGCTTTTTGTTTTATTTTGTGTCATTTCCATTTTTCAATTTTCCTTTTTCAAGTGAAGACCACAAATCGCTGTAGAACGTGAACCTGAGGTAAAATGATAAAATAAAAGAGAACTTTGTGAGAAATTTACTGTCAGAAGAATGATGCACTTTCCAAATTATTTCAGTTGAGGGGCATTAATTAATGTAAACTATTACTAGTATTCTAAACCCAAATAAAGCAAATCATACAACACCAACACCACTCCTATCCACAGCTGCTGTATGTAACACATGAGGCTGTGCTGGATCAGCTAAACTGCATCGTTTTGACTGGGCCTGAAAGGACTAAACATTGGCACCCTGACCTCAGTCAACCTCAGCTCTGTGTTGTGTTTAGTGCTTTGTTAATGTTAGCATATTGCTAAAGTAAGATTCTTACTCAACTCCGAAGTATTAGCTACACTTTAACCACATCTCACAGACAGATGTGAAATAGTACCGCCTCTGAAGCAAACCACATGATGCAGTTGAAAGCTTCAGAAAAACCTGAGTAGACACTGAATTAAGATTTTATTGTCCAAGAAAATGTAAATAGTTCCTTGTTCAGTTTTTATTTCACAGTGGCACTCATGGCTCTGCGCTCTGTAAACTAGGAAATCTTCTTTAAAAATTTGACATCACAGACATTGTATTTAGAAACAAGAAAAGCACTCAGAAAGCGCAAGTACTCTGCCAAGGCTGCTCAGTCATTGTATGATTTCTGACGGATGAAATCTTTAAAAAAATGTGTGGTCCGCAGCGGTCCATTTGTAGTAGGATTGCAATCATGTGATCGTCAGCAGGCAGCTGAGATAGTGTTCACTTGTCGTCATAGTTACAGTGATGCTGTGCCATTTCTGACCTTCCCTGAAAATTTCATCCAAATCCATTTTTGAGTAATGTGCGAACAGACAGACAAAACAGACTAACAGATGGACAAACCGACACCGATCGTCACATAGGTGATCGTTGCTCTTGGCAGAGTAAAAATATGGCAAGCGATGCGCATGATTCAGACATGCTACTTGTTGCCATGGTGACTCATGAAGTCACTGAAATCTACAATCCATCGGTGGTGTCAGGAAAGTAGCTAACATGTAACATATCTGAGTTAAATATCTTGGGAGTTTAGATATTCAGGACAAATAGATGACCATATAAGTATTCTGCTGCCTGCTGGTTACCAGTCATGTCCAGCCAACCTTCACATACCTACAGTGGTGCGGACAGTAACTGTCTACAGGATGGCAGCAGTGCACTGAGCTCTCAGGCCCACAGCAGCATTCAGCACTTGGTTGACTGAAGAGAGGTGGACTACAGCAGCTTGTTCACTGCTGACCTCGGTAACAATAATGTAAGCAGACAGCATCTCACTCTGGACAGCAAGGAACTGAGCGACTGCTGGTGAATGTCAGAGGCTAATGTTAACCATCAATCAAGCTTTCTACACAGAGATCTGATGCACTCACCTGCAGCGGAGAAGAGCGTGGCGGGCCGTGCCAAGTCGCTGGGGTGATGGATGGCGCCAAACAGGCTAGGGCCTGGAGGTCGACTCAGGAACTCAGGCTTGAGGCCGAAGTCAAGCTTGTGAGGGTCGACCTGCATCTGCTGCTGGAAGACGCCAGACCGACAGAGAAACACATGTAAAACATCTTTACACAATGCTGAACGCTCAGTCCTTATTTAATAGGAGAAGAAAGTGGACTTGCTATTGTGTGAAGCAAACTGCAGTGTGACCACAGCAGGTGTTAATTGTCTTGTTGAAGGACTCATTGGCAGACGTTGAGGGGATCAAAATATGAGACTCTCTGGGGACCTGAGTCCCACTGACTGCTGGTTACAGCCAATTACAAAGCAAACTCCTTTTCTTCATGGATCATCACAGCCTCAGGAGGTGATTATTGTTATAACTGCAGAAGTCATACAGCTAAATTACTTGTTGTACTTTCATTACTGTAGCAGTCTTTGTAATGTGACTTATAGAAGGTGTTTTAGGAGGAGCAAATCTGTGATGTAACTGATGAGCTGAAACTAGAGCCTGCTCCAAATCAGTACAACTACACATGTATCACGCTGAAGGAGGGACAAAGTATTCAAAGCAGTAATGTGTACAAGGCCTAAATGACAGATTCATTTTGAACTCAAACAGTAGTTTGGTCCAGGGTTTGAATTCCCATGTCAGTAGTTTTACACGTTCATGCCATCCTCACACTTTTGATGGTCTCACGGGGCTGCGCTCTATGACATGTTGTTAATCATACATAACATGGTGACTACTTAACTAAAACTTCACTTTAAAAAAATCGCAACTCATAATATCGGTAAGAAAAATCACAATTAAATATTTTCCCTTAAATTTTTTTTTGCCTTAATGTACTCACTTTTTTTGTTCATTGTTATGTTTATCTGGAAGCTGCATACTAACATTCTAGTAAGTATGCTGACATATTTGTTCTTGCACAATAAACTGCAGTACGCTGTAAAAAATAGTGCATAAAACCCATATGGAACTGAGCGTGTGTTAATTCTGGCTTTGACTCAATGCAGAGAGGAGTCAGATGAGTCCTCACCTTTACTTTCTGTTGGTGGTGGTATATCTGCCAGGCGATATGGACATGCATGGCGCACCACTTTCCCGGTTTCTGAAACCACAAGACAGTCACAATTTTACTCTTTAACAAGAGTGACAATAACACTGTAGTTTACATAATAAAAGCTCAAGGGCGCAATTCACAATGACAAGAAAATGTCAATGTCATGTCAAATTGGTGCTTGATTATATGGAAGTGCACAAAAATACATATATATTTATACATACATACATAAATTTCAAGTGAGAAGAAAAAGTATGTGAGTTTAAACACAGGCTTTGTTTAGCCCTAACAGCCCATCTTGAATGGTTAGATGACATGAACACATCTCATTTTCTCTCATTCATACTCTACATTTAGCACCTTTAATCACATTAATTAACAATATGATGGTGTGTCACAGTGATATGGTGTGACAGAAGTAACTACCAGCCAGTGCTCTGCACATCAGTCTGAAAGCAGCTTTTCTAAATGTAGAGGTTGCAGTGTTGAGTGTTGCCCTAAACTAGTACAGTCAGCCCCCAAAGTGCTCCACTCATTTAATTAAAGATACTATCAACTCCATTAGCAAAACCCTTTAAGGCATCATGGCTGTGACTGTGTGTGACTGGCACACTGCAGGGAGCGAACACTCACCCTGAGAATGGGCCGAAATGGATCCGTCAGCTACAGGAGGGAGGAGAAGAAAAAGAAGATGAATTATTTTGCTGTCAATCAAATCGCTTCTAATTAGTCTGTGTCTGGTATTCATTACGGAGCAAATTAAAATGTTAAAATGTTCACTTTAAAATGAAGCATTTCAGGAGTAATTAAAACGTGGGGGTTAAACAGGGTTCCTCCTGTGTGGCCTTCTGTGTACAAACAATACACATGCAGACAGTTTGCTGTTTACAAAGTGCATATGAATTCTTTCCAACATCATTATTGAGTGCTGAAAACCTCCATCTGATGACTTAAAGCCTTATGCAACAAATACAGTCGAAAGGTTACATCTACACTGTGAATGCTGTGTGCACGCTCTTACCCTGGGGTCCTTCTGTAAGAATGTGTGTGGGACGCCTCCAGGTCTTGTGGACACATCCAGTGGATTAGAGGTCTAGAGAGCAGCAGACACGGATCGAAACAAGATTCTCTGTAAATAACTGCTTTTTTCAGTTTGTCTATCTGTGGGTGTGAGGTTGCGGTGCTTTACCTTGGGCTGAAAAGCGCCCTGCAGCGAGCTGAAGGGCCCGGTCGGGGGGATGACAGGGGGAAGGCCAGACATGGCCGGTGGGTAAGAGTGGAAGAGCTGAGGGAGGAAAAATGGAGAGGAGGAGTGAGGATGGTTCGGTGCAGTGAAATGCAGGACAACAGCTTTGTGAGGCAGAACAGACGGAGCAAACAAACAGGTTCTGGTGGCAGATGAACCTAAAACATTCAATCAGAACTTTCCAAGACGGTTTAGAAAGCTACAAATGATTGCCTACATGTTTCGCAAAACTGCGTGTTGATAAAATATTCTCGGCTCATTCCCACTGGATTTAAATAAGGAAAAACATTCCTTTGATATGAAAAACAGAATGTTGCAATACAAGCAAAACACAAGTAAACCAAACAAGTGCTCAAGGCTTCCATAAATTTATCCTGTAGAGAAACAGATATGTAATCAGCTACTCAAAGTAATTGTTCTTGTCAATCATATTAGCCTAAGCAGAAAAATATTTTTCCGATTCTGAACATGCATGCTTGCATTGCTTTTATCATGGGCACTGTAAAATTATTTTAACTCAAGCTTGAGGATATGCTCTAAGGTTTTAAATGCAACTTGTGCTTGCTTGTGTCTTAAGACATCACTATGTTTTACTGAGAAGAAATGGTTTCAGGGTATTTGCTGCTACCATAATAACAGCATGGAGAAAATAAAAAACGAAGAACTTTAAAGTGAACTAGTAACATCTATTTGACATACAAACACAGGGTTTTTATGATAGAAAGCTCCGAGGAACTCTTTAGTTTAAGTATTTGAACAAAAAGCACCTTTTTGTAGGGGCACACATCAGGTGTCTGAAAATGTCTAAAGTCCCATGTTTCAAATAAATCCGTTTTAGTAAGTAAAATAATGAGAAAGCCTGTGTTAGCAGATAAACTGAAGAGGAGTGAGACTGTATTGTATTCCCTAGCTTAAGTGTCCTTAGTAATGTAACCACTGTAGCTTTCTGTATACGTCTATATACACACATAACAGTCACATGCACACATAATAAATATTGTGCTCCAGGATCTAAAAATCCACCATTGTTTCATTAATCACAACATCTGCTAAGGCTGAAGAGTGAAATGGTACAGCTAGGATGCCCCGAGTAGCCATTAAAAAGCGGATGAGTGGTTGCATGGAATCTACAACAAACATAAACACACACACAGATCTGCAACACCAACGCACATGGGCTGAAATGGCATGATGGGCAAGCAAGAAACCGCTCTGCAGCCAAATAGCACGCAGTAGGAAAACTCACACTGTGTCTGTAGAAGGGGTCAACTTTTGTTGGGTATTTGTCAAACTGTAGGAGACATGAAACAGAGCTAAGTACAAAGATGTAGAGAAGAGACGACAACCTGCACATAAACTGTCACAGGATTGAAACAGGCCTTCTTCATTTCAGGACAACACAATACACACAATCACAGACTGCATTTTAAAAACACAGGACATGCTTACATATTAAGATCTAAGATGTCAACTGAGATTCAAGTTCAGCCCATTTTCCCAAGCCAGACTGTTTTCATCCTCCCTCTTTCGCGATCATCTGAAGACCTTGTAAACTAGTGTGGGCTGTGTCTCATTTGGTTGCCTTTTAGTGGTGCAGCACAAGCTCAGGGCGAACATTTCCACAGTCAAGACTAAACACTGCAGCCATAAAGAGCCTTTTTATGGCCTCATTAGCTGTCAGAGGCCTTGCCATGCTGCCTTTGAGGTATCATCAGAGCCAAGCAAACCCTCTACAGGCCAGGCAGTTACCAATGTGTATGTGTTTGTGTGAGTCTGAGGTCCAGGGATCCATTGCCTGTGGTCTCTCCCAGCAAGCAGCGGGGCTCTTAACGCAATGCATTTGCCAGTAATGAAAACCCCCAAACAGGACTAAATGATGTCATTAAAATCAGAATGAATTAAGAGTATTATGTTCTGAAAGCTGCCTCTGAAGTTAACATGCTTTGGGCAAGTTATTGCCAATTTAGAAAATAACAGTGCTCAAGTCTGGAATTGTACTGTATGCCAGAGAAAACACTAGAAAGGCTTTCTGACAGAATAAAGGCATCACTGTGGCATGAACGGACACACATGGTCATCATTGAAAAGCCGCCACTGAAACCCACAGGTCCCTACAGTGTGCTGCTCACACACATGTCAAGTTGTGTAAAATCTTTGCTCCCACAACCGCAAAGAAAAAAAAAAACACCTTCAGCGCCATGCCCGCCCACTCCCCTACACATGTAAAAGTCATTATAAGAGTGAAGACATATAAAAAGTGTTTGGTGACGGAAAATTTTTCTTCCCACATTCAGCCTCTCCACCCTCGCCAACCCAACTCAGGTGTGTTCTACTTATCCTCACATTTCTGGCAGGGGTACGCACCATGGGTGGTGCTGGGGTTGGCATGATGGCGTGGGGGAAGGGCGTGAAGGTGTGCTGGTGGGTGTGCTGGTGGGTGTGTTGGTGCTGATGCTGGTGCTGATGCTGGTGCTGGTGGAACTCGGTGCGTAGGTAGGGCGGAGGGCCCAGTGAGGCGCCGCGGTCGGCGCTTTGGGAGGCCAGGAAACGAGTATTGAGCTCCTGGCGCAGAAGGTCTTGCTCTGGAGAAGAGGAAGAGAAGATCACGACAGCATTTGTTAATGAGGTGACTGTATGGCGTTTCAAAGCATTTTTACATTGAATACACACATTAACAGACACAAGGACCAAGTGATTAGATTTTGGCAGTGAAGTGGCTTATAGTCTGGACCCACAGATTTGTTAAAGATCTCTGGATCATTGCGAGATAGCGTCACGGCGTCACTGTAACTATGGCAACAAGTGATCACTACATCAACTGCCTGCTGACGATCACATGATTGCGATCCTACTACAAATCGATGGCAGCGGACTTATCCATCAGCAATGATACAAGGAGCAATTAATTAAACTGTAAAATTTAATTTTCAAAAGATTTCATCCTTCGGAAATCAAACGACTGAGCAGCCTTGGCGGAGTACTGCGCTCTCAGAGTGCTTTTCTTGTTTAACTTGTTATTACTGAGTCTCCAAGCTAAAACATATTGGATTTGAAGTCACAGTAAAATGAAAGGCTTAATTTTGCTGCGTCCTTCTACAGACATCTCATACACCCTTGAAGGACTCCGGCCTTCAATGTGAAAGCTACGCATGTCATCACGTAGGAAGCATGTCAAAGTTATATCAAAGTGGAAACAAGCAGGAAATGACTGTGATTACCAGCATGTCATTTTAAATTTAAGTGAGGCTCCAGATGATTAGAAGTGTCTGACTGCTGGAACTGTCAAATGCTGTGATTTGATACACTACAGCCCCTCTGAGGCAACAGCATCTGTTGTTCTAATAACCTTTGCGCAGCCTGTGGAGAAAGAATGGATTTCAAGTAATCATTGGCTTTTCTTCTAAATTCAACAAAACCTGCCTTGAGAGATTATATCTCCTCCAGAGTAACCTTATCCTTCTTATTCCACAGTGACTCGCTACAATATTTTCTGCATTCATTTCAAGTTTTATTGGGTTGGGAGTGGGGGAGGAATTTGCTCTTCATAAAAATTTCATTAGTATCTTTTGAACAAAATCCAGCTCGCTCTGTTCCATATTGACCAAATTGATTTCCTGCACATGAACACACGTTCCAGGTGAAAATGGAAGTTCTGGGAACGCTGCTAAAAGCGAGCCCCCTCCCCCTCTTCCCACAATGACCCTGACATTTAGCTTGACGGCACTGCGCGGAAATGTGCATGGGTTCTGTAATCGCTTTTGCTATGTGGCCTGACTTGCTGTTGGATATTACTGGTGTGTAGAGAGTTGATCAATCACAGCAAGACAGACGGAGTGTGAACTTGAGCTGTCCACACGACTATAAACACAGAAGGCCCCGAGCATGGAGTGCATGTGGACAATCTTGGTCTCAGTCGCTTGTTCCTTTAAATAATTACCCGGGTTACATTCTGCCTGCATCTGTCTCTGCAAATCAAATGTTTTAAAATCAAATGCTGCTCTGAAATCACGGCTTGTGTACTTCTCATATGTCTTGAACGTCCTGGCAACCTGATGCAACAGCTGACTAAAATAAGAGACAGCTGTTTGTTTTCCATCAGACGAATGTAGAATCCTCTGCCACACCACTTGGGGGCGATGTGGGGACATTCACAGGCAGCATGTGGCGTTTACCTGAGTAGGCACTCCCAGCAGCAGGATGTCCGGGTACTGGTAGGGTGCTAGACGTCAGTGGTGGTGGTGGAGGCAAGGCCGCTGGAGGAGCGAACATATTGGGGTGATGTGGGTGCGGCGAGGACTGCAAGGCAGAGGGGAAACCGTGGGGGGTGCTCTGGTTGGCGGCCAACGGCAGGGGGAACGTGGAGGCTGCTGCGGCCGCCGCAGGAGGAGGCGGGTGGTGGGGGAGGTGCAAGGAGGGAGCAGGGGGCCCGTGGGGCTTGGTGCCTGGGGTACTGCTCCTGCTGCTGCTGCAAAGATAGAGAGAAAAAAAGAGAATGATGGGGAAAGGCGCCAGGTTAAGCCAGGCGTGATCAGTCAAAATTAACACTTGTTCCTCCACATCCCCTCATCTCCATCTGTTCCGACGTTCAATTCCCAGCACAATGTTTTCACACCTCAAATGCCTTCCATTTACAAACGCCTCCCTGCCTCTCTCTTGTGCTTCACAGAATGCAGGGCAAACATGATCCGCGAAAACACCACATTCGCAACACCCTCGGATGCAAATAAACCACCGCTGGCAAACATAACAGAATGAGCATCTGTCTTTGAACAGCTTCTGTTAAGGCACTTCCTCCAGAGCCAGGTAGTGAACATGTGCATCGGAAATGGGATGAGAGGCAGAGAGGGTGTGTATGCATGTATAAGCAAACAGTCTTTTGTAGTGTGTGTGGGTTTTCCCTGGGGGCAGTCACAGAGCCTGCGTCTCCACAGCTCCACGCACTAAGCCTAAAAGCTCATTTGCAGCGCTCGCTCTTCGCTGTGGGCCCCGGCCTGATTATTCACAGCGGGTGCCAGGCCCTGTTGGCGCGCTGGCATACTGGCAGGACTGGCACAGAGAGAAGCAGGCCAAGCCAAGTCCTGAGAGCCTGCGAGGCAGAGCTGTTGTTGGGACTGAGTGGGTTCTGAAGGAGCTATCTTTGAGTCTTACATTAATGAAGAGCCTCATAGGCCTCAGTGCGTCTCAAATGATACTACAGAACACAATAGACTAACTTAAGTCCTGCACTGGCACTACTGTTGCTATTTTTAAAAGCATAAAAAATGACTCATTGTGGTGTATTTGAACACACAACATGGAATTCTGCTGAGGATTCTTTATAACTTAACAGGCCTTTTGAAGTATTTATTTATCTATGAAGAATATCTAAATGTTGAGCGTATTTCCATCTGTTCTCATTCACAAATACCCTTTCATCCATAAAGTAAAAACAATATGATGCTGATCTAGGGTATACTAAAATTTCTGGAGTCTATACAGAGCTCAGATGACAGTGTGGGAGGCTGATAAATCACAGGCACTCGTGGCGAATGTGGCCCTTTTATTCCGCTGTTAATAATCAGTGCTACTGTTTGGCTCAGGAACTTAAAGCTCTCCCTGATGGCAATTTACATACTGATCGGGCATTATACGTACTTGCCGCTTGAGAGATATTCTAGTATTTTCAAGTGTGTGTGAATATGGAGGTTTTGCCTGAACAGCTCTTCATGAATTTTCTGCATCAGAGCGCATGAGGACATGAGAGATGTGGATGCTTTTTAAAATACACTGTTTGGTCGTCTGACTGCAGTATTACCTGTGACCGTTGAGGTTGAGGCCGTTGTATGCAGAGAGGGGCCGGGGATGGCAGCGTGATGGGGGCCGGTGAGGCCCTGCCTGACTGGGATGCTGCTGGTGAGGGTGGTGGTTCGGGAGGGCAGGAGATGGGGGATGTGGGTGAAGGCTGGGTGTAGGCGGAGGCCTGGGGTGGGACAGCAGTTCAGGCTGGTGCTGGGACCGGGGAGGGGGGGGTGGCGAGGGCTCTTGGCCCTGGGCAAGAGGCAGGGCTGCGGGTGTCTGAGGCCTGGGGAGAGCCTCTGAACGTGGGGGCAGGTGGATCGAGGCCGGAGCCTGGGCAGGGCTGTTTGTTTGGGTCCGGCGAGGGGACAGGGGCTGGGGGATGGATGCCTGAGGCTGCGGTACGGGGAGGGTTTGAGAGGGCAAATGTGGATTAGGAGTGCTGGACGCAGGGGGTTGGGCGTCTCGGCAACTCTCCTGGCTCCTCTCCTGACTGCGCTCTAGGCCTGACACCTTGAGGAGGCCTGGGCCGTGAGGCTCCTGGCTGCCATTGGTGGAGAGCACATCGATGCCAAAATCTGGTACTGTGGAAGACAGAGAGAGGAACACTGTGTGAAAAAACTAAAGTTGGACCATTTGAGCAAAAATGTTAAAAACAGAGGAACAGCTGAAACACATGACTGATGATAACTGTCACTGACATGTTGGTGGATATAATGAGCATACAATTCTAATTGACTGGAACTGCTGAAAGTTACAACATTCAACATTGATTCAGACTGCTGAGCTCTTTAATTGTGTGGGTGAGGAGTTGACCAATTATTATTAGATGAAACTGAGCATTTTTTTAATCAATGGTGTCATTATTTTTAAACTCATTCCCAATAAAATAAGTTAATTTTAAAAATGCAATGCTTTGGTTCTGATGCAGCCACTGGTTACATCTCACAGTAGTCACTGTCATAATGTCCCACCAATAACACTCTCTGATTGGTTACATGTCACTAGTAACAGCCAATCACCATCAAAGAATAAATATTGAAAACTTCTCTTTTAATTAAACATGTAAAACCTGAATAAACAAAGTAATTTCAACAAAGTTTTGTGTTGGATTTAGACAGACCGAGTCTGAGCTGTAGCCAATTAGCAGAGTCTTGTCTTTCTAAGTGATATCTCCTCTGCCATGCTTACTGTGTGCGCTTTGGGCTGACAGACAGCCTCACAGACTGACAGTTTTTCCTACTCTTCTTCCTCATACTGACACACCCTGCTGGGGTTTGCTGCTGTGCCTGCACAAGCACCAATTCCTGAGCCCTTCACACAGCCTTTAACACTGTCCCTGGAGAGAAACTACATGGCAGAAATGTGCTGTGCTTGTTCAGGCTAAATCAGTTTGTATCGTACACAGTATCACATTCAATCTAACTGCACGTTTTTGAACAACACAATGTTCACTTACAGGACAAATTAACTGTATTCCAGTCATATTTGTTAAAGAAGCATCTACCTTCCACAAGCAGAGATCTGCTGCATATTGAGACAAACTGGAGCTAAATTGTGCAAACAGAGGGCCGGTTTGCATACATATTTGCATATTTTCACAGTTTGTTGTTGCCTTTCCTCCATTTCACATGTCCTACAGTTGACAGATTACTGTAACCAAATAAAAGTTTTACAGTTCTGATATTAATCTTTGGAAACACTGATGTTTATTCTGTGACAGAACATATGAAAACTAATGTGGCAGTGATGACTTAACACACATTAGAACGACACTGCAGGGTACCAACTCTGCAACAATCAATTCCGTTTTTCATGTAGCAGGATGAGCATCTGACCAGGTGAGGATTCACTTTATGGACTTTCAGTAATTGCCAAAAAGCAACAATTACCTTCCAATAAAAGCCCTGTTTGGACTCCATTAGTCCAGTGTGAGAATTAATCCAAAGAATGAATGAATGATAATCACTGTACAATGTTGAAGTCGCACAGAACAATGGATAATAAGCTCCATCCAGGGTATTTCTCTGCAGGGACCTCCTCCTACAGAACAAAATGCTCAGACATCAGCAGTCAGCTTGACTGCTCCAGAGGCAGAGAGGCTCATGGGGGATGACAGTGCATACATAAACTGTAATTAACTCTCCCTAGGCCTCAGGGGGGATAGGGGCAGGAGCAAGGGCTCCTCCTCCCCCTTAGTGAAGCCAGCTAAATCCGTTACCTGCCAAAGAGGTGTAGATGGGACCCAGTTCCCCTGGGCTGAGACAGCAGCCTGCACTGCAGAGCAGCTGCCCGTCACAGGGGGCTTCCATCTCCCTGACACGCTACTCCCTCCAGACTAACTCCTCTGGGAGCAGGCTGAGCTAACAGAGCTCTCGGAGAACATCTACCATTAGCATTAAAATGCTAAGTGAGGTATTAGCAGCCCCAGGTGCATGTGATATAGTAGTTAAGGGTCAGGGGAGGTAATTCCTAGTGCAAGATCACAATCAATATCTACAATAACAGCTATTGACTCCTGCTCTGTGTGGGAGAGCTTACTGGGACATCTGCCAGCCTGTCAGGAGACAAAAGGCACACTCTGCCAGCTTCAAGTGTTTTTATACTAGCTGCTCTTATTTGTCTTTGGGCAGCAAAAACAAGAATGCAGAGAGGTGTCTTCAGAGTTAACCAACCCCTATATACAAACTACTGTATATCTCCTCTGTTCTATGTGCAGTCTGCACATAAACACATCTCTGTTCTGCCCTCATGTGCATCAATGAACAAGACAGCCCAGCAGCCCTTATAGCCATCTCCCTAATCCATGTCAATCTTCTCCACTTACAAATGCTATTACCGGTCAAGAGAGACTGCTGCTGGCAAACAACTTCACCACAGCAGATGGGAAGAGAAGAAATTCCCAGTTCTCAAGTCCCCTGCTGCACCTCTATGTCCCTGAGGTCCGTGGCTTGTTTTGAGAATGTGCTAACACGATAAAAAGAAGGTGTCTATTCTGGTCATAATGAACACTCCAGGGCCATGCGGAGCGGGGAAGAGGAAAAGAGGAGTATATGCCAGCTTCCCTCCCGTGAGGGTTCATTTGTCAGTCTTCTTCATCCCTGGAAACAAATAAGTGCAATTCCCACTTGGGCTTCTCAAAATGTAGAGCCTTGCTGTTTCTCAACGTTTCAGTGGTATTGCAGTTTCTAACTAGCACATGCTGCTTGGTGGAGCATTAGAGGAGAGAATGAGGCCTGTGGGTGTGGGTTAGCTGGAGAGGCAACAGCCAGGGGCAGGATTTGAGAAGTAAAGGGGGTAGAGGAGGGTTTTGTAAGGGTCAGCTGGGTGTGTGTGTGTGCAGGAAAGCCATTCATTAAGGGTGGATGTCAGGGGACCCGCAGACAGACTTAGGGGGATAACTCATTATCCTAGGGTGAACCATCTCCTGCTGTTCACAGTGCTGCACACAACACTTCTGATATCTATCTATCTCTACATGCTTGATGTTACAAGACAGCTTATAATGATCAGACTGGCTGAATATAATGTGGTACCATGAAGACATAACAGACAATATGTGGATCAAAAAACAAATGCCCCTTCAAATCTTATTAAAAACTGTCATAACGCACAAGTCATTTGGAATGCAGGCTTCTTTCCTGCTGTTTTTCATCTCACCTTTGTTGTTACTGTCCTGCAGTGGACCACATCTCATTAGCATCATGCAGCTGTAGCTACTGTTAGCAGTTTTTAATGTGCTACTAATATCACACAGAGGCTTCAGGGTTAATAGGCCTGCGTGTTGGCTGCATAATGGTACTTCATCAGCAAAGTATTTGATTGGTGCATCCATGTCAGAGACAAATGCCTCAAATCTTTAAACCAATCTTTGCAATGCATTATGATCCGCAGAGAGGGTGACAGGAGGCCTGGCAAAGTGAGCTGCACAACATTAGGTAGTTTAATATAGTGTTAGGTCATTACTGCAGCACATATGGGGATTAATTTAGCTTATTATGTTTCAATGTCATCACTGGATACAACCTGGCCCATATAAATGATTAACAAACAAGTGCACACAGCATCATCTTTTAAAAGCGCAACTGGCAAGCGGCACCTGTCCTTCTGAAAAATACATTAGCACCCAGCAGGAGCCAACACTGCTTTGCTAATCTCTGCCTCTCTCATGTGAGTGTGCGTGGACATGACAGCCTACACCCGAGTCTGGACACATCCTGACAAATTGATGGCTGTAGAGACCTCTGCGACATCCCAAGCTTCCGTTCCTTGCCGTCACCTCCTCCATCTCACCCTCCTCAAAATAGCCCCTTGATGCATTCTAGATCCCTCTTACTCATTTATGGGATTTCAACCAGGCAGAGGTCGCATGGCTTCAATCACATAAAACCAACAAGATAACACATACCATGAGCCACGAGACTAGCAGCTGAGCCATGACCACTGTGTGTATGTCAGTTATGTAGTGAGCAGAGGTGAGATGCAGTGAGGACTGAGCCTGCTGTGCTGATGCGAGGGCTTTAGATAAGAGCACAGTGGGAATCTGGAGGGACGGACTACTCCGCGTGATGGACTCTAGGGCACCGGATGATGTAATAGACGGTAACCCCTGAGCTCTGACTGCAGGTCTGTCATGTACCAGTGTCCTGCTGCAACATTAGCAATTACTACTATCATCTAGTAGGGAGGAAGACAGTCACATCGACAGCCAAGACGCTGTTGGTAAATGTTCCAGACTGGTGTACTATGAAGCAAGTTGAACACAGCCAGGCTTTCTTTATGTTAGCCTGCTTGAAAAACCTAAAACCCCAGTCAGAGATAATGGGTGTCATGAAAATAGCTAAGCAGTATAATGACAATAGTTAAATTGTTCATAAAGTTTATTTGTTAACCAAGTTTTCTTCATCAGGCTCTGTGCACGCTCCCATAAAAGTAGATGTTACTTTTCTTCTGCGCAAAAATAACTAATGGCGTGCCACCTACTTCATGAGGAACAAGCTGTTACAATAAAGAGCAATGAAAAATGTAGATGTGTATGATGACAATAAAGTGCCTTTACTACAAATAAGACAGGAGAGAAATGCTGGTGGAAAACTATAAATTGTCACGGTAATATATTTATTTTACGACTGTGCACTCAAAATGTGCTGCTTCTATATAACTCGACAACTGTGCAGAGACCTGCTAAATTGTAAACTTTATACATTTAAACATGGTACTCAAGAAGTGGATTTAGGTCTGACACTATATTGCAGATATAATGTGGTGCCGTGGATATCTATATCAAATGTTCTGTTAATCCAGCTGATGTTTTTAGTGACATGTCACTATAAACCTAAAGATTTCACCAAAATAATGGTGCCAATTAAAAAAAATCAGGGGGCATATCAAAATAATTAGGTTTCATCCTTCACCATGAATGTCTGTCAAAAATTTCATCAAAATAGGTTGGATCACACTGATAAATCAACCAGCCAACATTGCTACTAGAATAACTAAACAACACAGGAACATACAGCAGTAAAATTCTCTAATGATACAGTCTTGTATTCAGCGTATATTTGTGCATGTTACAGAGCAATTTTTCTACTTTGACTGGCATCCAGAAGCTGTAACTTGGCAGCATTTACCTTAGTGTGAATGGAGAGGGAAAATGTAGCCTGCAGGCTCTTAGCACTGTATCTGTGGCCTGGAATGGTAAAACAAAGAAAGCCTTTGAAAGGAGGAGCACTGACAACTCTAAAACCCAGAGCTGTCTGTCACAGCTGACAGAGACCTTCGAAGTACCTCTCATTCACTGTCACCCCTGCAACTCTTCCCTCTATCTCCGTCTGGTACTCTCCATCCTGCTTCCTTGTTGTGCGACGGAATGCAGAATCCTGCTCTAACCTCAGATCATATCGCTCTTCAGAGGCAACAATTCTACCACTCTCCAGGCAAAGTAATATATTTGCTTAAGACTATACCACGACATCAGGAAATCATAACAAACCGGTTTATTTGGTATAGAACTGTTGAGGTTGTATTTGAAGCAGAATAAGAATGGTGGCGTTGTTGGGAGGAGGCTATGCTGCCCTTCACTTAGTTTCCTCCACACACATCATTCTGGTTCTGCTCAGAAAACACAGAAACAAACAGAAGGGGACAGACTGTTTGCTCATGTTGAATCAATTAAAGTACACACTGCACTGAACAAGGATTCATGGTCCTCATTGAAGATTCCATCTTGCATGGGTATGTCTCAGCAAACATTAATTACAATCAGGATCTCCCTCTGTGCTGTGCTTTCTGAAACTGGTGGAATAAAATCTCCCTTGAAAATATTCAGTCCCCAGCTATGCAGAATGTTTTAAAAGACAATTTTGCTTCAGGCCTTAGTATGGAAACCATTTAGTCCCTGTGAAAAAAAAAGAAAAACACTGCAAAACTTGCTCCTCTTCTTCCTCCATATTTTGTTTGACAACAAAATTAGAGCTGTAATTAAGCAGCAAGTGTTGACAGTGGTCTGACCTCAGGAGTGGTTTAGACAGCATATGTTCCCCAAAGAGCTCCTTGGTGAGGGACCAGACTCTGTTTATTTGTTCTTAATGAAGCCTGCAGTTGCATTCATGGCAGACATCTTAAACAGACCTACCTCCCACACAGAAGAGAACAATAAACAGCAGGCCACTAGTTTCTGACAGAGCTTCCTCTCTCTTGTGTCACTTGCACATGTTCATAAAGGCCACAGTCTCTGCCCTGAGACTCAGCAAGGCAATACACAACACAGCATATTTTCTTTTTCTCTCCACGTCTTTGTGCCTTTACACAGATTTATAAAGTACAAACCTATTGTGATGAGGTCATTAGTCCCATAATGAGTGCTGTCAGTCTTTAGAGTCTGTCTTTCTCAGTGGACTACCCTGGAGTTCATATCTGTGGAGGATGTCTGAGCTCATCTCCCATGTCGGTTGGGGTGTAAGGCGCTTTGAAATCCCTGATGTTTCAGTGCTACTCTCTTGTGCCCAAAGCGGCAAGAGTCCGTGTCACCTGAGAATGCACATTAACCAAGGGAGACTGCCTCTCTATGCTCCTATGGAAGTGTCATGAGAATCTTTAAAAGCACACACCTGGTGCAGATCACGTAATGAGCGAGCTGCAATGTTCCCTCATAGAGCTGCAATCATATACGACCAATGATTAAGATGATCTAAACATCAGCTTCTGCTGGACTATTTTGGACCACTGATTACTGGTCTTATACTTTATTCCTGCTCTAGTTCAGCACCTTGGTAGATGAACGACTTCACAGCTGTGCACAGGATTATCATCTGTCAATCAGCTGACCTCTAGACAGGCTTCACATAAGTGTCAGTTTAGAGTTTTTATGAGGACAAGGTTAAATCCAATTTTCGCCCGCTATGCTAAAAGCAACAGGCAAACCAAATGTTTAGAAATGTAATGATGTTTACAAGAGGTAAGACTTGCACTTTGGCCTCGTGATATCAGTTCACAGAGGAGCTGAAACCCTGTGGCAGAAACCTTAGCTGGGCAAGCTTTCTCCTTGATCTCATGGCCGAAGCCTCCAGAGAATCTCCAGTCTATTAGCTCCTTATCCTGCCCTTCTTCAGCTCTGAAGACTTGAACAGCATTAGCTCCTCTAAGAGCAGTAACACCACGCTCAGTGATACCTCTCTGCATCTCCTGAGCGCACAGGAATGTGTGTTGGACATCCCCCAGATGGGAGCCCAGGGCGCTGGGGCCTGACAATGATGGACGCTCCCCTGCTGGCCCTCCCAGACTCTCCGTCATGTCAGCAGCTCTCTAAAGCTACAGCCAAGAGAAGTGTTGGGTTACACAGCCTGGACATCCCGCCATGTGGAGGGTCTTGGACTGGAGCTGTTTTATTAGTGCTAGACTCCCAGGGGTGGCTGGGGAAGGGGAGTGGGAAGCTAAACAGAAATAAAGTTGGGGGGTAGGTGAGCGGGGTAACTATTCTGGCTGTGAGAGCGTGACATATGTAGTCTTTCAGTGAGAATACCACGGCGTGCTGATATCACCTCACAGTAACACAAACTGCTACTTTAACAAGCTGTGATTGAGCAAAAGGCCAAAAGCAGAGGGGGAGGCAGGGGGAGAGTTGTTGAGCTGCCTCTCTTAACATCTATATTTCATGCCTGTCTCATTGGGTTTATGAATTTTGTATCACAAGTTGTGAAGCCAAAGCAAGTGTGTATGTAAATATAAATAGTGTGTATATATGCAGTGATGTCATGGTGCATGGTGTGTGTGGTTAACCAAGACATAAACCCCTGACTCCTCATCTAAAATAGACCGTCTGTGACTGTGATCCTCTGTGAAATGGTAGCAATCTGGGGTAATTGGGCTTAGTAAGCCACTGAATGTTCGGAGCTCCTCTGACAGATGCAAAGCCATAGAGGACCAGCTGCCAGACCACAGAGAACAAGCACTTACACATGTTTACACTATGACAGAGTGCAGGAGGCAAACGGAGGAGGGAAATACATGAGTGACAGAAATGGAGAGAAACTTGCTCTGTCCTGTCTCCTACCTTTGCAAGTATCCATCCGTGCTTCATTCATATTCTGTCTGGTAGGGGGAATGTGCTCTGTCTCCTCTTGCGCGAGTCATAATGAAGCCATTTACTAACACAGAGCTGCAGCGAAAGTGTTCTTCCACCCACAGTAGCTCTGATTACAGCTGTTCCTGTAATGGCTCTTAACTGCTTCTGCGTCTTGCCCTCACTGCTCACTTCTCACCCCAACAACATGTGGAAAATCTTGCTGCCTTAGACAGGCCTAAATGTTTGGTCACCTTCCCCCAGAGATGCCCCCCCCCCCACCCCCCCACCCCCCACCCCCACCCCACATCACCACCATCTTTACGTGCACACGAGGATGTAGTGCTGGGTTTAGTGGCAGCACAGTGTCCCATTTCTAGCTCTCCTTTAGAGAACATATCTTTATATATCCCTGAGGGTGTGAGGTCAGACTGGAGGGAACGTAATGGGAGAAGAGCTGGGTCAGGGACTCGATGACGGGTATACTGGCACAGGTGACCAGCAGATGAGGTGGGTGGAAAGCTGGCCAAGGGGCCAGATTTCTCCTGCCAGGGGTCTGTGCAGGGCAGCTCTCAGGGGGACACTTATTGCCGGAGGCTGACAGATTCTCTGCAGGTTTGGCTGTCATGCCAGAACTCACTGAGGCTTTGAAATAACAGTAGCGTGTAATGTGTAAGATCCATCCAGTCCATAGCAATTGGTCAGCGCACACACTGTCACAGTGGTGTAAAACTACACTGAGAGACAAGGCTGCTGTGGAGCGAACCAGACCATTTGACCTCAAACATGTCACATGCACAGAAGCCAGCTGATGGGACTTCTCACAGGGCCTCATATCTCTGCTAGTGAGGAGTGAAAGATGGTAGGTGGCCATTTTTTGCATGCATGTTGTTCTCTAGAGATACACAAAGTGTAAAGGCTGCTGAGAGGCCATGTCAGCGACTCACGTTCTCAACCACCAGTGAAACTTCTGCCATTCCTTACCTAGTTTCATCTCATAGTGAAATACATATTTTATTGGTATAGAGTCGTTTGGGACAGTGTTAAAGATTGCATTACCACCAAGAGCTTCATTACTCGCATTGTGTGACAAGGTACATACACTAATTGCATTCTTGATATTTAGGGGGGGGTTTTGTTGATTTTTTGCCACTATACTGTGAATGGTAATAGGAAACTAGTCAATCAGTCTATCTAGAAAGGATGAGGAAAATCAGCAGTGCCTTGTTAAACACATGCAAACCTTAAAAGCATCCTCTGGTACTTTCTTATCAAAAAATGAGATAGATTCAACATTTCTCCAAAACAATGTGCGTATGGATGAGAATGAACATCTGCAGTAGATTTGCAACTGGCAGGAAGAATGGGAATTCCATCACCTGGACAATTAATTGATTTTAAATCAAAATCACCATTTGAAACAATGCAATTAGCAAATCACAAAGGCTGCAATTTAGGACATACTTTACGCAATGATTCTGAACCAGCATGAAAACTTTCAAAGTTTCAAATGTGTGACAGTCAGGAGAAGACACCTTCCCATACAAAAACTACTAAACAACTGTATTTCTATATAACTCCTCATTCTTGACTTTAACATTTGCAGGTGAAAAGCACTGCAAACCACAAGTCAAAAGCATGAACTGTCACCGACTGCCATCTGAAAATAACAATGCTTAGTATGCAGCTTTGCCATTGCAGAGCTCAGCTGCTTTAACTTGCATTGGTGCTAGAGGCTGGAAAATAAAACTGTGTTATTTCTTTGATGCTGCACAGAATCAATGTGACTAGCTAGTCACAGCCTATCCTTCAAGAAAACAGTGTTTTTTGAATGAATGCAGAAGCAGGCGATGGGCCCAATATTTTGGCTTGAGGTTGTGATCTGACGTCAAACATGGCCTCATGTGTTCCTGGCCCTTAACACTGCTTCCACTGTATCACAGTATTACAAGCACTGCAGCTCCAACCACAGAGATGTTTAAGTGCTAAAAAACGAATGTATGTAACGTAGGTATATTTTAATATCTAAAGCTACAAGTAGAATAAACTAATTCTCAAATTATTAAACCAAATCCATGCAGCGAGGTTAGATTATTTCAATTCTAAAAATTTGCTTTAAATAAGTCCAAAAACAACGATTGGACTCGCAGAAAATTCAGGATGTGTGTCAGCACAACTGCAGCATTTCACAACACACTGACTGCCATTGCAACATGTGTTTCTCGTCAGTCATTGTGGCAGCTTAGGGAAACAATAGACAATCATCTGCAGAGCCAACAAACTTCAAACACAGACATGCTTAAATCTCAATTACAGTCACATGCTCATAAAAACCCCACACCCGCTCATAAACACCCTCTGCCTTCTCACTCCCTCTCCCTCCCTCTGCTGTCCCCCTCTCTCACACAGAAACTCTACCAGTCAACAGCTCCAATGCCACCCTGGTTGAGGTGCACGTACTGCAGCACTACGTCCTCTGCCTGGATCTGCTCAGTGTTAGCCTGTCCTCCATGAAGCCTTGTCAGCTTGTCAGCTAAGCCTAGCGGACTGTACCAAACCAGCCCATGGGGGAGGTGGTGACTCCTAATTGTACAGCTGGCTCCTCAGAGGTGATAGACAGCCTTGGCTTGCTCTGATTTTCAACTCTCCGGTTGCATTAAGGGGTGTTGATGCTTTGCTCATCTGCTGTGCCAAGCGTAGAAAAAGCCCTCTTTCCTTCTCTCTTGTTCCTGCCCTCTCCTCTCTCTCTCTTCAGTTAGGAGCCAGAGTATGAGAGCAACTGGCCTGCAGCAGTGAGCAGAGTGACAGCTCGAGCTGACACACTGACACCACCATGATTTCACTGGGGAGAGAGACACGGAGGGCTGGAAAGAGAAATCTGTCCCCTGAGAGTCATCAGTCTGGGCCTCTTTCACTCTCTTTCAAATGGGGCCAACTGGTTTTACACACATCCACACAGCACATTCAGGCCGCTCGCAAGGATCAGATTCAATACGGCCTAAGCCGAGTGTTAAAACGATATAAGAAAAACTCATTCCAGAGGGGTAAAATGTTGAATGCACGGATCAAATGTCTGTAAATCTGTTGAAGTATCAATTTGCACGTAGCCTTTTCTCTTAAATCTTCACCGGCATTACAGAAGCCAGCCGATGTGTCTCCGTGTGTGTGTGTGTGTGTGTGTGTGTGTGTGTGTGTGTGTGTGTGTGTGTGTGTGTGTGTGTGTGTGTGTGTGTGTGTGTGTGTGTGTGTGTGTGTGTGCGAGCGTGTCAAGTGCCGTCTCATTACCCCCTCGCTCAGGTTTCACTGCAGGCGGATTAACGTGACACTCAGGGCAGAAACGAAGCTGTTAACGGCCCTCTCTCCTCTCCCATCCACTCCTTCATAGTCTCATCCCTCCTTCCCTCTATAGCGTGGAAATGCTGTGTGGTCTGCTGATGTGATGGCAAACACAGCCATCGTTCACAAAAAGGGAAGCAGCAAGATTAAATGTGGCCCAAGTTCTCGCTCTCTTCTCTCTACACACAGACCTCCTTTTCAGGAAACCTCAGTGCAGCCACATCAACGTGCTTTTCAAAATAACACCACAAATTAGCTGAGGGCTGTTGGCAAGCTTCATGGTGACGAGCTATGGCTGTGGGACTGCGATACTTGGCAAGGCAGGGTTAGTGTAGGGGAGGCTGGTTGGGATTTGAGCTGTTTATTTGAACTGTGCCGTCGTCCAAACAGTCAGCTGCCGCTCTGCTCCCTCGTCAAGCCCCAGAGCTTAAGCTAGGATTGTGGTGTTGGAGGGGGAGAGAACAACTTGATACCCCCCTTTGGGCTGCGGCTGCCCTGAGCTTGGGTTACTTTAGGGGAACAATGCGGGCTCTGTCCACGGCCTCCTACTCAGCGAAGACATGGATTCAGACAGGCTCGCTAGTGTCAGGCATGGCCAGAGGATTCATACATCACAACATCACAGTGCACACTGACTGAGTGCAGGGTTTAGTGAAAAAGCTTCCAAACATGGCTTCCCAGCTTTGGCTCTAAATGGCCCAGCAGAGCCTCCGTCTCAGCACGCTATGAGCTAAACCAGACATTCAGGCCCATACTGGCGCAACGGCCCGTTTGCTCTTGGCTTGAAAGGCCCCCCTTCTGGGATTTTGGTTTTGGTACGACAGTGTTTACAGTAAAACCTGACACGTGGAATAAGGAGGGGATCCTAGAACCCTGAAATCAAATAGCTCCCTCCAGAAGCAGCTTAATCTGTAACAGATGGTGACAGTCCGACGGACGTTGATGGGTTTGGGCAGGCTTCTAAGAACAGTGGCCAAGAGCCAGAGATGATGAACCAAAAGACGATGATAAAATGGAACACTGTGCAGTTCATTATACTTTATTTATATCAAATGCACATGGTTTGAAATTTCCTTTCCAGGAAGGCAATATATCTTTACACGCACACGCACAACATCCACCACAAAGTAACCATGTCGTCTCCACTCACACTGCTCACAAAGTCACAGTCTATCTCAGCCAACACAAGGGGGTGATGCTGAACTGAAGGTCTGACATCCACAACTTCCCAGCACACCTCGTGCCAGACTGTGTGAAGTCAGTAGCCTGTGGTAATACAATGAAATGTGGGTTGAGACAAATGAAAGCCCCCACTGTGTGTGCAGAGCAGAAACACATGCAAGGGATCTATGGGTTGCTGCTAACAAACCAGGATCCTGCTCTGTAGTCCTCTCTAATCTGCCCCGAGGCTCATCAGGGCTTTATTTCTGCCCTGCATATTTATGAGAATCAGAGAGGGTGAGAAGGGGGGGAAAAGCTAACCTCTTGTCTTGTGGGAGCAATTAAAGCCTTGCTTTCATCAATCCTGATCAGAGTCTTCATGCTCTCGCCCTCTCTTAGCTTTTTGTGTCTTTACAGGCTGTGTTTACACTTTCACTTCCCTCCTCTGCCATAACAAGAGTGGATAGGGAAGAGAACGACTCCTCCACCTGATATTTTTCCCTTAAAGAAATACCACAGCTGTAAGATGGCAGCAGACCACGAGTCTAAGCCTCTATATCTTAGCTCCTACAGTGACAGTTGAGGATTACAGAGCAGTGGTCATTTATTTGATGCAGGAAAGAAAAGCTTGAACATGACTGTAACACCCTGCAGTGTGTGAGGAATCCAACAAATCCTTAACAGTTTAAACATTTAGAGCATGGGTGGCTTCTGGCATTGTTTTATCCGATAAACTCGCCATGACCATGTAATCCATAATGGGTGGTTCTGTAAACTTTGAGTCATCATTCACCCTACTCATCACTTTTTCTTTTTAACAGACCAAATCCTACTTCATGCTGCTCAGCAACACTAACAGCACAGGGGTTAATCATTTCACAGTGAACAGTAACATCTTCTATGCTGTGTTAATCCCATCTCCCTTTCATTACGTGTGTCTCCAAAGCTGCTATGCTGCATTTCTGGGACAGATGCCTCAAGCCATTCACCAGAACCAAAATCTGTTTGTTGGAATGACATCATGGGGCCACAGTGGCTGGCTAAAAAACGGCGGCGTGATGGAAATAGCTGCAGGGTGTAGACCTTGAGAAGGGAAAAGGCTGTCAGACACACATGGTAGATGATAGAAAGGTGGATCATTTCGCACCGGCACTCCTGCTCTTATGCATTCACACACTCATATGCACATACACCTCTAAGGCACCATGAGGCCTCATTAAGGCGGTCTGCTCTCTCTCCCTCTTTGGCAATGTCACCTCTGCCGCAGGGACCAGAGACTGACACAGGCATAATTGGCCTGAACACACCAACAGTGCACTGGGAACGGCTGGGTCCTGATAAGTGCTGTGTGTGTATGTGTGTGGTGCTTTGACCCTGTTAATGCTGCACAGTTGGCAGGAGAGTGGCTGATGTCACATTGGATCAGTGGATGCTGGTGATGGTGATGGGGGAGGACCTCTCCTGGGAAGAGGAGACTGGTGCTTTCAACACCTTCGCCCTCAAATCCACATCCACTAGTTTGTGGCATCTCCGCTGTCGACATGCATCAATAACACGGTGACAATAAAACACTTAAAACAGAATATACCTGCTAAAATAAAGTATTTGTATTTTTTAAGACTATTTGCCCCCCACAACCCTTCAAATAAAACTAAAATGGATTTAGTAGAAGCCCAAACAGGAGCTTTTTGCTCTTTTGATCCTATATATTGCTTTTGTAACCAAACCATATTTCTGAATAAACTGAGCATGCTTATGTAAATCCCTCTGACTTACCTAGACCATTGCTAAGTATGCTACAGTATTACCTTATGCACCTGAGAGAAACAGACATATACAGTATGAAACTGCTCACCATTCATTCCTGACTTGCTGCTAAACCGCTACATATCTCAGTGTGGCAGATACAGGGGGCCTGCAGGGAAACTAAGGCCTTTCACTTTGATCTCTGGAGTTGAGCCCATTTAAATGTTTGTGTTTGAGATGTAGACCTTTAATTTTGGCCTGATGGGTTCCAGGCTCTTTGGGTTTAGCGTGGCACGTCGGATATAGGAGTGTTTACACAGTCTCCCTCCAGCTCTCCTGGTGCTGAAATAAGTGCATTAAGATGGATGGATTTACTTAGTCTCTAACCTCAGGGACTCTGGGAACAAACTCTGAATGACCTCTTTGTGTTGCAGGAGGGAACAGAAGGAGACTGGTCCCCGCAGCTCAATGTGTGTGTTTCTTCAGCAGCAACAGACCCATTCACAGCATCCCCTTAAAGCTGATCCTCGGTCAACAAACTGCTACCAAGTGGGCTCCAACTAGACCCCTGGTCTCACATTCACTGTTTACCTGTCTGAGTTATCTGCCAAAATTCCATAATTAGACCTGATCGCAGATGATACGACTGTTACAGGTGTAGCTGTTGGAATCTTGCATTGGACATTAGTCTTACAAGTTAATTCAAGCCATTCAGCAAAACAAACATTTTCAATAAAAGCTGCATTCTCAATCAGTTCCTGAAATAGATTTTCAAAGAAAACATTTTGCGCAATAAAAGTGCAAGTCCTACTCTTTAAGAGTCATTTAAAAACCAAACCACGAAGTCTAGAAGAGCAATCCCTTGCAGCTGAGATCAGGCCTAACGAGCTGTGATCAATAAAAACATTTAAATGTGACTTTGAAATATGTACAGTTGGAAATGTTGCCATTTTTTATTTTCCACAGGGGCCGGGGCCATTGTTTGTAGCAGCAGGGCAGTAAATCAGCCAGTGCTTCTCTTGATTTGTTAACCTTTGTTTGGCT
Organism: Amphiprion ocellaris; assembly: GCF_022539595.1. Taxonomy (NCBI): domain Eukaryota; kingdom Metazoa; phylum Chordata; class Actinopteri; family Pomacentridae; genus Amphiprion; species Amphiprion ocellaris. The sequence goes on from NC_072779.1 coordinate 25,229,909, forward strand.
GTGTCAGCAGATGAGGCATGGCTGGAGCGGCCCCTTTCATGGTCATGAAATACAGCCTCTGTGTCTGTAGCTGCAGCCATGCGGTGGGGTGGGGATGTGGCTTCCCTCTGTTTGCAAGGCACAGGATATTGAGCTTCCTTTACCCCTTAGAGATACATTAAACGCTCACAGCGGGGGACAGGTAGCCAACAGATGTGCAGACCGCTGAGGAAATGGTTGAAATCTGTTTCAGTAGTGTCTCACTCAGAGTTAAATCCTCACAGATCCTTCTTATTTCTCAAAACACGCATGGTTATTAAATATCAAAAGAGAATTTTGATGTGAATTAGGCTCGTGTTGGAGCCAGAACAATAACAAGGCTTTATTGCAGCAGTTATGTCTGGAGGGAGGGGGCAGTGACCTATTAGTGACCTCCCAGCCCCAGGCAGGGAAAGAGAGATCGTCCTTGACTGCAGCCGTTTCTCAGAAGGCACAAAAGGCCAATGGTAGTCAGGTCATCTTTCCACTGCGCATCAGGTCAAGTTCCACAGGCAGCCCTGATTTCTTGACACACAAACCCACACAGACGGCAGAGGTCAGCATGAGGGCAGTGCAGGGAGCCTGGGGCAGTAAACCAACACTGGTGCTGTGAAAGGCCAACCTTCTCTTTCCAGTCTACTGAATGAGTTAGGGAGCTGCCTGGGTGATTTGTGCCGTGATTGTTGCTCTCTATATCACTTGAGATTACAGCAGGTGGCGGCCCACAGCCTGGAAGTACACACAGCTCTATCACCAGTCCTCCTCTCAGGAAACAGAGAGAGAATGAGGCAGAGAGAGAAAAACAAGCCCTCAGCTCCCTCCCACACAGCAGTAATACGCTCACAGGCAATTTTGCTGCCAGCAGAGCTCTCTATGACAATCCAGGGAGCTCTTCAGCTCTGATATCTGCCACAAAAGTTCACCTCCGCTTCTCTCTTTCCACTATTTTTTTAAACAATGCCATCAGCGCTGCAAATTACACCTTCCACATCGCACATTATTCTCTCCCCTGGTGACAGACGTACTCAAGCCTGACACACTTCACTAGTGGCGCTCTTCACGCTGGCGTCAGCCCCGGGTCTCGCTGTAGCACCGCTTCATTTTCACATTAACTCCAGTAAAGCATGGTGAAATCAGCGTTGTGCTGAGGGGGGAAACTGAGAATCACTACAGTGTGCACTTCAATTCACCCCCGCACTGAACTCGGTCTCACATCGTAGACACAGCTGCAGGAGATGTCTCACGAGGGACCCGCTTCTCCAATATATCTGCCAGATGAATTGTTTAAAAAAAAAAGTCTCTAGTGCTCCTTTGCTACACCTTTAACTGAAAAAACACACAATGAAGTCATTTGTAAATGTGACCATGGTTCAAATGGGACTTACACAGGGAAATCATGAATACTTTTAGTAATATCCCTTACTGTATGATTTATTCTTGTCTTTCACATTTTTTTTTTTAATTTGAAAGCTTGCATTCTACTCTAAATAGGCTCCATTTATGCAAACGTACAGATTAAACAGTTCACTGATGAGAACATTTTTGGGCGCGCTCTTGATAAATGGCACTGCAAACCTTTGTAAATGTCATCCAGCATTATCTTAATGTAATCTTAACTCCGCAAACAATGCACAGAGAGCTTAGTCTGTGCTCTCCAAAGACCGACTTAGCTGAGTCTCTGGCACGGCTTCTGGATTGACAATATCATAAAAGATGAGAATGTAACTAGGTGACAAGATATCATTGCCCTGGGACACAGCTTTAATCATTTGATAGATCTGTCTGCAGACCTTTGTGGTGACACGCTGTGCTGGTTTGTCATCATCGGTATCTGTGCAAGCCAGCACTTCAATCCATTCCCTGGACAGCAGTCACAGCCTTAATAAGGCTTGGTTACCGATTTCCACCCACGGCTCCTTGGAAGCAGCTTAGACTTCAGAAAAGTTGTTTATTTCACTGCCGGCCAATAGACTACGCCCCAGCCTTCTGACTGGTGCTTACTCTCCAGCAGAGCAAATGAATCGGGTTAGATATCTGACACCTGCAGGTGCATCGACAACCACGGTAATTAGAGATAACATTTAATGACTCTTAGTTAATGAAATCCATTCCTGGGTAAAGTGAACCCAGAGTGAGCAGGACCGAGGGAGAAAAACAGAAGAGGCAAGCAAAGAGCGACGGCGACTTTAAGCTCCACATTAGACAACTATGCACAGTTTCCACCGTCGGCCCCGAGGTGAAGCCGACGCAACGAGGGAGGAAAACAAATCAACGTCTGAAAATACAAAAGCCACATTCTCATCAGTTAGATATTCTTTTTAAAATGCAGTGTAGGCCTCAGGCAAGAAAAAAAAACCCCTATTGCTTTTGAGGGAACATAAAAAATACACTGTAATTATCGAGTAGGTGAGGAGGCTGTGAGATTAAAAGATGAGGGACCAGCACTAAGTCTTCAAAGAGACCTGATGTTGCCCTGGGCTGATTTTCAGTCTTGCTGCAGAGGAAAAAAAAGCCAAAAGTCAGTCATTACCAAAGCTGCACATCAGCAGCTGAATTACAATGGTCTTCTCTGCACTTTGTTGTTTGAAGGTATATTACCTTTAATCCAATCAGCCACAATATTATTACTAATAATGGTACTGTGTCTGAACTAGGCTTTTGGCATATCTGTCAGGAATAACACATTCTTAACAAGCAACAGTAAAATACAACAATATAATAATGAAATAATAATATTCTTTCATAGATGTGGCAAAGCATTTGTGGTGTATCTTTCTTGTATTATGTGTCAAACCTAATATAGTCAACAAAAGTTATTTTTCCAGCATTTATTTTTTGATGAGTTTTAATCTTTACGCAATAATTTCCTGAATTCAGAGTGTATTTACCAAGTATATACTGTTGATATTTTAAAACATTTGCAAACCAAGCTGTCATGCAGGGTCAAGGTTTTATATGTATGTATAAACTCAGTATTAACTATTTCTTCATTGTAGGAGCTCCATATAACAAACTAGCTGTTGCTTTGTTTGTAGGCTGTTTGCTACCATGGTCTGCCATGACTTTCTCAGCCCTATGCTGTAACCTAAAGCCCAATAAGAATTTTACGTGTACGAACAAGAAAGTGCGCAAACCGCAAAACAAATGGAGACTTTTTGCACCTGCCTGGAGGCAAATATTGACCCTCATCATCCCACAAATGAGCCCTCTCTCGCTATTTTTGTTGGAGCTTTTTCTTGTCCTGAGGTTTCGTGCATTAGAGTGCTGGTAATCCCCTCTAACAAAAACCCATACGACTCTTTTAATCTCGACACCACCCTCCATAAAAATACCAGTGGTCTTTGCTCTCCCTGCACCTGGATTCTTATACTCGCCTTTTGCAGTAGTGGCATGCATTAGCATATGGCAGGAGAGGAGGAGGGGATGGAGATGGTAAAAGGGAAGAAAAGAGGGCATATTTAAATGGAAATAGGGGCCAAGAGAGTGGACTATCATGCAGCAGAGAGAAAGCATATTTTGTGTACTGTTTCCCCAGTCAGGTCCTTTCATAGAAGGGGAGAGAGGGTGGCCCTCTGTTGATTTAGGCTGTACAAAGGAGGCCTTAATCCTTTCAAGGGAACCAAATCAGTCCACAGAGAAGCACGTTCAAAAGGAAACCTCCCTGTCAAGCATGGCCATTGAGCCCCCCAATGGATGCCACAAATCAAGCCCTGGAGGGAATCAAAGGCCAGAATGTGGGAAATGTGTATGGAGGTCTGCGTAGAAGAAAGTGCAGAGGAATAAGGGTGGGGGGTGGTGGTACAAGGACCTATCATCAGCAATCTGCCCCGTTTCTACCACAGCCCTGAAGGGGTCATAACCCTCGTCTCCGAGCCTCCCTCCTGCCCTGCATGGTAACTCCCCCCCATTACAGAGGAATGTCCATTCACGCGGGGCACCTCCATTATCCCTGAGCCAGAGAAAATGGGGCTGCTTTTAACAGCAAATTAGTGACTTGATAATGAGGTCACATGTGGTGTTGGCACACTGAGGCCGTAAACAGATGCCTTTCCTGCTCTCACTTCATTCCCTGCAGCATTAGGACGTCCTCCTCCTCCTGCTCTGGCCACACTATAAGTCCTAGTGCATTTCAACACATTTGCAACAAAACCGCTCACTGCCTCATGTTAACACAAAGTCCTACACAATGCATGGACTTCTACATTTTTCTGTCTGATGATTACTGGCCGAGAAACTGATTTTCTACTTCATGTCTAGGCATTGTTGAAACACTGAGCATTATTTAAAATATGTGAAGCTGGGACAAACTAGATCTGGTACATTGGTGTTTATTATTATTTTAAATGACAGTCGCTGCACTGGGACGATGCATGCCAATTTCAGCATCAGGAAAATACACCTGCACCATCACGCTGACAGCATTTCATGGTAGAAAAAACAATGTCCGTACCTTTAACTGCGGCTGTGCTGAAAAATTTCTCTGAACTGGCATCGGAGACCTGAAAAAGATGAGATACAAAGAGTAACATGTTACATTCTGCACAGAATCTGAAAGAAATATTTCATACCAAATTGCCCAAACTTGCTGCAATATCACATTTTTGGAGATAATTTGAAGCTCTGCTGACTGAAAGGACATTATCCTTGGTGGTGCAATTATGGTGGGCAATTATTACATTTAGAGCAGTCACTAACATTATAGATAAATGTTGGTGGGGTTTTTTTGCAAGTGCAATTAGATTCGATTACATATTTGTTTTGACAATTTGTTATTAAGCTGTGTTCCCACTTTTGCTGTCTAGACCAAATGTAACCACATTTGGGGGAAGAAATATCCACTGTTTGCGTCCCTCAACGCCCTAATTCTGCAAGTAATTATGTGGATAACCTGAGCATCGTGATCAAAACTGGGTATCAGACTGAAACAAAACAAGTGGTTCTTCATATTGGGGCCACTTGATGGCACTGTTGCTCCGTGGCAGAGCAGCACCGAGGTTCCTCCGAGCCTCCCCGGCAGAGCGCCACAGCATCAGCGCGTTACAATCAAATGTGCAGTGATGGGATTTAAGGCTGAATTAGATAACACAAGCCCCGAAAACCTAAGTCACACATTAATTATATCCCAACCAGGTGAAAGACTATTATATTACCAAGTATAACAGCACAGTGAGAAGACTGGAGCAACACCCGTTAAGCCTCATCTGGGAAGAAAACTGACTGACTGACAGCTTTCTCTGAATAAAATGAATCTCGAATACCTGGCTTTATGAATTCATCCGACTCGGATCTATTTAATACTGTATTCTCAACCAAATAAGGTGTGAAATTATTCCACTTTTGACAGTAGGGTTATATTTTCTTTACATATGAAAAGCTTATTGACAGGAATATTCAGAATCGGTGTCCAGTGACAGCTCAGTTGTCTGCGCACTCGTGTCTTTTATCTCGACACGCGAAACAGTTGTAATAACAAACACATACAGAAATAAAAACAATAGTGGAAAAAACAAATAAACTATTGTGTTTGTTTGTCAAAATAAAAACCTTGTAATGGATCAGGTTTCATTCACTAAAGCAACACGGACAGAGTGTAAACAATGAAAGCTGCAGAATAATTGACAGCAGAAAAGACGGCAGGAAAATGGTTACTATTTCTAAAAAAAATCCTGAGCAGTGCACACTATCACACAATGTCAAATAAACCGTAGATTATAAGCGGCTCAGAGCCAGCGCGCATACCTTTGATGTGGCAAGGTTAGCAAGAAGGCAAATAAAGTCAGGATATTACTTTCTCGGTCTGGTAAATATGGCCTCGCTTCACATTCTGCTTCTCAAATAATATAATCCACACAAGAGGCGGTGAAGTCTACTCCTTTTAAATTGAAGACAGCCATGCAGAGAGTGAAGAAGCCTTTCCAAGAAAAAAAAATCCAAAGCCGTTCACAAAGCTACTGCGCCTTTTGGACAAAGGGAACCATGTGTCTCGCCACGGAGAGCTTCTGTAACAGCACTGAGGCAACGAGAGGAGAAAAATCCCTTGATCCACCTTTCTTTCCTTGCTCGGGACACAATGTGTGTGTGTGTGTTTTTCACGTATATTCTCCTGTCGGAAATATCCGTGAGAGGTAACTAACAGGATCCGGGAGGGTTGGTGTGTCGGTGCGCAGAGAGGGACTGCGTCCGATGGAGCGAACCAATCCAACAAAGCGCACGGCCAGTTTCCCTCTGAAAAGACAGAGACGGAGGCAAATCGCACACGCTGTGAGCAAAAAGTCACCAGGTATAAGCCCGCTGTCGCTGTGTGTTCAGCTGCAAAGCCTGTCTGTCGTGCTCTCTCTGACGGATCCCGATCGCGGGCACACAAGAGCCTCTCCCCATCCGCTCCCAAGCGCCAGACAAACTCCCATTCATCCAGCGACTGGCTGCTTGTGTGCTGCTGCTGCCTTCACGGTCGGATCCTCCCACTTCCTGATTTCCAGGCGGACTTGGACTCAACCTCAGTAGCGCTCCTTCGCGAGATAAACACACTTGTGTTTTTGGGGCTTCCGAAAATCTTGGAGCTCGATTGCAGAGGCGCACATCGACGCGCTTACCTTTTGCGTAAATGGCGCGCAAACGGAGAGACGGCAGCGCACCACAGATAGACAAGGAGGCAGGGAGAGAGAGTGAGAATAAGAGGGAAGAAGAGAAAGGAGAGAGGGAGGGGAGAGCTGGGGCAGAAAGATATTCTTTCTTTCACTCTGTACCGAGTGAGATGATGTCAGCCGCTAATGAATTCCCCAGTAGGGTGCTGCTACCGTGAGGGGAGGAAAAACAAAACGCTCCTTTATGAGCAGCATGCACCTCCTCGCAGCCCACAGGCGCAGTCTTCCTGTTGAATCAGCTCCCACTCCACTGGCCTGAAGGGAGGTCAGCGGGTAATATAAAAAGCACTTTGGGTCATTCAGCCTTCAATTTGAGCTTTGAGCTTTGGCCACCCTGACAGACCTAAAACCTAACCAGCTTCCACCCCTGACACTGCTGGCATAAATCACGGATCACAAGTTTGTAATTACATGATAACTTCACCAAACTCTGCAGGGTTTTTTCTTAGCCTGCCTGCCCTGAGTAAGAACAAAACAACTACCAAGGGGCCACCTTCCAGTTATCTCACAGTGTTGATGCTGAAGAGTGTTCCTTTATAAGAGATGGTGCCGATTTTAGGTGGACCACTATTCTACTAAGATTCACACTGCAGATCTGAAAATAATATTTACCTGAGAAGCAATGCACGGCCTGTCACAGTTCTCTACATTGGGCCAATCCTGATCTAGTGCGGGACATTGTCGGAAAATCCTCTTAATAGTGCAAACCCTTGCATCCTATAGCTTGTCTAATAAGCATTAACCCACTGGCTGGGAGGTCAATGGATGTATAATACAGTCACATTGCAGAAGTCTTTCCCTGCCAGCTCAGCCCAAGCAACCACAGAGCAGAAAACAGACTTAGCTCATAGCTGAGATGCTAATCCGTCCCACGGTAACGCAGAGACCGAGGGTCTGCTGGCCGGCTGGGCTTGGCCATACAAACATGAAGTCATGGGAAATGGGATGTACAGTTGCTGGAGATTCACAATGGCAAAACAAATCCTCACTTAGAGTCAGAACAACAGCGCTTTCTCCAAACTGCAGTCAGATTCCCAGTCTGCTTAAAGAGAACACTTTACATTTAGCTGGAGATAATTTATCCATATAGTTTGCGAGGCTGTTCGTGCACACATTGGTGAAAAAAATAACAAAGAATGTGAAGTATCATCAGGCGGTGGGAGGGATTGGCCTCAGGTGGCCGGGCGAAGTCCAGCCACTTGGTTCAGCTACAGAGGATAAAGGTTTGGTCACAAAGGGCCTGGGAGAAAGACCAGACCGTGTGTTCATCAAGTTAGAGCCTCCTGCTTAGCATCCTTGTGTGTTTCACAGATGTATGCATTGTGCACGAAACAGCTTCAACTAATGAAATGATTAACCTCTGGCATGCTGTAGCTCAGCTGGGAAAACATCTTTGATAAGTGCAGTTAAATTATTTAGCGGTGCACAGATGATTCATGTGTTAGAGAAACGCAATAAATCATGTCTAAAATTAGTTGCAAATGTACTAACTGTGGGTACATGTAATGTGATCACATGGAGTCTTATGTTTGAAGCGGTGATTGTGATGAAACATCAAGCACGTATTGTGGTTTGGCTTCAAAAGCATGACATGGCTGGCTTCAAGAAATGTATTTATATGACTGCCACCAACAGAAAATGGCTACCAGTCCTTTTCACGGGCCTGTGCAGCAGCAGCAGCAGCAGCAGCAGCAGCAGCAGCAGCATGAGCAAGCTGCTGTTCTCCATTTTAAATGGTCATTATCAGATTTGAGATCGACCACAAGTCTGTGATTACAGCCACACCACCAAACAATCAGCGTCCGGATCTCACACTGCACATTATTTTTAATTCAAATGCTGACAGAGATGAACACGCACATTAAAATGAGAACCCTGAACAGCTTCACATGGAAAAACATTGTCTGTGCAACAGAATGAAGCACTGAGATCAAACACAGTGCCTGAATGTGTGCTATGTATCTCAGTAATTGCTGTCTGGGCATGCACGTTCTATCTACAGACCATCACAATGACATTTTGTCATCTTTTATTCCGTTTTTTTGGATGCTGATTCTCCACTTCAAAAGAAACCAGAAGCATGTTTGTCCCCCCCCACAACCATGGTTTAATTTTACAGGAACTCTCCTAGATTACAATCACAGGGGACCGATTTGCCTTTATGAGCCTTCCTGCCATTATGCCAAATCTACCCTCATTTAAAATATTGCTGATAAGTGTAACATGAGTGCAATGTAATATGTTAAAAGCTCTTATTGCATTTGCCTGTTGACTCCAGGCTCTGTCTTTGCTTTGCAGGACCTAAAAAAAATCACATGTATTCAAACTGACATTGAACAGAGTCATCATCAGCGGTGAACTGCAGTCATCTCATGTGGGTGGGTACTTGAGAAACAGTTTCACCCACAGTGACATCTCTGTCAGGATGAGATACAGTAATTCTTGACCTCGCCAAAGTATCACAGGATAAATATGATAATGTAAGTCAAACAGACAACGAGTCTAGCACTATACTAGCAGTATGTACTTGAGTATGTACTTATTCACAGCAGACATTTTGGAAAAGCACACATTAAACACACTTTGTTAAGCATGACTGTCCTGTCAAGTGTCCCAGTATGCCTGCCTTGAACCCACTCCTCCAAATATCACCCCCACTTTTTAGTGTGGGCATTTGAAGTGACTCTTGTGGTTGAAAAAAGTAGTATTGATTGTAGAGAAGTCTATGCAAAAGTGACAACATTTTAATAATGAGTTTAGTGAGATCGGTGGAATGACGGTCCCATTTGGAGTAAAATAGATGATAAAGGAGTTTGGTGTGGCTACCTTGTGATTGACTAGTCACTACCATATCACTGTCCTTGAGTTCTCAGTCACATTCACCTCTTACTCTTTACATCTGGTTTTAAAAGAGCAAGGTGGTGACAGTCAAATTCTAAACTCAAGGCTTCAAAACAGTAGACCACAAAGGACTAGATGACATCACAGTTGCTAAAGCCTATCTATATCTATACTTCATCTATACTGCAGGAACTTGTGGGGTGTTTTAAAGCAGAACAAATGTTTTTGTATGCTCAAGTTGCAAGAACTGCCCTTGTACAAAAAAACACATACTCCAGGTAGGTTCTACAGAGAGTCCTGAAGAACTACTGTTAGTGTGTCAACGCTGATAAGCTAAACATCAATCCATCCATCCATCCATCCATCCATCCATCCCATTAAGGTTGCTGGGGGCTGGAGCCTATCCCAGCTGACATAGGGTGAAGTCTATCATAGGGCTACATATAGAGACAAACACTCACAGCTATGGACAATTTAGTCACCATCTAACCTGAGCATATTTTTGGACTGTGGGAGGAAGCCAGAGTACCTGGAGAAAACCCACACATACACAGGGAGAACATGCAAACTCCATGCAGAAAGATCCCAGGAAAGCCGGGACATGAACCAGGGTTCTTCTGCAAGGCGAAAGTGCTAACCACCAAGCCACTGTGTAGCCTAGCTAAATGTGAAAAAGACAAATATCTTCAATGTAAAATTCTGCTTAGCAGCACTTTTGGCTAGTTTTTGATTAGTCTAACTGCATTCCTCAGTAGTGTGGTGGTAATGCTGCTGTTTTCTCAATCAAATAGCTTTTCAGTAGTGAAGCTCTTTTACAGTTTCAGGAGTGCTACAGGTAGTGTACACACAAACTACATTTTGCCATTGTTGAAAGCACAAGTACGGAAAAGAGTTCAGTGTGGTCTGAAATAAAACTAAGAATTAGCACATGATAGTGACATAAGCGCTACTGTGTGCAGGCATGGCAATTTTCCGCCGTTCCACGGAAATCCGCCGTTTTAATTTTCAAATTGATCATTTCTGTGAATCGTCCAAATCCGTTGAGAAAATTTTAGGGGGGGTGAGGTATGTTTTTGTTACTCTTGCTCCCGGTTTTTGAGAAGCGCTCGGCGTTTCTCCCGCAGCGTAACAAAGAGAACCAGTCTAGCTCCTGCTGCATTGTAAAAGGCCTTGCGGTTGGTCGAAATTGGTTCGCTGCCAACGATTGGACCAGTCAAATTGCTCGATGCATTCTTTTGTTACAATTCATGGCAGCATGTTCGTGTTGGAATTTTGAGCTATTGGGATCGTTTTCGGTGGAATCATGACGTTTTTATCGAAAGAGTCATCGGTGCTAGAAATAGATAAAAGTGTCAAAAACAAGTTCCGATGGAATTGGCTTGAGAGAAAAGTGACGGTAAAGGGCAAACTGAATCCCTGATAGTGTTTAAAGAGTGTTCTGGAAATGTAAAAAAAACTGACACAGCTGACTCCATAGAGGAAACTGTGACATTAGAAGTGACTTTGTGACCAGTGTAGAACTCCAGTGTAAATAGTGTTAAAAGACCTATAGAACTGTAAAAATTGTAGGACTAAATGCAGTGAGACATTGAAGAAAAAGTAAGTTAACTTTTCATTAAATTAACTTATTCATTACAATCTAGTCTTCTGTAATTCTATGCATGTTTTTCATTCTAAATCATCTCTATTTTACTGAAAACCTCTCGGCTCAAGGGGGGGCTACGCCCCCCTGGACCCCCCCGATGATTGTATACCGAATATTTTCAGCTGAAATCAAAATTTGCTGTTGCCATGCCTGTGTGTGACAATGACACCCTATACTTGTCCCTCGGCAGTCTGCAAACACCAACAAACTGCTTTTTACTGTCTGCAGGCAGCAAGTTGATAAAATATTTAATAAATAAATTCATAAAGTATCTTTTGATGTAGTATGCCCTGTTGGTGTAGCTTAGCCTGCTACATTTCTTAATGGGTAGCTTCAGTGTAGTGAAGTTTCATTTAATGTACAGTAACTGCTAGCTTCGCTTAGCCTTTTACACTTTAAGTAGCTTGCTTACCACTGTTTAGTCAGTATAATATTGATCATCTTTATCTTATCTTGATATAGCAATGATATAGCATGCTAATATTTGCTAATTAGGAAAAAAAGCACAGCCGAGCATAATTGGAATCGCATCAGCCTGCAGGTATTTATTCATAAACCAAAGTATTGGGCAAATTAACATGTTAACTTGATTGTGGTGCTGGATAAAAAGATAAGTTATTACAAGTTATCCTGAGGGGAACATAAATGTGTGTACCAACTTTCATGGCAATCCATTCAACAAATTTCAGTCTGGACTAAAGTCGACTGACTCACTGACATTGCCAGATGACAAGTGTGGTTAAAAAGAAGTTTTATTTAAGAATTCTTTTCCACATTGTGTTGGTGAACCTCTTAAAATTACATGTCATTTATATTGTAAAAATATTGTCTAATTATTAACGATTATGAATACTGGGAATCAGAATATACTTGAAACAAAGAATGAAGGCAGGCAAGCTATAATGAAAGCAGACAAACCAGTGTACAGTATTTACACTGTAAAATACTGCTATAATCAAGAAGCAAGAATCTTTATTGTCATTGTGTTTCCACACAGCAAAATTTCAATTGGTGACTCCCACCTATAGATAAAAGAAAATACAAATCCTCAAATGTAACCCAGTTTTACTTTCTTTGCCAGTGTGCAATATATATTTAATCACTATTTAAGTTTATTGGGGGATTTAAACATGTGAAAGCACAGCAAACATTATGATTGGCAGTGTATCACAAGCAGACAAATGGTGGAAGACCATATTTCATTGTGCTTCAGTGGCTGTTTATGCATAACAATCTGATTATTGGAATTACTAAAATAATACCTGATTAAAACATGTACTGTCTGTGATTCAAAGTAAATAAAACCTCCTTTACAAGGATTTTTAAAATAAATCCTTGTCTCCTCGGAAGAGGATTAGATCATACCCTAGCTGTTGCTTAAGATCAGAAATGTGCAAACGCAGAGCACATCTAAGAACTGTGAAATATTTCTAATTGCACACCTTCAAACCCACACACCTATACTTGCCAACATCCCCTCTTCTCCTAGCCTTTAGAGGGCGGAGTGAGGATGGTTTATAAAATAAGTTTCATGTATTAAAAAAAACAAAAAATTATATATATATTTTTTACAGTCATTACATCCGACCTTATCTCCCAGAGCCTGCACTGGTTTGTCAATGACAACTGGCTCTAATCTCTACCCCCTCCTGACAAGCAGCACTGACAGGCCCTTTCTTCCCAATTCCTCAGACACATAGCCAGACATAAATTAATCTGTCACTCATTGCTAGTATTAATGCGGGGATGACACACGGCTGTGCATGCAAACACACACACACACACAAAGACAAAAACAAATGCATCCAGTATTGAAAACCGTTACACAAACTGGGACACTACAGCAAGCCAAAAGTGGAAAAAGCCTTTGGAAAAGCTGACAGTCTTCTCTGTTAAACTGCATCAATCAAGTATCCTGACAGAAAGAATGAAAGATCTGAGGACTTCTGAACTTCCATCTGCATTTCGGCAGAATTGATTTCAATGTTAAACTGGTTAGTAGCAATGCCAAAAATGAATCCCTACTTTGCATCTCTTTCCCCACTTATTTCAACCAGTGCTTATAACACAGGATGTGACTGGCATTCTGGCAACATTAAGGAAGATTGACGGACGCAGGGATGAAAGCGTCTATCTGATCTGATGACGATACCTCTAAAAGCAGATCCTTTGTGTTACAATAAAGCTTCCTGAGCCAAGAGATATGAAACTCACGTCACGTCAGCCAGTTAAGCAGCGGAAAAGTATTTCTTCCGGTTGTTAAAAGCCTGTAGAGACTATGTTATCTGCTTATCTGTATCTGCTTATCTCCCCATGGTCTCTGAAAGCAGGCCAGGGCCGTAGGAGTTCAAGATAAATGGCCTGATCAATGGCAGACATTATCTGGATCTGGTAGGCAATAATCAGATCCAGTTGACATTGCGGGCGCAGAAAGAAGTGGCCTGTCAGCGGGAGCAAACCTACTGCAGTGGCCATCATGTTGCTGCCGTGGGACTCACTTTGGAAAACAATGCCGACAAGAAAATTGGTTTAACCTTTCCTGCCTCAAATGCTTTGGTTACATCCCGAATGCAGCCCCCCTCTAATGCACCCACACCCCCTCACCAGTACTCTGCCCAGTCACAAGAAAAATGGGAGACCTTTTTGCCTAAATTACAGACGTTGCTGTGGAATGTGGGCTGTGGGCTGCAATGCCGTGGATAATTTCAGACCAGTCAATCACTCCCTCTACTTCTAACAGAGAGGAGCGTATATGCTGCCCGCCTCAGAACACACATAACTTCACGCCTATTAGGCACGATTTACCTTCAACATTTAATGTCACCATAATTACTAATTCCCAAATTCAAGCAAAATTATTTTAAAGGCCAAATCTGTATTTATAGTGCTGTCACTCAGTGTTTACAAAGAGATTTAATGGACTAGTAAAACGAATGGTCTCGACGTTTGCAACAAAGGCTCAGCATGTGACAGGCAAATTGGAATTTTAATATGTGTATTGTAAGAAAATATTTGCTTGTGATGTTTACTTTCATCTCTACATCATGTTGGTGTCCTTGAATGTATTTCTGCAGTATTCTTCCAGCTAGTGCCAGTGGCTGACTTGAAACAACAGTGTAAACAAGACTCAGTGCTCCTCGTCATGCAAATTCATTGATAATTTTATTCAGTATAACTTCACCAAGCTTTAGTGTCATTTGAACTCAATGACAAAAAAGGAGGATTGCAAGCCTGCTTTAAATTGACCCCAATTTTCTGTGTGAAGCTTTACAGTGGAGCCATATCCCAGACAGGCACATTCTTAACTGATAACCCACTGCATGACGAACCCCCAGCTTTAATTTTTTCTCCCTAATCTGCATGTCTTTATATTTGTGGAGACCCAGCAGACATCTACAACCAAAGAACCACGGTGCTGGAACCCCCCAAGAGGCCTCGACTTAATACTAACCAAGAGCAACTGCGCTGGCAGGGATAATATTTTCCCTTTTTGTTTCTTTCTTCTCTGCGGCGCAATGGGAGCGAAGAGACAAGAGGAGGCAAGGAGATAAAGGAGGAGGAACTAGAGAGGAAGACAGTTGAGAAGAAAACAAAACAGAAGGAGACGAGGGGAGACAGACAAGATGGGGAGGGAGAAGGAGCCAAACGGGGAGGTAGCGGGGGAAGAAAAGGAGGGGAAAGAAACAGCCTGCTGTGTCTTTTAAAAAGAAATGGCTACAGGAAAGTACTGAGGAAATTACCACTAAGGCGTTGTATTAAAACCTGACTGACCCTCTGCAGACCCCCCGAGCGATTTACCCGGCTGGAGGAGTATGGTCAGAGGGATTAGGCCTTCTGAAACGGTCCGTCAAGACCATTCTGTCAGGCACCGACAGAGACAGCCCCTGTCACCCCCCCCCCCAACCCCATGCACCACTCAAACAAGCCTCTCCAAGGCTCTCTATGCTCAACAGCTCCAGAGTGGGGCCTGATGATAGGCTCTCTAGAGGGATACAAGACGGGCCGTGGACATCAAAAGCCAGCAGGGTGACAGACAGCAGGGAGGTCTCTGCCCATCCTCCCTCATCCTTCCTTCTTTTCTCTTTCTGTCGCCATCCTCCCCTCTCTCTTTTTCTCTATCTCATCTCAGCTCCCCCTCACCCCTCGGCCATTGAGGGGATTCTAATTGCCTTTTGCCGGGCCCGAGATAAATAAGGTCGTTGTTCTGACTACAGTATCCTCCCTGCTGGGGGCTGAATGATGGGAGGGAGAGAAATGGGAAGTTTAGGTCCTTTTGAGACAAAAAAAACTCCAAGGTAAACACAAGACACTTGTGAAGTCACAGGAGAGGGACTTATCTGGGACCCATCACAACAGCTAGTAATTATTGTTTCTTCAGAATCCTTGTCACTAAGTGGTTGACAGGTGATCTATGCTACAGATGAATTTGCTCTTTGTGCGACTTAAACTGAGCTCTACTAGGAAACATAAGCCATCATGTAAACAGTCTCATCTCTCCTACATTCACTTCCTGTGACAGGACCCTGATATCACCTAAACTATTCTCCTGACCAGGTCAAAAAAATCCCAACTCCCCCTATTGTTCACTCTCGTATCTCTCGCATCTCCAATGGCCCTCTGACCTCTGGTCAAAGGTCCCTTCCACCACTTAGACAGCTCGGGGCAGATGCAAAAACTCATGGCAAAGACCTGATTTATCATTAGCTTATATACTGCTGACTAAGAGAGAACAAATTCATTTATAGTCTGCAGTTAAAACACAAAGACACATTTGCAAGCAACTGGAGCAACAGAACAAGGCAGTGCCAATATGTTAAGGCCAGTGTTATACCACCCATTACTCAAAAACAGACTAATGGATATGGATGAAATTTTCATGGAAAGTCAGAAATGACACAATGACCGCCTGATTAGATTTTGGCAATGATGCAGCTTATAATCTGGATCCACGGATTTGTTCAGAATTTCTGTATCACTGCGAGATATAGCAGTACGGCATCACTGTAACTATGACAACAAGTGAACACTACGTCAGCTGCCGGCTGACAATCACATGATTGCAATCCTACTCCAAATCCACCACTGCGGACTTATCGGGACTTATCCGTCGGAAATCGTACAATGACTGAGCAGCCTTGGCGGAGTACTACTTTCCAGGACTCCAAATACCTTCAACCTTATTAATGTGACAATTTGGTAAATAGACTTATTTAATATTCCTGTTGCGTATACAGTTCCTGAAAAGAACATTTCTTCTTATCACACAATCCTTCCATACGTATGCTCGTAGTTTGGGAAGATTCTGCGAATGATCATGTGTGCTGCGGAGTATCTTAGCCTCTGTCATGTGACATAGTGTTTGAACATGTCAGGGTCCACTGAGGTATTGCTTGGATATCCTCCCAGACTTTGTTGGCCCTCTGCTACTCATCTCCCCTTCTGTGTAACACTAGAACACAGGAGACTGGTTGAACAAGGCGAAGGCTGTGTGTGTTTGGAGACAGGAGCAATTTCATCAGTGAATCCTCTCCTTTTCCCTGGTGGCGTCCCAGCAGCGGAAAAGTGAGCTGATGGTTTGTGACCTACATGTGAAGCTGGTTGTGGGCCAGAGACTAGGGCCACGACTGGGCTGCAGAGGGTCTGTCTGTTGACAAGAACGGGAGGCCTTTTCCGCTTTGAAGCCCTGTATATTTAAATATTTCATGACCTCCTCATCTCCAGACCCTTTTATCAGATTTGCGCTCTGGCTTGTGGCTGCCTTTCATTAATGGCACAGCGTGAGGAGTTCGTGTCGATCTAATGTCCCCATCAGTGAGGCAGATCTGAGGCAGCCTCTCCCATACCCAGGCCCTTTTGGCACTCACCATATCTGGAAGATGATCTCGTTAAATGCTAGTAACAATTACACCAATTACAGATAAGCCTAAGTGTGTCAAAGCCACAACATGATGTTTACAATGATTAGCATGCAGCGTTATCAGCAGGGATGATAATCAAGGCTAGTGCCTGGTGCTTCACAAGATCACAGGCCTCTTTATCTGTCACTATCGATAACAAGCCACCGGCTGAAGACAGACCTGTGCATAGCTGTCATGTTCGGCACTAGCTCATGTTTCTGGTACCAGGCTTCAGTCAAAGTACACCAGGTTTGACAGAAGACTTTACAAGATGTCACATTAATAGTACAATGACATCAAACGGGAGAATATCAAAACTTGCCACGACCTTATTGTCAAAGGCACCAGAAAGAAACACTTTCAGGATCTCACTGCAGAGATCTTGCCTCTTCTAGTGCAGTAAACAATGCTGGTTATCAGATCTACAAATGTGAATGCTGTGTTTTTACAGCAGTGAAGTGGAGCATGGTGTGGGCCAGTAGATTTCCACGAGGGCGCGTGCTGGCTTGGTGCAGGGCACCAGTCTAGAAATGTATCTCCAATGACTGGTGACCATGACATAAGGCCCTGCTTGTCTCCTTGTAATAGAGATGCCTTTGAGAGCGGCCTGCTCCTGCCTGCGGGACACATTCCACGCTTTCCTCCACAAACTCTGTGCCGCCGTCAGGCTCTGGGTCCTAAATGTGCACATTGTGAGGCTACCCTGCTGGCTGCCTAACAGCAGCACATTTACCAAGGGGTTATTTGAGTGGACCCAGGCTCCAGGGCCCAGACAGAGCATGCTCTTTCTCTAAAAGTGTATGCAATACTTTGTAAATGGGTGTCTTGTTTGTGTTTATGTAATTGTGTTTGACAATCCACCTTAGAGTTTGCTTTTGATACTTAAGAGATACCAGGAGAGGGCATAAACTAGTGTGACAAAAAATTGACATGGACTTAAATCTGCAGTTTTCTTTCAGCGTGTGTGTGTGTGTATATGTTTGCAGGGTGTCATCGGTGGGGGCCACAAGGGACCACCAGTGCTAAGGGCCACCCAGGAAACAGGCAGCGCTAAGCCCAATCATCAGTGGCTGTCTCAGCTGGGCTTACCATGTACTGTGTTTACCAACACCGAGCTTCAACAAGATGATCTGGGACAGCTTGCTGTCTGTCTCACTCTCTCTCTTGCTGACACACAAACACGCAGCCTGTAAGAGGATTTGCACTGGCAACAGGGACAGGCTGTGTCGTTTATCCAGAGAGAAAGCTGAGGCACCACACACAGCCTGACCCCACCTCACATGCCTGGATGCACAGGTAAACACACACAAACACACACGATTCCCTGAAGGAAGCCGCGGTTTGGCCTGGGCTTTGCTGGGTCCACTAACACAAGAGTAAACAGTTTGATGTATAATTAAGTTTTTAATTCAGTTTGGGGAATGTCTGAATGAACAACACTAAAGTCCACAATGGTCGCACAGTTTCAGCCAAACACTCTTTAGGCTGTATGCTAAGGTGTTTAGTGCAGAATTTTGACTCTACATTAAAACAACAAACCTTTACTGCTACTAGAATTATGGTATGTATCCACAGGGATGTTTCTGGATACAGGGGGTCACGTCACTTTCCAACATTGGATGCTTCATAGACATGCAACTAGGCAGTGTCCCTAGAAATGACTGACAGAAAACATATAAAGGCTACACCCTTGTACAATCAAGCAAACAATGGAAGCACTTGATGAGACACTTCACTTGTGGGCTGTTGTCTCCTGGATGTCAAACAGGAACAATGAGACGTCTCAATTAGAAACTTTGGGTTATCTTATGAGAAGAATTTCCAAAAATGTGCTTCTGAAAACATCTGACATGAGAAATAAGCCATGCAGCTGCTATATCTGTCTTTATTTTAAGCTGACAATAGTTAGTTTAAGCTTTTCTGGAGTTTCCAGATGCATCGAGTGCTGCTGGATGCTCCTGATTTGTTTAAAGTAGACTAGACCTCAACTTTATGCAAAGAGGAGCTGGCAATGTGACACCTCGCCTCTCAAAATGCATTGCGACACCACCAGAATGTATTGCACGGGTGCTTGCATAGAAATGAATGGGAAATGTTGAAATGACTTAGTCATTTAGTTTGCATGTATTTGCATTTGTAGCACACTGTTTATGTATTCACACAAGCTTTGCACCAGTGAAAGGGTTCATAACACCATATCAAACTACTTAGTTGCTGTTTGATCTTCTATATTCATTACTGTCTGAATGGAAAATGAAACCAAGATTTGAAATCCTTTTCATTGCTTATTTTATGATGTGTTTTTATTGTATCTTCCTTTTAAAGCCTCTTTGCAGGGCGGGACAATAAGGTTTTCAGTGGAATTGTTAGTCAAGGCGGCACTGGCTGTGTTTTCCTCTACTGTCTACTGATTAGTCTGCTTCGATGGCCACATTGTTACGTGATAACAGAGGGCGGTCGGTTGGCTGGCCCTGAGGAAGTCATTCGAAGTGAGTTCACTGACTCTCTGACCGGGGATATTAGAGGAGCGTCTTTAAGTCATGCTTGATGGAGTCCAGACTCTGACTCCTCTAAAGCCTCTGGTGTGCAGGGGAATCTAACAGGAGCAGGGAGGCCTGCAAACACCTGTCATCCGCTAACGCTCCAGGCACAATAACACCTGACACTGCTCATGAAATCACACATGGAGGGGCACACATACAGTACATATGTGACATACTGACTGACCAGAACGTTTTCCTACACAAAGCCATATGCTGGTGGCATGCATGCATGTATGCAGCATTTAATATATCCACAACAGACGTGCGAAAACAGATACACAATTAATCACACCATTGCACACACAAACGCACACATTGTCACTGCCTGCAGGAGGTGTCCTCCTGAGACCCCTGAGGTGACAGATGTGTCAAAACAACATATTGGTTTCGCTCCTTTTTGCTGCGATGTTGCTTTGTTCCTTTACCCAAAAAAAGAAACACAACAACAGAAAAAACAGTGGATCTGATTTGCTCTGCATATTGCTGATGCATTTTTCACGAGTTACTTGTGTTCCTCGACATTAAAAAGCAATTTAGCACTCTCAGGATTAAAAGCGCATGTTAAATTGAAGGCTACACTTGGTGTGGGCATGAAAAATTGAGTGGCTCCTTATATTAACCAGGTTGAGCGCTGCATACAGCATTTAGATAGACGAAATGGAATCTTTTAGCATTACTAATTCATCCACAGGAAAGCTGTGGTTGAGATGTTGTGCACGGCTCCACAGCTGAATACAAACATGCGGCTGAAGCTGTGCTATGTCTTGTGAAAAGTGTGCATACCAGGTGGATATCCATCGTCAGGGATTGTTAACTGTAATCTACTTTTGTCAGGTCTCTTTCATTTAATTTAAGCTTTGCTTTTTCTGTCCGCTTAGACAAGCTGCAAACTGTCCTTGTGAACCCTCATTCTACAAATCCACATAGTGTTCACACTTTTAGCACACTTTCATGCTCAGCTAACAGAAGAAGGAGACTGCTCACATTCTCATACAGACATCAGTGATCTCTATACAAACTGATTTGAACCACAGTAGGATGAAGCATTTTGTGAGACGAGGTTAAAAAATGAATAAAGGAGCTGCGGGCCTGTGGGAAAAGGCAGACTAGACACTCCTGTTTAAGTTGGCTCTGATTCCAAAACGTCCTCTAATATCTCCTCTCAGTACAGTGAGAAAGCAATGGAGGAGGGCAGACAAAAAGAGCAGGATGAACACTCATTTAGTGGACTGTGGACCCACTTAAACATGATGATGGATGCTAATGATGCTCATAATTACTGTTTCTAAAATGGTGATAATTACATTTCTTTTATAGCTCTTCATCCGCAGACGATCTTGATAATGATTGTCAGAGTGATAAACAATGATTGTCAGTGTTTGACCTTTGTAAGCACCAACTTAACAAATCAAGCACTCCCGGATGAGACAAGTGTCTTAGTTTAGATTATTTGTAACCATTATTCTTCAAAGTTATTTCCTGATGTTTGTATATATCACATTATATAAAGAAACAGTAGTTACGAAACAGCTGTTTATCATTCATATACTTATCAAAGCTGTAAACACAACACTAATATCTTCTTAGCAACTCGTGAGCAAACAATGACTTATCTAGTCCTGCAGATATGAAGCAACATTAGGATGGACATGTCTGGCCAGTATTTACTCTCCCTTTAGTTCTGATTTGGGTTCAACCACCTCATGAGGACGGAGTTTGTTTTTTTAAGAACTGAAAGCAGCTGTTTTTGCTACTTAAACAACACCAGACCATGAACAACACCTACACATTGTCCAAGCCCCCTTCACTCCCTGTTTAATAGGCACTCAATAGTTTAGTCAATAGTGAGCCGTAAATTGAGATTTCAAGTGCTCTACATAGTGGATTTACATACAGGCTGAGTTTGGATGCTCAGATATTACAGTGAACTATAAATATGATGCATTACACATCGATCAGTAACAACCTTAAAACCAGCGACAGGTGAAGTGAATATCATTGATCATGTCATAGCAATACAATGTTCTGCTGGGAAACCTCAAGTCCTGGGATCCATGTGGATGTTATTATGACATGTACCACCCACTTAAACACTAAATAAGTTTCCAAAACATATTTTTATGTGTAAAAAAAAAAAAAAAAAGGTACCCAATTTTGCAAACCTGTTCTTATACTCACTTGAGGTACCAGCTGACATGAGGATAATTGGGGTAATTAAACCTCTTCCATTTAAAAACTGTTCCTGAAGACATTTTTCTCAAGTAGGTGGCAAAGTTTTGATTGTTTCTTCTTCAAAATTTTAGGTAAACAGTTGGTAAACAACAACTTTATTTTGTGTCTGGCTTCTCGTGCTCCTTTACCACATCAATGTGCAGTGTAGTGTATATGGAAACCTTCTGATGACACAATGCAGCCTTGACTTTTTGTGCCAAAGCAGCTTATGAAAGCAAACATAATTTGCATTTTCTTTTTTTCTTATTTGCAACTTTGAAAGGTTCATATTAAAATCGTTTGGTGCTATGGAAACACAGCGACTGTTGCACACAGTTACAGTGTATCAGCAGCTTCTGACAGCAGCAGGCTCCCAGAATAATGCGCACGGCCACATAGCAAAAATACTAAGGAATGGTTTGAGGAACATGAGCAAGAGCCCAAGGTACTGACACACACTCACCAGATCCTAATAGAAGACAGAACCATAAAAGCCTGACCCCGCAACCCACAGGACCCAAAGGATCCCCTACCAACACCTTAGTGCAAGACACTACAGGACTCCCCTAAGGTCCCGTGTCTTTGCTCTGGTGGGTCAGAATTTAAGTGGCACAAGGGGTCTTACACAGTCATAGGAAGATGGTAGCAATGTTGTGGCTGATCGGAGTATAAAAAACGGGGCGTTTTATGACATGGCCCTCACATTTTGATACATTGATAATATAAAAATACTGATTATAGCACATATTCCAAGTGTACAACATGGATCAGCCCAATAAAATTTATCAATCTGTAAACTAACCACAGTCTCCAGTGCACTATATTAGGTGAATTTTGTTCAAATTTCTACAGAAAGTGAAGTGACCCCAGGCCTGACATCTTGGTCCACTCTCACTCCATTCAGTGCAGCACTGTAATGTTGGCCTAGCTCCCCGTCCCATGGCATAGATTACGCCTGTGTTACACCAAATGGCTGATAATGCAATCAAGCGGCTTTGAAGCTCGTTGATTCTCCAGTGCCTGCTGTAATGAGGGGAAAATGAAACTATTCCCTCAGTGTCTGACTTACCCTCTGATGAGACCAGCATCAGAGACAGATGGGGAGACGGACGGACAGACAGACAAAGAAAGAGTATTTAAATTGAACTCATCCATCTTCAGTCATGAGCCCAAACAGGCTGAGGGGGCAGAACAGCACTTTTGGACCCATGGCACCACCTATGGGTGTTTGTGCCCAAGTGTTTTTTTTTTTTTAGCACATTAGAAGTACTTTTGGATTAGTCCAGGTTGGGCATTAAGTAAATGTGACACCTTCCTTGTCATTGCTGAGATATAAGGATTGCAGGTTTGCAAATTTGCTGATAAATACAGCTTAATAGTCCAACGTTCATAAGATGATGCTTATGTACAAATTCATGTTTGAAATGTAATTTTAAAAAGGTGTGATTTTACTGTTAAAAAACACTGCATGGTAAAACTAAGTTCCAAGCAGTTGGCCAAGCTGCTACAGAAATTTTATAAACTGATTATTTAGTGCAATCAAAGTTCATTTCCACTGTGTCTTTATGTACTGATGTTACCCAGAGAGGTGGAGGTGACTCCTCCCTTCTGTCTCTAACTTCAACTTCCAGCTGCAGTCATGATGATCATGACACTGATCATCACATGGGGTCTCCTGTTCTCCACCTCCTTAATGCAACATGCTCAGTTGCTACAAAGCTCTTCTCTTCCAGCAGAATACGCACTTCATTACATGAACCAAAAGGAAAAACATAACTCTCACTCTGCAGTTGACCTCCACTTTCATCTGAACTACTCTGGAAATACAGATGTACTCTTTATGTTCAGAAATGGGCATAGCAGATTGCACAAGACGGACCATAATAATTCGGAATTCCGTGCTTCTGAAGTCACACTTCCAACCGAGTAGTTACCAGTTCTCACATTTGAAAGAAACTGACTGTGAATTAATTACAGTACATGTGGAGACTAGTCTTGGAGAACTTACATATGCGAAAGACTGATAGAAGCCATTGCTGGGGATCAGGGTGACAGGTTAAGAAGGTTACATTAGATAGTTCAAATAGTAAAAGTTGAAATAAATATGAACAAGACAAGATCTGTGATACCCTCATCCAGATGCTTCACAGAGAAAAGAGTTGGTCTGTCCTACGTATTATGCTGTAGTAATGAAGAAAAGCTGCTATTCAGTTATTTCCATCAACACCACAATATTAGAAAATTAATACTAATTCTGATATTTGTTTATATTCTTCAACTTTCTTATAGTGAGTTATCATCTTGGCATGAATACAAACATTGTTGGTTTTGCTCTGAATTGTTTTGTGTACTGAAGCAAGAGTAGTGACTGTACAATAAATTATACAGTGACACATACTGTAATGTTTATAAATATTTAACTTGACTTTCTCACACTTTCTTTTCGTTCCATTGGATTAATTTGAACTTTTATTCTAGAACATGCTTTTGTATGTGTTTGTCTTTGACTTCCGATGCTTTGTTGAGTCTCTTAACTCTGCTCTGTTTCTCCTATTTGTTCAAGCCTCCATTGGAAAAGAGATCCTGATCTCAGTGCACCTACCAGATTAAATAAAGATTACATATAGCCATGATATATTAGATTAACTGTATTGTTTATCCTAATATTTTATTATCAGAGTATGTTAGTGTGCTTTCTGTGTAGCTAGCATGGAAACTTTGAGGAGAAACATAAATTTCTGGTGTTTTAGATGTAAACAAAGCAGAATGCAAAGCCATTATTCAACCATTTTCGGATAAAGAAATGATGATGTGATAAGATAACATTAAGCACTTGCTCCTTAACTTTCACCACTGAAGCAGCCATTACAGACACACCCAGGTTTGTGCTGAACATTCTGAAGGCCCTTTCACACCTAACTCATTTGATAAAGGCTGTCTGAAAAAAAGAGATGGCCTCGGTCAAG
Source organism: Amphiprion ocellaris (assembly GCF_022539595.1). Taxonomy (NCBI): domain Eukaryota; kingdom Metazoa; phylum Chordata; class Actinopteri; family Pomacentridae; genus Amphiprion; species Amphiprion ocellaris. The sequence goes on from NC_072779.1 coordinate 25,254,674, forward strand.
ATCAAACTGAATCACAGTGTGATTCATTTCTAGAGCAGTGCCACCTGAAGATGAAGAAACTGCAACAACAGCTCACAAATGTGAGCAGTGTATTAGAAATAAGGTGCCTTGACTAATTCGAAGGATAAATGTATTTTTTATGACTACCCAAATTCTGGACACTAGCCCAACAAGCTCCCCCGTAAAGGAGGTGGAGTCTTCCCCACCTCCAGCTTCGTCTACCAATACTCCCACAAAAAACACTCCCAAAAGTGGTATGTAGTCAATTGTTTGCTCACCAGTTAAACATATCCACATTTTTAAAAAAATTCTGTGGTTCTTCAACAGTCATAATCATTTCAACAGACTACAGCGTATGCCACTTGAAATATTAACACAGTCTCATGCTGACATAAACTAAGGAATAAGATATACAAGATATAGCCCAACGCAACACTGAAAACAATGAATGAGTTTTTTAATGAGATGGTTTGCGCTCTGTTGTAGTTTAGTGGCAACAGTAGCTGTACTACTATTGAGTATTGTTTTTGAAGTTGGTGCTGCAGGTGAGGAAAATATTATTATAGCGCTATTAAATCAGCTCATGAATTTTTCTCAGCAAACAGCCATAGAGGGCAACCTGCTGAATTGACAAGTCAATGTCAGGTGCACGCCTGTTGACAAACTAATCAATGTCAAGTATAGGAAGAATCAGCACCGATGTAGGTGATGACAACAGGACAGGTATCTCATATACACTACTGTTCAAAAGTTTGGGGTCACCCATGAAATTTCACATTTTCCGTGAAAACTCACACTTTTATTCATGTGATAACATAATTGCACAAAGGTTTTCTAATCATCGATTAACCTTTCAACATCATTAGCTAACACAATGTAGCATTAGAACACAGGAGTGATGGTTGCTGGAAATGTTCCTCTGTACCACTATGGAGATATTCCATTAAAAATCAGCCGTTTCCAGCTAGAATAGTCATTTATCACATTAACAATGTCTGTACTGTATTTCTGATTAAATCAATGTTATCTTCAATGAAAAAAAAGATTTTATTTCACAAAGACATGTTTAAGTGACCCCAAACTTTTGAGCAGTAGTGTATATAATTGCAATGTGAAACCAGAACTAAACAGATGATATGTACACAGTGAAACAAAAACATGAACCCTGGCTTGGACCTCAGTTTCAAAGTGTTTCAGCTTTTGTGTACATTCTCTGTAAATATTTTGGAGACACAGCCATATTATGTAGAGACTCATATTGTATAAATACATGCAGTATTGTCTCATTTTTTCACTGCTAGGATGCCAAAGCTTATGTGTGTGTCAGAGTCTGACCCCACAGTGCAAGATAATAACGCCCCCCAGGAGCTGTGAAGCCTGATATCACCCTTCTCAGCAGTGATAGCTATCATTGTTGCTAATATAGCCACACAGTATGATACCTTGCAAACACACACAGACATACAGCACACAGATTCACTTACACACAACCTGAAGACAGATTCTGCCTCCACTTCCCTGATCTCATCTTCTGCTTTAATGAAAACTGTGAAGATACAACGGCTCAGTCCAGTCCCATCAGCAGCCTGTCGGCACTGAGCTACGACCCTCTGCTATTCTTTCTTCCCGAAACACACTGCCTGCCTGTCTCTTTCTGTTCAGTTGATGATTCAAGACTACTGATCGATGGCAGCTCCCGTGTCATTTCTAGCAACTGCTAACTTGTGATTATTTTGCTGACACTTGACAGGAGGTGACCCCAGGGAGGAGGAATTTGGACATGGAAGAGCAAGAAGAATGCTAGCTGCCTCCCACGCAAAAAAGCCAAGAACAAAGCTGGCAGGATGCCCCAAACAGAATCAAATATTTGATCTCAAACTTCCACCGAATACCAACAGCCGTATAGTCACTGTAGCTGGACTAACTTATTCATCAGCCTCATAAAAGCGATTTAAGAAGTTTTTAATCTATAAAGAAACAGAATGACCAGAGATCAGAGCAGTTCTTTCTCACGCAGGACTAGTTATTTACTATTTAACTATCGAATAAAAATACAATGGCTCCAGCTCTGTTATTGTGCACAGTTGTTTTCAAATGTCTGTCTGCTTCCCAATCACAGTGAAGTCTTATAGGTGACATACTTACAGTGTTAAATTCATCATACTAACCTACCCTATGATTACATTTCCAGCATCAGAGCGTTCAGTGAATTCTTTCTGCTCTTGCTGCCATTTTATAGACTCCTATGTTTGCACAGCTTTCCACAATATTTCTGTTGTCTTTTAAATTCAATTATGTAAATCAGTTTTTTCTTAGCTTGTCATTTTGATTTTATTGTTTCTGTATCTGTTTTGTTTTGTTTTGGCTTGAAATGTTTTTATATTCCCTGTGGGTTTTACTCAGCTGGACAAATTAACATGCTGCATGGCTTCTGTGGGTTTTTTCCTCATTGTATTTTTTTTATTACACCTTTTTTTTAATCACTTTGATTCACTGTTTTATCACTCTGCAATTAGACAAAAATGAATTATACATGTGCTGCAGCCAGAAGCTGTGTACGGACCAGGCACTTTAAAGGCTTTTAATAAACAGGCCTCTAAACCAGCATGACTAGAACAATGGTTTGGAAATAATTTATTTTTTCAAAATATTTCAAGATTGAAATAATTCTCTTTAAGCTGATGCAAAAACCAAAGCATGGTGTGCTGTGCATAGCTTGCATTAATACTAGCATTTTAAAACAGCAGTCTATAGTACAGGTACAGCCTGTCTTAGAAAACAACAACAATCTCAGTGCAGCAACCTAATACTAATACTACTAATATTAATGACAAAGCTCACCTTCCTGCTGTAAATGTTCCATCAAAACGATTCCCTCATCACCTTCTAGCAGGGGCACTGTCGCTACATCCTTGGCTTAGCACCACCCAAGATCACTGTGGTTGGTTTAAAGAAAAGCAAACAAGCAATAGAGCTTTTTCCCTCCCTGTAGGAGAATCATGATGAGGTTCAGTCAGACCTTTCTAAACCGTTCACATAGTGCTGGAGATAGGACTAACTAAATAGGACTTGGGTCAATTTTTTTCTTGCTACTTGCATGCAAGACAAAACGTGATTGAGTATAGTATGTATATGTATAAAAACGACTACAAGGCTGTTGTTAGCTGTATTTTGGCTGTAATTTTTAAACTGAAGCTAGCATCTGAACCTCAAAGAGATTGCTCTCCTTCCATTACACAATTATGTCCCAGATGCAAATAAAGTATTGTCATGCTGCTACCTTGACTTTGAACTGAGCTTTCATGAACCTTACTACTTTATATTTGAAATATCACACAGGCCCAGTTAAAAAATACCACAATCTGTGCAGACCTTGGACAGTGTGCTCTCAAATCCTCTTAATTAAAACAGAAAACACCAGTATGGCTTAGAAGGGTTTAATCAAGGCTGTGAATTTGTGCAGTGACATCGTATGACGCTGAATTCATTTTGTAATACATTTGTTTTAATAGCTCCAATCTCCTCCTAAGTCGTGAAGTGTTATTAATTCTAACACATCTAAGTTATCAAGCGACTGCTGCTCATTCAACAGAGCTCTGCTTTGCCACCATTGAGTACCACTCCAATGCACTACACTTCTGGGCCGAGAGCATTAAGAGGCCAGAGCTTACATCAGCCACAAAAGAAACAGCAAATAAATAAAAGCTCAGGCAAGCATTGGGTGTTGAAAACAACGAGAAGCACAGCTCAAGGTCCCTTTACTTCACACGGATGCAATTAAGTTTCCATTCAAAGGGATGACAAATTGATCAGAGCAGAGAAGTCACAGCCTGCATTAAAATCAGCTACTAAACACTGCTAATCTGATGCTCCATCTCTTGCCAACTTTCACACATCCTTTTGTAACACTTGCACACACAGGCATTTGACTGAGTACTATATTCTATCTAGAACTTCCAATATCTCTGGGTATACAAAGGTGTAGTGGGTATAAATGAAACCTTTGCTCTCAGGGAAAAAAAAAAGCACAGAATTATAACAGAATATTTCTCCTTGTTAACAGCACTGGAAAAAAGTGTAGTTTTGCATTGTTTTGCAATCAGAAGTTGTAGGTGAGAGAGGTGCTGAGTTGGGAGTCTCACGTCGTTAGGGCTTGAAATAATGACGCCAAAATCTCAGAGCAGAAATGATTTGATTAGTGCTTTCAGGTCTAAAAAGGAACCTGGATGCGTACCAAATGACTGTAGAGAGGGAAGGTGCGACAGAGCTCTTAATTGCTGGAACTGCACCTAGAGACTTGATGATTTGTGACATCTTATCCGGTGCTCTGCGCTAACACTAATAACTGTTAATTAACTGTAGCAAGGATGCCGGAGAGGAGGAAGCTAGGGAGGGAAAACACACACACTCCTTCACACACACACATGGCCTTGTGTGTTCTCTAGATTAAAGGAAAAAGCATCTCCAGGGATGTATATGAGATGGAGCGAAGATGTTGGAGGTCAGGGCGCTTGCTGTTCTGTAATGCTAATAGGCACAATGGAGCCACACAGCTATCAAATGAGAGAAATAACAACGATGCCATTATTGTTTTCAGATTGATCTGGCTGTGTAAGTCTGTTAGCCCTAATTGGTCCATGAAGACGGAAAACAAAGTCAATGTTCCGTTCCAAGGCCAGCTTCAATTTCCAAAGCAGATGTTCACAGATGTCGTTTTTGTCATCGGAAGCGTCGGCATCTGCAATTAAGCTCTTTAGAGCAATGACAGGGGAACGCATGTGTTCGGTGCTATCCTCATTAAAAGCAAAGTGCCTGGTGTGGCCTCTCTCCCTCTGTGTGACTGTGCATGTAGAGTGCTTTGGAGACATCCACTACCGGAAACAGCACCGACATGCCCTGTGTAATGTCACTCTGAAAGCCAGGCCATATTCATAATGATTAATCATACAGGGGCCTTCTGAGTCAGAGTGCTTGATGTTTCATTCTTATGTTTATGCACTAACATAAATCTATTAGCTGGCATGCCCATAAACAGCTAATGATGTCTGGAACAGAACAGCATGCAGATAAATACTGTCTCGTTTCCTACAACATGAATTCACTTACACTTTTTTCTGACTCATTTCTTGCTGTTATTTGACATTAAAATATTCGATTCATATGTACTGTGCACCTTCTAAACTGTTCACCTTCTTAATTTTTGATTTAGATTCTTGCATGGGCCCCCACCCTCACCTTTAGATCAAAAATATATTTTTCTATATTCTATATCATCAATTATTAAGTGTTATCTTGTGAGGTTACAGTCTCTTTCGTGTTTTTGCTTTGCCTTGCAGATCTTCTCGCTATCTACATAACATGCTGTCAGAACTCTACTTTAATCCGAATGTATACTTGCTTGTTGTATTTTTGTGTACATTTAAACTGGTCTAATTGATAGGTCCAAAAGAGTTAATGCTACATCACAAATTGTATTAAAGGTTCATAGGCAGACAGCAGCCTTTCTCAGGAAAACTCAAGCTTTGTATTACATGTAAAACTGCAAATGTCTTACTACTGTAACCTGCGGATATGTACAGTCTTATGGCATACAAGTTTTACATTAAAATAGCATCACAAAGCCTATAGATTACTAGGTGTCAAGTTCTTTGGTAGCATTGCTGATGGCTGATTTTCCTCCCTTTTCCTCCCTATGTAAACAGCTGTCATGTTTCATGAATCCAGCAAGGCCTTTGCCTGGAGAGCCAGAGCTGTCTTAACAAACGCATCTTCACTGTTATTACCGTGTTTCCATCCCTCCTCCAATGCTTACTGCGCTAGTGACAGCGACACAAAGAGACATGAGGAGCGTGGCCCTGGAGTAGATAAACAAAGAATGCCATCGCATGTCACTCCTGCTTGGACTGATGCACTGGCTGGAAATTGAGGGAGTTGGAGGATTGGCTGGGAGGCACAAACACACACATATGCACACACACACACACACACACACACACACACACACACACACACACACACACACACACACACAGGCATGTCTTCAGTAATAGCTTTTCATTTGTCCCTGACATGCCTCGGTCAAGCCATCACCTTTAGATGTCCTGTGTTAAATACCTAGGGCGAACAAGGTTACACATTCTGATGAGCACATTCACATTTTCAATTGAGACCTCTACAGTCTATTAAGCTCCAGGATACAGTGTGGCCTAGAGAGACAGAGAATGCCGTGAGACAGGAAATGGAGCAAATAGACTGACAAGCTGGCAAGTCGCTCATTGTTATTTTCCGGACGCCTCTGTGTGCACTTGTGACTGCATAAAGTCTCAGTGAAGGACATGGAAGATCACGCTGCTGTCTGCTAATCAGGAGAGGACGCACTGTATGTTTTGTTTGGTTCTATGGCACCTCACTTCTATCACACATCAAGGCAAGACCCTGGAGCGCTTTTTGAGCTACGCAGGTGGGCAGCAATTCTGCTTCCCATGTTTCAATTTGACAACACCAGCGCTCCAGGGCCTTCAAAATTTGCGGTTACTGTCAGCGTTTCACTAACAATAGCAGATAAGCCATGTGATGAATGGAAACGTGCCTATATTCAGAGCTCAGGGTCCTTTAAAGATTACGAGCTAAGAAAGAAAAAAACTTTTCCAAGGAACACTGCACATGACAGTCGTGTTTATCTAAACTCTAATTTCCTTCAAACAGGATTATGACAGGCCTTTCTACTGAAGTGTGATCTGGAGTATTTGTACACAGTGTTGAACAACTTGCTGGCATGTGTCGCTTTCATATTTGAGATCCTGTTGACGTTTTGACAGATGAGTGGTGCCGTTATGCAGCCTGTCTGCCAACCAAGGAGCTCAGAGAGATGGAGAGATTATTCCCTACAAAGCCAATTAAGGAACGTTTAATGAAGATAGGCCACATTTATCCGCCTCTCTGTGCTTTTGACAAGGTGCTCTAATGTGAACGAGACTTGTCAATTTTGCTGAAAGGATTCTATCACAGAATTGGGATCTAAAAATAAAAGACTTTATCGAGCATAAAGGATATTCTTCACACCCTGCTGTTGTCTTGTCATGCGTGTCTGTTGCCAGTCATGAAAAACCAAGAATGTGATTTTTCCAGAAATCTGGAAAAGAATCTGGAATTGCGGATTTTCCAGCCTGAAAATGTGACTAACAAGAATCAAGCAGATCTGTTAAAAAAACAAAGAAGGGGTAATGAGAGGTGTCCACGTGTAATGGGGAGGATTTCTGGAGCAGGTAGCGCATGAACATTCTCTTTCTCTTTCCAAGTATCCAAGTAGCAACCCTGTCTGTCTAAATTTATGTTCCTACGCAACTAAACTGCATTTACACGCCACAACTAGTGTGCTATCTGCAAGAAAATACTGAAATAAAATGCTTTGGTTTACACTTTTATTCCAACAACTACCAGCTAGAAGCATGGTTAGGAAAATATAATGATCGGGGGTAAAATATGTCACAGTTACCAGGATGACGAGTCCCACCCCATCTAATGCATGACTGGTTGGCTGAAAAGTAGTGGCAAAGATCTGTCCATTTGAGATGTGTTAGCTATATATTATGAACAAACTTAATCCCCTCAAAACGTAATTGTAAATGCAGTTTGTTCAGCAATGACAATTTGATTTCTAAAGCCTAGTGATGCACAGGAGGAAGGCGACTAGCATCATCTGTACTGTTTTACTAGTTCAACAAGGGGGAACTCACTAGGAGATAATCTAGATTTCTGTCTGTGGGGTTACTGCCAGTAACTGCGGTTTGCAGTGGAATAATGTACATTGTTAGGTATAGATGTACCACATGTTAAAATTGCAAAAATAAGTACAAGTTTGAAACTGCCTCGTCATCTGTGCCTAAATCACCAATGAGTTGGAAAGCATCAGTAAATAGTTGGTGCCATCAAGTGAAATTAATGCCACTGGCTTTCGTCCAGCTACTTTACTAAAGCAAAATTATACATTCTCTAAAATAATCAGTGAATTCTGTGTGCTTGTTTAATGTAATGTCACTTTACAAGACAAAGTGAGCAAGCATGTTAGTGTTTACTTCCTGTGCTTGCACTTTACAGCAGCAGCCATAGCTAAAAGCACGGTTATTCTGCGAGGGAAAAAGCATGAACAGGTGTTGATGGACTTGTTTGACTTGATGAATGTATTTTTTATTTGTTTTTTCATAAGTGAATTGTATTTCAGTTCAACATTACACAGAATGCATAATTTAACCTTCAAATAGTGTTAATGCTAGCTGTGTGGCAGTGTTCACACACTCAAATCACTCAGATTGATCCTTTAATTCAGCTCTCAATTTCCACTTCAACAATAAAATGCAAAGACCTTCTGATGATGCTTTATTCAGTGGCATTATGTGCATTATGTTTTGTTCTCTTGTAGAAATTAATAACATAATTAAAGGAATAATCTGAGTAGGGTACATGGGAACTTTTGGGTGTTGAAGTGTCCTGAAATCAGTATATTTTCTGGCTTTTTTGTCTATATTCCATGAAATGCTACTTTAAACAACCCCTGCTTGTGCCGATGTAATGCTATATTGATCTACACAACACTGCCTCCAGCTGTACTCCAGGAAACACCCACATTCCAAAGACTCCTCTTTAAAAAGCAGCTAAAGTAAGTGAAGAACAACACTGGCAGTCTTTCTCCTGCTTTCCTCCCCGGCTATATCTTTCAAGAGTGAAGGACAACTGTGACAAAACCAAAGAGAAGCAGCCAGATGTGTTCTCATTGTTTAAGAACCAAAAAAAAGTCCAAGGTAAGAAATCTGAAGAGGGCTTTCTCTTGTCAATCTTCCTCTCTCTCATCTTTCCCCTCACTCTTCCTTTCATAGTGTGTATGGTGTGTGACCTCTCAGTGAGCAGGGTGACCTGAGTCTTGCTTATAGGCCTGACACCCACTGATAGACGACTAACCCTTAAAAGGTCAGGGCAGGCAAGGATGGGAACACCTGCTACCCAACAGAACTAATACTTCCCTAAGTGCTGAGAAGAGCTGTGGAAGCATGGGTCGAGTTATTGTGGATGGACAGGAACACCAGAGAGCAAAACAAAGTTGTTGTCAGTCAAAAAAAAGTTGAAAGCAGCAGTTTGGAAGGAAAACATGGGGATGGAAATTCCTTTACTGGAGCAGGAGATAAGCCTGGGTGATGGGTCATGGGGGTCAACTGAGCAAGCCAAGGTCTGGTGAACTGCCAAAAGTGGGAGTTCTAATCTTGTAGCATCAGTTAATATCACAGAAAGATAAAAGCAGATGGAAGAAATATTTCAAAAGCTGTTGTGTAAATCTAGAAATTCAGCGCCTCAGACATATGTTTCTTACAAACTAATAGCTTGTTAACCTACTGTGAAGCTCATACAGCTTGTAAAATTAGGCTAGGTCATCACATTTCTCAGCAGTTCGTGTTCTGCAATCATTCATTGCTTAATCACATTTAGTCTATTTCTGTAAGTGGCTCCAGCAACTTAAGGATAGAAGCTGCAGGCTTTGAAATATTCTTAGGTTTAGTGAATACATGTCCCAGGGCTAGTTACAAACAAAGCAAACTGAACACAGCTAAAACTACAACCCAAATGAACAGATAATGTACTACACCGGTACTAATCTATGTTCCTGTTAGTACAAAAGTGAACTCAGGAAAATGTGAGCTTAAAAGGAAAAGCCACACATTCCATCCTAACATGCCAGCTTATATCTGGCTCAACACAGGCACAAGTTTCTAATCTTCAAAAGCTGGTTTTATAAGTGCGTAATGAGTGAGACCACAATAGAAAAACAAACCATTTATTTTCTTCCCCCGGAGAGTAAGTGGAACCATATGGGCCAATGTGGAGCCAGATCCCAACATCTGCGCGGCATTGGAAAATCAAAGCCAAGTGGTGCTGTGGACCTCAGTGAACCACAGCAACCTTTGCCTGCCCTGACAGAATTTTGCTCAATGGAAAAACAGGTTGGAACCATGTTGTCCTGAGCATCTGAGTTTCCCCTTGCCGTTTTTCAGGATAATTGCTAATCAAAAGGGGACTGTCGGCGAAGCTCCGGGCACGGTCCACAGCAGTAATCATTGGCAGCTGGGAGTTAGACTTACATAAAAACAGCTGGAACAGACCATGGTGAATTCCTGTGAAACAGTTTCTGTAATACTGGGTGGAGGTCACAGACAGTGTCATCCTGGGAGGGGATTTATTCTGATGGAGTTTGACATACCTTCAGTGATTTTGAGGCATTAACTGTGAACAAAAATATCTGCTTATTGGTTTGTTTGATTGCTAAACACCTTTCAGCTTGTGTAGCCATGAGAGACTTTGTTTCTGTTCTTGATACACAACAGGGTGATGAAATCTCCTGATAAACAACACCCAGGCAAAGCTTGTTTTAATAGCCTTTAGCTAGTCTGCATTACTCTCCAGCCAACAACAAAGAAACATTCTTATCAGACCAAGCCGGCTGAGGTTAAGAAGCTGCAGCTCCTGAGGGCTATGTATTTTAGCCTGGGATTTAACGTCTTACACTAAGCCACTCTCCTCCTTGCTCTCATGCTCCACTCCTCCGTTCCTCCCTTGGTTCGCATTCAGCCACCAAACAAACAGGAGGAAAATGGCTCTGGAGACAATAAACTTTTACAAGATCAGCTAGTATGTTTATTAACTCACAAACAATATCTTGTTTTGGATTGTACTGGTTCAGAGTTTATGATCTATGATTACTGGTTGGATGGCCAGATGAATGCACATGAAGGACAGATTTTGAGCATGCCCCGGAGGTGCAATCATGTATTTTAATGCTCAACAAAGATAAGGTTGAGTACTGAGTACGCTTGTCCTCTGGGAGGGATGAGGGGTGGGGCTGCCTCCCTCATGTCCAATCACATTATGCCAGAAGGGTTGTGGCCATGCTAATTTATTCCTGAGTGGTCCTTAGGGAGAGTGTCTAGTCATAAAGACCCTGTCAGCCCCTCCCTTCAATGGGCACCCCAGTCTGCAGGCAGAGCCTCCCTGGAGGGCTGGGCCCTGCAGGCATATTCTGGAGAATAATAATCCCACTGTCAGCTGTCTGTGCACCTTGAGGACTTAAGACCACTGCAGAGAAGACTGAAGAGCAGTGTGGTATGACGTGACATATGACATAATCCATGTTTGGATGGCGTTGAGGCCGCAAATGCAGGATGGGCGCCTAGTTCTGTCCTTCTATTTTCTACTTTTCTAATGCCGACAACATAATGGCCCCTACCAAGTCCTAGGCCATAATCCTGGGAGGAAGATAGTTCCTCATTACAGCAGCCCCAGGAGGGAGCTGCTGGCCTGTCAATGTGGAGCCAAGGAGGAAGCAGGCTGCTAGCTGCATTCAGCTTCACTAGAATAATGTCAAATGAACTGACTGCTGGGAGCATATGAGACACCCAAGGAACCACTTTATCTTCTTCATTAAAACCAGTTTAGAGAGAAAGTGGGGAGGAAAAAAACATCCATTTTCCTTGAAAGTCTCCAGAACAGACGGACCAAAATTAATTGCACCATTAGGCCCCCAATAGACAATGCTGGTGTGGTTTTCCTTCACAGATGCATGTGTGCCTACACATTGCTTTTAAACAAGCAATTATGGCATCAATTTCCATAAAAAAGTTTGATTTAATGGGCAATAAACACAGGTAGGAGATTGCATCTCTCCAAAGGACCGGAATGTTTTCACAATTGAGCTTTGTATGGGTTTCTGTGTCTTTGAACATGGCTTATTTTCTCTGAGGGTAGAACTTGGCTCATTACAGGTATAGTACATCCATGTAACCTTGATATGAAGCATGATTACTTTGAAAAAGGAGAACAAAGCTGCATTATGTGCTTTATAACCGACTGCCAATGAGCAAGATGTCAGCTAAAAAGAAGCCAACATGTGCACAATAACTAAGTCAGCATATTGGCTTGTGAAATCAGTTACATTGCCTGTAATTTCCACTTAAATAATTGCACTTGTTTGCCTTTGGCGAGTAATTAATGGGCTTTCATCTGGCAACTAATTGCTACTAATGTATCTCACAAGAGATCTACATGAGAGCTGCACTGTTATTCTGCTCAGCATCCTGCACAATCCCCCACTCTGTACTGATGGGAAAAAAAATGGAACAGGTCAAAGGTAAGGAGTCCCACAATGCAATGCATGTCCCGATTTGCTTTTTCCTTTAGAAAAGGATGTAGCATCAATCATGTGCACAAAGCAATGCTGTGTAGTGAGAACTCCTGCAGCAGGACAGTAGTGTGATTTCTCTAAGATCAGCCAGCATCTAGAAAGATGGGCTAACCCTCAGCTGGATTTCCCTGTACACTGGCATGATGGGATCTGCAGAGGGTATCACATCTTAGGCCAGGAAACATTTGCTCGAGAATTATGTCGATCGATGGACCTCTCTGATTGGAGCTTAGTGTCCCAGTGCCGTGCCAGAGAGAAAACATATCTTCTCCCACTCATTGTCTTCTCCAATCCCCCAAACCCCCCTAGGGTCCCATTGCTATAAGCCATGTGCACCCCTGACCAGAATCCCAGCATGTTATCTGAGGGAGACTGAATCATACTGAAAGATTAAGGAGATGTAGGGGGGGCAGATGGAGGCTTGGGGTTGTGTATGTGCACGGAGAGGTAGGCCTGCTGGGCACAATAGCAGTAAGGGCACCCCAGGCCATTAGCGCAGGTCCCCAGGACATGGTGGTATTGTAGGCTCCTGCAGAGGAGAGCTCAGCTGGAGCTTCACATCTCACTGCCTCACAGCCAAGAACCCCCCCATTAGACTAGATAAGGTTCCTATCGGCAAGTAGCACACAAACACACTCGCATTCATGTTCAAGTGTAAGTGCAAGCCACAGAGTAATGTCTTTGCCAGGAGTCATGGGGCGGCTGCAGACACACTTGAGTATCTGGGTTATTTGTCAACAGTTTCACTTTCTTTGAGAGTATTGTTTGTGATTTATAGCCAACAGCAAAACAGAAATATAAAACAAAGTTATATTGATTTTTTTTACAGACTGTGTGCGTCATAACTTTTTCCTAGTTCCACACAAAATGTGAAAATTAATACAAACTGTAAAGTGACTTCGATTTGAACCCTACTGTCGCTTATTATTGCTTGCTTTTTTTCACAAGCAGCCCCACTGGCAGCCTAAACTAAAAAGCATTTGGGGACTCATAAAAGATGCTATTATAATGGATTGTGACCACAGACTCTTTTTCCTCTGTATAAGCCAGACCGGGACGAATACAACAATTATGAAAACATTGCATGGGCCTCAGTTTTTTTTGTCGGAAGGCAGTCGCTAGACAGCACTTCTTTGGGAATAAAATGGCCCCATTCCTCCTCCTCCTCCTTTACTCTGCCTCCCTCCCTTCCTCCCGCTTTTCCTCTCCAGCCCTCTCTGAATCCCTCCCACGGCCCGGCGCTCTCCTTTAATGAGTAGCTGGAAATGACAGCTTTAATCACCGCCTGTGGCCACGGCGAAGGGCCCGTTAATGATAGAAAAGAACAGAGGGCCATTTGCATCAATCAGTCCTAAATCACTTTTTATGATAATGCAGTAGAGAGGGAGGAGAGGCTACCCAGATGACTCCTGCATGATGATGATGATGATGAGGCTCTTCTCTCCCCACCCTTGTACGCATTCTTAAAGGGATACACCAGCAGGTACTCACTTCCTCTACAAAGTGCTCTGACATTGCTACCAGGAAATCCATACCTACAGTGGGCACACAGTACTTGGACTATTCTATCCACATAGTGCTCCACTATGAAGACAAGAACCAACAAAATACACATCATTTTCTGTTTGGATGAAAATTTGGTTTGTCTGTTTATCTGTCTGTTTGCAACTTTACTCAAAAATGGACGAATGGATTTCAATTAAATTTTCAGGAAAGGTCAGAAATGACACAAGGACCAAGTGATTAGATTTTGACAGTGATGCGGATTATAATCTGGATCCATGAATTCGTAAAAGATTTCTGTATCATTGTGAGATAGTGGCGCTGCATCACTGTAACTATGACAACAAGTGAACACTACGTCAGCTGCCTGCTGATGATCACATTATTGCGATCCTACTAAAAATCGACCGCTGTGGACCACAAATGTTTTTAAGATTTCATCCATTGGTAATGACACAACAACTGAGCAGCCTTGGTGGAGCACTGCGTTCTCTGAGTGCTTTTCTTGTTCAAATTGTAATTATCTAGCTGTATAAACATTTTTTTTAAAAAAGGACTTGAGTATCTGTTCCAGGTTTTTAATTGATTACTTGAAGAGTTTTCATGTAATTATACATTTAGTTTTGCCTGTATAAGCAGTTAAGAAGAATGCATGATCAAAAACAAACAAACAAAAAAAAAAACAATGTGAGGAATGGTCTCAGCCTGGCTACAATATAAAAATGACCTGGCTGACCACTGCTTCCTGTAAGCAAGAAAATCGTGTTAGGACTATCTCTTCAAGCTGCCAGATTAGGCAAACGAGCTGTGATGCTAATCTGCCAGGACTGTAGTTTGGGATAAATAAGGGAAGTTACATTTTTAATGGCTACATTATGATTCAAAATTTTTCCTGACAGCTGAATAGTGAATTCATATTGTCTAAAAAAAGCAGCTTTTGTGTGCTCCTCCCAATAACTGTTTATTTGGTCTACTGTTCACAGGTGTACAGAAAGTTTAACTTGTTTGAACTTTAAACTAAGTATTTCTGTTAAACATTTATTCATCTTTTCTTCATCACTATGTTTTTGGAGAAGGTTTATCACAAGTCAAGTGTAATTTCTATAACCTGCATTGCATTCTGTATAAATATATATTTTTTTTATTACAATCCCATCTAACTGCATGTGTGCAAACGCAAAAATTAAATTCCACAACAGATTCAGTTGTAATGAATAAAACATTTAAGTAATTAAAACAAAAGTTTTATTAAGCACACTGGCCTAAATAGGAAGCATTTATTTTCTACAGTAAGTCAGTCAACTTGAGGATCAAAACTAGAGTCGCTCACTGCGAACATAACGCAATAATGGGTGGAGTAAATGAATGAATGAAACACTTCTGCTCTTTAAAAAAGATAGAACAACTGTGAAACAGCTGACATCTCTCTAGGTGGGTTCAATAAAGAGCAGAAGAAAGCATCAGACAATTAACTTTCTCTACAGTCACAATTCCACACAACCTCCAGAGAAGCACTAATATACTTGAGTATGTCACATAGTATAATGAGTAAAGTAAGCATCGCTATCATTTTCATTTCGTCAACAAGCTATCTGTTTAATTACAAGTGATGTGACATTCTCTGTTTCCATAATTAATTCAAAAGTGCTCTGATTAAATGCAATCAATTCAATTGTTAACACAGCAGGGGTTTCTGAACAAAGATCATCTGTGGAAGTATAATGAATGCAATCAGATGACATAATATCTAATTTGCATATTGTTAAATTGAGACACAAAAAGGAATATAAAACCTGATTAAAACATATGCTTCATCTGTACATCTAGTTATCTGCTTTTGCAAAAAGACAATAAAATGTTAATAATGATGTTGCATAAGGAACTGTTTGGCAAACAGGAGATTCACAAAGCCATTAGGGAAAAGTTAATGCACCTGATGCTTGCCTCATACAAGCCAAAGTATTTTCATCAGGTCCAGTGAAAAATGATTCAAAACAACGATGAAAGAAAGTGTAGCCTTACCTCAGACACCACTAAGCCCTTTCTGTAAGAAATGATAATCCTAGCTTCTGTGCCGAAGAGAAGGTGAAATGAATATCAAGGAGATATTCCAGAAAAAGAAAAAACTAAGTAAGACACTCCCATTTAAAAAAGAAAAATAATTCAAATGTCCATGAATGTTTGAATAATAGGCTGAAAGTGTTGCCAGTGCCTGGCAGTTTAAAATAGCAGAACAAAACATACCAATTTGTCACAAAAGCAGACTCTGACAAGCGCAGAATCCTCACCAACACACAGACAGGCATGACAATGGACCTTCAGGCTATTGCCTACTTCTGCTCACTCTCTCTCTCTCTCTCTCTCTCTCTGCTCTTTCTCACTCTCTCTCTATCACTTTATCTCTCTTCACCACAGATGGCTTCTTGTGAGTGCAGGGGAGGGCACAGCAGTTCCACAGTAATCCCCAGCCACACAGACGGAAAAGCTTGTTAGAGCACTTGCTGATCACCACAAAAAGTCAAACCAGAGCCAGGGAAAGGTCACCAGGAATTAGGCTCTGCTCAAACTCCAAAGGCTTGCCTAATTCCCCTGATAAGCCCCTTTGAAACTCAACCTGTTCTGGCTGTGCCATGGGCTCAGCCTCGCCTAGAACTAAAACCCTCCACTAAATCTAGCTGGAACTCATTTACACAGAGGAACACACACACTCGCAGCTGCACTCACCACTGACAGAACCGGCAAGACTTTTCCTGATGACTAGACTAGAACAATCGACTAAAGAATCAATGATTCCCAGTGTGTGTGAAAGGAATTGAAGGTGCTTAGACACAGCGCAAGGACTTTAAGTCTGAGCTCCTTTGGATGTGAGGAAGCTTTGAAGCTGGAATAGGTATTAGTTTGGACTTCATGCTGCTGTTGTTGTCAATTATCTACTTTGGATGGGACACCACAGAAAAAAACACAAAATCCGGAAAGCAAAAAGCAGTGAGTGAAAGAAGACTTGTGAGGCATTAACAGCAGAGTTATGTGGAATGTCAGAATTTAAATGGTTCATAGTTTTTGCAGTTGTGAAACCAAATACATAAAACACTATCTGCTGGACTTTCAGTAAATGTAAGCCCCCAGGCAAACAAAGGTAAGCCCAGTGTTTTCACATTCACCAACACTCTGTATATTATTTTAATTTCAACCCTCATAGAAGACCCACTACAGTGTTAGTAACGGCATATTTCTTCCTCTCTTTCACACATGCACAGGAACCCCAGAGGTAAATAAGAAATCTTAAGGAAAAATAGAAATTATTTAACATAAGAGGACAGATGGTGATATTCAAGAGTGGTTCAGCCTTTATTCTCAAAGAAAAAGACATGAGTGTCACACAAAAGGAAAGTGGAAAGCCTTGACAGTTCACTGCCTGTAAACATGGAATATTTCCCTCGATATAACAAAATTGTTGGCCTTAACTTCCTATTCATCCAAAGCAAAGTGCCCCTCCTGCTCAGTGTTAACACATCCTGAGTATACACATAGAAGATCTTGTCCTCCAGGTAGATCAAAGTGGTAGGTGTGCAGTGATAGCACCGCAATGTCAGTCAACTTGTCTTTATTTCCCAAGAATGCTTAACACTGTAGGATTGCCATTTTCCTCTTTATAAGAAGCCTCTTTTTGCAGCACTCTGTGGGTAAATTGTTGCATTTCTTGTCAGTACATGTCTGAATCTAACAAGAGTTTCAGACACTTATTTCTTTCAACATCTTAATTATATGCTACGAGCCCAACACTTTGCCTAAGTGTTGAGTTCACTGAGAGAACTATGGCAACCACAGTCAATAATACGGCTGTTGTGATCGTATGATGTGCAAGCTGTTTGGCCCTTCATGCTTGCCTGTGGAACGATGACAACACTTGTTTTACTGTCACTGCAGTGAAGTATCTCTCCCCCTGTCATGTCAGACTTGATATTAATCACCACCGTGGAAAAATTAGCTTCGCCACCAACTGACATAACACTTGTGACATGACTGCAGCCTGTACGAGATAAGCACAAACAGGCTTTAATTACTCCACTGCCTGTTCCAAACTGTAGACGTGTTGCTCCCATGTTTAAATGCCAAGAAGTGTAAAATACACCTGCTGTATATTTTTCAATATATCCATCCATTTCTGCATCTACGCATTTGGATTTTTGCTAGGGAAAAAGTGTACTTTAATGACCTTCAGTTCTTTGCCAGCTCCAATAATACAATCTAGTATAGTGTAACCAAGTACTGTTCAAACCAACTGGATATAATCTGAATTTGAACCAAAGATCCAAAAGTATCAAAATATATAAAATTTATTATGTAGTTCAATATTAATGAAATGAGTGAGTGAAGCTATAAAAAGTAGCACTCAGTGTATTACCCAAAACTTCTTCTGCCATTTAATGATGAGTCATACAAGTCATACATCGATCAGTCACAACATCAAAACCACCTGCCAAATATTGTGTAGGTTCTCTTCATTCTGCTACAACAGCTTTATCTTGTCAACATCTGGACCATTGTTTTGAGGTGAACTCTTCGCTTTCAGACTGCAACTAATAATGAATCGATGAATCGTCTGAGCATGATACGTCATCAAAAGTGGAAGTGAGTGTACAATGCAACAGAAATCACCATTCGAGCAGAGCGCGGAAAACGGACGGACATCCATGCTATATCGTGCATATATAGTATATGTATATATTATATATGCACGATAGAGTGCGGACATCCGCGTTTATGATACAGCACAGACATCCGCGTTGTATTGTAAACCTTACATATTATATTATCTGTATATGATACAGATAATATGCTACATATATATTACATACATATTATCTGTATATAATATATGTACGATGCAGCACGGATGTTCGTCCGTATTCAGTGCTCCACTCGGACGGTGATTTCTGTTGCATTGTGTGCTCATTTCCGCTTTTGATGACGTATCGTGCTCAGATGATTCATCGATTCATCGTTAGTTGCAGCCCCACTGCAGTCTCTCTGAACCTGGCCAGCCAGCAGCAGATGGGTCCCTCCCATATGAGCCGGGTTCTGCTCAAGGTTTCTTCCTGTGAAAGGGGAGCGTTTTCTTGCCACTGTTGTCTTATGGCTTGCTCTGGGGGTTCAGGCCATTTGGGTTTTGTAAAGCGTCTTTAGACAATCTGAATTGTAATTGGCGTTATATAAATAAAATTGAATTGAAAATTGATTTGAATTGACAGGAAATATTACGCTGCCGAAACAGGCCACAGCCATCAGGAAATACAATGGAGTTTTGGTCTACAACTGTGTTAAGGTAGATGCTGCACATCAAAGTAACGTCCTGCTAAATGCAAGGACTGAACAGTTCTCAGTAGAACATTGCCAGAGCATCACATTTGCCTCCACCAGCTGGCCTTCTTCCCACAATGCATCACTTCCCCATGTAACAACACATGCACACACCCTACCATCAACATATACAGATCTACAGATAGAGGGTGCTTGGACCTTGGGCCCTCTATGGTAAGTACTAACCACTGCAAAGCAGCAAACACCCCACAACATCTGCTGGTTGAGGGAGGCTCTGATCCAGCCATCTAGCAATCACAATTTGACCCTTGTCAAAGTCACTCAGATCATCATGCTACACATTTTTCCTGCTTCCAAAACATGGATTTCAAGAACTGACTGTTCACTTGCTGCCTAACATATCCTACCCTCTGACAGGTGCCACAGTGACAAGATGATCAGTGTTATTCACCTGTCAGTAGTTTTAATCTTGTGTCTGATCGGAGTATACGCACGTCAAGAAGCTGATCTGTAGTCAGACATTTTTCACATATTTTTTGGGCCATCTTGTGCTGTAGTAGATAGCCCACTGTAAAGAATAGGCAGGAAATGAGATATTGGGAATGACATGCAACAAATGTCCCTAGCTGAATGAAAGTACAGATGTGTCTCTTGAACGACGCCTTAGCACCAAGCCTGTGCTCCCATTTTAAAATCTTTTTGTAATAATTTTAAATTACAAATCACATCTATAAAATGGTCACAGATCTAACATCTAAATAAATATTTATCGTATGTCAAGTTTAATGCAAAGTTAATAGTGAAGCAAAAGCATTTTAACAGAGGGTAGTGCAGGGAAGATATAAAATTTGGTGTTTTAACACAACAAAATGTAACAGTGTTTGCCTTCTCAGGATGAGAGGTGTGACATGATTGTTCTTAGCCCAAGGTGCTGCTAAAACTCTAGTTCTTCTCTTATTTGCACTGCAAACGGCAAGCTGTTAAAGCGTTTACACAGCTTTAAGTGCTGCCACACTTTGCCACCATGCAAATGAAGTGACAGGAACTCCAGCGCTAAGTGAGCACCAGCCTCTCCATAGCGCGAGGGCTGTTTGGCGTAGGCTGGTGAGACAAAGGGAAAAGGCAGATGATTGCCTTTCAGAGGCAGAGAGGATGAGAAGTACACGGTAAAAGGTAAGGCAACGGATAAAAAGGAAAATAATATTGAATGGAGAATGAGGGAGTGATGTGAAATGGGACGTACAAGGTCAAGAGATGTTTGTTTGCACTTGTGTGCGGGTGAAGAGGGCAAACTAGCAATGAAAATAATGTTATTTGATATTATCAGAAACAAAAACATGGTGCAAAGGCAAGTATCCGTAAATGAAAAATTGGATGTGTAGCTCCTGAAATCCTGAAGAAAAATGAAATATCAGATGACTAGTACTCCTAAAGTAAGATTTGCAGTTGTGAGACTACAGCGATCCAAATTAGCTACACTAAAGAAGAAGAAGAAGAGCCTGTCACTACATCCTTCAGTCCCCACACGGATTTGAGTTTTGATCAGCAGAGGCTGCTGGCAGCTACAGCTTTGCATTACACTTGGCCACCAAGGGCAGGCTAAGAGTTCAGGTGCCGCTGCCAACCTGGAAAGAGGGAATGTGCTCACAGCATTGCTGCAACCTGCTTCATCACATGGTCAACAGGTTCAGCAGACACGGCTTTGCTGGCCAAGAGCAGGTGAAGCGCACAGCGATGGCTGACAGGGGGTTGGCCCGCAGAAATGGACGAGGTGTGACGGCCATTATGGTAATAGGGAATAGTCTGCCAGGAACATGTCAATAGCAGAGAACAGAGGATTCCTGAATGAGGTTGGATGAGGTTAGCCAACCAAACATGAGCACATCACCTGGGAAATAGCTCATTAAGATATGCTGCTTTGTGCTATACTATGAGGTATGTGAAACTGCTGTTTCTGGAGGTGTGGAAATGTATCATTTCTATATGCATGCATGTCTGACATTTGTCTGCATGCTTGTATATGTGCAGTATGTGCTTCTGTATGCAGAAGATAAAGGCTGCAGTCGCTGATGGCAGGAGGCCTAGGCCAGGGCCTTTCTCGAATGCTCCTCATTAACAGCTCATAATGGCTGGCAACATCCTCACGCCACCCTGGCTCTCTCTCATTAGCAGCTGGCAGCAAGGTGGGGAGATGAGTGGACGTTGGCATCAAACCACCTTCACTCAAGTACAGCATGGGAGCGAGACAGGGAGAGGGGAACAACGAGGGAAAGAGCCTGAGATAGGTGGCATGAGAGGGAAAAATCCTCATCTCTGTAGATTTAATTAAAACTGGGGCGAACAGATGGGGAAGATGGAGTGAAGTCCAACAGGAGACAGCTCATCTGTTTGGGTTTCCACATTTCTCTTTCCATCTCTCCCTATCCGCCTCCCTCTCTCATCTCTGCTATTTTTTTTAGATAAATTCTTGGCATTCAGAGTGTCCCAATTCAAAGCTTCCACACTGGCGGTGTGACAGACGACAAAAACAAGGAAAAAAAAATGAGACACTCAGCTCACGTGGGCTCTTGAAGGAACGTGGGCTTTCAGTTTGCTGTGGATAATTATGGGCTGGGCTAGTGCCGGCCAGCCCAGCACTGGGCCTGGGATGTTGTGCTGGAGAGTGGCTAAGCCCTTATTAAAAGGTAATCCAGGCAATCCCTGTGTAAAAGAAAAGAGCTATTTGTTTAAAATAGAGAACCGCCAACCGCAGATCTAGCCAGACAGAGGGGAAGGTCACTCAGTGTAGGGTTTTAGATCAGAATAAAGATCAAGCCTGCCTGTGGCTCTTTTTTTCTCCTCTCTCCCACAAGAAGTCACTTTTCATTCAAATGTAATCATCACTGCGCAGTAATATGACCTTCATGGCTGCATGTTAAAAGGAGCGAAAGCAAAGCATTCAGCTCCATCAGTCCCTGTGGCCATTTCAGAGTATACAAAGGGATCACAGACACAAGCGAAAACCACTAAACGAATTCAAAGCATCACAGAATAATAGGCCTTTCACTTTGCAAAGAAATGTAAATGTGCATGCAGTGCATATGTGTTAAATGCTGCTACAATTTCTAGTATTTTTACACTGTGTTTGACACACTGCATCTTTGATTGACATTTGCTGCCAAAGCATTATCATAATCTCCTAGCAGCAACCACAGTAGGAATCACACAAACATAAATCATAGAGGGGGAAAAAAAATCTTCACATCCACCTTGTGCAACAATGCCACTAGTTTTGCATTTTCTTCTGGAAATTTTCTGCCTTAGCTCAATTCCCTGCTACATTAATCTCATTATCCTTTGAACCTTTTCACTGTTAATGCCAAATGCAATTTGTATTCTGAGGCCAGGCAAAAAGCTCTAAACTGATTATCCCAATTTGAACCGTGGCAGTCCTAGATATTGTTGAGTCTGAAAGGGCCATCTAGCTGGTGAATGGGCTTCTCATATGCCTTCTGAGTTTCATGACACAATGTTGCGTCTGCTTTGCAAGGGATAAATTAAGCGTGTGAAAGTCTAAGCAAAGCCCTCATTTTCCAGTTAATCAAATCTTCCCCTAATCAAATTAGCGCACATAATTCCTCTGGATGCGTGGTACAAAAACAGCATTATCCCCCTCTCCGGAGCTGAAAGGCAGGGAATCAGCGTGGTGCCTCTCTCTCCTCTGCATGAGCAGCCCTCAATGGAAGAGGAGGGCCAGGGTGAGATGGGGGGGTGGGGGAGACCAGGGGCAAAGGGGGAGGGCATGGCTCTTCCCAATGGCCTAACAGAGAAAGGCAAGGCCGGGGTAAACTTTGGCAGCGTTTAAGTTCCCAGCTCATTAAAAAGCCTGGCTCAGTGGCCACCTCCAGGGAGCACTGAAGCGTTGGCTAATGAGGTACTTGTTTAATTTTCTTTCAAAGGGCTGGACATCTGTGACACCCCCACCCCAAACCCCACACTCCCTCCCATTTCTCCCCTCAGCCTTAAACCCCCATGCCTCATCTTTTTTTCTTCCAACCCCACACAAAGCCCATCTATCAATAGGCCGCAGGGTTCTCTCTGGTTTGATGAAGTGTCTCTCATTGAATAAGGCAGATAATACATTTGGAGGAGTGCAGAACAATCGCCATTAACTCTGATCTCTCCTTCTGAACAGTCAAAGCACATCATGGAAATTCAATAGTGGTCAAGCTAAATGGATAAATGTTCACAGTCCACCGTAACGTTCTAATTGATTTCCCTTCATGAGATAATCCACTCTCCTTAATAGTGGTCCTCGCCACTCCCTTTCACCTCTGCCACCCCTTTGTGGAGATACTGCAGATATCTTGGGGCTAAGGAACAAAAAAGGGAATAGCTGAAGAGCTGGTATGTATTCATCTACTTGAGGCGTGTCAGGTTCACCTCGCCATTTTGATGCAGTCGAGAGGCTTGAGTCTATTTTGTGTGGCCTGCCAACCTCTGCCACACTGACCTTTATGTGAGGCTCGGGATTCATATTGAGCCCCTTAACAACCCACGAGACATTAAAAGGCACCTCGCTCTCCGTCGGTTACCATAATTGGAATTCAAAGCAGCTAGTGCAGTGTCTCTCTTCATTGGTCACTTTGACTTATTTCATAATGCGTCTCGATTCTTTCATTATGAGAGCTGTCTGACTCATATTTGCACCTTGATGCCCCCCTAATGTCTTAGACCATGAGAAGAATACAAATGTGCTCATTCCACTGCCTAAATTTCTTCCTTGTCTTCAGCCGCGGCCCTTCCATGCAATCTTCGGCTAACAAGGTAGAAAAGATGAAGGAGTTACAGAAGAAGCGGGGGAGGAGGATGAAGCGGGCATGTCAGAAACACGTTGTGAGCCAGTTAAAAGGCCTCATGAAAACATTTGTCAATTTGCACAATGTAAACAGGCTGTTAACAATGTGTCTTGGGGTCAGCAGGTCAAACCCATGGATCATGCATCAGCTGGCGCGTGGTTATTGTTCCGTTCATCCTGTCAAAGCAGGGGCAGAGGGTGTGAGCTTGAGTGTGTGTGACAGAGGGAAGATGTGGGGAAGAGGTGCCGAGGCCTTCAGGGTGATCATAACTAAAACACTGTGCTATCATTAGTATGACACTAGAAAGCACCATCTGGGTTGTTTAATGAGCCTTTACCACGGTGTTAAAAGGAGCCTCAAGTTAATTTCCTGAAACAATATGCTTATAAAAGACTCTAGCAGGTTGTAAACCAAAAGCATTGAGCAATAATAAAACACAAAGGCTATTTCCAAATCTCAAAAGGTAGCAACCCATAAGTGTTTGTGTACCACCAGGAAAAACTGTACAGTGCAAATTTAATTTTAGCCACAGAGAACTTTCTAAAGTTACATTGACTTCTATGATAGCTGCTGAAATCATGTAGTAAATGTTGTGAGAAACATATTTTTGGTGAAAGAAAGTGCAAGAAAAACTAAACTAGGAAAAAAAACTAAAATGCATTTGACTACCTTTGTTATTAATAATTTGTTAACTGCTTTAGGGGGCTGTTGTTGCTTTAAAAATCGGCACATCATGTTACTGAATGAACAATATCATACAGTATATGCATGTCGAAAGACTTCTGATTTCCTTTCCTGTCAGAAACAAAGCAAAGTTGTAAAATGATGTAATCAGACATGACTCTCAGTCAGCTATATGGACTACAATACTCGCCCCTCTAACAATACATGCCCTTCTTTTGTTGCGGCATTAGCCCTTAACCAGCAGCCAGAGTTTGGTGCAAACCAAATGTTACAGGGTCTTAACAGTGAGGATGTTGTAAATGTCTGCTGGACTGGCTCGTGGTGACCCTTGGCCTTGGGTTTCACCATGCTGGCTGATTCACCATGTGGCCCTGCCTGCAGCAGTGTGGAGCAGCAGCAGACAACTAGGCTGAGATGCTGACCACGGAGGCGGAGGTCAGCATTGGAGTGATGGCGTGAGGGCAAGGGTGTGGGGTTGATGTTATCTATCTCCCTCTGACAGCCCACAGGCTTTCCATCAAGTAGGTTGGCTCATATGGGTCAGACGGTTAGGGAATTTAACCAAGGCTGCACTCACACTGCGTGTATAACTGTGAAAACTGTGAATCAGCTTGTCCTTAAAACTGAGAATGCAGGGCTGCAGAATGGGGCTGAGCCAAAACAGTTCTACACAGTCTGTGGATGAGGTTAGGATGAGTGATCAGGAAGCAAGCCAGGTTTTAAATAGATACCCAGTTTAACCCACTGGAGGAAAATCTTGAGTGACTGATCAATGTCTGCACACCTACACCTATCAAACTGGGAGAATGGGCGAAGTAACAGGGAGCCAGGAAAAACACACATGACACTAACATGTTTCTGTATATCCAATGGAGTTGTTAGCAAGCGTGTTGAGAAAGTATAATCCCATCAGTCAAGTCAACAAAAGGTCAGTAGCTCCCCAACTGCAGCACACAGTGCATCCCTGTCTGAGTGGAGGATGTTAGCTCACTACTATGCTTGATCAGGGCATTGCCTTCAGCTAGACTGCTGCCCAGAGTCAGCCTTGGTGGTGGGAGGAGATCAGTTTGTGTTTTTGGGGGTTTGAGGGGTGGTAAAATTGGCCCCTGGAAACTTTCCAATCCTTCAACAGATTCATCAACAAGGACCCAGCAGGAGACCTTGAGATAGACAGAACGTTCATCCTTTAGTGCCTCAGATCTACCTAGGTATGGGGTTAAGCCTTGATAGGTTGGTGTACGGTGTTTTGATGCCTCCTCTTTTCTCTAACTCCTGTAGGCATCATGTAGGCAATCATGCATGACACAGCCTGAAGCAAAGACACGTGGGTCCAGCTCTGGCCCATAAGCCCTTGGAATCCATGTCTATGTTTGAGCAGACTTTATTGGACCAGACAGGACAGGAAAGCTTTGTCAGATATCTCAGGAAAAAACAAATGCTGCATGAAAACAAAACACAGTCCAAAACAAAACAAACCACTTGTACAGAGCTGTATTAAAGATGCATTACAGTAATGCTGTGGTTGAGGAGCTGGCAAGGTAACGACCAAAAGCCACAAAACTGAGTATCATGAAATATGTCCTCAATTATGTTCAACCAAAGCCAGCAATCAAGCAACCTCAAACACGTCATTTCAGATTTGTCTTTTTTCATACTGAGTGACAGGCAGAACAATCAAATTAAGTTCCTCTCAGCAAACCCACAAGTGTAATTATGCACTAAGTAGGAACAAATCAACACATGCAGTGCAGCCCTATAGTAATATTGACATACAGCACTTTCTGAAGTGAAAGTGAATAGAACGCACACGACTGAAAGAAGCAGTTGTCTTCCACTGTCAGTTTCAAGTAGTCATTTAAGGAACAAGGCTTTTTTCATAAAAAGCATGTTAATTAAAAACTTCTATAATATGAGAACAACACAGCTTTGGTATGTATTGTGATTTGAGAGTGGCATCTCCTTTTAAGAACCCTTTGTTTCTAATTTTGTCAAATCTCTTTGGAATTTTTATGTTTCTGGATTGTGTTTGTACTGTTTGTAGTGTGATGCTAATAAAGATTTTAAAAAGGAGTAAAATCTGTCTCGTTTGAGAAATGACCAGAACAGAAACTATACTGTTCATAAAATGTGAAGATAGTGACAGCAACTAAGATTCTTTAAGCGACAATAATGACTCAAATGCTGCAAGTCTACGCTCAAAAATTCAGCTACTGGTAACAATACCACTGTAAAACAAAGTTTAGTGTATATCACATCCACACTGCCCAGCTCCAATGTAAGACAAACTCAATTTTATGGAGTATGCTGATAACATGACTATGTGCTGATTACATTAGACAGCGATGTAAGAGCAGTAAAGAATATCTACTGTACAGACAGCTGGGAATAACTGCACAAACACCCGACATGAAAATCCAGCTGGTGTTAACTCAGCCCAGTAACTGAAGCACTTGTGAAGAGCTAATTTTAGAGAATTTTTATTTAACCAATAGATGGAAATATTAAATTTGAACTATTTCTATGTTTTTTTTTTTATCTTAGCATTTTTAACATTGCCATGTCAAAATAATATTCATACCACTTGAAACTGTTGCAAATGCTGGAACAAATGCAGTTTCCAAATCATTCCAAATGGTCCTTGCTATTTCAAGCCATGTTAATAAGAATCTTATTACACTATAAACTGAGAACAGTTGATGCCTTAGTTCTCTTAGCAGTTAGTAGTCAATTGCAAGTCATGGTTAAAACCAAAGACTTTAGTAAGGTTGCTTTTATTGTTCACCACGGGGACAGAGTTACGCATTGTGGCTGATGACAAGATGGGAAAGGCTGATACAGCAATATTCAAGTGCAAGTGGCCTATACACATGTTTCTCTTGAATGAATATTGAACTGATAGTCAACTTTACGTGGCCTTAGATCATAACCCTCTCAGTGCCAAATATCCATGGAAAAAGGCAGTAAAGCGTGAGAGGAGGGGATATCGACAGGTGTTTGCTATTAGGACAAAATAAAGACATGCAAACA
The DNA here is from genome assembly GCF_022539595.1 of Amphiprion ocellaris. Classification (NCBI taxonomy): domain Eukaryota; kingdom Metazoa; phylum Chordata; class Actinopteri; family Pomacentridae; genus Amphiprion; species Amphiprion ocellaris. Next base: position 25,282,271 of record NC_072779.1, read on the forward strand.
AAGGACAAAACTTTGAAAAGATCCAAGTAACCTCCATACAAATAGCTTTAAATTGCTTTTAAGGCTTTGGTTATTTCATGAATGGAGGGAAGCATTTCTAATGTTGCTTCTATTTATATGTCAACAAATGTCAAAAGCATTAATCAAATCCATTCCTACTGTGATAAACTGTGTTAAAAATGGGAAGGCATGCAAGAATCACTAAAACATGACAGTAATTGGTTACATGTCAATAAATCCGTATCTCATGAAACAGGGGAGGTAGTCCATCACTATACATAAAGTGTAGGTCAGTGCTTTTGAAATAACAGCCCATTGTGCGTACCTGAGAGGCTCAGAGGGTTTCAGTGACTAGTCAGCAGGATAATATACCATCTGTACAGGGATGTGTTACGTATCGGTGCAGTTCCTGCTGTTAAATGCAGCCACTAATTGTAATGACACCAGAATGTCAGGGTCTCTTCGGGTACTGCTATCCACCACAAGTGTTATCTATATTATCTGAAAGTAAAATTGAAAGTCAGTCCCTATTGTTGTTACACAGGTGACTATGGGCTTATGTTCAAATGTGCAGTTGCATTTATATATATATCATACTAATTGATAAACCTTCTACGGGCAATTTGCTTGCCCACAATAAATAGAAATATTGTAGAGACATATTAGGGAACAGTATTTTAGTTAGCAGCATGATCATTTAAGCCTGTTATCCTCATTTTTGATTAGTGCCATAGGAAGAATCTTTCAAAAACTGTATTTTTTTTGCAATAACTTGATACAGATGACACAATTGCCACTAAAAATGGTCTCACCTACTTCGAAAGGTGGCCACAGTGGTAGGCAAGGGTAGCGACATGACAAATCAACCGGCGGGTGCGATCATTTGAAAATTCCCCTGGCAGATGTGGTTGTGTGTGCGTCTTTGATTAACTTCATTAATATACATGCCTCGCTCTGATACACAGGCGGTGGCATATGGTAAAAAGCAGGAACAGGAAAGAAGTGATTTGCTGTTTGCTCTGGAAAACAAACAAGCCAACAGGTCCTAGCAGATGGCGCTGTGTGCGATGCTGGTGGGAGGCAGTGTGCTGCATCGGCGCTGCCGCCAAGCAGGAGCTCTCCTGTGGATGAAGAGAAGCCTGACTATCGCCCTCGGCCTGCCGCATGGTAAACAAATAAAGCGTCCTTCTGCTTTCCTGTGTGCTGAGCTTTTTATCCCACGTTGATCTTACCTCCTGATTTCAAAGCACAAAAAAGAGCTTGTTTTTGGCAAGTTAAAGTGCTCTAGGCTTGATGCTCTTCAGAAAGCAGCTTAAAGAAGAAATGTGTTTAATAATGGCTTGTTTGTGTGCAGCTCTCATTTCCCTCTTTGCTCCCTTCATCTTCCCTCAGCATGCCTGCAAGCGCACTTTCCACTTTGTTCCCATTTAAATAGCAAAGTTGGTGGCTCATTTACATTGATAATAGATGTTGGTTATGCATCAGCAAGAAGTATAAATGGTTTTGTACGTTTTTCTTCTTTACCACAGGATCCACATAATAAACAACAAATGAATATGTAGGAAATCAGTATGTAACAGTCATAAATAGGTAGCGGATTAAATGTCTACTGAATAAACATACAATGCATTTTGCCATTTAACTGTTACTGAAGTAACTCAGAACTGATAGTTAATCTACTCTCATCATGTTTGAATAATTACCACCAAAGTTGTCATATATCTGATAGCCACTCTGTGATTACTGATCACTCAGACAGTGTTCTCTACCTCAGTCCAACCAAACACTAATTGACAAGTTTCCTTGTGGGAGAATTCTTTCATCAGATAAAGGGGTAGGGGTGCTGGAGGGAAAATAAAGTGCTTCATTGGACGGTTGTTCAGGAGTGACTATTATCATTAGTCCCAGGTCTGTGGAGCCTGAGGCCCACCGCTCTCTCCTGCCCCCCAAGCCAAGGCACCTCCACAGCACAGACTGTGAGTACCGATAGGCTGAATAATTCTAGGTATGAAGAGGATGGTCAGCTGGAATGGTCATAGTCTGAACTGGGTGTTGCTCAAGAGTTCAAAGCGTTACCATCTGTTTGTGGTAACTTCACATCACAGAGAAAAAACTGCCAATGCGGCAAAAGTTTATGAGCATGAGAGCTGATAGCAAACTCCTGCTGTTTAGCTCAACAGAAAAATGCCTATCCACAAAATATTAAAACATTACAGACAAAATTATTAAAGCATTTGAACTTTGAATTCTGCTCAAATGCAATACTGCGGGACACAAGCTTAATACTGATTGGCACTGTATAGACCAAAGTGTAATTCACAATTTTTTGAAGTGTTACCTAAGTATGTCTGCACACTGGAACAAAACAATGACATTTTAACTTTAATCATTGTTTCATGTAATGTAATTTGAAACACAGTAGAAGTCTCATGACAGATGTCACTGTCATCTGTTGTTGCTTGTTCCCACTGTTTCTTTGTTATGCTCTCTGTGTATATTGGAATGTGCTTTCATGGTTACTGAGACTGTTCTCCTTGACATGTAAAATAATTTTGTTTTTCACAGATGCAGCAGCAGTGTTGGTATGGTTTGAACACTTTGGAGCTCTTCTAGTTGTCAAGCCTTTTTAGAGCTGACAAACACTGCTACTACACCTTTTTCTTCAATTATCATTTAATATTCTTTTCCTTGCGGTGCTTGTGGATATCCACTGCATTATATTTTTGCCTATAATTTTGATGCAATCACTTCTACATGTCTGTCATTGCACAGCGTGTCAGTCAGTGTGGACAGAGAAAAATCTGAAAGCAAAACTGTAAATGTATACACTACTGTTCAAAAGTTTGGGGTCACCCAGACAATTTCATGTTTTACATAAAAACTCACACTTGATTCATGTGCTAACATAATTGCACAAGGATTTTTTAATCATCAATTAGCCCTTTAACACCATTAGTTAACACAATGTAGCATTAGAACACAGGAGTGATGGTTGCTGGAAATGTTCCTCTGTACCTCTATGTAGATATTCCATTAAAAATCTGCCGTTTCCAGCTATAATTGTCATTTACCACATTAACAACATCTACACTGGATTTATCATTCATTAAATGTTATCGTCATTGAAAAAAAATCCCTTTCTTTTAAAAATAAAGCCATTTTTAAGTGATCCCAAACTTTTTAACGGTAGTATAGGTGTTCAGTCAACATGCATACCTGCTTTAAGAGACACATATCTATGTATTACATGTTCTATTGGGTGTGATCATCTAACTATGGGCATTTGGAGAGACATAAGGAGAAATAGTTCACAGTTGTATTTAGAATATTATACAGCCCAAAGACATAATATTCTCAACACATATATACATATATCTATACAAAAATAAGCCGTACTGTCTTTAATAAAATTTCAGGTCATTACTTTAGTAACCTTTAGTGCTAAACTGGCCTAAAAGGTAGTTAGAAGACTAACCACAGAATTCTGCATTGTTTGCCTCCTGCATCTGAAGCACACGTGTAAAAATGTTCATCTGCAGTAAACTTTTTGAGGATTAATAAATATTCTGTTTTTGTTTTAGTTGATGAATACATTTACATGAATATGCTCCCTACCCCAAATCTGTAGCAGCATAAATGAAGATTGACCAGTTAATTCCACTATTATCTTTGACGGCACTGACCACATATAACAGGGATGGGACCAGGAAAACACTGTGTTATTCCCTCCTGACTCAGCAGCTGCACCCTTTGCATGAATCACATGCAAATACAGAAATTTAATCAGCTGTGACGAACAGTATTGTGTTGTTTTTTTCTGTGACTGTCACCTCAGATAACAAACTACAACTGGGCAATTAATTTTCTCATTGTCTGAATCATGGGTTGTTGCTGCAATTTAATGGTTTGGTAAGCTCCTCCACATACAGCACCTTGCAAATGACAAATTGTCAATGCACAGATACTATTTATATTCCTATTTTTAAATAATGGAGCTGCTTTCTTTTTCTGAACTTCACTTCAAGTACAAATACATGAAAGAATGATCTCATCCTGAGCCTCAGTCAGCGGGATGAATGTGGTTTTCTGCAATATCTCATATTTTTAGTTTTAAACTGTATGGTGGGGTGGAATTCATGCATAAGAAAAGCTTTCAGAGGCTTTTATCTTTCCGGCGTGTTCGATTTTCAAGGCTGCCATTAAGATGCAGTTGCTCTTGTCTAGAACCTTGATAGTATTAATTTCATCATTTGCACTAAAGGCTGACTATCATCACCTTGCAGTATATATCAATTACCATCCACTGTCTTGTAATGTCAACGATTAAGAAAGTTGATTGAAAAAATTCACCTTGATTAGTGAATCGCAAGCAACTTGGTGCAGGCCGTTGCTGATCAATGTGTCGCTGCAATCAGTCTCTGACAGATGAAGAGTGAAAGAACAGAACAGAAAAACGGGGAGGGAGGAAAAAAGAGCAGGAGCCACAAAACTGAAGGTTTGGAGTCCATAATTAGGCAGCAGTTTTTCCTTTCTAACCATTTTCCCAAAAGAAAAGAAGCCTGACTACTTAATTGGAGGAATCAAATTTAGTCAAGCGCCCCGTCGGCTCAAACCTACATCATTAAAGTTGCCAGCTAACAAACATCAAACACGAAGCAGCATTAATGAAGCAGATGTATTAATTTCCCATTTATGAGCAGCTAAGCAACTCACTGCTGCTCTCCGCTCTCCCTCCCCTTTGCTTCCTTTCTCCCTCTCTTTCTCTGACAGCACTATTAATGATCTTTAATGCCCCACAGGCAGTAATAGGCCCCACTGGGAGAGCCGAAACACTGCGATTTGTATTGAGGATTTAGACATAACAGGGGAAAAGGGAAAAGAGTGAGATCTTGGGGACAGCTCCGAGGCGCTTGATCAAGCCCAGACCTCACAGGGGCGGCTGCCATTCCAGAATAATAAATGACAGCCTCGCGATTAAATCAAACCTTCTGTTCAAAAGGGCCAGAGCGGCTGATTGTCACTAACAATCGAGCTGCTTTTTTAAACACCTCAGGGAAAAGAAATCAAAAGCAGACAGCACGGGGAAAAAAAACTTCAACGGCAGTCTGGTTCTCAACACCTGACAGTTAACACGCATTGGGAGAGACAGACCACAGCCAAGTCCAGGGAATGAGGACCTGTCACTGGCAAATCTCACACCAAACTCATTGTGCCACTACCCACAATGCACCAGTCGGCACAGTGCTTATGATTCAACATCATGCATCATTAGTACTATCCATATGCATATGATACATTTTACTGTCTAAGTGGCTATTTGATTAGGATTTGCAGCACAATATCACATCCTTTATTAGATTCTCATCTTTTCAGGTATTAAATTCAAAAGCAATGTTTGCAAATTAAATAATAATGAAACCCAACCATGGCAATACACGCAATACAACTTTAATGTTAAAATACTGACAGCAAGTCTACAGTGTGCTCCCTTGACGTACAAGGACAGAAACAATAAAAGCTACAGATGCCAGACACAAGCAAGGCCTCCGCTGACACTGTCCCCAGTGCTGCATGTGCACATCTAATTATCTGGTGCACAGGATAACCTAGATAAATAAGCCTGCGCCGACATTAACCTACAAATTAGATATGCTACGCTTTCCAGACCTGCAGCTTTCAGACGCTCACCCTTAAAGCCGTTTGTTTGTTTCTTCATTAAGCTACATACAGCTCTCTGGAGACTGATCTGGATGCTGTCTTGTTTGCAAGTATTTGTTTGTGAGGGAGACAAAATGCTGATGAATGTAGCCTACATATACTCAGCTACGTAAGTCCACTAAGTAAACCAAAGCCCAATATCACATTGATCTGCTTTTTACACCCAAGTCCAGCACCAATGCAAGAAGAAGTTCATGCGGTGTGGTTAAAAGTGCAGCATAAAACCTGAGTGAAGCATGTGTGAGTAACATGTACAATTTTGATGTCAGAAACACGGTTTTTCCTTCAGATACTGCTGCTGACAGTGTTTGTGTTGTCAATGTAAGTTCAGAAACACCATTACATGCCTGCTTATAACTCAAGTCACATACTTGATTCTGTATTATCAAAACTGAGGAAACAGCTGCTGTCAATTAAATATGACTTTTTTACATCTAACACTATCATGTGAAATGGTCAGGGTAAATTCTACAGACTGTGAGGCACCTGAATGGCAGGTGTACCAAAACCGTGCTACACTTGTGATGCCAAAGCACCAAAATCCTGCTTTGGGGTCTATCTTTCTTTCCTCTCAGTCTCTCTTCAGACAGCAGCATCATCATTTCCTCTGTGCTTTCCTGCGGCAGGCAGCAGTGGGGTTAAGCTGCTAGCGATGCAACGATAGTGTGAGGGGGGACTGCAGCTGGGGGCTGCAGATAGCACATTCTGTCAAATAGCATCAGGCTGCCTGCATAATGAAGTGAAGAGAACGACGGTAGGAGACAAAAAAAAAAATAGGAAACGGGGGATGGTTTCATTTGTTACTGGTGAAACTGATGCAGCTCCACCACAGTCCGAAAAGCAGCAGGAGCCTTAGATTGTAGGAGATGTTGGAGACTGTTGGAGATGAAACACTAAGCTGTGGCCTGATTAATTATGAGTGTAACACACACAATTTTTCCACCCCTTGCAATATGTGCATAAGGGGTATGGTCTCTACTATATTTAACAGAGATTTTTAGACAAACTCTACATTGGTGACTTGTGCAAGGACATCAGTAACACTCAGAAAGAGTCACAAAGAAGCTGGAGAAGTGCACAACCCAAGGTCTTCAGTGGCCCTCAAGGAAAAAGCGCAAACATTCTTTTCCTAGGACTAATCATATAATTTTATTATTAATATTTTTCAAGGAAAAAATGAGTTAAAGCAGTGTGCTCCATTATTGTGAGATGTGAGGATCTGCCTACAGGGTCAGACCGGGTCATCTCACAGCGGCTGTAGGGCGGGCTGTCTGCACATTAGCAAGGTCGGCAGTTTGAATCCTCACCAAAGTGTCCTCGGGCAAGATTCTGAACCAAGACGCTCCCAATGGCAGGCGAGCACCTTGCGTGGCTGTTCTCTTGCGGTTGGTGTGTGAATGTATGTGAATGACAAACACATTGTGGAACACTGTAGAACGGTTAAGTGTTCAACAAAAAAAGGTTAAAAAGGTGCTTCATAAGTGTATACCATTTACCATTTACAGGCAGGAGGGAGTCCCTGAGATCACTAGCAGAAAATCCACCCATCCATCCATTATCTATACAGTGCTTAATCCTCATTAGAGTCACAGGGGGGCTGGAGTCTATCCCAGCTGACTTAGGGCAAAGACAGGGGACACCCTGGACTGGTCACCAGTCTATCACAGGGCTACATATACAGGCAATCACATTCACATTCACATCTACGGACAATTTAGAGTTACCAATTAACCTGACATGATAAAATTACTGTTTGTGCTTTCATTCTTGTATGTGTTTTGCCCTACAGGACCACTGTAAATATACAATTCCAAACCTGCATTTGTAAAGGAAAATTAAGGTTTATTACATCTAGAGTGTTATTTTTGGAATTTAATTTATTTTCAGGTAATAAAACATTATTCTTGCCAAAGTAAATGCTGAGATTTGGAAACACAAACAACAATAAATTCAAGAAGTCAGACGTTGCAAGTAAGATGAGTAGTCACATTTAGTCAGATTATGTCTACCACTTAATTTATGAACCGTTTCGGTATTACCATTCAGGTTTGGTTATTGCCCCCGGCAGACATGCACAAGGAGAGCTGCGGTTAAAACGGATGCTTGTTCCTTTTAGTCTCTAGTCTGCTTGGAGTCCACTGAACTACATTCCATAAATGCGCAGTAGATCTATATAATCCGCGCATGTACACTACTACCCTAAATGTGTGTCCGTGTGGATTCTCACAGACTTGGGGAGATGATGAAATTTACATCACATGGACCTTTGTGCACTTGTGGATGGATTAGAAGTAGCAACACTGAGCTTTTGGATGGTAACTACACTATTTAAATACTGTCTGAAAATTGTAAAATTGTACTGCACATATTTCTTGTCCAACTTCTTTTTAATATTGTTTTGTGTCTAGATTTATTATGTTAATATAAGTGAAAGAAAGACAACACTAATGAAAATAACACTCAAACCAGAATTTTCCTTTAGGTAAAAACTGAATATTAAAAAGACAGATTTCACTGATTCCGGAAATATTTGAATAACATGTAAGATAAACGATTTATTATTGGGTAATCTGAAACCTATCAGCTAACTGAAAACCATGTGAGACCGCCACTCTTCTTCACGTAGTCTTGACTAAACACTGGCTGATATACTGAACCACATTATTGTTGCTTTAGGCTGTTTATCTCAAGAGCTGTGGCATTTGTCATCATCGGACTCTCCTTGATCAATGCCTTCTTTATCATGATATCTTTCTAAAGTGACTTTTACCCCCCACACCTCCCCACCACCACCACCACCATGTAGAAAACACATGCACCCACACATGCACAAATCCCTGCTTACACACCTCCACTTCTCCCCTCAACACCCAATGATTTCATTAGCTTCATATTAGGATTGATGGGGCTCTTCTGTGGACATAAATCAATTTGAGAACACTTTTCTAAAACCTCAGCCTCAACCTGCAATGGAGCCATCAAGCAGAGGGGTGGCTGAGGGGCAAGAGGCTGGAACAGCCACATCATTGGTTTGCTTTTGCAGGGGAGGGGTGGTGGAGGGCACAACTAATTTCGCCTTCAGGGTTTATGATCGAAAGAGTTCTCCCTTCATGCTTTATCTATCCACCCTGGAAGGCTCCCCCTCTACTCACACACTTCTTCCACAACCACCTTCCCCTTTCATCCCCAGTGCCTTCCATCCATCTTTCCATACCACCATGATTTACAACTAGTGCTCATGCGCTTCCTGGGAATTGATTTCCAGGGAACCATGGCTTGTGCCCATCCTTTCTGTGGGGGCCATAACGATCACGCTGTGGATCATTAGTCTGGACCACTGTTTTCCACTGCTCTGCTGGCTGGGCGCCATATATCTCTCCCCCCTCCTCCTGAGTCGCAGTCGCTGTTAAATTGCCTGTCCCCTTCTCTCCTCTTCCTCCTCGTCTACCCCACCTCCCCAGCCACAGTCACACCTCATGATCCTCATCTGTCCTCTTTTGCACCGCAGCATTTATCGAAAAGCAAGCTGCGCTGGAGCCAAAGTCGGTGGTGAGTGTTTATAGGCCATTGAGGACTAAGGAAATCCCTCTCACGTTTCTCCAATCTTCACACACTGACCTTTTACTGCAGCAGACAGACACAGGACTCATTCTTCATGTCATTATTAAAGGAAGTGTCCAAATGACAAACAAGGAGGCCACATCACTGCAGATGGCCTTTCATGACAGACGCTGTCTGGAGCAATATGAATAAAAAGCTGATGGAGTCAGTTTGTCACGGAGAGGGCATGGGCTGAGCAGTGGAGCTCATGGTTCAAAGGCCCCCTATTACGCCCCCCGAGTAACAATATGTTCTGATTTGTTGCATTTGCTTCTTGACAATGTGCCAAAATGGAAGGCATGATTGAGCTTCTGGGGGTATTTTAAAAAACCAAAGCCAGTATTTTTCCTTGAGTGCTCAGCAAGCTGCAATTTTTTCCTCTTTTCTCTCACTCTGCAATCTTAAAATTGACAGAACAATGGAATAACACTCAGGTTTAACTCTAGTGCTAATCACACTCGTTCAGAAACATTTCAATTGTTTCTCAAATGACAGATCTGAACTGGCTAAACAAAGTCATCCTGGTCTTAATAAATGTTTTTGTACCTTCGAGTTTAAATCGTTGTTTGTGTCTTCAAAAATTATAGCTCAGAGACACAAATCCTCTCCAGCTTCTTTCTTTGGTTTCAACTTTATCAAGCTCAACCACATCTCAATAAGAAATGGGAAATGAATCCAGAACTGGTCAAACAACCGTTTTGCTGTATTAACAGGCCGAGCTAAAACAAACAGCAGCACAGACCAACAGTCTCAGCTGCCTCTAGTGGATCTATGCTGTGCTCTGGCATCTGCAGTGGAAGCTTCTCGAAGTAGAGTCTGGGCCTGGCAGAATGCACTGGCAGTGATGATTTACAACAGCATTTAAGTGAATCTAATAAGCAGAGTGAATGCTTCCCGTCGCTTTGGCATGGCCCGTGCCTGGGCCCTAATCATTCAAATATTTTGGCAAAAGGCAATGCCCCGCTCCTCTCCAAAAGAGAATAATGAGACACGGAGCTCTTAATCACAGCAGATCAGTTCAAATAAATGAAAAGAGAATCAAAAGCATTCTTTGCAGAGGCAGCCCCTCTCTCTGTCCAAATGAGCTGACAGAGGGCCAGATTTGCGAGATGGAGATTTACCCAGGAGATAGAACAGATTTTCCATGACTCGCGAAGCAGTGTCTCACTCTGGCAGAATAGAAAGTAGTTCTGGAAGAAACAAGGGGCGGCTTTTGTACCGTTTTCTTTTGGATGTTCAAAGTAATTACATACAGTATGCACACATCTACAGACATACAAACACAAATATTCTGACCAGCCCAAGAAAACGATGCCCCACGTTTTTCACAGCTTTTTAATCAAGCACTCCTCCACGCTTGTTCTATCACACCTCAGATGCTTTCTGGAAACCCACGCAAAGCAACGCAGTAGCTCTGACACCTCATCCAAACTCAATAATTCACCATGCTTTCACTAGCCAATTCTTCCCTCTGCCAATCTGAAACCCTTCCACACACTCCGCTTGCTGAGACAGCGCTCTAACAAACGACGCTGTCAGTTAACAAGATGGAAAAACATTCTGTTAATTTTTTCTCTCCCTCTTTCCCTCCCCTCCTCGGCAAGGAGTCTTGATGTGCCGAGACGAGGGCTGGATCACAGCTTGCCTGAGGGAAGCCTGACACAAGACAGGCTGCCGCTGACATGATGAGCCTCGAGACTGCTGGCAAATTCCTGTGATGTCACTTCCCGCTCTCGACAGCTCTGACACCCAGGCGTGGGGTACTGGGAAGACGAGGAAAAGAAGGAGCTGCTGGTGGAGGTGGTGGTAAGGAAGGGAAGGGGAAGGTGGGGGGGGGGCTTGATGAGAAGAAACACTGGTGTGTCGACTGCGCGGCTCTTCTGTTTTCTTTAATGTTCCTGCTTTTATCAGCAGTTGGAGCTGTCAGCGGTAATCACGCTTGTAGTGAAGAGCTGCAGAGACGATAAGCCCGGCCTGTCAACGCCGCATCCTCTGCCACAGACATATGCTGCTGCCGCTCTCCGTGTCTTTCTTTATGCATGATGGTATTCTCCCCGGAGAGAGGAGAGAAAAAAGGCACAGAAAGGGGTGGATCATCCTCACCGGGAAGATGGAGGGGAAATTATCACATCTTGTCCTTACTTAAACTAGGCTGTGTTGTGTGTGTCGTTTATTACAGTAAAACAAACACATGATACTTAGTTGAAGTATATTTTCCAAATATCATAGTATAGGCACCAATATGTTATTTAAGGCAGTACTAAGTAAATGTAACTATACAAGAGGGACACCCTGATCAACTTTTTTTTTGCCCTCGATCCGATCTGCATCGATTCATATTTAGTATCTGCAGATATTTTTCCAGATAATATACACTACCGTTCAAAAGTTTAGGGTCACTTAGAAATGCCCTTTTTTTGAAAGAAAAGCAGTTTTTTTCCATGAAGATGACATTTAATTAATCAGAAATACACATTTTCCACATTGTTAATGTGGTAAATGACTATTCTAGCTTGAAACGGCTGATTTTTAATGGAATATCTACATAGGGGTACAGAGGCCTATTTCCAGCAACCATCACTCCTGTGTTCTAATGCTACATTGTGTTAGCTAATCGTGTTGAAAGGCTGATTAATGACTAGAAAACCCTTGTGCAATTATGTTAGCACATGAATAAAAGTGTGAGTTTTCATATAAAACATGAAATTGCCTGGGTGACCACAAACTTCTGAACGGTAGTGTACACTTTAAGTACCATAAAGTTATTAAAATTAATACAGTGTATATGTTTGACAGCTGAACAGCTTTGCAATGCATAAAAAATGCACTTCTACATCCAAGCTGTTCCTCAGTGTTACACAGGTGGTCACGAACCTTGTT